>NW_025763370.1:6024292-6636438 GCF_016097325.1 Aspergillus melleus | reverse complement strand
ACAAGAGGGGGAAGTAAAGGGAGAGCTGCATACCCGTTAAGCTTCACACCATAGACCACAGCATCATGCACCCCGGGAATCCGACAGATATGATCTCTCACCTCCCCCGCACTCACATTCTCGCCCTTCCAGCGAAACGTATCCCCCACGCGATCCTGGAACTTAACCCAGCCGGACGAATCCCGAACGACGAGATCCCCCGTGCGCTGGAAGAGATCGCCTTTCCGGAACACGTCACGCAGGAGCTTCCCCTCCGTCGCGTCCTGATTATGCAGATACTCGGTGAGGAGGCCACGGTTCCGCACACGACCAATCGCCTCGCCTTCCTCGCCCAGCGCAGCGCGGACACAGAACCCCGTGCCTGGATCCCGGTAGGGCAGCTCTGTATCGGGATCGTATTTAACGATGAAGACGTCGTCGTCGAGGAAGCGGCGCAGGGGGCCCGAGAACCCGATCTTCCCGACACCCCAGGCGCCGTCGCCGAAGTTGTCGAACTTGGCCACCCCCTCCGTGGAGCGGTAGAATTCACGGATCTCAGGCACGTTGAAGCGCTGGCGGAATCGGTCCCAGATCTCTTCGCGGAGACCGTTGCCGTTGGCGACGATGCAGGCGTGGTTGCGGTCGTAGGGGGACGGGGGCGTCGAGAGGAGGTAGCGGCAGAGTTCGCCGATGTAGAGGATACGTGTGGCGCGCGAGTCGTGGACGTCTTTCCAGAATTGGGACGCGGAGAATTTGCGGCGCAGGCATAGTGTGCCGGCGTTGCCGACGGCGTAGCAGATGCCGGTGAAGTAGGCGGTGCCGTGGAAGAGGGGGAGAGAGGAGTAGGTGCGCAGGGGGTAGTATTTCGAGGGGTTGTTGATGTCGACGGTGAGAGGGTTGGATGTTACGATGGCTTGCATGTTGCGGATGGCGCAGGCTTTGGGCTTGCCTGTCGTGCCGGATGTGTAGATCAGCACGTTGAGATCGCTGGGGGATCTCCGTGCAGCAGCAAGACCGACGGGCGAGAACTGCTGTAGGTCTGCGGCAGTTACAAGTTCTGTCGTGCCTGGAGAAACGTCGTCGAAGGACGATATGTTCATGGTGATATGAGGTAGATCGGTAGACACGAACTGCGACAAGTCTGGAGTTGAGATGATGAATTTAGAGCCCGACACATTAAGACAGTGGACGAAAGTGTCGTCTGCGAACTATTAGTATACTCTCAGACATTCCAAGTTTGGGCCGTACCGCGCAGATTGGTATTGATGAGGGCAGCCACGGCCCCAAGCTTCGAGAGCGCATAGATCGTGACGACCATCTCGGGGGAATTGGTGGTGAAGACCCCGACAAAATCCCCGGGTTTGATATCTCGTCCATGAAGAAGCGCAGCAAATCGATCCACAACTGAACACAGTTAGCACATACGAAAATGGTGGGTTTAATTGACTTCGAGGTCACAAGTGAGTACACACGCTCTTTCAATTGACTGTAGGTCCAGGTCTTGTGCTCGAACCAGAGCGCCTCCGACGAGCCCTGCCCGTCCACGTCCACCACCCGTTCCAGCATCTTGTATACGGTAGCCGTGTCGCCGAGCTGGGCGATGCGCTGACCCAATCGCTTGCCAAAGGAGCGATCATGTTGAATTGCGGACAGGTCGGTCGAAATGGACCATTTGGCATTCAGATAAGCGCCCGCAGCAACGGAGAGGGCGGATGCGACGGCCACGGACGAGCCACTGATCTGCGATAGAATATCCATTGTGCGACTGTACAGCGTAGGAAAAACGAGGACAAGCTACGCAGGCAAAGGTTTTAAAAACCATACGGAGTGACTCCTATTGTATGCGGAGGAATTGGTTTAATAAGACTCCGCAATCCTCAGGATCCGCTAATTGCCAATAGTGCCCTTAGCAGGGCAGATCTGAAGAATGAAGTCGATACGGGGACGTCAGCCAGGTCGAGGGAATCGGGACCTGAAAACGGGAGCTGACAAGGCCACGATCTGCCGGCCATGACGCAGACCGATTGAATCCCTAAGGAATCGACAGGCGCAACGGTTACGATGCCGGGGGAGGATCCGACGGGGGGTTTGCCAGACCGGGGGGAACGGCGCTAAGCATGGCCATTCTATTCTCCGCGTGGCGGTCCGAGCTCCCTGCCGTAAGACATGATCTTGAGGCATTAAGGTATTGTAATACATTCACCTCGATTTGTATGACATTCCCAGCTCCTCAAGATCCACTGCTCTGTCGTACAATCTTGACTCCCCATTCAGGCACCGCAGTGATGACGAAGAGAAGTGGCGAGCCATGGGCCACAGTGGGTAGTAGTGACCGGAATTGGAACGTTGATGCGAGACGGAGTAGACTAGCCTACCACTGTATTGTTAGTAGCTGTGCCTCGGAAGAAACCAGCCATGCAGCGTGTCAAACTGCATCCATCGAGAGAGCGTGGGCATGAGCATACTGAGCATACTCTTCTAATGGTGGGTCCCCCACAAAGTCTAAGCAGCCACCCGGACGAGTATTCCGTTACCGTACCATACATCGTTTCACCGAGTTTGAGGAGGTCCGACAGCCGAGGCCGAGCAGTATGACGGTATCTTACCGCAGGATACAGCGGCGACCGGCTCTGAGCGATGCCGAATCTCCCTGAATCTGAATGAATCTAAGGAATCCTCAGACGGCCGCAAGTCCCACTGATGTGCATCCGATCGGGGCCTCGCCGGGTCCCTCATTGGTTTAAGGGGGTTCGATTCTTCGGCTCAGTCTCCTCAGCCCGTGACCTTCTCTCGGTTGTTCTTTTTTTCCTGTCTATTATTTTTTTGGTTCTCCTTCACCCTGAGAAAAACTTACCGCGGCATCTTCGTGTCTTTGTTTGCCCTTCGAGCTTCCTGCATATATATCTCACAACCGGTGCTTCAGTGCGGGGAGAGCTACCTGACTATATATATCAGAAAGGAAAGCTCTACTACGAGTCGACGAATAAACTTGTATCTCGGTACAATCCATAGGTCCTACACAAACATCCCGACACCATGTCTTCAGCACAGCAACGTTTGTCTTCTATTGCCAGCCAGCTCTCCGCTCCCGGAGCAGCAAAGCAGAAGATCCTGGCCAAGAACCCCGATGATGTGGTATGTATTGATCCACTGGCGTTTACACTCCACACGCAATGGTCGCTGATTGAAGCTCGGACAACAGGTCATCACGCTGGCCGTTCGCACTCCCCTGACGAAAGCCCGGAAAGGTGGCTTGAAAGATACCAACTTGGATGATCTGCTCGTGTCGCTACTGACGGTACGTATACCCTCTGCTGGGGATTTCACTGTGAGCATTTCTAACCCCGATTAGTCTGTCCGCGAACGATCGAACCTGGACCCCAACCTTGTCGAGGATGTCTGCGTCGGAAACGTGCTGTGCCCCGGCAACGCCTACGTCGCTCGCTCTGCCGTGCTGGCGGCCGGGTTCCCCGCGACAGCCGCCGCGTCCATCGCCAACCGATTCTGCTCGTCCGGCTTGCTGGCCATCCAGAACATTGCCAACCAGATCATCTCCGGCTCAATTAACGTCGGTATCGCCGTGGGAGCCGAAAGCATGAGCACCAATGCCGACGGTGGCGCCCCGGATATGTCCGAGAAGATCATGTCGCACCCCTTGGCGTCCCAGAACAAGCAGCCCATGGGTCAAACCTCTGAGAATGTTGCGGGCCAGTTCAACATCTCTCGGGAGCAGCACGATCGATTCGCTGCGAACAGCTACCAAAAGGCGGAGCGCGCCCAGAAGGCCGGCTGGTTGGACGACGAGATCGTTCCCGTCCACACCCAGATCAAGGACCCCAAGACTGGTGAAGTGAAGAATGTGGTCGTGGACCGGGACGACGGCATTCGCTACGGCACCACTGCCGAGTCGCTCGGCAAGATTCGCTCGGCCTTCCCCCAGTGGAAGCCCAGTGCCACTACTGGTGGAAACGCCAGTCAGATCACCGACGGCGCTGCGGGTCTCATTCTCATGAAGAGATCGCGTGCTCAGGAGCTGGGACAACCCATTCTGGCCAAGTTCTGCGGAGCTACCGTTGCCGGTCTGGAGCCCAGAATCATGGGTATCGGCCCGTCCATCGCTATCCCCAAGATCCTCGGCAAGTTTGGCTTGTCCAAGGACGATATCGATATCTTTGAGATTAACGAGGCGTTTGCCTCTATGGTACGCCCTCATCTTCCCTCGTGTGTGTGTGTGTGTGTGTACACAACTTTCTAACACATCGTCTAGGGCACATACTGCGTGCAAAAGCTTGGTCTTGACGAGGCCAAAGTGAACCCCCGAGGTGGTGCCATGTAAGTTGCGATTGACATTGAACTCCTGCGCATGTATGTGCTGACTCCCGCAGTGCCATCGGTCATCCGCTGGGATGTACTGGAGCTCGCCAGGCGGTTACTGCTCTTTCCGAGTTGCGACGACAGAACAAGAGAGTGGCCGTCACCTCCATGTGCGTTGGAACGGTAAAGTTGCTCCTTATCGATGACCCTGTTTTGTCCACGTACTGACATTTTTCTCAGGGAATGGGTATGGCCGGAATCTTTGTTTCGGAGCACTAAGTATATATGATTCGACGAGTATCTCATGTGTAAATATTTTCTAGCACTATTCCAGCTGAATACTACCAGTAATCACCACTTTGCCATGGCAAGCGTAGGGTAATTCCTTATTCCACAGACGGAGGGTGGGTCTCATCTCCACGCTGATGGAGTGCAACCCCATAACTCTAATTTCAACATTAGCATTGTACTATACAAGGTGTACAATTGTTCTGGAGGACACGAGCGTACCTGGCAGTCATGGACAGGGGAAAGTGCATACCCCCTGTGTGCAGGGGACATGGATCGATCAGCGGTCACGTGCGCCCAGCCCCGTTCGTCATCGCCGCCAAAGCAAAGAAAGCGTCCCATGACTCGCTGGACCCGACCGCCTCTCCTCCACTTGCCTTTCTCTCCATTCAACGCAACGTTGGTTATCGCTCTTCCATCATCATTAACCTCTCTCATTCACGACCCGTTCCTGCAGGGCGTGTTTATCCAGTCTCTGTACTCTCCTGTCTTACAATATCCTTAGTACTTCGACCCTAGTCATTCTCATCATGAAGCTCTTATCAACCGCCGCTACCTTGCTGGTCTGCTTCGCTCCTCTCACCGTATCGGGTCGGTCGATCGCCCTCTTCGGATCATCGCAGGCTCCTATCCAGGTCGACTCGGCTCTCTCTGTGCCAGGCGAAAACCCTCTTGAGTTCTGCAACGATCCGTCTGATTACCTCGCACAGATTGAGTCTGTCGATTTGGCTCCCAACCCTCCTCTTCCGTATGAAACCATATGCGATCTGATAAGAAGTTTGGTGACTGACGGCTGGCAGTGGCAAGACCCTTACCATCAAGGCCAGGGGCACTTTCCGCCAGAAGATTGAAGAGGGCGCCTACGTCCTTTTGCAGGTCAAATATGGCCTGATCACTCTCATCAAGCAGCAGGCTGATCTTTGCGAACAAATCGTCAATGTGGACCTCAAGTGCCCACTGGAGGAAGGCGAGATGTCTTTCACCAAAGATGTTGACCTGCCTGCGCATATTCCTCCTGTATGTTACGCCCTTCTCACTTCATTTTTGCTGCTATCAGTATCGACAACTAACACAGCCGCCAATAGGGAAAATACTCCGTGCACGCCGATGTGTTTACCAAGGACGACAAGCGCATCACCTGCCTCGACGCCAATAACATCGAATTCAAGATTGGAAACTAGGCACTTCGACTGGCGCGTCAAGCTATACCTACATGAAGCCGACCGATGGCCAAGTTCCAATAGAACTCCTAGTTCGAAATGCCGTGGGCTTTGTCCACATTACGACCTCTTCATGTCAAATTTATACGAGATCTTCTGTTCTTTTTTCCCAGCGAATATTCTTTGTTGAATTGTGATCTGTTCTACATACGCCCACCAACTTGCATGCTTCCGTAATGGTTTCCTGCGATGACTGACTATGCTTTCTTCTGGACGGCGTTTACGGCATCTGTCCAAGACACTGCTACCTTATTATGCTCCCTGTACTCATTACATACTTTCACATTAGTACCCCGTTGCATTGGTGTATTATCCATAAACCACGAGCCCTAATTTACTCATTCTTCTCATGGCCAGGATGTAATGCAGCTTATAGTAGCTACTGGAGTGTTCAGTTTCAGGTTGCCACTGGAATAGGCTCGTAGTTGGGCAAAGTATAGGAGTTCTATAGCGTATACTTCGCTAAACTGGGTATCTTCCCTTGATCTCCAACGGGTACACCAACTACGTTTGACAGCAACTTGCAACAGGGTGACAGTTGTCCCTCAACGTACACCGTACCCGACTGGACACGCTAATGCCTTCATGTAAAATCGACAACGCAAAATACAATACAACGCTTATCATTTATTCTCCAAACAACCGGCGCACCCGCTTCAGCACACTGTCTTTCTCGGGGTCGTACGGGTGGTCTTTGCTGGGGATTTCGAGAACGGCGGGGAAAGGCTCGGCGAAGGTATCGACGCTGTGTCGGATGCGCTCTGCGACCTGGATTGAAGTGTCAGTAAATGTCCCGAGAGTATAGTGTGAGAGTCGCTTGTTAGGGGTATAATCTTGCGATCAACCCCGGAAATGTATCAAGACGTACATGTTGGTTGATGAGGACAACGGCAATGTCCTTCCTCTCCTGAGTAAAGTTCTGGAACGCCTTTTCGATCGCAGAGGTTTCAGTCTTAGCGTCGACCACCAGAAAATTCCGTTCGGCATCCGGACCATCTGTGACGTGCTGCGTAGTCTGTTAGCATCTGCAGAGGGAAGATCTGTCCCCCGCTGCACCGGGGATGGGACTTACACCGATGCCGGCGAGAAGAAGACCGGTTACCGAGCTGGAGGAAGTATTAGTATAGACTGGTCCCGGGGTGAAGTAGTATAGACCCTTACTCTTCATCTCCAATAACAGCAAGGAACTGTCGCTCCTATATCGTCGTAATAAACACAATCAGCTACTGCGTCGTGGACCGCTCCGCGGAGAGCGCCTGAGGATAGAGCGTCGATGTGTAGGTACCTTGAATGACACGGCGGAAGCCGCCATAATGACAGGAAGTAATAGGGAAGGTCCAGAAAGGGTCCTCCACAGACACGCAGGAAGTCCAGAGGATTCACTCGAAGCACCTGCGACGATACGTTGATCGGGAGTCGTCATAACTGACGGGGGGGCCCGATCGGCTTAGATAAGCGGGTCTTCGAACTGGCTGTCTTTTGTTTACAAGCGGGACCAAAAACTTTCGCCTCTGTCATTGACGATAGCAACTTGAGGTAAGTCGAAGTCTCACTCTCGCCTCTTCCCTCGCAGATCGAGCATGACTGACCATTCATTCATTTGCAGAATTCAACAGTACACCCCTCACCTCTCCCCGTCTTCATCATGCCCCGGCTTGTACGCCGCCGACCGTTGGCGGAGCGTATCAAATCTTATCTGAATCCGCTGGACTTTTTGCTGTGGCTGTCGGAAGAAATCGATGCGAACGATTGGGACCAGTTTGAGAAGAACTGGTCGATCACCCTGGGTGTGACATTGAACATTGTGTTCCTGATCGCTAGAGCCAACAGTCAATCGAGTGGCAGTCGCACTGTCGACGATGTCTTTGGTGATGACGAGGGTGCGCCTTGGATGAGCTGGCTGGTATGTTTCATTTGACATCCCATGCATAGAGATCAAAGTTTTGACGGTGTTGCTAACGAACCATTCAATCGCAGGCTTCCTTCGTTGTTCATTTGCTCGTTTGCTTCGTCGGCTTCAACACTTTCTACACTTTCTACCGCAAGCGACACTATCGCATGTTCGAAGCCTCAATCGACCAAGCTCCTGCGACACCGTCCGCTCATCGTGTGCGCGTCGATTCCACACCCGTGTCCGCTTCGCCGCTACGATTCTTTGCCCAGGCCATAACCGGTTCCGCGCAGTCGAGAGCGCACCCGAATGCGCAGCGCGATGTCTGGGAACTTGCGGTCTGGGACCCCCTACCGATCTGTGTGCGCCTGTTTTGTTTCTTCAGCCCAGCGCACGTCCTGGTATACTGGCTTTTCCTACCTACCCAACTATCCGATCCTCGACCGAGCGTGACTATCGTGACGACCATCCTCCTCACCACCTTGCTCTCGCTGCAAATGAGCTTCCTGTCATCTTCGTTCACCCAACAAGCGAAGGACTCCGCGCTGGTACACAAGGAGGTGCTTAAAGAGTATGATGTTAAATACGTGCACCCTCGAACTCAACCTTTGATGCGAGATGTCGCCACGCAGTTCTCGGAGGCAGATGCGACCAAGTCCGGCTCGGACGCCAAAAGCAACAAAGTCGATACATTTACCCCAACCTTCATCATCCAGCGGGGATTCAAAACCAGTCCCAACCCCAACTATGTCAGCCATGTCGACCCCGAAGGACGGTCCTCGGGGCGTCAGTCGATGGCCGCCACACCCTCCGCATCTTCAAATTACCAAGCCTCGTTCCAAACCCCCAGTCACCTACGAGACGCCTCCCCGGTTGTCCGAAAGCCTATATCCGCAATTCGCCAACCACAGTTTCGCAAAACTCCCTCGGCGACCGGGGATGGTGGTAGCCTTGGTATCTATTCACATGCCAATTCGCCTCTAAGGAAATCCACTTCCACATCAACGAGTTTCGATCGTCGACCTCCAAAAACCGGCGATTTCTTCTACAAGGACCGAGGTGCTAGTCCGATTAAGCGGCAATCCAGTCCGCTCAAGAGGAGCAACGTGCCGGGTGGGAGCCCACTTGCGCCAACACCGAGACGGAGTCAGCTTGATTCTCGTCGCGACACAGGATATTTCTAGTCCTCAATTAGACCAATTGCCAATCTTTGATTCACTCTGCCAGGATTGCCCTCGGGCGCAAAAGCAGTATCACTTTTTCCCAAGCGCATATATGACTTGAGACTATGGCTCGTCTTAGCATCGGCGCACGGCGTTTTTACTTCTTTTTCCTTTTTTTTCCCCCTACCCCAACCTTTTACTATGAGCTCGGGTTGTCCCGAAGACTTGGACCTGGATTCCGGTTTTGGTGAATAATTGACCCCTCCATGAGCTCGGGAATGCATGGAAGCATGACCAGCCACTGTACTATATGTTTGAAATTCTACTGCGACCGTTCGGCTGGAACATTGGCTCTCTTGAGTTTAGTTTTCCTGGCATTTTCTTGTGTCTTCTGGACCGAAATCTTCATCGTATAACAGCTTGTGAAAGAGCGGCTCAAATGGCAGCTGCGAACTCTACTCATACCTCCCTTGCTGGCGAAGTAACGGCAAAAGCCTGGTCAAAACCTGTTGCGGGCAGCTGCCATACCAAGCAACTTTGAACGGGGTCATACATTCCAGATCGGGCACTCCGTTTGTTGATCCATACATTCCTCCGCGAGCACGATAACATTCCAATCATATCATTATTCCGTTATCCCTTTCTCGCTGCAACAGTCGCTGGAAGAGAAAATAACACTCCTTCGTGCCCCCTTTCTCAAGCAAAGTACCATGTCTTGACCACCTGAGCTTCGTCATATGGAAGTCAACTCCGAGTGCAAACCACGCGCGCAACAGGACATACAACAAGGGACCGAGCTGTCCTCCTAGGAGGTAATGGGTCGATTCAACTGCGAATTCGGCCCGAGTGTTCTATGTGCTAGCAGCCGCTCGTTATCATTAATATGGAGGAACGCATCTCTTTGCCAAATGGACATTTACTCAACCTGAAGCCCCGGGCTCGAAACCCCAAGCACGTGAAATCCGGTGCTGAGGAGGAGCCAGCATGCGAGCGACGCAAAGAACCCGTGGCACGGTACACTGCTTATAAACCCCTTCCAGATAAACCCCCGCCGGAGGTCAAGGATTCCAAGTCCAGCCCCGAGCCATCAGCGCGGAAGGTTACTCCTACCAGGCTCCCGATGCCCAAGAAGTTCTCGGACAAAACCAAGGATGATTCGCCAGATCACTCCCCCGTGGCCGATCGTAAAGAACATCGACACCATACGTTAGGCCGGCGAGCTCAGCCCAAGGTCTCCCCTATATCATTAGGGCGTCGACCTGCCAAGTCAACGGATAAAGATCGGGAACAGTACTGGCGAAAGGTTAAAGAGAAATTTGAAAAGGAGTCGCCTACTTCGTCACGGACTCGAGACAAGCACAAGGAGTATTATCACGAGGCGTACCAGAAGATCAAGTCGTTCGCCAGTCCCCCGAAACAAGATCCCAAACAACACATGCCGAAGTCTGGTGCAAAGACGAGCGATGATGACAAAACACCAAGGCAAAGTGCCATCCCTAGAACCACCGCTGGAAGCCCTAGATCCAAAGACGGACACTCTTCTGAGCCAGCTGTATCTCCCGAAGCGAAGAAATCGGGATCTAAGCAACGCCCATCTAACGTGATTGATACCCGCGACACCATCAATCGGCAAACTTCGGACAAGCAAAATAGCACGACCGACTCGTCAATCATCTCCCGTCCTTCGATCTCACCTCTGTCGGGCCCCAGCAGCTCAATGACCGATTGGGAGGACCGGTTTGTGGTAAACATGCCGTCTGCCAAGGAGCCTAATCCACCCGTCATGACTGCGCGACAAATCACCGAATTTCAGAAAAGTATCGATAAAGTTCACAATCAGGGAGGAACAATGCTGGATCCAGACACTCTACCGAGCCCGCGCACTAGAACTCCGGAAGATTCGTCTGAAGCTACGGAAACGCAGGGAAAACAACCGGGTAACCTTGATGGTCAAGACTCGGGAACAGCAGCTCGCACAGGGTCAGAGGAAGATACGTCAGAACCACAGCCCAGCCATGGTCGATACTACTCGCCAGATGAAATTGGAAAGCAGCGGTTCAGCACCATCTGGGAAGAAGGAGCATCGCGACACAAAGCTAAGACTGCGGTCAACATCGACGGGTCTTTTTTAGGATGCAAGGAGATAAATGGCCCAAACGACAAGAATCCGGACGAGATATTACTTTTCTCGACGACAGACGAGCGTCCGAGGGTTGTGGATGTGTCAACCCCGGTGTCCAAGAATTCCAGAGAACGGAACGCAGTCGCTCCTCAAGCGACTGTAGCCTTGGAAGAAAAGACCGTGGTTCAAGAAGAGTGGAAACCAATTTCTCAGAATTTGAAGAATGCCCAATGCTCGAAGCAGTTCCAACGTACGATGTGCCGCGAGATGCCCTGCCGACCGTCGGAAGAGGCCCCGATGCCTGTCCCCCAAGCATCAGGAAAAGAAAACTCAACCCAGATAGGGATCCCGCCCAAGAACCCGGAGCGAGGGAAACGCCCCCAAGGAGACGACGATGTGTTCATTATCACACCCACTATCACGCGCACTATGATGACCATGGCGGACATGAGAGGCGTCGCCCAGAAATCTTCTCGCACGAAAGAGCCCGCCTCTCGCGCAGCCGGCGAAATCATCACCGACATCAGGGCAAAGCCTCCCACGCACTCTACACCGTCGGGCTTACGTCGGGCGACGCAAAACTCGTGGGAAAAGTCAAACATGCCATCCACAGCATCGTCAAAACCTGGACTCGCTCCCACCGGGCCCCCGGTGAAAGAACAAGAGGATTTATCTCAGACCAAAGTGGAGAGGCCGCGCGCTATCCGTGGGTACATCCATATCACAGGCATGAAGTCCTCCGCCGGAAACGCCAATCCTCGCGCGCGCATTAAGCGGCACTCTCATGCGTACGAGACGCCGCGTAGTAGCGAAAACGCGCCCCCTGTGAGGAGCGCCACTGATCCAGCTCAGTTTCCCAAGTCCGTCTCGGCTCAGAAGCCAATGCCGCCGCCAGAGTTAAACACCAACGTTCACTCAGAACCTCGCTTCCCATTGCCCAGTGCGCGGATCTTCGCGGTAGCCGAGTTGGATGGACATCAGGTTGATGATCATGCAAAAGAGGAGCATAAAGACCGGGATGCAGCTCCTAAAACACCTACTACCACGGATGATCTCGGTTTTAACATGAGCAGCAACAAGTCTCCACAGGAGGACGATAACGACAAGGACCTTATGAGTTCCGTAACTTTCGGCCTCATCATCGACATTTTTTTCCTGTCCATCGCCCAAGCGCAAGACCTCTACAAGGACATCATGGCCAACTGGAACTCCCGAGCGGTTCTGGCGAAAATTGCTCTCAACTGCATCCTCAACATGATCGGCCACTGTCTCTACGTACTCCGAAATTTTCTCACGGCCTGTTCCGTCTACAACTCCACAGGGTCCTGGCCAAAATCAAACGACAAAGACATTGCCCGTTCGCTGACCGAACTCGGCCAAGCTGTCATCTATCTCGTCGCCTTGGGTTTCATAATGATGGTCGTCGGTCGAGCGGCCGGGTACATCGTGCTCATTGGAAGCTGGATTGTCTGGGTGACGAAACCCTTTGGATGGGTTCTGGGAACGTTGGGAAGAGCTCTGCTAACGTGATGTGGCCTGACCTGGCCTGGCGTGTTGTGAATGATGACTAGGTAGATACCCTTGGGCGATTATGCTGCGTGATTCTCTCTTTGCCTCCTTCCCTCAGTAAATGGAATAGGGATTACTTCTTGGCAAGGAAACTTTTTTTTTCTGTGGTTTACTTATCTTTATGACCCTTCCTATGTTTGTCTAGCGTGGTGTACCGTCTCGGAATTGGTTTAATTATTTTTGGCTCCCAACTGTCCAATCGATGTATATCCTTAGTCGTTCCACTTGCTTGAATCGGTCGAGATAGTAAGTTGAGTTTATGCTAGTAATGGACAACTTATCAACCTAAGAACAAGTCTCAGTCGAACATTAGGAAACGGCACGTGAGAACACCAGACTACAAGTATAAGACAAGACTTATTTTGAATTTTTCTAGGTATGAATGACAATGACACTCTATTTTGCCTCTCAATCTGAAGGGGCAGGCATGTATGTCATGGACAATTTCTATCGTACTCTGAACATGAAAGTCAAGTAGATGCCTGCGGTGCCATGATCCCAATGCAAAGAGAAAAGAGTGGCTTGGAGGCCACGACAGAAACACAAAAGAAGTATTGAGATTGGATGGATATCCAAAATTGAATGCATCAAAGGAAAAAGAAAATCCAAGAAGAAGACTCCATATCCCGGTTGTTGAAGAGGATCACTTTTTTTTTTTTTTTGAACTTATTCTCATGAAACCAACTCCGTCATCATCCGTAGTGTTGAATTATCGTAAGAGGCATGATAGCCCCGTTCTTGAATCTTGTTGTGTTCCGAAGAAAAAGGAAAAGAGCGAACGGAATGAAAAAGAAAAGGTTCTCTTTTTCCCTGGTTCTATCGGATATATTACCATGTTGAATTTTGGATTCTCCTCCATCCTTGACAGAGGAGAATAATGAGAGGAAAGGAAAAGACATAAAAGAAAAAAATTCCAGGGGTATAATGGTTGAATGTTAAAAGTCATGTTGAAGATAGATAACGCTCAAAGAAGAAATCGTTGAGAGGTCTTCGTTTCGTGTCGCCATAAAACATTTCAATGCCTAGGGGAAGGTGTGGATCCCCAGGCAGGTATCGTTGAGAGAGATGTTGAATTAATAAGTATAATAGTCGTTGAAGAGGCACAGTAGAATTTTAAGGTAGGCCGAGTTTGTTGATGCGGGCCTGAAAATGGGTATGTTGATTAGTTTTTCACGGCAACTTCTGGAGCTGCTTCCTTGACAGGGGGTTGATTAGACTCTGTGCTGTCTGCAGAAACCTCCGTATCAAGATCCTTCAGGTCCAAGCCATCGAATAGCTCAAAGAGACTGAAAGTGTTGTGGAAGTCGTTGTTGACTAGGAAGACAATCGTTAGTTAACAGTATAGGAAGGGAGATTTTTTTCTATTCGAAACTTACCAATGTTGACCAGGTACCATTCATCCACAACACCCTGGATCAACTTCCTGCTCGGGCTAGTGGCCTCGTGGCATTTGGCCCAGTCCTCACCCAGACGGTAGGCTTCGTCCTTCCAGGCCAAGAAACTGATTGTTTCCACAATTGTAGGCTGGACAACCTCTCTTCCGGCGAAGATACCCCAAGTCAGAGCATTGGGGCTATCCTGAGTGTTGGTTCGCAGCTCGCCAGTCTTCGAGACGGCGTGGTACGTGAGGTCTCCGTTCTTTTCAATGCGCGAAATGAGTTCGTCGAGCAAGTAGGGAGGCACCAGGAGTTCGAGGTATGCCTTCTGGTACACAAATCCGTTCTTAGGACCCCATCCGTAGACAGGGTGGGACGACCTGGCACCATTGACAGCGGGCTGTGAGTTGATGGTGAGAAGACCCCGGTTGTTGAGTTCAATCAGTTTATCCTTGATAACGTTGGCCTCAGAACTGAGCTGTGTGTCGCTCCAGGGAAGTCGTTCCAGCTTCCCTTCCAAGTAACGAACAAAGATGTGAGCGAGATCGCGAACAGACTTGGGCTCTCCCCAAAGCTTGATGTTCTGTTCGTTGGTGCCCTTGAGACCGATGCCGTAAGAGTCAAGTTCACCAAAGGCAGGAGAGCGGGAGTCGGTCCATCGGCCGTTGGGGAACTCATCCCATGTCTGTGTACGTGCGATGTAAGAGGAGTTTCGGTTTCGCCAGAAGATAGGTCGTACGTCCTCGGCTCTGCGGTTGAGACCCAAAGATGGCCGCCAGGGCAAAGGTCTCTGGATGGGAGTCTCCTCAGATGGCATAAGATTCAATTCCTCAAGCACCAGCTGCACAGCTTGAGCAAGGTTCATAGTGTAGCTAAAATTGACCATCAGTTTCAGGGCCTATGGGTTTGGGCAATCGAAAGAAGAGGTAAGACTCACAAGTGCAGATGGTTGATGCCGGATGCGATAAGCCTTCTGCACATATCTGCCACCAGGCCCTTTCCAATGTCTTTCACAGCAGCATCATCATTCTTGACAGGCTCGAGGATTTCGAGCCACTCGGGTGGGATTCGGGATTTCGTCCAATTGGCACGTCGAATAAATGCCGCATAGGTTTGGATGGGCATGATACCGGGGATGATCGGTACGTTAACGCCCTTTGCCCGACACTTTTTTACCCACTCGATGAAGTTGTCCGTGTCGTAAAACATCTGCGTGATCACGAATGAAGCTCCGGCATCGACCTTCTCTTTCAAGTGGTCGATCAAAAGATCAACATCTGAGTTGTCATCTGCTCCCTCTGGATAACCTCCCACGCCAATGTCGAAATGGTTCCCGTACTTGTCCCGAATATACTTGACTAGATGCTTGGCGTAACGGAATCCTCCCTCTGTGGCTTCCCACGTCTCCTTCTCACGAGGTGGGTCACCACGGAGAGCCAGAATGTTTGTGCAGCCGGCCTTGTAGGCGGCCTGGAGAGCAGAATCCACCTTCTCGGTCGGCATGTCCGTGCAAGTCAAATGCATGCAAGTTTCAAGACCATATACCGACTGCGCTACGTTCACCATCTCGCAGGTAAGATCAGACAATCGACCACCGGCACCCCAGGTAATGTCAATGAAGGAGGGACCAAGGGCGTGCATACGATCCATTCTGTCGTAAAGGTTCTGCACACCTTGAGCAGTCTTCGGGGGGAAGAACTCGAAGGAAATACCGGTCCTCCCCGCGGCTTCATTTTGGGCGAGCTTATCTTTGACGTGCATCGTGGTACGTTAGGCTATAGGCGAGGCGATAAATCAGTAAGCATGCATGGGCGGATTTAAACACCAGGCCACTGAAAGTGAAGTGACTTACAAAGATTGTCAGGGAGCTTTAAAAAGGGAGACAACCAGTCACTCGAGCCTACTCCTTGCCTAGCGTTTCTGCTGGAGGGGTACGTTACTCAGCTCACCGGTCCCGCCAGCGACTGTGAAGCCCGCAAACAAAAGGAATATGGGAGATAAGAGAAAGAAAGCACTCCACAAAAAAAGAGTGATTAGGTTAAGGGGAGGGCCACCGAGAGATTGACTTGATTCGAGGCACCGCGGATGAAAGAAGAAAGTGGTTGTCATCTCTTAGGGCGAAAAGAATGAGGGAGGAGAGAGAGAGGAGGACCGGCTTTCGGAGGCCGAGTGGCACGTGCACGCTGCGTACCTTCTGGATTAGGAACAGGGCCCTCCGGCGGGGCCCACGCCGCTTTACCGTCACGTGCCTTCGCGGGGCGGCATCGGGCTATCGACACGTGACTTTGCCGGTCCTCTTCCACAAAGCGTGGGATGACGAATACAATCTTCTAACTATCAGCTTATCATCACGCTAGTCTAGCTTCCTCTACACGACACCATCTGGTGGAAGGAGTAGTCAATTTATATCACAAGCATTGCATTTCTATGAACAAACGAATAGAAAAGACACACAATTAGTCTAACCAGCAAACTTGCCTCGTGCTGTCTTCCTGAAGCCACTACCCACCAATTGGTAGCGGAGGCGGAAGTTCGTTCTTTTGACACAACTTGTACCGCAGCTCATACAATGACAACCATGGATTCAAGGTTGACCGGCGTGAATTCATCATCTGCCAACATCTCTGGAAATCCGGCTGAACAGACTTTGAGATCTGATATTCAGGATCCAGTTTATCACCCGGATTATCCAGTAAACAGTCCATCCAACGTTTCCATTGTTGAAAGTAGTTATTAGACTGGTCAATATCCCGACACATGAGCAGAATCACAGCTTCAACGAGCGAACTTGGGTGCAAGATCTTGATGGGATATAGGGTTTTCCAGGGGCCGGAGCTTCTTGGGAAGCAAGGTGGCAATCGATGGTCGTTCGATAGTGTAAGATGGAAATCATTCTGAGCCGGTGCTTCTAACTTGAAATCGGGGAGCCACCAGACAGTTTTCGACTTTTTGAACAAAGACAATGATGTCCAATCTTTGTTCACTCCTTCAAGGTGAAAGTGTACATCTGCATTAGGCCGATGCTGACGCAGCTGCTGTTCCGAGCAGTTAGAGTTATTGCACGGAGGAAATCCTGATTCCTTTAGGGCTCTGGTGGCTGACAGAATCAGGCTATCTGGTACGATAAACTCAATTTCCTAAACATTGGCAAAGCTTGTGAGAAATGAAAACCAAAAGAATTGGGACTACACACTTACACTTGTCCCCAAATTGTCGCCAACCAACCCTACTGCTAGTTCCCCCCAGAGAAGACTAGGAATTCGCGACTGGTCCAAAATACAAGCCACAGAAGCTGCCAAAGGACAGCCATTAATTTCGTTCATAGTTCTAGGCTGGGCTATAGCACACAATGCCCCTGTGTCGGTATGGAGAAGGTGGTATGCTTCGTGATTAATATACTTGTGTATTCCAACCTGCCCTTGTATTGCCTGATTTTAATATCTTCATTATATGACTTTTTAGTTGGAATGGAAATTCCTGTTCATACAATAATACTTTTCTCTATGAGCTTGTTCAAACAATGCTGCAAACTTTCTTTGTTCTTTGTTTGGGTCAAAGTAGGAGATTAGGAAGCATTTCCTAAATTGACAAACCTGGATATGCCCATGAACACATTCCCATTATAAGCGTGCAAAGGCATTCTCAAATGACTCATAGACACTAAGCACTTTTTTGCTGTGCCAACAGGCGTTGGGAGCCTGGGGCTCCGTTCAAAACACACATTGTCTTCGGTTAGACCTTGATCCATTCAGAGGGTGAGTATTTGAACGCACGTGCAAAGAAATCCGTACTCAAAGAAACTAAGCCTTTCCTCAGCTGGACTCTGTAAGTCAAGTCTGATCGTCGAAAGTTCTTATGACATTGTGGTGAGCTAACAAAGCCATGTCTTCCCCAGGATATCCATGCAAAGCAGCTAGATCCCAAGCGTGTAACAGCAATGATTGCTCAAAGATGAGCTTGTGTCCATTGTTGATTTGGTCTTTTGATGGATTTATAAGGATTATTAAATAGCATTCGCAGGCTACCTCGGCCACGAGCGCTTCCAGCCCGGGCAAATTTAAATCCATATTTGCGTCGTAGGGGAAAGCTCGTTTGAAACGCCATGTGACTTATGCAAAAGAATTGTGAGCTCGGCAAATCTGGCCAGATAGACTCCAGTCTCTGGACCAGATGTATTTGTCAACCCTGGAGGACAAGATATATTTCGAGAAGACTCGCCGTAATTGACTGAAAACGAGACGCATTAATATTCTTAGCATTCAATACTACTGTGAAGACTCTCATCGAATCAAGGAATCTTATATAAACTAAGCGGACTTCATTTAGAGTGACTATCTTGAAGTACATCCAATGAGAGATCAGCATCAGAATGCATTTTCTGTCTTACTAGATTCATCTGTTTGGTGGGATGCGTTGCGCTTAATATATGCGCTTCCAATGTGAATTTGATTACCAGTCAGATGTTTCTTGGTTGATAAATATACTTGCATGTTGAAGCTCCCTTCTGTACATGATGTAGTTTCTATAACCTGAATCTCGTGGCGATCTAGTTAATCCTTCAGAGTCTTTTTGAACACCCCCATGTGTCTTCTCTATGCTATTATTGAATTGATGCTATTTCTGGAGAATTAATAACGCTGTAGAGCTGTACATCAACGAGTCGTACTTGCACGGTTTGAAGCCTAAAGCCTAATATGAAATTGAGACTCAGTGAAACTAGAATCTATTCTACCTTCTTATCCCATTATCAATGCTTTAGAAAGGAAGTAAGTAGAGACAAGTTGATGTAAAGTATGAGGAGGGTTCATAACTGGCAGTGGTAGAACTAGCCATGAGTATATGCCTTGAAGTCAACTGAATAAAATCCCACGGAGCTGAAGCCGATAGCTGCTTAATGTTTAGCTACCATTGGACCACCTTGTAAAAATCTGTGTTGACAATGATATGGCGTTTCTAGTACAATCAGCGGTATCAGCGGCTAGGTATGTCCAGCCTGGCATATTCAGCCCCCGTTAACCTCCACGCCGCCACTTTGGTCAATGAACGGGACTTCTCGGACACCGAAGGAGACCGATCCAAAACACCGCATTAAGTCCTTGGAAGCGGTATTGAAAACTTGGATTTATTTCAAAAATCAGGTAAATGGTATGTAGGATGCCGGTGCTCCTTGTAAAACCCTTACATTTTTGCAAATGCTTATAGTGAATCGCCCTCTAGGCATCGCGTAGACCACTTTCTCGGACGAACCGACAGATTTGGCCATCTGCAAGTGTCTGCAAGTGTCTATTCTCTACGGATAGTCTTCTGACTTGGTCATGGTTTGGATAAGGAGTTCATAGCAGGCGATGAGATAAGAAAGTCAGTCAGCCTATTGAGGTTGGCTCCGTGTATCCTTATCTATGTGTGTCCGGATTGTGGCACAAAGTCAAAAATGTCAAATTGACATAAGGACCGATTAAGTGACTTTAGCCATTTGTTTGCGAACGACCTATGGTGGCAAGCTGGAGATCAGCAAACCTGAGCGTTTTCGGCCTACATGGGAGACCCAGTTTGAACAATTCACTATCTGTCAAGTTATGTCGGTGAACAACCGAGAAAACCAATAATCTACTAGCTACTTTGCTTGGAAGTGGATACGACATAGGACGTTTCCGATTCCGTCCATTCGGTTCTCTACCCAAGCCAGCGCCTTTGGCTTTGCCGAGGACCGAGAAGAGGTTCGCGTATAGCTTGCACCGCCATAAAAGCCAAGTTTTCCCAGGTTACCCGCAAAAGATGATTCAAGATATGTACTATTCCGGCCGCGTTGAGTTGAACGAGGCTAGTGCGCCCAGGCATGCAATGCAAGATGCATATGATATATTGAGGCCCACTCTTCTTTTGCCAACCATGTGCCTATAGAACCTATCGGCACCTACACATTGGGTAATATAGTTTCTTTTGAAAGACAGAAAAGTGGGGATGAAGTTAGCTAAGGACAGATCTGGTAGTTGCAAATCCTTTAAAAATCGTGAAATTAGTAAATATCGTGCATTGTCCACGCACCCAAGGGCTCCGTAGCTGCCTGTTACTTTCGCTCTATTGCATTCAAGCTGCGTCTGCTCGATGATATCCAGGTATTGATACCGCTACGGAGTAGGAAAGAGACGAAGAGACGGCCACACCGCATCGCAGGTCTATGTGTACCAAGAAGTACCGAGAACCAAGAATGGTCTGATATCATGGCTTACCTTGATTGCGAGTACGAACCCACTTAATCACAATGTGCTAATGCTACTGCCTAGATGCTGGCTTATCGAGGACTCGTAGCATTGTGCGTCCATATTCCGCCGCATAGCCCGAACGATATCTGTGCTCTGATGCGGCTCGCGTTGGATGTTCCCGGAATCCAAATAAGACTATCCTAGTTGTTGGGAAACCAAATCAGGTCAATATACTCTTATGCTGGTACGAAAGGATAGATCGGGCTTCATGCCGACGGTCAATCTTTCCGATAGCTTGAATTTGTTGCATGACTGGGTTGGATCCAGCTGAGTTTGCCAGATACGACTATGGTTTGGACTCTAGATTAATCTAACCCTTTCCATAGGCTTTGCAAACCGACATACGCGTTACACGCACAGTTGCGCAGCTTTCAGGGAGAGCCCGGATGGCATAAAGTGGACCACAACGGGATAGCAGCGATGTGTTGCTGATCATCGTTCATGCTCCATGGCGCTTTAGAAAGCCTGGCAGCGATCACTCGGCGAAAGGGTGTAAAGAGTAAAACCAAGGAAGGGTTTGGCTCGGCAGCCAGGAACCACCTAGCGGTCTGAGTGGCCCCACACCTTGCATGGTAGGGCGCATTGACCAGCCTAAGCGGCGCTAATCGGGCGCTACTTGTCCGTTGCTGTGGGGCGGTTCGATTCTCCTCCTTGGCGGTGCCGCGGTGGTCTGGTATTGTTGTTTGTTTCCAGTTGACTTACTCCGTACGAGTGTAGAGTCATCGGTCCGAGTAGGCGTTGCAACGTTCACGCTACACGTATATTCAGCCGGAACACAAACATCATAGTCCTCTCCGGGGCTTTTTTCACTCTGTACCCTTACGACAGTATAGTTTATGCGTTATACCTGTCAATAATGGCTTGACAGTTGTCTAACGCCACAGTACAGGTACTCCACTAATTTATTAGATATCAGCAGCAAGGGAGCAGCCCCACCCTATCGACTAGGAAGGAGGCTTTCAGAATAAGGCCCGCCGTTCTATCTGTAACTACTCCGTAAACGAAACAATTTGATTTTACGGGCAAAAGAGCAATGGAGAAAAAAGAGGCTGATTTATAAAAAGAATATGAACCGCCGTCCTCTCTGGTTTGTTGAGGATATGATATGAGCGTTCTTGCAAATTGCCTAACCAACTACTTAAAATCCCCCTGTTCGTATTGAATCTGGCAAACCGGTGAAATTTGGGTCGATACTCCGAACACAAGAATTCAAAGTACCGTGTATATCCTCAAAGATTGATTCATTGGACTAAAAATTCTTACTCTCGCCATGTCTACAACCCATTGTCCTCTGCAACTTTCAGATAAAATAGTCGGCTCACGCCTGTAGCCGGGTAGCTCTTGGGATGTTTATCCGGCCTCCTTGCATAGCCCTCCCTGCAACCCTGGAAAGGCCGATACCCCTCCGTAGCGTCTAAGCCTCAATGATAGGACAGACTTGACCTCATGATGAACCATGATGAGACACCCTCGAAGGTCACCCATTATTAAATCTAAGATCCCTTTATTACCGAGTCATTGAAGCATCATTGAGGCAAGGGGAGGCAAGACAGAGCTCGACATCTCCAGGTCCGGCAGTTATCTCTTATCTGTATGTAATATTCCTGATCCCGGCAAAGTTTATTTTACCGCTAGGATTTTAACTTTCGGCAGCCGATCAGTGCCGGACACATCCTCCATACCCTGGTCTTACATACTGTACGGAGTACATCCCCAGTGCTCCGTTGGATGACGCCGAGGCATGCTTACCTACCAGGTTTCTGGGACTGACCAAGGAAATAACGTGCGGGATGAAGATAACCAGATTGGTCCGAGACAGAAGGAGATATTTTCAGCCATTCATAGCTAAAACGCGCTACATCTTCCCCATGACAGCAAACCTGTGGAGTCGCACGATGGTTGAAGGATTAGTAGTTGTTGCTGCCTGGATCTAAGCAGTAGAGCAGCATCATGATACCAATGGACTGGTATCTAGAAGAGTTAACCTTAGCACTCAGTAAGCTCAACCAGACCCCGGTGGCAAACGACGAACCCAATGCCTAATAATACACGCAGAGAGAGAGACTGCTTTAGACTAGACAGTTTGATATCAATTCCTCCAAGGCCGCTCAAGAAATCGAGTCGAGAGTAGAAATTGCTGCGACTACTTTTCCCTTTTTTCACCGTGAACGGCTTACTGATGCTGGCTGCACATTTGCCTTGATTCCGACGCAGTGCATAGATGCAACGCGTGGTGCATGAACAAGGATACCATTGGCAATAGAACAATGCGCCCGTAAATTTTTTTCTTGTAGATAGCATGAATGAGATCGGATATAATAGAATCGTGCAAGCTGATGTTTTCCTTTCTTTTTGTTTCTTTTCTTTTCTTTCTGTGTCCTCGTGGAGCATTAGTATTATGCTGTCAACCAAATTGCAAATCTTGGCCTCGGAACGAGGAAAGATTGTGCTATTTGCCCAGAAGAAAACATCTTCTAAGAGGACCAACTTGATCAATAAGCTAGATAGAAAGGACTGAGGTTGACTGTTGAACAAATCCAAAGAAATCGTACTTGTCCGACAAGTATTATGCATGCCATGAAACCGCGGAAATCCCACCGCTACCTTGGACATTAATAAATATCCAATTAGAATAAACCATCTCAATGGTTTAGATATTTGACTTACTCCATTGTAGCGCGTCATACGACTTGCGCAGTTCGCACACGAACACCAAGCAGCGTATGCTATTGATGACACTAGCAAATTACGCAGTCTATCGTGCATTGGTCTCGAGGATCGGATGACGAAGATGGGCCGCACATGCATCGCGCAGTTGACTAGCTATCCGACATGGGGAACGAGGACGATAACAGTGGAACTCTAAATGTACTTATTTTATTTTATTTTATTTTTGCCAGCATAAACTTCTGATATATCCAACCCACGGACGGCCTCGATGGTAACCGATCTCTCACGTAACGAAAAAAACCATGGCGACCCACCCAAAAAGGGCTTCCCGTCGGTACCGGAAATAGTATCGACTATACATCCATACGTCCATCCGTACATACAGCGTACAGGCAGGCGGTCCTCGCTTCGTGTCTCCCTTCGGTCTCCTCCCTTCCTCTCCCAGTTTTCCCTCTCTCTTACCCCCCCCCCCCCCCCCCCTCTCTCGCCCCAGTGCCCATGTCTATTCTGGGCTCCGATTTCCTTTCGGACGGCGAATGATGTGATTCAGACTGCCATGATTGAATTGGTGGCTGGCCTTGAAGGGAGGATGCGAACTCCACAGGACCACTCAACATGCAGGATGGGCTCCATATGCCTGTCCGTACATCTATCTCGCAGCCCGATGGACTGGCTTTTACTTGTCCGAGCGACATTGACAGCCTGGATAAGATCGTCCTTTCTTTTTCTTGTTCAAGGCAATATCAATCCCTCGCTGGCCCTCCTGCTTGTCTGTATATCACTATTGATAGTACTTGTACCAATCGCCGAGTCTGATATCCCTCCTGCAAGTTTTCGGACAAATATTCGGGCATATTGCTTTCTTTCTTCCATTGCCTTTCTCTTTTATTCTCTCAATGCCACTTTTCACCATTGCTTTTTAGTTCCCCTTTCTCCTTCTTACACCCCGGCTGTCTGTCAACCATCGGATTTCCTCGACAGGACTTCTCTGACGGACAAGAGCCATCAAGTGGGATCAAGGCTACGGTACTCATCTCGGGGGATTATCATTTTACACCCTCTGCCAAATCCTTCCCGCTATTGGGCTTTTAGCCTACAGCCATCTTGCTCCTCTCCAGCTTCTTAGAATACACATGTCCAGTGTATAAAGAAGAACAGAGGGAAACGGTTCATTTCAGTGACCGTCGACGATGAAGTGGGGGTTCGCAGGCTCGCTGCTTGCTCTTCTTGCCTCGACAGCAACATGTTGGCCTTACGAAGAGTCCCTAGTCGACTATAACCTGAACGCAAACAAAGAAGCCACCGATCCGGCAAAATATTCTCATCCAGCATGGCCGGGCCATAAGTACCATCCTTCTCCGAAAAGCTGGCGATTTCCTTTCTATACCCTTTTCCTCGATCGATTTGTCAACGGCGACCCGACAAACGACAATATCAACGGGTCTGTCTTTGAACATGACTTGAGTTCAAACCAGATGCGCCATGGAGGTGATGCTGTTGGGTTAGTGGACACTTTAGATTACTTGGAGGGGATGGGTATCAAGGTAAGTGTACAATGTCCTTCATTGCCTCTTCAAGTGCTAATTGGGCTAGGGTATTTACCTAGCAGGAACAATTCTGATGAATCAACCTTGGGGCTCGGATGGCTATTCAATTCTCGACACCACGCTTCTGGACCAACACTTTGGAAACATCAAAACATGGAGAGATGCCATCGACGAGATACACAAGCGGGGGATGTATGTTCTGTTTGACAATACTATTGCAACGTGAGTTATTCTGTCCAATGGCCCCAATGATTATATGCCCATTCCGGGTACTAAAATGTCAATCAGCATGGGTGACTTGATCGGTTTTGAAGGACATCTGAATGAAACGACTCCCTTCTCAGTGGATGAACACAAATCATTGTGGAAAACCGAGCGACAGTATGTGGACTTTCGAATCGGCAACGAGTACAACAAGACCTGCGATTATCCACGCTTCTGGAACGAAACTGGCTGGCCAGTTGATAGCGACGTCCGAGATGAGCTTGTTGGGTGTTACGACAGTGACTTTGACCAGTACGGTGACAGAGAGGCATTCGGTGTCTACCCGGACTGGGAGCGTCAGCTGGCAAAATTCGCCTCCGTTCAGGATCGTTTGCGTGAATGGAATCCAAGCGTCAAGGAAAGATTGATTCAACATTCCTGCATGATCATCAAAGCACTCGATATTGACGGATTCCGATACGACAAGGCTACACAGGCCACGGTGGATGCCCTCAGTGACATGTCACATGCCTACAGAGAGTGTGCTCGCAGCGTTGGGAAAGACAACTTTTTCCTGCCTGGTGAAATCACTGGTGGTAATAACTTCGGTGCGATCTACCTGGGCCGTGGAAGACAACCAAACCAATACCCCGACTCTTCTCTGGATTCGATGAACATGACCAACACGTCCGATCACCAATATTTCCTGCGCGAGCATAATTTACAGGCCCTCGACTCCGCTGCATTCCATTACTCGGTTTATCGTACTCTCACCAGGTTTGTGGGCCTGGATGGAAACCTGGCCGCAGGTTACGACACTCCTTTAGACTGGACGGACTCTTGGAACGTGATGGTCATGACCAACGATATGATCAATGCAAACACCGGAAAGTTTGATCCTCGCCACATGTACGGTGCCACCAACCAGGATGTTTTCCGCTGGCCTGCAATTGAATACGGAGTCGAGAGACAGCTTCTGGGTCATTTCATCACGACTTTGCACCTTCCCGGCATCCCGATTCTGTTGTGGGGAGAAGAGCAGGCATTCTACATTCTAGATGCTACGGCGGACAACTACGTCTATGGACGTCAAGCCATGTCTCCTGCCACTGCCTGGAAAACACATGGATGCTTTGCTCTCGATGCTACGCAATACTACAATTGGCCCATCAAGGCCGGAAGGGAGGGCTGCCACGACGACGCAGTGGCCTACGATCATCGAGATCCTTCGCACCCCGTGAGAAACATCATCAAACACATGTTCCAGATGCGAGACGACTACCCGGTCCTGAACGATGGCTACTCTGTGGTCAAGCTGTCGAAGCAAACGCGCGAGATCCAGTATCCCGGGTCAAATGGCACCGCAACTGAGACAGGCATGTGGTCGGTTCTGCGAGATAGTGTGGCAGGCATCCAAGACCTGGGCTCTGATGCTGATAATCAACCGATTTGGTTGGTTTATCAAAACGAGAACAAGACCGTGGACTATCAATTCGATTGTGGCAGTAACGACTCGGCACTCATTTCTCCATTCCTCAAAGATACTACTGTGGTCAATCTGTTCTATCCTCATGATGAACACAAACTCAAAGAGGGTCCCAAAGCGTTGCATCTGAATGGCTCCAACACCACCAATGGCTGCCTAGACAGCTTGAAGCTGAAACCGTTCGAATTCAGGGCTTACGTACCCAAAACGAATTTCAAGGAACCCCGGCCCATGATCACACAGTTTGAACCAGGTCACGATGTGCCACAGGTCTCGAAGGTTGGACCGAATGATTCTGAAGATATCGATGTCAGCATCTACTTCTCGACGAAAATGGATTGCGACTCTGTCACCAAGGCGATCAGCTTTGACTCGACTACGGAAGCCGGAAAGAAGCCATCGCTCGACAAGAAAAATGTCAACTGCAAAGATGTCGACGCTGGCGAGATCAAGTGGACTGGCCAAATTCCGAATGCTTGGGTCTGGACAGCAAAATTGACAGGAGTCTACAATGGTGTTCATCGAATGACAGTCAAAAACGCCACGAGTTCCAACAAGGGGAAGTCCACGCAAGCCACGGATCACTTCCTCTTTCGTGTTGGTCAACAGGACAATCCGATGATTTTCAGCTCTGCGAATTACTCCTCCTCGCTGGTGCACAAGCATGATAACGGCTCCCTCTTTATCCAGCACCGCGCTGCCGGAGCCGACAAATACCGTTATTCCACCAATTGGGGAACCACTTTCTCCGACTGGATGGATTACCATGGAGGGAATGATTCCATTGAGAACCTACCTTGGTCGGGAACAGACAAGCAAAAGTGGCAAGGAGACCATGTGCGAGTCGAGTACTGGAGCAAGTTGACCGGAAGCAGTGATTATGTCCAGGAGGGTGATAATGGCTGGGATAATCCGCGACGTTTTCCTCATCTCTTCTTCAACGGTCCCTTCAATCAGTACGGATTCGATAAAGGGTTGGACAATGAGGTCAAGCAAGACAGCGAGGGATTTTGGAACTTCAAGTTCCTGGCAGAGTTCCCTGCACAAGGTCAATTCAACGTGTGGGGTATGAACCCAGACGGTCAGCCTGATCAGAGTTTCGTTTTTGGTGATGCCGATGGTGACGGTACTTTGGAACGTATGCCTCCTTCTTCCCTCAGTGAGGTTGCCATCAATATCTCCGATATCCCGCCCTCCCCATACCTGGCCTGGAATCTTCGTCTTAACGATGGAACCATGGAGGTCCAACTTCAACCGCATGGATCGCGAATCATTCAGCTGGTTATCTACATCTTGCTCTGGCTGGTACCTATCATGACAGCCGCAGCCTGCGTCTACGCATTCATGAAGAGTTTCTACCAGGTCAAATTCAACCAGGTCGGAGTCAGCGAGAAGAAGTCAATCCTTCCATTGGCCCTTCGAAGGAAGTTCGCTGGAAGCGGAGAGTCGAGCAATCCGCTGTTGCGGCTCGCAAACAAATCGGGATTCCTCCAAAGCACATCTGCTTTTGGCGCAGCAACTTCGCGGAGACGAACAATTTTGATAGCTACCATGGAATACGACATCGAGGACTGGGCTATCAAGATCAAGATTGGTGGCTTGGGCGTCATGGCTCAATTGATGGGCAAGCATCTCGGACACCAGGATCTTATCTGGGTCGTTCCGTGCGTTGGAGGAGTTGACTACCCACAGGACCAACCGGCCGAGTCGATGTTTGTGACTGTCCTCGGAAACTCTTACGAAGTTAGAGTCCAGTATCATGTGCTTCACAACATTACATACGTGCTGTTGGATGCTCCAGTTTTCCGCCAGCAATCAAAGGCTGAGCCGTATCCAGCTCGTATGGATGACCTGGACAGTGCCATCTATTACTCTGCCTGGAACCAGTGCATCGCACAGACAATTCGACGTTTCCCCATTGACCTGTACCATATCAACGACTACCACGGCTCCATTGCACCGCTTTACCTTCGCCCTCAGACTATTCCTGTCTGTCTTTCTCTCCACAATGCGGAATTCCAGGGACTGTGGCCAATGCGTACACAGAAAGAAAGGGATGAGGTTTGTTCTGTCTTCAACCTCGACCTTGACACTGCAAGGAGATATGTCCAATTCGGTGAGGTCTTCAACATGCTTCACGCCGGAGCGAGCTATCTTCGTGTTCATCAGCAAGGTTTTGGTGCCGTTGGCGTGTCTCGAAAATACGGCAAGCGCTCCTATGCTCGTTACCCTATCTTCTGGGGTCTAAAGAAGGTCGGCAACCTGCCCAATCCTGATCCTTCCGACACTGGTGAATGGAACAAGGAGTTGCCCAAGGAAAGCGAGATCCAGGTTGACCAGCAGTACGAAGCCAGTCGAGGAGAGCTCAAACGCCAGGCACAGGAATGGGCAGGCCTTGACCAGAACCCTGACGCTGACCTTCTTGTCTTTGTTGGAAGATGGTCGATGCAGAAGGGTGTTGATCTTATTGCTGACGTGATGCCTGCTGTTCTCGAAGCCCGTCCCAACGTTCAGCTGATCTGCGTTGGTCCCGTCATTGACCTTTACGGGAAGTTTGCTGCTCTCAAGCTTGACCATATGATGAAGATCTACCCCGGACGTGTATACTCCAAGCCGGAGTTTACTGCACTTCCACCGTTCATCTTCTCTGGAGCCGAGTTTGCCCTGATCCCCTCTCGTGACGAACCTTTCGGACTTGTTGCCGTCGAGTTCGGTCGCAAGGGTGCTCTCGGTATCGGTGCTCGTGTTGGTGGTCTCGGTCAAATGCCTGGGTGGTGGTACAATATCGAATCCACGACGACTTCCCATCTGTTGCATCAATTCAAGCTTGCTATTGGAAGTGCCCTCAACTCCAAGTCCCAGGTCCGAGCAAAGATGCGAGCACGATCTGCTAAGCAGCGTTTCCCCGTTGCTCAGTGGGTCGAGGATTTGGAGATCTTGCAGACCACTGCTGTCCGGATTCACAGCACTCGACAGGCAAAGTCAAACGGCCAAGCTATGACACCTTCTGGATACACTACGCCTAATGGAATGATGACCCCGAACGGCATGATGACACCACCCATCGCCTCAACCGGAACCGCTACACCGACCGGAATGCAGACGCCCCCAATTGCCCATTCAAGAGAGGGAAGCTACTCGAATGTCAATCGTTTGAGTGCTTACGGACCGCAGCAACGAAACACCATTGTGTACAGCCGCGACCCGAGCCCTGGCGAGCCCCAACAGCCCAAATCTGGGCTCAGCCGACAGTTGTCTTTGGGTGTCCGTGCTGGACCAGGTCATTTGATTCGCCGTGGTCGTCGTCGCATGAGGAGAGGCAACGAAGACAATAACACTGCCTCTATGACAGAGGAAAGCAGCGACGATGACTTCATCCCGAGCTACTATGGTGAGGACGAATACACCCTTACCCCCGAGCAGGTGGAAGCGGAACGTCGACACGGGTCCACGCAACCACAGGATTCACAAGGTCAGGCGAGAGATTTCTTCGGTCCTAGGAACCCAAGCCAAGCCTCGCTTCCACCTCGGCCGCTCTTATCGCCGGCTGGTTCTGAGGTCGATGAAGGCGCGCTACCGATTGCCCGGCCACCCTTTGCCGAGCCTGGTAACCGACTCAGCAGCGCATCCGTCCTGTCAGTGAACTCCATCGTTGGGGAAAAGAAAGACTATAAGCTACAAAAGGTCGATCCCTTCTTCACTGATAGCAACGGCGAGTACTATAGAGTCTTCGACAAGAGGCTCGAGAACTTGAATGGCGGCAACTCCGAATCGCAGCTCTGTATCGAGGAATATCTCATCAAGAGTGAACGCAAATGGTTTGACAAGTTCAGAGATGCCAGGCTAGGCCGAAACCAGTCCCCTGCCTCGTCAGTGTTCCAGAGCAAACTCGAGACACCTTCACCCAACGGTTCTGTTTCCAATGATGATATGGGTTCGCGCGAGAGTGGCAGCGATGCTCACAATGAAAAGGACGAGTTCCTCCTTGGAAACGATTACGTGCCCCCGTCTGGTCTGCGAAAATGGATGCAAGTTCGAATTGGTGGCTGGCCTGTCTACTCGTTCTTTCTTGGACTAGGGCAAATTATCGCCGCCAACTCGTACCAGATTACGCTGCTTACCGGAGAAGTCGGTCAAACGCCTGAGAAGCTGTATGGAATTGCCACAGTTTACTTGGTCACATCTATCATCTGGTGGTTTGTATTCCGTTTCTTCAAATCGGTCGTTGTTCTCTCCATCCCGTGGCTTCTGTATGGTCTCTCTTTTCTGATCATCGGTCTCGCTCATTTTGAGAGCGATGGGTTCTCTCGAGGCTGGATCCAGAACGTTGGAGCGGGTGTGTACGCAGCTGCATCATCAAGTGGTTCCTTGTTCTTCGCGCTCAACTTCGGTGATGAGAGTGGTGCCCAGGTAAAGGAATGGGTATTCCGTGCCTGTATCATTCAAGGATCGCAACAAGCATACATCATTGGTTTGTGGTATTGGGGCACCACCATCTCCCAGGCCGTCGCGGACGGAGTCACCAACGTCCAAGGCAATATCACGAACACCTGGAGAATGACGTACGTTCCATCTTCCTCTGACTCTAATCACGCACTTGTGGCTAACAATCTCATTTCAGGGCTATCTGTGTACCAATCGCTGTTTTCCTTTGGGCAATTGGCTTGATCATCTTCTTTGGTCTACCCAACTACTACCGCCAGACTCCTGGAAAGGTTCCGTCATTCTATACATCTGTCTTCCGGCGGAAGATCGTGTTGTGGAACTTCATCGTGGTCATCTTGCAGAACTTCTTCCTCAGTGCTCCTTACGGTCGAAACTGGGCCTGTAAGTAGACGATTACCTCCCACCCCTGACGTTTAATTTACGAAAAACTAACTTCTCCTTTTTCTAGTCCTCTGGGACTCCAAGCACGCAAAAGACTGGCAGGTCGGTATTCTGTGCGCTGTCTTCTTCGGCGCGGTTTGGGCATTGGTCCTCTTACTCTTCGGCCGCCTCTCGAAAACACACAGTTGGATCCTCCCCGTTTTCGCATGCGGATTGGGCGCACCACGCTGGGCCCAAATCTGGTGGGGTGTCTCGGGCATGGGATCATTCCTCCCATGGTCTGCTGGAGGCGCTGCTGGCGGAGCATTAGTATCTCGAAGTCTCTGGCTCTGGCTCGGTATCCTCGACGCCCTACAGGGCCTCGGCTTCGGTATGATTCTGCTCCAGACCTTGACGAGAATGCACATCTGCTTCACTCTTCTTGCATCTCAGGTGCTGGGATCCATCGCCACTATCTGTGCGAGGGCATTCGGTCCGAATCGGATCGGTCCTGGACCAATCTCGCCGGATGTCACGGTTGGTGCTAGTGCTGTTGCAAATGCATGGTTCTGGATTGCTTTGTTCTTCCAATTGTTGATATGGTAAGACTTAAGTCACCCTTCTCCTCAAGATGAACGCATGACGTCTAACTTATGTCCTACAGTGCCGGTTTCCTGCTGTTCTTCCGGAAAGAACAGCTAACCAAGCCCTGATCCCATGTCGCCAACATCCTGCACGGACTATGTACAAGCCCAGTCCTACACACGATGACATACGAATTGTTATCGAAAGCCCATACAAAAAGGAACAACACCCGGAAATCCCCTCGGGGTAACACACGACCCCAAAACCTACATACAAAAAGCAACCCCATCAACTAAGCAAGCGTTTCTGTACATTTAATTGACATTTCGACGTCCGATACCATTCTCGTGGTGATTGTTATTTTCTCATTGCCCTTTCTCGACATGAACGAATGCAAAGAAGAAGAAGTCAGCTAATGACATATTCATGTGGTCACGGATGTGGATGTGCATTTTTTTTTCATGGGATATACATACATATTTTTTTTTTTCTTTCTTGGATTTATGAACTCGGATGTCGTTACGTTCCTTTTTTTGTGATTCATTGTTCTGTTCTGATTTGATTGTCTGATTTGATTTGTTTTTGCGTGTTCTTTGGATTTGATTTATGTTTTTGTTTTGTTTGTTTGGATGTTCAACCTCCCTATCTATCATGGGGGTACATAATGGGTGGAATATTTTGTACTTAATGTCTTTTTTCTTTCTTCGTTTCTATATTTAACTTGCTTTTGGTTGATTAACTTTGGATATCTTCCTGCATGATCTTTGGGGGTTGTCTTCTCCTTTTCGCTTCTCTCTACTTCTCACATAATCATCTCTCTAATGTTTATCGGGGTAGTTGTCATAGTTCATACTACGATATCATCAAATACAGTGGAAAATTGGTCAAGATTAAGTATTTGTTTGTTCCTTTGTAAGCGTTCTTCTAAGTAGAAGTTGATATCCATTATATAAAAAGCAGAACAATCTTTTGATCCCGAAAACATAACACACATTCCCAATGCGTTTCCAATTCCAATTCAATGTGTAAGGTAGCTGGTTTCCCTTTATTAAGCCAATCCCAAGCTCGTAAAAAAATTCCAAATCAAATAGTTAAACCGAAAAAAATGGCACTGCAGCTGCATAAACGTCGTATCCTGGATGTCGTAGAAAGAATCTACCACTCCAAAGGCTCGTTCTTGACATCGCCCCGGTTGGTCTTGGGGACCGGCGCCGCCTCGATGCGGGTGGCTCCGCGCTTGCCACGCTTGAGGTAGCCGCTGCCGTCGAGCCAGGGGGTGTCGAGCGTGCGCTTGCCCTCGAACGAGCGGATCTTGTCCTCCATCTGCAGGGTCAGACCGATGTCATCCAGGCCGTTGACCAGGCAGTGCTTGCGGAAGGCGTCGACGTCAAAGCTGGCGAGCGAGTTGCCCTGGGCGTCCTTGACTTGCTGGTTGACGAGGTCGATCTCGATCTCGCGGCCGGCGGTGGCCTCGGCGGCGATTTTCTGCAGAGCGGCCTCGTCGGAGATCACGACGGGGAGCATGCCGTTCTTGAAGGTGTTGTTGAAGAAGATGTCGGCGAACGAGGGGGCGATGATACACTTGATGCCGAAGTCGAGGAGGGCCCAGGGGGCGTGCTCACGGGAGCTACCGCAGCCGAAGTTGGGGCCGGTGACGACCAGGATCTTGGAGTCGCGGTAGATGCCTTGGTTAAGGATGAAGTCGGGGATTTCCTGACCGTCCTTGTAGCGGAGTTCGTAGAACAGCGCGCTTCCGAGACCGGTTCGCTTGATGGTCTTCAAGAACTGCTTGGGGATGATGGCATCGGTGTCGACGTTGGAGCGGTCCATCGGGGCAGCAATACCCTTGAGGGTGGTGAACTTGGGGAGACCGGTGCTGGAGCCGCCGCCGGAGGTGTTGGTGTGAGGCTCGTTGTCCGCAGGCAGATCCAGGATGCGGTCGAGCTCGTCCTCGGTCTCCGGCTCCTCCGCTTCCGGCTGGACATCAACCTTCGGCTGCACTTTGGCCAGAACGGGGCTGGCAACGAGGTGCTCACGGACGTCTGCAAGCTTGCCGACGATACCGGCCGTCGCGGCCATGGCAGGAGACATGAGGTGGGTACGACCACCGGCACCCTGACGTCCTTCGAAGTTACGGTTGGAGGTACTGGCGCAACGTTCCTGGGGAGACAGAATATCAGGGTTCATACCCAGGCACATGGAGCAACCAGCTTCTCGCCACTCGAATCCAGCCTCCTCGAAGATCTTGTCGAGGCCTTCGGATTCCGCCTGCTGCTTAACCAAACCAGATCCGGGAACAACCATCGCACGCTTGACATTCGGGGCGATCTTCTTGCCCTTCACGACCTTAGAAGCCGCCCGCAAGTCCTCGATACGAGCGTTCGTGCAAGAACCGATGAAGACCTTGTCGATAGGGATTTCTTTCATAGGAGTGCCAGATGTGAGGCCCATGTACTCCAAAGCGCGCTTGCAGGCAAGTTTTCGGCTCTCGTCCTCGAAGTCGTCGGGCGAGGGAACGACGCCGTTAATGGGAATGACATCCTGAGGAGAGGTTCCCCAGGAGATGGTAGGAATGATGTCCTTGGCATCCAGCAAAACGGTCTTGTCGTAAGCGGCTCCGTCATCGGAGGCCAGGCCCGACCAGTAGTTGACGGCCTTCTTCCATTCAGCACTATCGTACTTGGGGGCGAGAGGGCGGCCCTTGAGGTATTCAAAGGTGGTCTCGTCGGGTGCGATCATGCCAGCACGCGCACCGGCCTCGATAGACATGTTGCACACGGACATACGGGCCTCCATACTCAATCCGCGGATGACGGATCCACAGAACTCAATGACGGCACCGGTACCTCCAGCGGTTCCGATAACACCGATGATATGGAGGACAACGTCCTTGCTAGTAACGCCGGGGTGCAGCTCGCCATCAACCTGGATGCGCATGTTCTTGCTTCGACGAGTAATAAGGGTCTGGGTGGCGAGAACGTGTTCGACTTCACTGGTACCGATACCGAACGCGAGGGAACCGAAAGCACCGTGTGTCGAGGTGTGACTGTCACCGCAGACGACCGTCGTTCCGGGCAGAGTAAATCCTTGCTCGGGTCCGATGATGTGAACAATGCCCTGACGCTTGTCGTCCATTCCAAAGTATGTAAGACCGAAGTCCTTCACGTTCTGTTCGAGGGTGCTGCATTGAAGGCGAGAGTCGTTTTCTTGGATGAAGTCGTCGACGTTCTTGAAGGATTTTCGGGAGGAGGTCGGGATGTTCTGCGATTGAGTCAGTGTCGTTGCCTTCGAAGAAAGACGAAGAAAAGAAGAGAATCACGTACGTGATCGACAGTGACCAAAGTGCAGTCCGGCCGGCGGACTTTTCGGCTGGCATTCTTGAGTCCCTCAAAGGCTTGCTATATGATCGTTAGATTTTATATTGCACCCCAAAAGTGAAGAAGTTGAAGTGCTGGTAGAAATCGCACGGATCGGCTCTACTAACCGGTGAAGTCACTTCGTGAACCAAATGTCTGTCTGCAAAAAGAAATTAGATCTTCTGAGCCCTGAAATAGCGTCGCGAAGTGATAAAGACTTACCGATATAGATGAGAAGAGTGCCATCTTCCTGCTCGTTGACAATGTGATGGTCCAAGACCTTATCGTACAAGGTCTTGGGCTTCTTGTCGGCGGAAGGCATGAGGGGCAAATGGGGAAATCGAATGGATTGTAGGGAAAAGAGGGAGGAGAGAAAAGGATAAAAAAAAGCGAGTCACTGGCAAGAAGCTAGCAGTGTCTCCAGAAGTCAAGAGAGTCAAGAGGGTATAATCTGGAGAAGGCGGAGGGAGAGAGAGGCGTGGATGCAATGCTTTAAAGCCCCGACGAGACCGCGATGTCGCTCGACACCCGACGAGGGGCCTTCCCGATCTCGGCTGGTCAGCGCCCAATGTCTGGTCGGCCATTGGCCACACGCGGGACCCACCGTGACTCGGGCGACCGACACCGGCGCGGCGTGCGCTTAGGCTCGGCGCCGGGATCACGGGACCTGACAAACACTCGGCCCGTGATTGACCAATCCGTCGAAGGATTTACGCCATCTGCAGGGATTGCAGGGATGCTCTGATCTATATCATTGACGGTGCGACTCCGGAGCCTCATATCCGCGCATGAGCTCTTCAACAGGTATTTTGCTCTCAACACTCAGACTTACACATTGACGGGGTATGGACGAGACTTCCAGCAAAAATGAGAACTCTCTACGGAGGTGGAAAGAAGCATTCTATGACGTAATTTTATATTAGTAACCAGAATACTCAAAGTGGGCTCAATTAGGTACAAAATGTGGAATATGAGTGGAACAAGAACGATTCTATGAGCAAACTGATGGACTTTCGGCTGTTGACGGTTTCAAAAGGCAAACGCTGCATTCGCCGCCAGCAATCCACTCGCCTGGCCTGTCACCTTAGGATCAGGTCCAATGAAGTTGTTGGGGAAGCCCACATCTAAAGGTCGCACACTCTCGAGGTATTCGATTTGTTTCGGAGTCAATTTGATCTTCAACGCCTGGATGTTGTCGTGGAGATACTCGACCTTTCTACCACCCACCAAGGGGAACACGTTGGGTGCCTTGGCCATAACATAGGCCACCGCGATGGCCGTCACGGATTCGATACCGTGCTCCGAGGCCACCTTAGCCAGGGCTTCGCTCATTCGGATTTCGTCTTCGGTCTGATCGCCGTTGCCTAGCATGCGTCGCAGTCCTTCGCCTGTCTGCTTCCGCTCCTCGACAGCCTTCTTGGTCTTGAACTTGCCGCTCCCAAGGACATCCCAGGGGGCTAGAGCCATGCCGAAGTGTCGCGCCATGGGGATAATTTCCCTCTCAAAGTCACGCAGCATCACATTCCAGCGTCCCTGGTAGATGCTGAAAGGCGTCTTGCCGTGGTCTCGAGCGTAGGTGTTGGCCGCGCTCACAACCCAGGCGGGAGAATCGGAGATGCCCAAGTAGAGGACTTTTCCTTGCTGCACCAAAATGTGAAGGCTGTCCATGATCTCTTCAATAGAGGTCGTGTGGTCCCACCAGTGGAGGTACAGGATATCGATCCAATCAGTTTGCAGCTTGCGCAAAGAGTCACGCACGCTCATGTGCAAACTGCGGCGGTGGTTTCCGCAGTGGTTAGGGGCGTGGCCCTTGCCGAGTGCGTAGCTCTTGTAGTCGGTCGTAAACTTGGTTGCGATAACCAATTGATCACGGTTCTTCCGGGATGTCATCCATTCTCCCAGCCACGTCTCAGACTGCTCGTTTTGATAGTTGTTGGCGCTGTCGATGAAGTTTCCGCCGGCCTCCACGAATCCGTCTAGGAGTTTAAAAGAGGCCTCTTTATCCATGGATCCCATGACATCGGTCCATGCATCTCCAATGGACATCGCACCTAGCTGAAGAGGCGACACCCGGAGGCCTGCAGTGGAGGAAAGAATGCGGTAGCGACCAAGCTCGGTGGCTGGTTCGGGCGCAGGAGCGAAGAGACTCGTCATGGTGGTGGATGCAGAATTAGACTGTAACAGAGAATATTTCGCCAGTTGTTGGAAGTGAAACGTTGTGAAGCGTTAAGGCGATGGAATTGAAAGTCCAGTTTCATACCTGGTATCTCTAACTTTATATAGGCGCCATTGCGTTGGAGAAGGTCCTTACTTACAAAGTTAGGTATCATCAACCTACCCATATCTCCGAAGGGATGCCACAAAGCTGACTTCATAATGGAATTCTTTGACCAGTGAGGGATGGGTTGTCCTCAAGGCTCCACTCTCCCCGTAACTGAGGGACATGCATGGCGCTAGGTTGAACATCGATGACACCGGAAATAGGCGATTGCATGAGGGAACTAAGTTAATAATCCAAGGCTGACGTGAATCCCAGCAAGGAGCCGATGGAGTTAAGGCCTCCAGACCCCGGGAGTTAAGCCGGGATGACACGGGACCTTGCTTAGGTAACCCCGCTGGTCTCTTGCAGGCGATTCTCAATTGATCCTTCACTTTCTTTCTTCACGGATTTCGATAGTGGCCGATTAGCAGACAAAACGCCATGTTATGTCTCTATCGCCGTCACACACACGCCTTGGTGTATTGCCAGCCTAGGAGTAGCAGGATGAATCAATGACACAGGTGGATGTCAATCTCCCAAGAACTATCCCAAATATACCTCCCGTCAACCGGGTTCCAACTAACAGTTACAACACTGGTCGACTTTGGCGGCCAGGGTTCTCGAAAATATAATCAAGAATCATCCATCAACTACTGGGGCTACCTTCAAGAGGAAACACCCATATTTGGCAAAATATCGTCCAGAGACCCTGTTCTAAAGATAAGCTACTCAGCATCAACCGTCGGTTGAATCGGGAATCTGGAATTGGTCATGATGGAAGTTTCTACACGGACACCAATTCTGACAGCAACACACTCTTAATTCATGCACCCCCCTCCTCACCTCTGCCTGCTCTGGCTCCATGATTATACCAAACAATATACCCACCGGCAGCCACGCAACTAAGGAATAGAATATACACTTTGATCTCCTCATGTCGATCGAACCGCTCATGATATCTCGGTGCCTCTTCCAGACGAATGGTCGCAGTGGAAATAAAACTAGGGTGGGCCCGACCCGCCGCAATTCCTCCATCAGCTGCGGTGCCATAACCTTGAGATCGACAACGCCCGCTTCGTACCGCAGATGCTTGCCGAAAAACTCGGTCACAGGGAAGGTGATGTTCTGAGCGATGGAATCTCCCAAGGGTGCTCCAGCACAGCTGCTCTGAGCCATATACACACCGACCTTCCCAAGACCGCCATTTTGAGCTGCCACGCCGACCATGTTTTGTAGGACAATGCCCTCTTGTAGGTCTCCTTTGGTGTTGATCGCTTCCATGCCCACGCAGTCCAATGCGCGGGTGACGCCCAATGGTTCGCGCTCCAGGATCTGCTGCACTGGGTCCGACTCGTTGAAGTTGATTGGAATGGCTCCGATCGAGGCAGCCCGCTATAATCGCATCGGAACGTGGTCGACTGAGTAGACGCGCGACGCACCGCGAAGGAGGGCAGAGTATGCAGCAAGTAGACCGACAGGGCCGGCCCCGAAGACAGCTACTGTGTCGCCAGGTTCAAATCCGGAGCAGTCCACCGCACTCCATCCCGTGGCGAAGATATCCGAAACCGTCAGGTAATCTCTCTAGATAGACGAGTTCGTAGAGTTGTGAGTCAAAGGCACCGGAATAAGACTATCGTCGGCGAACGGGACACGAGCGTATTCCGCCAGTGAGAGAATTCGCCCGTTAGCTGACAATACGTAAGCCACAGGAGAGCTGGACCTATATTTCTCTACCTTGCAGACCATCCAGACCAGAACCCCCTCCATAAGACTGAAGACTTTCCGGCTCCATCTCCAAGTGGCCCGAGCCCACATTATCAGGGATCACGACATAATCACCTACTTCTAGGGACGATACTGCGTTTCCGATCTCAGAAATGTACCCAATGGCCTGCTGGCCCATTCCCCAAGGAGGAGTGCCACCTTGGACCCCATGGTACATGTGCAGGTCCGAGCCACAAATAGCGGAGGTGGTGATGCGGACGACTGCATCGGTGTGTTCGATAATGTTTGGACGAGGTAGATCGACAACAGATACCTGAAAAGGGGTACCATCGAAGACGACACCTCGAATCGTAGTTTTCGGAGCCATTGTGTATTAGGATTCGAGGGGAAAAGCCTTACTATTCAGCGATCAAAATAAAGTGACGAAGAACCTGCAGAAAAACATAATAACAAGCATACAGGTCTATAAAGCCTTTTACAGGCCGTGCAATCGGTAAATACGGTTCTAGTCGCCTGCAGGCATTAACTTCACAAAACGACGCATGTTGAAGCTCATGAGCGCAAGCCCTCTATGAGCTTACATTACCGTAGATGTTTTGGACAATTCAGTATTAGTCGAAATTAAGAGATATAACCTTGACTAATTCTCAGAAGGAAAGAGCATGGAAATGTCAGAGAAGGAAAGAACATAGAAAATGAGAATTGAATGGACATTCGCCAAAAAGCTGATATTAAGTTGAAGTTTGAAGGATCTGCTAGCAATAGTGACTGAAAATGATATGTTATTGGGCATGCTGAAAAACCCCCTTTAGAATCCGGTCGACCTTTTCAATTGTATAGTCACTCAAGTTCTCCCCCTTGATGTTAACAGGGGCTTCGGTATCACCACAAGGTATACTATGAATCCACCGCACAAACAGCTCGTAATTATCTTTCAGATTCTCAGTAAAATCGTAGAATCTGCTTTTCGAAATGTGAAGATGTTCTCCATCATGGTATGCCTGCAAGATTCGCGCTTTGGATCTGAAAACGGAAATCACCAAAATCTATATGAGAACGATGATTAGCGGGGGAATTGTTACAGGTCCAATAAGTTCCAGGCTTAGAACTAGGATTAATGTGAACGAGAGGAAATCTCACTGGAAAAGTATAGTGCTGTATATAACCGAATTGAATCATTCTCCATCTCATATACGCTACAATAGGTAGCAACTCACTGCGACGAAGATCTTCCTCGGCTTCCGTGTAATGAATTACCCTGAAACTGCAGTGAGGTTTTTCGAGTGTTGTTGCTTGGATATCTCCTCGTGTTTGCCATTCAAACAGAACATCGGGCGTGTGTTCACCTGTTCCAATGCTCGGCGTCTCTTTGTAGCATCTTCACAGTCGGATTTATAATCAGTATTACTCATTATAGACTTGTGTCATAGTGATAAAAGATTGCTCACTTTTGCTGGATCCAAGGCCGTTCGATTTCATTCCGAAGCCCTGCACCCCAGAGTTGATTTAAAAGACTCTGCATCGTGATGTCGACACGGCGTGATTCTTCACTATATCCCTCGGTCCACTCGGAGAACTGCACCCTCTCCCATTCGATGACTGGTAGCTTGTTCTTTGGAAACGGCCTGAAGAAAACAGGTTCCTCCCCAAAAGCTTCTCTCAGAAGGTCAAAGGATGATATTTTGATACCAAGGTTGTCCAAATTATGATCAGTCAGTTCCAAACATTTTGAATTCTTTGCTGTCTCCAGAATTCGTGTCAGGGAACGGCATATGATATTTGTTCTCGCCACACGGCTAAGAACAGCCGCTCGAGTCTTCTGAAATTTTTCGTTGACTCCCATCGTAGGTTTGCAGGCGGTTGACAACAGTAGACCAAGTTGCCTTGCGGCTCAGCTAACGGTATAAACAAAGAAATAAGGCACAGAGAGAAGTACTTTTTGCTGGTACAAGAGCACTGACAGCTGGTATATATACTCGAGTCGACTTGATACTCCGTATGTTCCATAGAAGTGGCGGAAGCGAGTAATCCGGGGATGTTACCGAGGCAACAAATTATGATTGCTGCAAATAGTCAGTTATCCTGACCTCCCGGGTAACTACTGGTCAAATCATGGCACTTGCTTAACCTTTTTTTGGCATCTACTCAATTACAGGTCTCGTATCCCATTTGGGTCTGTCATCCGTTAGCAATGTACAGATAAACGAGATAAACTATAAACTAACATGGCATGATAGCCGAATGTCATCATGTCGCATGCGTCGCCAGTCCTGCAGACCTCGGCCTACATTCGCAAAGTACTTGATTGGAAGGTACTGGCTCACGATGTACTGTGGCTAGAATGCAATTGAATGCCATTGCAACCTATTCTATCTAATAAAAACTAATACACATAATACCCGCTCAAGCTCCATAGAATGATCATGTTTCGAACCAATCGTTCTATTCTATACTGCATATCGAAACGCTCGGTTGTCCTCGCGAAAGACCAGCAATGCAAGACAATGTCGCACAAAGAGACCAAACAGACCACAAACAAACTGAACAATGACCATGCTTAGGGCCAGCCGGTCTTCTCTCATCGGTCCCCACCAGACTAACCAGAGATTGAGAATAGTGAGATTCGTGGACTCCACGATCTGGCCCTTGTCGTTTTTCGTGACGCGTACTAGTCGCAGGCTGTGCAGAAGATCCAAGGCAGTCGCAACGAGCGGCGAAGGTGGCACAGTCCATTCCGTCACGGAAGCATCCAGCAGACCGCTGATGCCGTTGAACCGTGGCAGCCTGTGTCGGGGGCATGGAATCAACTTGAAAAGCTGAGGAGTCGAATACAGAAAGTTGAAGATCTGCGGAATGAAGAGAAGCAGGAGGGTCTTGCTGAAGTGTCCTAGAATGCTAACGACGGCAAACACCATGCCAGCAAAATAGCAGTAAGTGTCCCCAACAAAGACCTTGGACGGGTACCAGTTATGGAACAGCAAGGCCAGCGATACACCGACAAATGGAAGAAGAAGGTATAGAGAGAAGAGGTGCGAGTCGGTAGCGGGATGTGGGAATGGCGTAATGGGCGCGAGGTACAGCAAATCATTCGCAATGAGCAGGACCGCAATCACGAGAGATTGAGCGACCTCCACGCCGTTGATACCGGCTAACATGTTAATAGAGTTAGGACAGAATATAGAAACCGCAGCCATGTACGCATAATAAAGCCAACCAAGATCGACAAAGGATCCTAGGTAGGGCTGCAATGGCACCGGGACTACCACATGGGTGACACCAAAGTCCACAAAGTACACTATGAGCATTGGAATTGCCCCGAATGCTGGTATGAGAACTTTGTGTCTCCATCTAATGTCAAGTAGGTCATCACCAATACCCAGTATGACGATACATTGAAGAGAGAGCAGTCCAGAGAGATAGGATGCAAGCTAGAAGTCCCCAAGTCAATAATGCGGTGAAGGCAAGATGTGAAACAATGGTCATAAGATAAATCACTCACTTTTCCATGAGGAAACCGATGTAGCATCCGTCCATTTTCAACATGCTCGACTTCCAGAACAACATCGCGATTACCTCCACCCGAAGTAGCGGCCACAATATCCTTGTAGAAGGCAAAAGGAATAAAGAAAATGAGGCCTAGAAGATAGACAATAGCGCATACTGCGCCCATGGTCTCGGGACTAGTTGTCGAAAAGTTAGCGAGAACGTATCTCGTCGATTTTTGCAGCCTATCTACACGGATCAAGGAAGGAAGGAGATATCTGTAACGTACATCTCCGGTCTTCGAGGTTTCGCCATATCCCTGCCCTTCAGGCCAGCTTTCACAAACACGGGTCCAAGCCATCGGATCAGACTGAAGGTGATCGCAAATACGATCCCACTGAAGGCAATTGACGCCACCAAGGGCGCGCCTTCACCTTGGAATGAATTGAAGATAATACCCAGGCAGACCCCCACAAGGATCAACAGACGCCAAGTCTCCCGCGAGGAGAGAGAACTGGAAGTTGCGGAACTCATCATGAACGGACCGATGCCAGCATGCCTGTCTCACTGGCTCCTGTCCAAAATATAACTCTCCTGTCGAGAGAAAGCAGACGACGCCGAGGACGCGCAATGCAATGTGGCATTTAAAGCAAAGACACTAGACAGTATGTAAATTCTGCCGGATGATTGCGACCGCCACGTCAGGCGGTGTACGTGGCTCCCCAGGCTTCGACGGCTTACATAACTGCTCCCTCCCAGCCATTCGACGGGATTGTTTCGCCGGCTTCACATGCACGTCCCGCTGGATTCCATACATGGAGATTCGTCGCCAACCGGCCGCTCTCAATTTAGTACGTGTCTGTATGCCTCACCGTGGTGGCTGAGGCTGCTTGCCAGGCTTTATTTTGGGTTGGTGACACCGACTACCCCTCGGCCCGACATGTCTGGATTCGCCGATTTCGACGCCGGTCATCGTGACTTGGTATCGGTCACCAAGTTCAACTTCTATGGCAACCGCATCGTAACAGCATCGTCCGACCACCGCATGAAAGTTTGGGATCAGAAGGATGGCGAGTGGCAGCTCACCGACACCTGGCGTGCTCATGACGCCGAGATCCGGGATGTAAGCAACACCACCAGCCGTCCACCCCCTGTTCCCTGCACGCTGCTACGGAGAGGTACTAACCCCTGCAAAGGCAACGTGGAACGGTCCGTTCACTGGCCAGCATATTGGCAGTGTAGGTGAAGACATGAAATGCAAGATCTGGCAGGAAGATGTTACCCAGCCGCCCAACTCTGGCCGCCGCTTCAGGGCTGTCTTTCGGATGACGGCGCCGCAGCGACATCCATTTGTCTCAATTGACTTCCGCAACATTGACCTGGAGTCATATTTTGCCGTGATTACACGTGATGGCTATTTGATGATCATGGAACCAGTCACTCCAGACACACTTACGGACTGGCAACCTCTGGACCAGTTTCGCGTGTGTACTGCACCCGAGCGAGGAGAAGAAACCAGCTTCAGAGTACAATTCCATCAGGATCCCACGGACATCACGCATTCCGTACTACCTTCTTGGGATCGCAAGAGTCTTTCACTGGTGGTTGCGGCTATGGATAGCGTCAAAGTATATCGCACGGACGCGAATCGTCGCTTCTATCATGCCATCGAATTGTCAGGCCATGGAGGGCTGGTTCGAGATATCGCCTGGGCCAATGGATCAGTTCGAGGTTACGACCTAATTGCAAGTGGCTGCAAGGACGGGTTCATTCGGATCTTCGAAGTGTATACTACGTCATCCAACCAGGGGAGCCAGAACTCCAATGGGAGCCATGTCGATTCCATTAATAACCAATCATCGACCCGGGCAACATCACAATCAGGAATTGGCTCTGCTCTTGCGAATCGCGCACCTGCGTCGTTGTCCAGTCGCGCCGCTACCGATGATAACCCGTTCAAACATTCGTACAAAGAAATTGCGTGTCTCGACAGCAAACACCTTGACGTGTGGCAAGTGGGGTTTTCCTATGCCGGTGAGTACTACACTTACTTCACTAAGTTCACGCTCTTCGCTTTTTCATTTGGATAGCTCTCTTACTCTAGGTATAGGTGACTGTCTAATTTCATCCGGCGATGACGGCATCGTACGATTTTGGAAGAAATCTTTGTCCGGTGAATGGCTCGAATATGCAGAAACGGACATGACGTACCAATGAGTGATCATATTCTCATTTGGCTCCCGTTATTCTACTTTATCTTCACATTTCCTTCGTTGATTTCTTTTTTGATAAGATCTTTCGACATTTTGGACAATTCGACTATTCAGGAGAAGGGTGGGCTCGAATCTTACATTGACGGGCGTTCTTGTACACACGGTTGTTGCATGGGAGTACTCTCCGTGTGATTGTCATGTTTAGTAGACAGTGATACCCATACACTCTCGGGGCTACAAGCTTCTAATATTTTGTATCCTAGTTTGTTGTTCTTTAATTCCACCTAATTCCCGATTCAATTGGCATCTGGACGCTTAAGCAGCCACACCTTAGGTCCTTCCTAATTTGTCTCACATGTCGTGGCTATCCTTATTCGATCAGGCAGTCGCAATCCGCAGTTCTTCCGGCCGGACACGCGATTTTCGAGCAAGTATTAAGTTAGTCGCGGGACTTTGGCAGGACTGTCTTTTATTGACCATGCACCTCATTCCTTACCACGCAAAGACCTACTTGATACCATCAACCTTTCCCATCCTTATTGTGTTATGGCGGTCGGTCCCACCCTCGGAACCGGGTTGTTCATCGGTTCTGGTCAAGCTCTCGCCGTGGGAGGTCCCGCCACGTTGCTTGCTGCTTATGTATTCATATCCCTCTTGGTATACTGTCTGACCACTGCGGCTGCGGAAATCGCAGCTCATATGCCCGTTCGCGATGGCACAATGCTCTCGCACACGTATCGGTATGGCTCGATTCACCTGGGCTTCGCTCTCGGGTACCTTCGCTGGTACACCTTAGCTCTTCTCGCCTCCTTTGAAATCATCAACGCGATGGTCAACCTGACCTTATGGGAGCCCGGCACCCGCGTGACAATACGAATTGCCATTGTCGCCGGGGTAATCTTTTTGTTTAATATGTTGCCAGAGAGGGTGTTTAAACGAACCGAGGCCTTCTTTACGGGAGTGAAACTTCTGACAACAATCGGACTGATACTTCTTTCCATTTTTCTGGCGGCTCGCGGGATCCCTGGTACCTCCATCCGGGGTTTCTATTACTGGCGACACCCCGGTGCGATAAATCGGTACCTGATGCCGGGCTATCTGGGACAGATTTTGGGTCTGGTACAATGCGTCCTCTACAGCACCATCATGTTCATCTTCAGTCCCGAATTGACCGTGGGGAGAGCGGAAACGGCCGACATGGAGACAGGGTTCAATATCTTGAGGGTGGCACAGATCGACAACATACACCTTTGCGTGCTCTATATCCTCAGTGCATTGGCTGTCGGCGTGATGAGCCCTTCAAACGAGCCGTTACTGACGAATTACGGTGCTGGCGCCGGCATGTCGCCGTACGTTGTGGGTGTTCGCAGATCCCAAGTTCCTACGCTCCCCGTTGTCGCCACCACGCTGATATTCTTTTCGTCCGTGGCCTCTGCTCGCTCTTTCCTTTTTATGTCATCGCGTACCCTGTGTTCTTTGGCCGAAGCGGGACACGCGCCGGCGCTCTTCAAGAACCGCAACGGCTGGGGAGTCCCGTATGCATCGGTAATGGCATCAGCCATGTTCGCGAGCTTCGCTTTTCTGTCCCTGAGGTTATCCGTATCAGTCGTCTTCAATTTCCTGCTCTATTTCATCACGACTTCAGGCTATATCTCGTGGCTGTGCCTGTGTATTGTTTACCTGCGCTTTCGACGGGCGACCAAAACGCAGGGGTTTGTCTGCGTACACCAGACCTTCATCCAGCCGTTCGGCACGTACTTTGCCATGTTGGTCTGCGCTTCGCTGTCCCTCGCCAACATCCTCATGACCGTGGTCCCGGCCCGGTTAACTATCCGGAACCCCGTGGCTGTGTATTTGGGAGCCATCACGTTCCTCTTGCTCTATATTGGACACTACGCGAAGGCTTCGATGGCACAGGTTGCCGCCAGCGAAACCGTCACCATGGAGCATTGTCGACACCCGACCGAGAACCCACATCCCAGCATACCATCTCTTTGATACTGAGTGCCCGTGCGGGTTTATTGGGTGGCTTCAAGGCGTGCGATCGAGGCGAGTGTCGTTCCGAGGAATCGAGCCACCAACCGAGTAGTATACTTACAGATAGACCCGTGATCAATACATCGTGTCGACAGACAGAACCAGCGAGTGTTGCTTTTGGTTTCGGACCAAGAACAGTTTGCCTCCCGTAGTATAGATTAGATTATATCGGTCGGGATTCGAAGGAGTAAATAATGTCGAGGCTTCCCGCTCAGCCTTAAGGCAGAAGGACCCAGGCATCCAGGCAACGACGGGGCCTCCAGTTTTTTTGCCACTGGGCAGCCCCTAAAAGTCCCCTAAAAGGCCCCTAGGCGTCCCTAACATGAGCCGGAGGTATTTAAATGGGTATTGGCAGTGTCACCCGAACAAATAATGGCCATCAGGGCGATATCCCGCCGGTAATTATTGTTGCCATCGTCGACCGCTTTGGGTTGGACCATCGTCGACTAGTAAGGAACGAATGATTTAATTAATTAGGCCCCCGTCCTCCCCCCTCGGGCCTTCGCGACTTGGATTTGCATCTGGATTTGATTCTGATTCTGATTTTCTTCGATTTCATCCTCTCTTCCTATTTCCTTCATTCTAATCATTTTCCCCGGACGATGTCTCGGGAAGATCATACTACTACGAAGTAACTAGTACTAAATTACTAGTCCAGATGACTTTTCCACGCTCCGGTTTCTCCCCTCTTCCTCCTCTAAACGTCGCCCGACAGCGACTGATCAACCCACTAAACTATGGAGAACCAGAATGGATCCCAACTTATCCCTCTTTCTTTCTCTTCTTTTCCCTCCTTCATTTCTACTTTTCAGGTTTACCATTCTTCCCTCTCTGGTTGCGTCCTGAATGTCTGGTTCCATCCGTCGCTCCTCATTTCTCGTTTATCGCCTGTGCTGTCATGTATATCGTGAGGACCTTGGCCTCCTTACTTCCTCTCGTTGCAGGCCAGTTGATTTGGAATCTTGTTCCCCGGTCGGGATCTCATCCTGTCTGAGCCATCCTTCCTGGTCATCACGGTTTCAAACATGGACGGGGACGAGCGTTTGTCGCCCCCCCTCCGTGTGGCTTTGCTATAAGAAGCATGTCACGACTCATCGACCAGCCGCAGGGCTGGCCCTGGCTTGATCTTTTTCTTTTGCTCATCTGTGTCTTTGCTCTCCATGACTAACCACAACCAACGGCACTAACTAGCTAACACTTTCTACTTCTTCCCCCTTCCTCACCTTTTCCCTCTTCTCTTGTGGAAAATTTTCTTCCCGTTGGGAGACTGTGGATTTCACCTGACAGGGACTACTTACTACCTAACGGACTAGTCTCCGGGGAAGACATGCATGATCTTGTTTGGTGGCCAGACCACGATTTCTTTTCTTTTCCTTTCTTTGCTTTTTTTTTCCCCCTTTCACTCTCTTCTCAACAACCACCAGTCAACAGGCTGTTGCCATGGTGAACCACTGACCTCAGGGACTCCTCACCCTCTCTCACCAGGAGACATGGGACTTGTTTACAGCAGCATGGTCGCTCACGCCTCGCAGCCGCCAAGGAGGCACCTCCCGCTAAACCCGAACAGGATCTTGGGGCCTGGAATACTCCATGTGGATTAGCGGCCCTCCCAGTTACTGAAAACGGACAAGCGGCCCATGAAACCCCGTGCCCAGGCAGCCCCAGGCAGCACCCGGCAGACCAGCCTGACTTCTCAGGCCCCTCGAAACCGGTCGATGCTTTGCTTCGTCATCTTTGCCGTCTGGCGATTTCATGGACTCTTCCTGTTGCAATATATGGGGGGGTTTTTTTTTTTTATCGGCATCTTGCAGAGACATCCAGCTCGACTTTCCACGACTTTTAGTCCTTCCATCCCTCCCCTCTCCATCCCCTTAAATTCATAAACCCATCGCCGAGTCACCCCAAGCTGCCTTCCCCCCGGAGCCAAAGCAAGAGCGGGTGGGAAAAAAAATTCGACGCTTTTCCTCTTTCATTCTGGGTCTTGGACGCGCCGCTTGAATGGCCCATCCGTGGCTTTTAGCCTCTCTCACGGCTCTCCCTCCCTCCTCTCTCCTTCGCCCTCTCCCTCGCCCTCTCTCCCTCTCCCTCTTTTCGCTTGCTCTCGACCTTTGTTCTCTTCTTCCCTGATCGACAGCCTTCCTCTTTTTCCGAGCCATCCTCCCCTCCGGTTCTTCTCTTTTGACCACACTTTCCTCGAGTCTTCTCTCTTGCTCTTCTTCGTCTTCTCCCCGTTTACTTCCCCTTTGTCTTCATCCGTTACTTCCATCCCGTCTTCTCTCTAACCACGTTCCTCTCCTCGACTTGGAATTCGCCCGAGCTCTCAACTGACCATTACTGTCGCCTCGTCGCTTATTTGATCTTCCCTCCATGCGATTCGTGGCCCGTCCGCCTCTTTGCGTTCATCGGTTCCCGATTCTCGACACCCTCCTACTCACCCACGGTCGCACGCGCCACAGAGCTCGACGACTCGATTAACGACTCGATCCTCGTCCGTCTTCCTTACGCCTCCAAGATACGATTCAGACCCCTTGAGAAACGATATTCTTCGATCCGCCGACGATTCCTGTGGTCCTAGGTCCTTGTGCGGTTGACTGCACTCACCCTCAGACTCTTGTTCTTCTCGTCAGCTGTTTGGGGACAGACCCTTGACCCTTTGGAGGATTGAACAAGCCCTCTGGTGAATCATACACTACACTGGTCGTGTTCATTGCTGTCTTGCTGCGGGGCTTAGCGTTTCCATCGACGGAAGATTATCGCCTGCAGTGACAAAAGTGACATGCGTGCTGGGCTTTGACGGGTTCCCCGTAAGCCGTTCGTCCGCCCGAGGCAGAAAAACATCACTCACCCGCGCGCTTTCCCTTTGTGCTTGCCTGAGAGGGGGTATTCTGTCAGATTATGACAGATACCTCCCCAGTCGCCACCACGCAACCAATCACGGAGCCATATCCGGTCACCGTCCCCCTGAACTCGCCGGTCGTCAACGGCGCCGTTTCCGACTCCGCCGCTCCTGAGGAGGAGGAGCCGTATACCATCAAATGCATCTGCTCTTTTGAAGATGATGATGGGAACACGGTCTTCTGCGAGGGATGCGAGACCTGGCAGCATATTGAATGCTACTACCACGGTCAGGACGTGCCAGAGGTCCACAACTGCGCAGATTGTGAACCCCGTTCGCTGGACGGCCGGCGCGCTACGGAGCGGCAACGACGCCTTAGAGAGCAGAGTGATGGCGGTGACCGTAAAGCCAAACGTTCTGGCGCAAAGTCTCAGAAGAAGAAGCCGAAGGAGCATGGCGACCAGGTGAACGGCTTTCACCACCGATCCGAGTCTGGTGCCCGAGACCATCATCCAGCCAAAAAGACCAAAACTAGCCATCGCGCTTCCGGCTCGATCAGCTCCATGTCCGGCCTTCCCTCCCTTCAGCCAGACGCCCGGAAGCGCTCTGCCGCCTCGATGAGCCCTACCAAACCGCCCGGGCCTTCAATCCCCCTCTATTCGAACGAGTTTCTCCAATTGTACGAACGTGACCAGGGGCATGCCAACATGGACAGCAATCTCTTTGTCAACCTACCCCTTGCTGCCGACTTGGCGTCGTGGGTGACGGAGCCCAGCGCGTTGGCTCGTGTCGCGAACGGTCGGTCGGCGCAGGACATCTTCACCTGGTCGGGGGCTGCCATTGACCGGTCTCGATGGCCGTCGCTGTCCACAGAATCCATTACCGATTCCCTTGTTGAGGTGGATGGCAAACACCCAACCTGGAAGATCCTCAAGACAGAAAATCGCGTGTGCAAGGACGAGATCGTCGGAGAGATTACAGGAAAGATAGGGATGCTTCGGGATTATTGCCTAGATCCGAGTAATCGTTGGCAGGAACTCCGACACCCGGAGCCGTTCGTCTTCTTCCATCCTCAACTCCCCATCTACATCGACAGTCGGCATGAGGGAAGCATTCTGCGTTACGTTCGGCGCTCCTGTCGACCTAATGTGACCATGAAAACCTACATCACCAATGAGGTGGAGTATCATTTCTGTTTTGTCGCCAAGGAGGACATTGCTGCCGATTCGGAGATTACCGCCATGTGGTATTTGGACCCTCAACTCTTCGAGTCCACGAATGGTGTTGTCAAACAGGAGTCCAGCGACAATGCGCAAGACCTGGCCGCCATCTGCATTAGTAATGTGCTAGCTCATTTTGGTGGATGCGCCTGTAACCCATCGATGCCCTGCCTGTTGTCCAGCGTAGATCGCCGACGGTACCCCAAACCTTTGGATCCCAGCGCCAAACAAGCCGCCGCTGCCAGGCGCAAGAAAACGAAAAGCAAGTCCAACATCTCTCCGCCGGCCACGAACAGCCGTGCTGGCAGTGAGACCACAAAGAACGTGGAAGAAGAGGATCCGACCGAAAGCCGCTCGGCGTCCGGCTCTGCACGAGGCCACACCCGGAGTCGCGATCTGACGCCAACTTTGCAGACCCCTACGGAAGGGAATGGCTTTGGGGACACCGAGCTGTCTGCACGGGAGAAACGGAAGATCGCAGCTGCAGAGAAAAAGTTCCAGCAATTGGAGCATGATCAACAAACGTCGCACAAAAGGAAGAAGCGTGCCAGCGGCCCAACCACCCAGACGACACCGGGGCCTCATGACCGACAATCCCACTCGCCTCCGCTGACCATTTCAACCGGGTCGACGTCCCTGGCGCGTCACGGATCGCCACGGAAAACATCTGGACAAAGCAATCCGCCAGTGCGCTCGCCCCGTGGTCGTCAACCGTATGTGGACTCTGCCATCCAGACCGAGCCGGATATTAGCGATGGACAGTCTCTGCCTTCCCAACCATCTCCTCGACGGCCCAGCTTCGTGTCGCTCACTCAGCGACTGCTGAAGCGGTGCTATTCGGATCGTGTACGGCTGGAACAAAGACAGCAATCACCCATATCGCCGTCTCAACAGAATCTCATCCCACATCTTGCCTCGCCTTCCTCGAGCCCCCATGGAGCACCTCCCACCGCCACGACCCCTAGTGTGTCTGGTGCAAAGGAAGACGTGGATATGAAAGACGTGGATTCACCACTGGGACTGTCTCCAGCGCAGCAATCACCTCGAGATCTAGAATCTTCGCCATTATCAAGCCGAAGCTCTGTCAAACCTCCATTGCCGCCTCCATGGCCCTCAACAGCAGCCCACAATGCGCGAATACCTGGAAGCAGTAGGGTCGGTGGTCAGCCTGATGCTCAGGGCCCTCTTTCCTCTGCAGCCGTGCCGTCCACGAGTCCAAAATCCGCCGCCCCTTCAGTCCTCTCATCTCCGCCTACCTTAGATCCTCCTCAGCACAACGCGGCCCCTCCTGGCTCTGGAGTAACGGCACCCAGCCCCGCGAAGAAGAAGCTCAGCCTAGGCGACTATTTGATCCGAAGAGGAACCCTGACAACGCCGACCTCTGAGAAGCCTCCTACCCCGGTCACCGCAATGCCCCCGCCGAAGTCGCCACCAAGTCATCCTGCGGCGAATCACGACGCAGCAACGACCCCTAAGGACAATCCACGTCCTAAAGATCAGACGACGAGTGATGGAGGTGCGGCCAAACCTAACGCTAGTTCCGCGGATGTCACCATGAAGGATGTTCCGGAGTTGACACGTCCGTCACAACTTCCACCTCTTTCATAATAGTTTGGGGTTTTCAGGATTCCTCCTGGGGAGGCTCATTTGACGAAGTTCTTTGTCACTTCTTTTTCTTCTGAGAAACGATTCTACTCTTTCTGTTACTTCTTCTTTTCTCTTCTTTTTTTTTATTCTTCTTTTCCAATACCAAGTGTGTAAATGATGGGGGATGGCGTTTTTCGTGGATACGGATTCTTTTGTTCTTCTTCTTTCTTCCCTTGTTTTCTATTTTCCCTTGGATTGCAAAAGGCGTACCGGGCGTGTGGAATGGAAAGCGGGTTACGGATATACTCTGGGACGTGTATGGCTAAAGGAATCTGGCTTGAATTGGGCCTTTCTATCGGTGATTTATGTGCAGCATCTGCTTCACGATTTGTCTTTACTACCCCCCTTTTTTTCGTCTTTATTCTTTACATTGTCTCTTTATAATTTAGTTATTTCTGACGACGTTCCCTGGCTTCTGGGACTTACGGCCCTTTTCTATGGAACTAAAGTCGATCAAATGATGACAAGAATTTTTTTATCTCCAGCTAATGTCTTGTAAGCTTTTTGTAGGAACCATTTCGCGATAGGGATTTGGGAACTCAGTATTGGCACTTGGTAATTGACTACTCTGTCCTGGCTAGAATAACCGACTTTACATAGCATATAACTAACTACACGCAGCGAGCCTTTGACTTTCGCATGGTTAAAACACACCCCTTTCAAACCCCAGCAGTCGCCGTGCCCGTCGCCGTGATAGCAGAAGTCGTCTGATCAAGAATGGGCGTGGCGCCCGCAATCAAGCTCGGACCGGGAATCTCATAGTCCAACGTATCATAAATATTAACCAGCAAGCCAGGATCCGTCGGAGTATAAAACTCCGTCGCAGACACGCCCTCGGGACTCGCCGACCCATCCCCGGTGATCTCGAGATTGAAACACTGCACGTAATTCTGGGCCTCGTTCACCGTGCCGGCGCTATGCAACGCGATCAACTCATGTCGGAGCACGTAGTTCCCCGGCGCAATGTCCTCGGGGATCTCCACGAGCCAGGAATTGCTGTTCTCGATGAGGAGGTCGTCGCCCCAGACGCCCGGCACCGAGGAGTCGTCGACGAGCCCGACCTCCGAGATCTTGAAGAACTGCAGGCTCGTCTTGTCGACGGTTTCGCAGGAGGAGCCGCAGTCCGCCAGGTAGTCTAGGACCGGCCCGTGGTGTGTCTCGGGCCAGTCGGTCCACTGTAGGTTGATGCGGTCGCCGGCGGCGACGGTGGCGTGGCCTTTGGCGTTCGTGGCGTTCCGGTGGCAGATTATGTCGGAGGAGGTGTAGTCGGGCGGCGAGATGAAGCCGTTCGCCGTGTTGGGGGTCCCCCATGCTGCGACGACGGGGGGGTCGTCCATGTAGGGGAAGGAGTTGATGTCCCAGCCTTCGTAGGAGATGCCGTTGATGACGATGTTGGTGACGTGGCCGTGGCCTGCGACGCGAGTGGCTGCGAGCAGGAGGGCCAGCATGGTCGTGGATCGTTTGGATTCCATGATGTTGGGCTATTCAAGCACAGACAAGCAAGTAAGTGTAGGTAGGTGGTGCTATTGACCAATTGGCCTAGAAGAAGAAAAAGTCCGCTGAAGTATAGAAAGAACCTCGACTTTTACGGGAAAATGACCACCTTTATATACGGCCTGTCTGGCCATATATGCCTGTTTTCCCATGCGAATTCCCCCCAGGCCAAACAGCCCCTCAATCTTTCTTTCCAACCCCGCTCATAGCAAGATTGTATACTCCCTGCCCTTGACGCCGCATTGAAACCGCCCAGACTGCACCAAACAAGGCGTCAGCCTTCCCGCGTGAGCGTAATAACCACCCTCCACGACCAATCTTCCGACTGGACGCCATCCAACATCAGCAGCAAAAACGGTGGGTCACGGCGCGCGAGCAACGACGGAAATAAATTAATGGCTTCGGCATTGATGTTGTTGTCCCGGGTTGCAGTTGGAACGGCACTTGGTCCGGGCCTAATCGGGAAGAAACGCACGGCTTCAGAGGGGGCCGTAGCTGGGTGGGATTGAGTTGCTCCGTTGGTGCAGATGCAGATGCATGAGCGTGCTTTGTGTATATATCATATGGGTTTTGCATTGTTTTGGCTCGGAGGGACTCCGGGTGGACGGATGGAGATGCCGAGTTGGGGGTGTAGTTGTGTGCATGTAGTTGTACATATGTGGATGGAATGAAACTGGATGGCGTCATCGCAGATGAATGCTCTTGATGCCGTTGGGCCAGACCCTAAGCATAAGTCAGTCACATGTACCTTGCTTATGAAGGGACATTGTGTATCAAGGAATGAGTGTATAATTCATCCGGACGAACCTGGGGCTGAAGCGGTATCTAGCCTAGCCAATGGCTAGATTCTGCGGGGAAGGGAGCTCGTCAATAACGTGCCCTGCCTCTCGATAATGCAACCAATCATTGGAAAGTGCAGCCATGAGTTTCTTTTCCAGAGAGGATGTCAGAGAAGATGAAGGTGTTAAGGAGTCGAAGAAACAGGACAAGTTGGGGGATGGAAAGAGGAAGAGGAGAGGAGAGGAGGAAACGTGACCTCCTCCTTTGAGTAAACTCGTGACAATCCTGCGGGGTCGCTCCGATCTATTTTCTCTTTTTGCATCTCTTCATCTCGACTACAGCTTTCAATCCTCCTCGTACTTGAGCTATATTCTCAGTCCATCCTCATGGCTTCACATGAATTGACCGAAACCCGTCCTCGGTCCTTCCAGGGCCACACCGACTCCCCCGAGCTCCAACAAGTGCCTTTAGCACCAGCTGATCAAGGCAAGTCGGCTTGGTTGATGCTGGTATCATCATGTATAATTCAATTGCCAGTGTGGGGTGAGACTCCAACCCAATAATGCTGGAGATATCCCACCGACTGTCCATGCTTAGGGTTCTCGCTCGTATTTGGTATCTTCCAGGAATACTTCTCCTCGCACAACACCTTGCAGGGAAGTAAAGGCGATCTAGCAATAATAGGAACCACGTCTACGGTATTACGTCCTCTCTATCTAGCAAATATTAACCCGTAAATACTGAACCGGGCATTCTGGCACATAGGGCGTTCTATACCTTCTTTCCCCCATCTCGTTCACCCTGCTCACGCGGTATCCTCATCTACAGAAGCATTGTGCCTCTGTCGGTCTTCTACTGAGCGTCGGCGGGTCTTTGGCTTCGTCCTTCTCGTTGACCGTGTGGCATTTGATCGTTACGCAGGGGGTTGTCGCCGCCATAGGCAACGGGCTGATCTTTAGTCCGTCGACCTTGTATCTGGATCAGTGGTTCATTCGGAGAAAGGGCCTCGCATATGGCATCATGTGGGCAGCGAAGAGCATCTGTGGCGTGGCGCTACCGTTTGCCGCAAGGGCTTGTCTGGAACAGTTTGGGGCAAGGACTACGCTGAGGGCATGGACTGTGGTGACGGTGCGTTTAACCTCCTCATATACTCCACAAAACGCCTGTTTCTTCAAACATAAGATCCGTAACGCTGACTACTTCCAGCTCCTCTCCACCCTAATAACCCTACCTTTCGTCAAACCGCGTATCCCCCCAGCCCCATCAACAGCTGCTCGACCCCTAGACCTGGCCTTCCTCAAGCTCGTCACCTTCTGGATGCTCCAGCTCGGCAACATCATCCAAGGATTCGGCTACTTCCTTCCAACAACCTACCTCCCAACCTACACGACCACGACCGCCGGCCTCTCCGACACAACCGGCACTCTCCTAATCGCACTCGTCAACGCCACCTCCGTCGTCGGCGGAATCGTCCTCGGCACGCTCTGCGACCGGTTCGCCGTCACGAACATCACGCTCCTATCATCCGTCGGATCCGCCCTCTCCGTCCTCATCTTCTGGGGTCTCTGTACCTCCTCCCCCCAAACCGCCCTCGCCCTGTTAACCCTCTTCTCAACAACCTACGGCTTCTTCGCCGGCGGCTTCAGCTCCACCTGGTCCGGGGTACTCACGCAAATGAAGCGCGAAAGCCCAGCCCTCGAAACCGGGCTCGTCTTCGGCCTACTCGCCGGCGGCCGAGGCATCGGGAACGTGATCAGTGGGCCGCTCAGCTCGGCGCTTATCAGGAAGGGGTCTGTGGTTGGGGGGAGCAGTGGGCAGGATGGCGGGGCATTTGGGTATGAGAGTGAGTATGGAGCGTTGATCTTGTTTACGGGCGTTACGGCTGTTTTGGGGGGGTGGAGTTGGATGTGGTTTTGTTTGAGGGGGTGGTGGAGTAGAGGGGATAGGATCTAGGTGATTTGGGTTGCTGATGAATGGAGTGAATGAAAGGGAAGAAGAAGAGGAGAGAGAGTATGTGTATGGTTGACAGTGATAGGGAACCGTTCATGGAGATGATATAGTTCAGTCTAGTATAACCTCATATAGTTCACAGACATAGGTATAGTCTAATTCGTCGAAGACAATTCAACGCAAATCCAAAGAGAAAAAAAAAAAAAAAAAGAGAGAGAAGGACGGAAGGACGAAAGAAGGAAAGAGAGCTAGGGAGAAAGAAAGAAAAAAAAGCAACCAACTCCGAAGAAAGGATCTAACCCCCCGGCCAAATTCGCCTTTACATGTCCCCAAAGTCAAATTCACAGCGATCAACTCCCCCCAATGCAATCATGCAATGTTGATTATGGCGTACATACATAATTACATACAGTACATAAGACAATGCGCCAAGTGACCTTAGAACCCCCGAAGACACGTACTTGTACTTTGTACCATGCATAAGCCAAAGAAACGACAGACATGATCTGGCCTCGAGCCAAGGCCAAGCAACACGCAACGTGGACGCCATGTGTTTTCGGTCTTTGTTTTTATGTCATCGTGAGGAATCTAACTAACTAGTCAATCCATGACACTCTACGGAGGTGGGGACCAAAAAGTAATGTTAATCGGACTGCCACGAGTTAGTAATATTCACAGCCAAGTAGTTAGAAAGATCTTGTAAAGTAATATAACCTTTATGTGAGATATCATATTATTCTCTATACCTACTTGAGTAATTGATCATATTATAAAGCTATTTAAAGCCTTCATTAAGCCAAAAACGCCTTATTTGGGTAGTAAATTCGATCATTTTAGGTAAATATTATGTTATAATCAAAGACATTAATATCCCCGGAAAGAGTATCTTTATATGAGGCATCATATATATAACACTCTTTACCAACTCTTTCTGCTTAGCCGTGAATATTACTAGTGGCAGTCCGATTACTTTTGGTCCCCACCGTAACTACCTACCTATTCTTACTTACTATCTGACATAATGTCATCCATGCTTACGCCGTACATAAAGGAAAGTCGGGGTCTGAGCTAAGATCTACGATAGTCTAGGATGGGCCGGTTCATGATTCTGAAGATTTATAATCTTTGTTCTTGTCTGTCTGCCTCGTGTCAGACGGGTTGCAAGCCCGATGATCACCCGAGGATGTATATCAATGACAAAGGAAATCGAACACAAAATAGAAAGAGAAATCAAAAAGGGTAATTGACGAATGAACCATTCGCTGGAAATCCTGGAAATGCAATGAAACCAATCGGATTATGTAAGAGAAATAGTAGAAAGTTGAGAAGCGAAGAAATTGCTCAATGCAGTGGCGTATGACAGCATATACATGAACTCTTGAAGCGTGGTAGACAAAATGCATGGGGATCAGGAAAACCAAGGGAAAAGAGAAAGGGGTCTTTAGAATCATGCACGTATGCGAAAAGAATCGAGGGGGAAATGAGAAAAGGAAAATAAAACGCCTCTCTAATGCTGGCAAATGTGCGTGACTCTCAGCCTTCACTCGCCGATTCGTCGAAAGATTCACAAAGGAAATGAAAGGAAATAAAAAGGAAAAGGGGGGAATAAAATCCACAAGTATGGGCCATCTCTATCGCATGATCCATAGATCGTAACACCTTTCATCTGTCATGATAACCTGATTACAAAAGAAAAATAAGGATAGCAAACCGCCGGGTGCCATGCGGCACTGGGATGTATCAAGTGCCCGAGGAAGAAACGTAACTGACGAATCCGGAAAAGGCGTTCGTGGCAAACGTAACTGGCGATCATGAAATTGAATAAACACCGAATCGTCGGAACGAAATCACATCGGCAAATTTTTGGTCGCGCAGTTGCCGATACACTCTCGGAAGGATTGTCGGGATCGAAGTAACGATGGGAGTTGTTCGCGGACGGTTGTGCAATGCCAAGTCCCACAAAATCAGCGCATCCAACCCCATGCCGTGTGATTGTCACACCAGGAAGCATAGTCCACGTCACCCAAATCCTGGAAGGTAGAAAGAAGCAGAATTGTGGTATAGGCAACGGTTGTACAGTTGAGAAATTCCCCGGATATACACCCGGTCTAGCTAACGTCACGATCGCGCCGAGCGGCTCATGGAGCGCTCAGGAACTGGGGCGGGCGTAGGGGAATAAGATCTCGTGGCGCCAATCAAGTCGACTTCATGTTCCTGGAGAACGACGGCGTACTTGGGATCACGCAAAAACTTCGGTATCGAATCCTGTGGGATGTTAGAACAGAAGCGAAGGGCGGATCCAAGTGAAGCGACTCACACTTGACATAAGCTTGAAGACAGAAGTCTGCGCCATCTCAAACAGATGCACCACCTCCTGAAGGCTTTTGAACATGGATTCGTCGTCGCCAACTGCTTTAGTCATACGGCTGGCCAAGCTGTTGCGCAGAGCATGGTCAATGTTGAGTTCGCAAGGCGATCCAGGAGCCAAGAAAGCGTTGTAAAGACCTATCAGATCATTAGCATTCGGTGCAAATCAAACGCAAAATCAGGGATGCAACCCACCATAAGCGGCAGCAAGCGTCTCGCGAACAGCGTCGGGCTTCTTGAAAGTGCCGACCTTCTCGGCCTTGTGGTAGGTGGCCGTGAATTCGGAGACGTCGAGGTAGAACGACAGGTTTTCTTCGCAGAGCGAAAAGCGCAGGAACTCCCGGAAGAGTAGCCGCAGAGCAGGGTCCCGAAGGATGTGGTTCAGGCGAGCGTTGTTCGAATCTCTCGGGATGCCCCTATTATCGTAGGTCGTAGTGTCGCGAGCCTTGTCCCGTGCGATCCACCCACAAACGCGCTGTCCGTGATCCGTGATTCCGTAAATCGCATTCTTGGAGGGCTGGAAGCCGACAATCGAGTTGTCCGGCAGCGGAACCATGCGGTCCTCCTGAAGCATCGTGATCAATCCATACTTGACGAAAAGCTCTGCGATGAGGACCGTTTCACGGCGCTCTATCGTAGTCGAGCAGTCCATCAACCAGTCAACGGCGGCCTTTCCGGTGAAGGTATTCAGAACAATCTTTTCATTGACCTTGCGTTCCTTGGCCATTTTGACCCCCACTAATCCGTTAGAATAGTCACTTAGCGAATCGGAATCGGAGGTGGAAATGCTGCTTTTCACATTGGGCCCGTCCTGGCCCGCGAATCGACGGAAAATAACTTCAATGGTGGCCCGGTCGTGCGACAGTTTGTCCGTATCGGAATCACGCTCCAGGTTGACCAGCTGCATGGTATTCCGGGGCGATTCCAGCACATCGATCACATGGCGTGCAGTAATTCCATTTCGCTGGCAGAACCTTTGCAGGATGTTGATACCCTTGGGGGTGAGCTGATACAATGCGCCCTTGAGCGGGAAGATATGGGCTGCCTTTCCATCTACGGACTCGATGAAGCGAGCATCGACGAAGCGTTGGCACACCGAACGTGCCATTTCCTTGGCCATGGAGAAAGTCGTGGTGGTTGTAGTGGTAACGATCCGGGAGGGGTCCTTGGGGTCCGGCATCCGGTTAGACTGGGAAAACTTCAGGGATCCAAGGTTGTTGATGGCTTCTTCTGACGTGAACGAATGGTCATATTTCGTAAATCGTACGCGATGCGAGTCCAACTTCAAGCTAACCATCAGGGTCGAAAAGAGATCCATGAAATCCTGCAAAAGTGACCGAGGGGTTAATAACAGTCCACCTTTCGGTCTTCGATTGCAGAAAGGGAAAGAACGGCAAAACGCCTGGGGGTTCCGCAATTTCTTTTTGTTGCGACGAACTTACCTTCGTAAAAGGACGATCATCTTCGGTCATACGCAACAGCCTCGAAGAGGTTTGATGCATTTTGGACGGGGGTACAGCAGGCCCGGACTGCGACAGCTGTGGCACTGAGGATGGGGCGTGCGGAAGAGTCTGGCGACGCCTGTCCAAATGTTCGGCGGCGGTAAAAGGATTCGTTAACGGTTCAATTGGCGCCGGACTTGAGTCACTACCAGCGCTACCGTCGGAAGGTGGCGGTGTTAAGGCAGAGATGCCAGCGGCTTCGCTGATGCTGACCTGGGAAGGCTTGCGCGAGTGCTTGGACAAGCTGCCGGAGGAGGCTGACGGACGAAGGGGATAAGCGGTGGTGCCTCCAATTGACGACAGGTTTGCGATGGCGCTGGAGGTCTTTTCTCGAGCTAGAGCAGCAAAAGAGCGGCGACTGCGGCGTGAGATCGAGCCAATTACAGAACCAGTGAAACCGGACGTGCTTGGGATGAACGAAGGAGCGGCGCTTGTAATGGCTGATTGAGTGGACGAGGGAGCGACAACGGCGGGGGTTGCGGAAGTAGGGTGACGAGAGTCGACCGGGGGGTTAGAGACCGGTACAGATGCAGTGGTTGTTGGAGGAAGGGAAGATTGATTGTGAAGATAGGGATGGTGAAGGTGAGAAGAGGGAGGAGATCCTTGGTCGATGGAAGTAGAGGATATGGTTGGCATTGAATAGTGCGAACCGGAGAGTGGGAGAGCAAGAGGGGGGTTTGTAAGTATGTAAGTTTGTATGTAAAATAAAAAAAAAAAAAAGTGAAAAAAAAAAGAAGAATGGGAAGAGGGTTTAAAAAAAAAAAAGATAAAATAAAATAAAATAAATAAAATCAAAAAGGAAGGGTAGATGTGGAGGATGTGGGTGTTATGGATAAGGGAAATTGGAATTCTTTTTTTTCTGTGAAAAAAAAAAGGAAAATAAAAAATAAAATAAAATAGAAGAATATTCAAATAAACTCAACAAGAAGGGGGAAGAAGGGGAAAAAAAAAAAAAAAAAGGGCGGGGTTTTTTGGAGAGTTGATCAAGTAATTTAGTACGTAGGCTGAGTAACAGCCACCACTAACTACCACCTCTGTAGGCAGTAAGTAGGTAGGTAGCTTGCCCAGTCTTACGGGCAATCGCCAGTGCTGGGTACAAAAAGGTGGAAGGGGAAAGAAACGAGTGTACAAGAGTCAAGTGTACATCAAGGAGCAGAGTCAAGTAAGGCGGGAAGATGAAGGGGGGAGGGGAAAAAAAGAAAAAAAGAAAAGAAAAAAAGAAGAAACAGAAAGAGAGAGAGTAGAAAGGTGAGCGCTGAGAGGGTCTCCAGGGGTGTGAAGAAATTCGGCCTGTCATTCTGGACCCGCAGAGCACGCGGACGGTTTCATGCACCAGACAACGTGGGCCAGCGTCCTTTGGGGCGATCAGAAAATGCCTTCCTTCCCTGCAGAGTGCAAAGAGTTGCGACTAGGGTGGGATGTCTGAGTTCGGTATGGTACGGCTGATACTCCGTCCACTGGCGGCCTGGTAGGGTTGTCGATTGTCAATCGTAGTACTTTCGTTCTGTATTCTTCCTCTGATTATTCTATTCTATTCTATCCTATCCAATGCATCCATCCAAAGGACTTGTTCGGTCTTGTTTCTTTGTCCGCCTCAATTTGCCTCCAACGCGACCAACAAGGATACCCCTGAGCGGCTACTCTGACTGTACCGGGATGGTCATTACACCGAGACTTACTGGATGTTCCGTTCCAACTTCCAACTTTCAGCCAAAAGTGGAACTGTTTCCAACCCTCCCAGCGTCGGATGATCAGCGGAATCTACGCCTGGGGACTGAGTTTCGGCCAGATCGCCCAGCCCTTTTTTTTAATTGTTATTATTATTATTATTATTATTTTCCAATTCTTTCCGCATATGAAAGGATAGGGAAAGACAAGGTAAAAGAAAGATGCGACGTATTCCAAAATCTCCATTGACAGTTGAAACTGAACATGGAGAAGGATGGGACCAAGTGATTGATTACTGTTCGAAAGAGGGGGCCAGCGCAAGGCAAGGCGAGGAGGGAATTGGAATTGGAATAATGTGTGTACGGTGTACTGAGAGCCAAGGATTATTATTCACACTAAAATGGCAGCTGCAGAAGAGGCATTCTGATTTGGAAAAATCATTGGGTCTTATGCATTCTCACCTCTCTCGCTTTGCCTAATTCGGGGGTCTCTTAGAGTTTCCCACCCGGCGACTCTTATCATATGACGACAAGACAAGATTCCGTCGATGGGCAAGACTCCGTAGTTGGTAGGTTGAACATAAAAACGTTATCGGGTTCCAGTCCCCTGGAACCGCTGCTGAAGACAACAGAAAACGTGGCTCTCGGAGGGACACAAACAACTTTTTTGGCTCTTCCCTCACGGCGAGTCCGAAAGGCAAATTGGCAGGCCAAAGGAACTAGGAAAAAGGAAAATCCTCTGAGGCCACTGCCAAGCCCGTCGCGTTACAGAATTACCTTCTGTTTTGGGGAAAGCCATAAACCTCCAGGTCCACTCGATCCAGTAACGATCACCGGTCATTGACTCATTGCCGGGAAACCCCCAACTGCAGGTCGACCAGTCAGCTTGCCTCGTCACGAACCTTTGCGGTAAGGCTCTTACTGCAACGGGTTTAGCGTCAATACTAGCGCTGTTTGTCGGTCCACTCTTTGCCCCCCTCTCTCTGAGGTAGAAGTTGCGAACCGCCGAACACCACCTCAGTCAGTGACCAGGACAAGGACGGGGAGGGGGTGACCCATCTTTTCTCCCATGAAAGGCATGTTGCTGCGAAAGGTTTTGGGTCCCTGGCAATGTTCTCGGTTCTTGGTTGATCCAATTCCCGTTCCTCCCCCCTCTCTCAAACCGTTTTATTTCAGCGGGAAAATCATGATGTGATGCTGGGTAAAGAAAACGCTTCCCGGGCCACGTGGTGAATCATTACCGTAATCACCGACCTCCCTTGCCCAACCCCTCCTTTTTCCCGCGTGTACTTTCCCAGGTGAAAGCGTGGGACGGGGTTTGCTTCGGACTTCTGAAGTTCTGATCCGGGCCAAGAAATGGAATCAAGCATTTCCCAGGTGCAGATCGGCGACTCTGACTGGAGCCTCAGGCCTTCCAGCTTGTCAAACTTTGGGACGATTAATGATACATCAACTCACCACATGGCGCAAAGTTTCTGCTAGTTCCTCCGTCGGCTGGGAGACTATCAGCTATCTTGCAGATGAGGTGAAATTCAATTCGGTCTTCGCCATCTGATCGATCGAGCCTGCCATGGATTATCTCATTCTCAACCATTTTGCCACCGACTACTCGATGTAGGGAGAGAAAAAAAAAATAAATCAAGTAAATCAACTAGGTTCTCTCACACAAAGGACTGACGCAAAAAGGAACAAAAAGTTAAATAAAAATAAATAAAAAATAAAAAAAAATACGGATACATCAAACAGAACACCACCAGAACACCGGAAGTGGAACGAGACCAGATCCTTTGCCGTGTGGCTGAGCGAGAATACGGATCGTATTCTTCCCATTATGGAGTCTCAAAGAGAATTAAATCACGATGATTGAATGGTGACGGAGGGGAAAGAAGACCCCCCAATATGCCGCTCCCTTCCATGACTCTTCCAAGTGCCTTCTTTTTTTTTTCTTTCGTCCTTCCTTCCTTCCCTAGCCGAGATCCATGCGGTTCCACGTGGACACACGTGGAGAAGCGATGGCGGTCGCTCGGGACAGCTTAGCTGTAGCCTGTAGCCTGTCGGTCGTTGGTAGGAGTAAATGTCTCGCGATGTCCTCAGAGTTTGGGGTCCGAAGGAATTCCATCCCACCTCTCTACAAATGAGATCATGTCTAGAGAATTGCGTGTTTTGCAAACCTACAGTCCCTGCTTGGTATGATTTTCGCCATTCCGTCCGGGCTCTAGGACCCCTTCGCTAAGACGCTCAACCAATACACACGTAGGCCAGCGAGGGGAGAGGTACGTACTACGTACGCCTTCCCCAAAGTAGGCAATGAAGGATAATAATATGACATACATGATAAACGGGCAGGAAACAGGTAGGGGCACTAACCACTACGGAGCTATGGGTACCTACCTACCATACCTCAACCTGTAGGCTGTGGCTATCATCCTTGTCCAATACCCTAGCTTATTTACAGTTTACACATGGCATCTCAACCTTGACGGTGTCAATAAAAGGCAAACAAACAAACAAACAAACCCCATCAGGCGGTTTCAAAATTCTAGACATCCCTGTTGATTGTGCCCACTGCCCATTCAGAGAAAACTGGAGACCGGGTACGGATGAGTGAAAAAGAAAAAATAAAAAGAAAAAAAAAGAAAATAGACCTCTCCAGTCTCCAGTCTCCATCGACTTTTTAGTTTCGGCCGCACAAAGAAACCCTACGCTTGCTTCCAAGCTAAATTACGGAGTAAAAAAGCTATCTGCAAGATAGCTATGGAGCACGACTTTTTGCCGCGTGGACCGCGGCTAACACAGAATCCTGTGCTCCGTAAGGTACGGTGTACTCGCCGCTACCTATCCGCCTTTGTTTGACGGTGTATCACTCCCCCCCAAATTGACGTATCACCAACAACCAGTATGGAACATGGATGGTGACGAGGGGGGGGAAAGATCCATTCCTTCCATCCATCCTTCCATCCTTTCCGACCCGTCATCTCATCCCATGTCGGGATTCACGGGAACCAATGTCCCTGGCCAAACCTTGTCGCTCGGTTCTCCAGGCTTCGAAGGATGAGCATCATATTGAATCCTTCTCCGGGGTTGGAACAAGGGGGGGCCAAGCATCCAGAAACGCATCATCAAACATCATTTCCAAATGCAGGAATCCGAACTCCGTAGTCCGTACTTCAATGGATGGAGTATGCGCGGAAGTTTACCAGTCCCAATAAGATTAAGTTAGCTATCCCTCCACCCCTGATCCTCCCCTCCATGAGGCATGACGCGCCAAAACAGAGAGGTCTGATCGCTGAATCTGACATGAGCCCCTTGCTACCTCTATCAGCCTAGGAACTAACTAAAGCTCCCAATTGGAAAAATAGGGTTTCCTGGTCTCAAGGATCAGATAGCCACTAGGCTCGAAGGAGCCATCAAAGGAACAGCCTACCACGTAACACTAGCCTACCTACAATCCAAAGTTGCCATGGTTTAGAATGATAGAATGATAATCTATACGAGGCTCAAAATGGCGGATAAGCGAGTGGGCAGGATGGGATTTCCATTGTTCTACTCCATTCCCCTCTCTGTATCCGTATTTGGTACACCGTGTGTAGGATTGTATGTAGGCTAGGCAACCGCCTCATTCTATTACTATTACACATACCCTATATACTCCGTACTTAAGCGGTTGGGAAAGGGAAGGCATCAATCAAATATGTAACCGTAACTGTGACTGTAACTTGGAAGCGGATAGCGAAGACTAGGTAGAGACCGTAATACCTGTATAGTATCCGTATACTCCACGTCTAACCGACCCATTTACCTAAAGTCTAACCAACCTACAAAGTAGATAACCGTGAGGGCGCGTAAAATATTTACACTTATTTCACGATCAGATCACTCACACCCGTCCAGAAACTAGGAATGTAGCAAAGTCGATCAATTCAATACCGAAAGGCCCTATCATCGGCGAACAAGGGTATCCACTCCGGGAAAAAAAAAAAAAAAAAAAGCAAAACACGAAGCGGTGAGGCCAGAGGGCCCTTGATGGCGCAATCGACTTGGGAACTGATACGGAGTAACTTATATTTACTATTTAGCGTGTTTGGAAAGTGGCCTGTACGCGATTTAGTTGGTTTTCCTTGATTCCCTCTTCGCGGGAGAATTTTTCCAGACTTGCGGTAAGAGAATTCATTCGCTTGTGGTCCGTTGACGTGGAACAGGGCGGTCGGGTGGAGAAACAGAAAGAAAAAAAAAAAAAAAAAGGCGTTGGATTCTGAATTTCTGATGCCCCGCCAGTAGCCTCTCTATTCTAAATTCCATGTCTCTCCCGTTGGCGTCATGTATTCGCCCGTTAGGACACCCGAACGGAGTCCTTCCTGTCAAATTCTGTTGATCACGGGTTCCAGTATGCCGCACAGATGTCAAAGAACGACGCGGAAGGATTCCACTTACTCTCGGTCGTTGTGCGCTATGGGCCCTTGAAACCGTGTCCCCGTCGCCAGATGAGGTCTTAGAGCCGGGTGCGGTGAGTTTTGAAGGGAAGGGTAGAGAAAATCAAGGAAAAAGGAAGGCGAGGTCGACTGAGGTATTTGATGGATGTGGATTTGCTCGTTTCATCAATCATATTAACGCTACGTATTCATATTTTCTACTCTGTACACCGTGTGTAGCTGGACAGCAGGAATCAGATAGAGAAAGATATCGTCATCGAAATCCCCACTGTTTAGAGTACATGCTGCAAATGCAAGGTTCCAGCATATCGGTTGCCCCTCCCTTTCCAACCTACTCTAACTTTACAATTTAGTGAGCTGATAGCTCCCCCCCTATAACATGCGAAAGTATAACGATGATCCCTGACCGCCACGCGAGAAGGCGAAACATATGACAGGGATAATCCCAAGGACCAGCCTCGCCAGCCAAACAAGGCTGAGCAGTTCTAGAATTCCTTCCGTCGGTAATTGGGTCACCGGATTGCTCTTTACGGGCAAAGGTAGAGAGAACTTGGAAATGTCAAAGAAAAAAAAAAATAAAAATCCATAAATCAATCAATCGAAACTAAAAATACAAAGAAAAGTCAAACAAAGTCTCGGGGTCTGACACTGTTACTAGTTCAGGCAGATGGCCGTTCCGTCGGGACTGGATGGACCAAGAGTCAGTAGTCGGGCCATGTGGCTTGCGACCGAGTCATTTCGTATTCCGGCCTAGATCTCTCTTAAGACTCTGTCGATGGTTCAGCCACAGTTGACTGGTAAGGTTCTGGTGGCTTAACAACTAACGTAAGTTGACTCAGTTTGACCGGATTGGATTAGGATCGGATGTCTGCAGGATCAGAATGGATCATGGTTTGGGATATGTATAGATCCGAATGTCAGGGACTACCTGACACCCGAACAAGTTCACCTTCTAGACTCTGCCTGGTGGATTGTGGATTCTAACTTCCGTCTCGGTTTCACCGTTGTCTCTTGCGTTGTCAGTGTTGTCGCCAGTCGGACTCAGACACCTGGACGGGGCTGGTCGGGATGCATGAAGCCATCCTCCCCGAGAAATGACAAGTAACACGCGACAAACGGAAGTGACAATGATGAAACCGGCATCCAAAACACCAGGAAACGGGTGCTTTCAGGCATCCATGGGAAGGTCTCCGCCATGTCAATGCAGGATGCCGAAACCTGCGGCGTGGACATCCTGAAGAGTGAATAATGATTTCAATATCATTTGTTTGTTTGTTTGTTTTGTAGCCTTGTTCTCCGTACGGTACACCTCATCAGAGACCCAGTCGGCTAAGCCAGTCCGTTGTCTTGGTCTCTTGTCATTTCCCACCGCAAGTCTACTTTCATTTGACGAAGTGATTCCACGGCTTCTAAAACCCTTCCACCCGATATCCTCTAGTTAGCGTTGCTGTTGAACCAGGCATCCGTATTCCGTACCATCACCGCCATCTCATACCCGATCCTGAATCCATATTCCCTTTCCATACGTAGTACTACGCCATCGGCCATCCTCAATCATCATATCCCGTCCCCCACCTCCCAGTCTTACCTGTTCCAGGTCGCTGCATGAGTGGGCCTCCCCGATAGGCATGTCTGTTGCCCATTAGGCTCTGACTAGCGATAAACTACCCTATCAGTTATCATTGTCATTATCAAACGGAGTAGATACTAATGGAGTCTAGTCGGGTCTAGATATTTTCTACCGAGCAAGCTAGCCTTGTTTACCTACAAGTCTACCTTTACGGAGTAAGAGACACTCTCCGTAGTTATCGCAAGGTATCCCCCCAAAAAAAAAACCAGAGACTAAAAAAGAAAAAAAGACTAACTAATCTCCAACAACAACCACCGCGAGTGGAGACGATACCCCCATCCTGAAACAATACTAGTACGAGTCACCAGCGAGGGAAGTAACAACGTATTATTCTCTACGGTGTTCGGCATAGTTCGGTCGGGTCTAGTCGCTTTTAGGCTAGTTTTAAGGAGTTTTGACTTAGTTTCCTACCAAGACCCATCTCTCTAAGAGCGGTCAAGGCTTGTGGGGTCGTCTGGACACATGTTGTGTGGATTGTGGAGATTGGAGAAAAAGGACTGCACTGGGACTAGGCTTACGGAGTTCAACTCCAAAGGTATGATCCAGGGGCTCCACTTCACACGCCGGACTAAAAAGCTGACTAGTGCGGAAAAGAGAGGAACTTGGAAGAAGGAACGGAATACGGAGAGCAACAAGAAAAAAAAAAAAAAAAAAAAAAGGGCAAAAGGGAGATGATGCGGATGCCACGTGGTGGCTCAAGGTTAGATAGTTTGGAACTCTATATTGAGGCGCTCCCCTTTTTGATTTTCCATTCCATTATCCATAGGAGTATGAGTAGGTAGGATCCATATGGAACGGGGTTCGTGTTGGTCTCTCCCGGCGGGTGTTTGTGTCTCGTAAGTTGGAATTTTGATCTTGTCGGAACTCGGTTTTTTCTCGGTTATGGAAGTTCGGTAGAGTGTTTCTCTGATGATGATCTCCGCTGGGATGTGCTACAGAGTAGTCATGTAGTCATGTAGTAATGGACTCAAATGGAGTTGAATCTACGCAAAATTTCTACTATACTGAGTACAGACGGGTTCAATTGTAATGTTCAGAGATCTATTTGCATATCAATACCTAAAGTAGGTACATTTCTATTAACGAGAATCAGCTTATCCATTACCCGCCCCTTGACAATAATAATAGACACGATATATCCTCCACTGAACGGAGTACAAAATACAAACCTACGAAGTCATGGTTTTCTATGGAAGCTATATAGAACTCACTAGTGGGAGTGGTTTGCCAGAGAACCTCATCCTTCGACCGGACCGACCGAGAATCCTGGCAGCTTACAAGGAGATACAACTAACACGTAAGACTAATGTACACAACACAGGAGTATGACTGTGTAGTATGCACTCCGTTCGTCAACAGGGTGACGGCGACATCACCGGAAAATGCACCCTGAGGCTCTCCCATCGGTCCATAGCAGGGTCAGCCCGATCCCAAAAAAAGAAAAATAGAATTTAGGATTCCAAATGGGGCCCCATTTCGCCCATCGGTTAAGCCGACCAAGTTTGAACTCAGTCGGTCCCAGCCGCCTGTATTTTCTCCATACGTCCGTGGGGTTAGTTTGCAGTCGTCAAAACTCTCTTGCGCACAATTGTGACCATGTGATAGATCATATTGTCGGAGAGAGAGAGAGAAAGGATTGGATCGGTCGTCGGTCGTCGGTTGAATCCTGCCCGTAGAGTACAACTGTAACCTGGATCATCCTCAAAATTATATCATATGTTGCACTCCGCCGACGAACCCATTAGTGAGGTGCTCATCCCATGGTAGGATTAATGAGTTAATCTATTTGGGAGGAAGACGGCGGTCTCCGACTCCGGTCTGCCAGGTTTCACCGGCACAAGTTCAACACTCATGTACGGTTCAGGGGGAGGCGCTAGAAGGCTTCCAGAAGGATTCTGGAAATCCGCTAGAAGGGTGGGGATCGCTAGTTTCTTCCTCTTTCATTCCCCTTTAGGGGGGGGTCCCCTCCATGCGATCCTTGGGTCGGGAAAATAGAATCCTTCCAGGGCCATCTATTTTAGTCGTTTTCGAGAAGCCCGAAGAAGAAAGAAAAAAAATCTTCCGTGGTTCTTCTGGGGAGGCGAAAAGAAGGGAGAAATCCTCCGGTGGATTCACCTGGAAAACGTATGATGTAATCGACCTCACACGGAGTACGGAGTACTTGCGATGATCCTCATCCCCCCATGTTGACTGAATTTTGAGGTGGTCAAGCCCTCCGAGCCTAGTCGCCGGAGGATTGCAGATCGGTGCTCCGAGGTCCGACTGAAAGCCGCCAGGAGTGTTTACTCTACCTCCTACACCGTGTAGGCTCCTACCTAGACTTAGGTATAGGTCTAAAGTACAGAGTTACAATACTCATACCAATACCGACCGTGACACCGTAAGTAATCAACACGTGGAGGATCTTCCGGGAAGGCGGTCAGGCGGATCAGCTGACTCCATGTGGTTGATGCCCAAGGCCCGCATGCCAATAGGAAAAGAGCCGGGCTGTACGTCGTCAACTTGTTTGTCACTCGCTTTGTCTTGTGTTGCTGCATTGATTACTCCTTCCTTCCTTTCCCCCCCGTATCAGCCCCTGTCTTCGCTCTCTCCGGGCGAAGGATTCGGCTCATCCATTCCCCTGGGATCGTCCGCGTTGTTGGTCATGTTCATCTCTCCATGCTGATATCAAAGATATCCTGGGGTGTTAATTTTAGAAATTTATCTGATTCCTTCGGGGCCCGGGGTCCCTCACCCCCGGGCTAGAGAAATCGTCTGTCTGGGCATGAAGGATTGCGCTTCTCTTGTCCCCCAGTTCCTCCATTTCTCCCAATTCCCCCCAATGCCCCCTGAACACCGCCATCGTGCAGACGGGGATGCTGAAAGCAGCCCGATTGACTGCAGTGCATTTCATGGCCATCGGTCAGCCAGAGACCTGTTTGTCAGGCCTCCGGCATGAAGATCACCGGCTCCAAAGTACCGCATGGACTTTCGCCCCCAACCCCGACTGGACCGCTCCCGGTCAGCGACATGCGCACTACTCCGTTCAGGAAACCCCCCCTCGTAGGTACCCAATTATGGCCTGGCTAGAACACCCTAGCATGCACATTTCATGCAGTAGTCGCTTCTCCTGTCGCGGTGCTGATTCGTCGCATTCCCGATAGACATGCTGAGGCACGCTTTCCAAACTGTTGAGCGTCGACTACTGTGGTCAGAAATTAAAGCTATTTCTTCCCCCAGCGTCGCAGTTGCCGGGGTTGTCACGTTCATTCCGAACTCCGCTGTCCGCAAGATAAGGATCTCCCAGATACATCCGCCTATTCCTAACTCAACCCCGGCTGGAGGGGAATGCGCTCGCCGGACTTGGAAACCGTTCAGCCCACGATACCCAAATGATGCTCACTAACGCAATTAGTGCTGGATCAAACGAGGATCATCTGCTTCCCACCCCCCCCCCCCCCCTTGCATCTCCCTCATTTCATACGACGGTTGCACAACCCGGTCTGGATTCGGATCAGTTCTGGCATCCTTGTTGGTTTATTCCCATCATATCAGATCATATCATTCCTGGCTACTCCGTAATCTCCTCTTGTCTTAGTGTGGCGATCATTCTCCTCTTCCTTTCGGCCCTGGTCCTTGTCTTGCCTGTCGTGTCCGGTCTACCTTCTCGTCCCCAGACGTGAACTAGACTCGGCTACATCCTAACCCAGCCGGTTTGGTCCGGTCCAGTTCGGTCCAGCCAGTCCAGTCCAGTCTACGATGGAAAGAGCAAAGAATGAAGAACTAAATCGTTTAACCCCCGAACGAAGGATTGCTGCGACTCCACAACGCGGTCCCCCAGTCCTCGGCAGTCCGAGACCACGGTCCACACCTTATGCACCGCGAGAATGGGCATAAGAGGTGCCCTCCCCAAAGGGTTTTGCTGCATGTTGCATTCTTACATGTGTGCCATGCAAGGGAAGAAGATAGGTCCTCCGTAAGTGAGGGGAACGACTGGGATCCTGTGCATAGCACATGCCACATGCCAATACCTCCCACGCACCCGCAGACCATGTTCCACGTTCCATGCTCCCATGCTTTTTTGACCTCGATGGTTCGATCGGCGAGGCGTGAGGTTACAGTACATATGTGGACGACATGGGTTATGGTGCCACGCTACATACCTGTACGTGCAGAATTTTTCTTTTCATCTTTGCCGCCGGTTGCATGCCTTGACGGAGTATCTCTATCCCCTTCCCCTCTTCTCATGCTGTTTGAAAAAACAGGATGAGAATGGATTTGCACTTGCGAGAATGGATACTTCGCTGGAATCGAACGGGCAGGAGGTACAAAAGAAAAGAAAAACGAAGAGGTAAGGGAAAGGACTCTCACAAAGCCAACAACGAGAGGAAATATTCCATACATCGAAAACGACAAACCCCAGGTCCAACAACTTCTATCCTATCTATCTATCTATCAACTTCCCTCATATTCTCCTTCTCTCTCCAATTACCCGATCCGGTAGTTGATCGACTCTTTCCTACCGAACAAGAACTAAGTCCAGACCAACCTTGTCGATAGCATTATTATTAACTACGGAGTAGTCAAGTTAGCGCTGGGCATGATTAGAGCCAGAGAGAAAGAGAGAGAGAGTAGCCAAACCCAACCATGGCATTCGTCATCTTTTTTTTCTTTTGTTTATTTTCCCTCCCACAATCAATCAGTCCCTCAACAGTACCACTAACAGTCCTAACTCCGTCCTAGACTTCTTAGGTCTCTCTACCTAACCACCCACAGAGGGCTAAGTGTCCTCGAACTAAAACCCTAGTTGCGTCACTAGAACACCATTGAAACGCCCCCCTCACAATCACATCATTTTCATCCCAACTTTTTTTTAGTAGATTAATTCAATGCGGAATCTCGGGTTTTCCCTTCCAATGAGATCGTGGTATTCGTCCAACGCTGGGAGGCCCTGTTTCCAACATTAGGTTTTTTTTTTTTTCTTCGTTAGTAGGCTGAACTAACTAACTGGTTACCTACTGTAGCCTGTAGGTGAGTTAGTTAGTTAGGTAGCTGGGCTAGAACTAGCTAGCTAGCTACATTTTATTCCGACGCTCGGCGGAAGAAAAAAAAATATACACCGTGAATGGATGGTTACTAGTCAACTGAGTAAGACTGTAAGACATGGGGAGATGTGGTTTCCTTTCTGGGGTTTTTGGGTGGAGGGTTTAAGGGGTACGGTTAACACCGTGCGTCGTTGGCTAGGTAGGATGCGGTAGTTAGTTGGTTAGTTAGTGTTGAGGACTTGGTTGTTTGCTATTGTTTGTTTACTGGTTGGGGTTAGGTGGGTGGTTTGGTTTAGTTTTTCTGGAGATAGACAAGTCACGGGTTCTCGTCTTCTCTTCCCCGGTGTCAATTTGTTTTGGGGTTGCCAGCTGGGTATACGGCGTACAGTGGTTGTAGATACGTACTCTACTGACTGGGTGCTGGGTGGACTCATTTATTAAGGTCTCTCTCTCTATTCTAGACTCTAGTTCTGATACCTACGGAGTGGCTATATCGATGGACGTAGGATCGAGATGTCTCTATACAATGTATAGATCATATGTAGTATTACAATTGCGAATGCGCAAACTGACAGGTCAGATTGTTGTCAATGGTATGTTTCTTGCTTAAACGAAGACCAAGATCCATCCATTTCCCCAGAAGTCCTACTGATCAACCATCCCGCCACCATTTGCCCAACGAACCACCCGAACCCGCCATAGCGACCACCTCTTCGAAACTGATCTCGACTCGGAACATCCGGCCGTCAGCGGTCCCGCTGCCAGCGCCGACAGGGCTGATCAAACCCCAGCTCACGAGCTTCTCCCACGCCTCGCGCGCCACGTCCCGACCCCAGACTCGGCCTGGGGTGGCGGCCGCGCCGGACACGGACGCCGACGTCTTCGCCGCCGTCAGGAGGCGCACGTATTCGGCGTACGCGGCGGGGAAGGACAGCGCGAGGGGTCCGGCTGGGAACGAAGAGCCGGCCTCGAGGCCTGGGTCGAAGAGCGCGGCCAGCCGGGTGGCGGCGAGGAGGAGCGAGAGGAGCAGCGAGGATGAGCTGGCGGTTGCGGAGGCCGAGAAGGGGAGCGGTGCGGGATCCGGACAGGAGAGGCTCTGGCTGCTGAAGGTGATGGCGGTGGGGATCTGGAGGGATGGTGTGTTGTTGTTGTCGGGATACGTGCTGTAGTGCAGCTCTCCCAGTCCGATCAGGGCGCTGGTCAAGAACTCTTTGACGGACTTTGATTGGTGATAGATTCGTTGGAGGTGAGCTTGGAACGCCTCGTCGCGCCAAAGACCCTTAGTCCGAGGTTAGTGGGCTTTCTGTAATGAACAGAAGAAGAAACTTACTTGTAGATAGTCTTTCCACCCCTCTAGTAGTCTACTCCATCCTTCCGACCTGACTAGCGCATGCTTCTCCGCATCGGTCCCCTCCACATACTCCAGTACTTCGCTCTCCTCCAGGTTCAACCCAGCAAAACAGATGTCGGAGAACGTGTCGAATGTCCGGGGAAGGGGAATGTAGACGTATCGGTGACTAAACCGACTTTTCACTCGTTTTTCCAGCATCTCGGTGACGTCCACCTTGGTCGTCAGCCCTAGCACCGCCACCGGTGCCTTCCGCGCTTGCGCAATATCAAACAAGTTATACAGCAGGGTTTGGCGCGGGTGGGTCACGAAGAGATCGAACTCGTCCAGGATGATGACGATGGACTTAGCCGCCGTCACGGTCTCCGCATTCTCCGGCGAGCCAAACAGCTCCTCGGGATGCGACAACAGAGCGAGAAGAGTCGCCATCGTGTCGGCGTAGCTGCCCACTTTTCCGGCTTCCTCTTCCGTGTTGGTCTCCCGGCCAAGCTGGCGCCACATCTCGCGCAGCGCCAATCGATCGTCGGTATGCAGGAATCCGTTGAGGCGAACCACGTGGAAATCGTTCTGGTGTTCTTTTCTCAACGACGCGATGATGGTCTCGACCATCGCCGTCTTCCCGGACCCTCTCGATCCCAGAAGCAGCATCGAATTCCCCTCTCCAACGCTGACCGTCTGCTCCAGCAGTTGTTCCACTTTTCGGTATTCATTCTCCACGCCCTTCAAAGGAATCCGTCGCTTGCCGTTCAGCTTCTCCAAGACAATTGAGGTTAACGTCCGCAGTTCGTCCGTCAACCCTGCTTGGGATAGAGTACGGAATGTTTCGGCGTATGTAGGCAGCAAGGTGGTCGCTGGGACCTCATCCGGACCGTGACCTTCTTGGTGAGTCAAGTCTTGCTGCAACTGCATCGACACCAGGTCATCCAGCCCGTCCTGGTAATCATCGACAGACGGGGATTGCTGCGACCCGTGACCCGTAGGTACAGCTCCGCTTGTATCTTCCTTCGCATCATCAAATCTCACTGTATTCCTCTTGGACCGTGTCCTCGTCACCCGAGCCGGCCGTTTCCCCTCGTCTTCTTCCTCCTCCTCTGGTTCTCGCGGCGACTCCCCAGCATCCCCTTCAGTCTGCGACACCTGCCTCGTCCTCCGCGTACTCCTCGGCGTAGTCCCCGTTTGCCCAGAAGCGGTCGTCGACCTCCTCACCGGTGTCTGATTATTGACCTCATCTTCGAATCTCTGCGGCGCTTTGCGCTGCCTTCCACTAGACCGCAGCCCCGTCCTCGAGGGTGTAGTATCCGCCTGGTTCTCACCCCCCTGTTGCGCCACATCCTGCGCGCCCGTTTGCGTTATCGTTATCCCTTCCTGGCCCGGCGTCTGCCCTGCTTTCGACAATCGACGACGTCGCGCCGACCTCGATGTACTCGGTGACCCATCTTCCTCTTCTGTTGCTTCCGCTGGATCCCCTAGCGGCTCGTTTCCGGTTGTCTGTTTGCGCGGCGTAGGCGTCGTCTCCTGCTCATCGCGCATCGCGGTGTCGCCGTCTGAATCCACGGGCTGGCCATGATCGGATACCCTGCGTCGCTTGGCGGAGCGTGGGTCTTTCATTTTGGTTTCTTGGCTGTGCGTGTGTATGGGTATTCGGTTGAGGTAGGTCAAGGAGGTGTTCGTTCAAGTGCGGTCCTCGAGATCATGGATGCCGAATCGAGCTCGGTCTTCGTGCGTCGTAGGGTAGAACAAGAGTTCGAAAATCAGCGTTTCCACTGCATCTATCGTCAAGAAAGCGAATCTGGGAGTTTCTCCTCCGGAAACTTGCTCAGCTCTCGGCTTCCGATCTTCAAGCTTAGCTCGGGATATGTCGATTGAAGGTGAAGACTGGACGATAAAAGGGAATCGCCTCGGCAATTGCAGACAATGTAACGCCCTTTAATGATATATCCCGATCGGTTCAATGGGTTGAATCCCACGAACTCATAGCCGAAGCGACGATAGGGTAGGGCGATAGCAAAGGGCCGTTGTTTGTCGGAAGGCAAAGTCCCGTTCGGGGAGAAACCTAGGCATGCGGATCTTGTCGCCTGAGGCATACTGAGTGACGCCAAGTCAGGTGATTCGGTCGTTGCAGCTTGCATATCGATTTATAGTGAAGTTTTGTTACTTAGTCCGTACGGCAAATTTACATTCATCTTTTCTTTATTGGTTCCGGAGTGATATGAGTTGTTAGACATGATCTTTGTTGTAGTAGGTGGCTAATAAGCCTGAATCGTGGTTGTATATTTTTACCGCGTCAAATGGCCGCTCTGCCAGTATTTTCAAATTCAACAAAGTAGAACCAATTGTAGACTATTTGCGATCCTGATCCTGATTATATATATATGGGGACATGCAATTATTAAGTCAAAACATGTGTAAGTCTATACTTGGATAGATCTCAAGTAATCCCCCTTTGGATTCGGCATCATGTCCATAGGTATGCATTTCATATCATTCGAGGAAGTATAAGGTAGATTCTAGGTTACATAGTTTGAAACAGGCCCCATGGTGCTTCATCCGCCTGTAGACAAAGAAAAGAAGGCAAAAAAGGGACAAAACACCATTGCGCCGCCCTGCGTTCACAAGCCAAAAGATAGAGAAGTAATAGTAAGATATAATAGGTGACAGCATGCATATAACCAAGCAGATAGTTGATTTGTTTGGGGAGATCCGAGGGTCTAACGGATCATTGTGAGGCTAACATGATTTAGGGGAACTTGACCGCTTGGATCGAAAATGGATTATCCCATTTGGTCATAAGAATTGGCGCGGGAGTCGTGTTGGAAAGGCGGTCCTGCCAACATTAAAACCGAGAAGTTGGATTGAGAATATGAGGACGAAAGATGGGCGAGAGAGTAGATGGTATCTGATGTTGGACTTTGAACTTGTCGACACGACACGGCCTTGTATTCGGTATCTTGATCGATGCCCTTGGAGACGTTCCGGAGGTGTTGCAACAAAAGACCGACGGGGTGAGGACAGAATAGAGGAAGAGGAGGAGAAAAAGATCATTTAGATCCCCATCCACGTAGCTTCATCCCTTCTTCAATCGCAGTCCATATACCCTCCACAACCTCCCGATCCCGCCAACGCCCGGCTCCGTGCACGCCGCCCTTATCATCCCATCGCTCGACCGAAAAACTTTGGACGCCACGTCCCCAGCCGCGGACATCCCGCGGGACGCCCTCGCCGCGCCATCCGACGTAGACACCGGTAGCATGCTTGAATAGCTCTGGAGGGGACGACCACTTGTACGACTTGAATTGCCAAGTCTGGCCGGTCGTGAAAACCGCCACCAGTCGGTTCCAGTAGTCCGGTCGGAAGTTAGCCGTGCTGTCGACAAGAATGAAGCGTGTGGGCTTTCTCGACGAGCCCTGTGAGCTCACAGCACGAGAAGAGGAGCTAGACGCATCGGCGTTCATGCGCAGTGGGCGTGAGATGTACAGGATATTGGAGCTAGGCATGGAGAGGGTTGGATGGTCAGGCGGCACAAAGACACCGTCCTGAAGGAATGACCGGACATTGGACATGCGGATGAGCGACGATGCTGACGGGGAGAGAAGGATGATGGGGTCTTGCGTCTTGGAGCTGCCTTTTCGGGGCTGAGAGAGACCGGCCGATGGTGCGGGTATCATGGCCTGCGGCTTGCTTCCAGGTTTGGTGCCAGGAGGATATTGCCCAGCTCGCGAGCGGTTACGACCGAGGAATGTCTCTGCGGTTTTGCGGACATGCGAGAAATCCTGCATGGAGGGGCAAAACTGATCAGTATCATGGCCCCGATTGAAGGAAACATAGACGCGCATTAACCTACCGTAGGCTTTATCCCTCGCAAAACACTGTTGCGATCTCCCAGCTTTCGCTCCCCGTTGTAAATCTCCTGCAATCTGGGATCGATGACCTTGGTGGCCTTCGCTTGCTGAGCCCCCGCGGCAGGCGCGCCGGCTCCGGGTGCACCGCTGGCAACAGTAGAGACTCCACCAGTAGCACCAGAAGCGATATTGGCAGAGGCCTGGGCCTGAGCTGCTGCCGAAGCGGCCGCCGCTGCGGCACCCTCCAAGGGCTTGATGTATTCACTCTCGTCGGAGGCACCTTCCAGCCAGGTGATGAGATCCAACCGTTCGACAAAGATCAGATTCTGCACCTTCTCTTCCCCCTCGCCTTCCTTGCGCTCCTTCTGCTTCAACGACTCGTTCAATTCTTGCGCCGAGGCGATGTATTCGGGGATTGCGACATCCTTCTTCTGCCACGCGAATAATATACTGCGCAAGTCGACGGCGGAGTCTGAGGAACTCGACACGAAACGGGTTGGCGCCGTAAGGGGAATGGTCTGTAGCTGTGGGGTTGTGAAGTAAAGATGTGTGGCCTTGGCCAGGTCGTCGGTGGCATTCTGATCTGAGAGCTCATCGGAGGTGGTCGGCGTGGGAAGACTGCCAGCTGCGATGGCCCGGCGAAGGGCCACCAGGGGGTCCTGTAGAGAGGGGTCGCTGGCCATGGTGATATGATACGGTCGAAAGAGCAGGGACGATCGCCACACCCGGAAATTGCTTAACAGGAGCCAGACGGGGGCGAACAGGAGGGGAGGGTCGGTGAAGGAGCTGATGGTCGAGGTCGAGAAGAAGAGAAAGCGAGGCGGCGGGCACGTGATCCGCCGCGATCATTTGTCGGCCATCCAACTTCTATTCCTCTCACAACCACAACCACAGTTCACTCTCAAAGAGACAATTGGTACTGCTGTATACTCCAATTTCCTCTATTTATACATGGATATCCTCATTTGGCATGTCTTCTCTACAGCATAACCCTGCAACGCACGTCAACCCTCCAACTTCGTCTCACTCGGTATCTGCAGTAGTCTCTAGGCTAGAGAGGGTCTGCGATAGTACGAAGAAATGCAGTCGGACAATGGCTTCCTTGTATAGTTCATACAGGTCTAGTAGTCCATTGACCCATCTGGACAAGCAGATTGTCGCTATGTCGCTTCATGGTTGCGCCCTGGCCTAGTGAGCCAGGTCTCTTCACCGATCCGACAGAGTAATTCCCTATGCGCTTGAGATTAGGATCAAAGGACCGATATAGATGCTTGGAATTCATCTCGAATAGACGCTGCCTCATAAACAATGCCAGCTATCAATACCTAGATAATGTCGGTAACGAAAAGTAAACCAGAAACAGTAAGATAGACCAAATCGAGCGATCAGGGTGTCTAGTTGGGAAATCCTCAAGCCTTGATAGAAAAGGATCTCAGTGTGACTGACGACCTCTCAACGATGAGTGATGAATGGTGAAGCAGTAAGTAAAGAATGGCCATCGAGACCTGGTAAGCCGAGAGACAGAGATCCAACCTCGGCTAATTCCCTCCGCATCCAGAACAGGCAAGTAGCGCAACTTATCATTTCCTTCTCCTATTCCCATTCTTCTCTCTCTTAATCTTATCTCTATTCTATTTTAGATTTCGTATCTCACCTGCAATCCTCTCTTCATACATCTTACATCCCCCCGCCCTTCATCCAGCCCATCTCACCCCCACAATGTCTTCCCCGCGGACCCGTGCCCCCGCCAGACAACTAAATGACTTCGAGGAGTTAGTATACGAATACTCCAACCGAATGGGCTTGGACGACAACCAAGAAGTGCGCCACTCTCTCCCACCCACAGAAAGCCTCTTACTAAACACGAACTCCAAAAATCTAGCACTGGGACCTCGACTCCTCCAGCAACATCCGATTCGAGTCCGCAACCCGCGGGCCCCCAGCGCGCGTTTCATTCCTGTTCACCGTATCGCCCAAACTCTGCAATATGTTAGGCAACCTGCACGGCGGATGCGCGGCCACCCTGATCGATGTTCTCTCGACCTGCATCTTGCTGGGGGTGTCGAGTCCGGGCCATTTCGGGCTGGGCGGCGTCAGTCGGCACCTGAAGGTTACGTATCTGCGGCCGGTGCCGCAGGGGACGGAGGCGCGGTTGGTCTGCGAGATCGTGCATGTGGGTAGGAGGTTGGCGTTGATGAAGGCGGAGATCTCGAGGGCTGATACCGGGGCGCTGTGTATCGTGGGGGAGCATGAGAAGGCGAATACGGATCCTGAGGCTGGGGGGAAGGTCTAGTTTAGATTCTGTACATACTACATACATACGCAGATATGGTGTTAGATGGTTAATGCCAAGAACATATGATGAACTCGAATCTTATTGACTATGAAAGTATTGACATGAGAAGCACCAGACTGTACCAAGATCGTCCCTGTCCTGATATCCAGTTACTTCTACTCGATTGATTGAGAGATCGGAAAGCAAACACGCTGATTCCAAGATTTGTTCGGGTTTGTTGTGATTGATGAGGAATGGATATAGAGAGAGGAACAAAGAAAAGCGAGATGAGTAATAAGGAAACAAAAAAGAAAACTTTCAATATTTATGGCTCAACTCAAAGCATCCAAAGCAATGATATATTATTATTCAGTCTTCAGGGGCATCAGGGAAGCACATCTATTCCTGCGCAAGACGCTGGTCTTCCCGAAGGCCCTCGACGACAAGCTCTTCACCCGTCGCCCGGCGGTAGATGTCCCGCACATCATCTAATCAAAGTTAGTACCACGCTGTCGAGTCTTCAAGAATAACTTTCAGAGTGAAACTTACCGGTCGTAGTCTCAAAGTGAGACGTAGCATCGTAGCTCTTGGAGAGGAAGATGTTCTCCTTCTCGCCGCTCTCCAGGGGCTCGTAAAGGGGAATGGGGGGTCCGAAGAACTTCTCCTCGATCTCACCCAGACGCTCGAAACCAGGCTCAAGCTCGATGTGGTGGTTAGCCTCGCTCTCGGCAATGGTCGAGACGATGGCGATGTAGTAGCCCTTGGGGCAAACGTTGTGCGCGGACGAGACCATGGCAATGTAGATATCTAAAAGTTCTTAGTAAAAACGATGTCGCTTGCCACCTTCCATTTCAAAAACTTACCGTGCTTCCGGCCAACCTGGGACTGAGGAATGATCAGCTGCAGAGAGTCGCTGCCGTCGGTCTTGTCGATGGGGTGCTTCAGAATGCAGATGGCCTTCAGCAAGTAACCGGTAACCTTGGCCTTGCTAGGGAAGTAGGAGGGATCGGCCAGGATCTTCTTGGTCTTGGTGGTGAAGTTCATGGTCGCGTTGCTGTCCTCCCGGTCCTTCATCGTGGCCTTAATGCCCGAAACCTTGCCGCTCTCGTCGTAGAGCACCTCGTCGATGTTGGTGTTGAGCATGTAGGTGCCTCCGTAGATGGCAGAGAGACGGGCGAAGCCCTGAGGAAGCTCACCCAGGCCGTAGAGGGGGTAGATGTAGGGCGACTTGCCGTACCGGGCCATGGAGTTGACGTACAAGCGGATGCGGTTGATGGTTTCGGGGGCCATTCCCGACTTGTTGATGTACTCATCGGACTGGTACAGGGCCATGGAATGTCCGACGAAGTCACGGGTGTTGTCTTCCAGGCCGAACTTGTCATAGACATCCTTCATGGTGCACTGGTTGATGCTCAAGCCTGGATGATGGTGTTAGCAGCCAAGAGCATTGCCAGCACATGAGGGGAGATTAGGACCGACAAACCTTGGTGAGAGGCGGGGTCATCCTCCTTGAATTCACCAACCCACTCCAAGAACTTCTTAGCCCTCCGCTTCTCGAACATGCCCATAAGAGACGAGCGCAGAGCTTCAGCAGAGTCCGAGGGCACCTTGGCCACGGTAGCCTTAGGGCCCTTTCCTTGCTGGACGTAGCTACCAGCAATCTGCTTGAACTCCAAGTATCTCGTCACGTCGGTGGAGACCAAAATGTTGGTCAACTCGCCGTTCGCCATCAGCAACTTGGGGACCAGGTCAATGTTCCAGTCGTTGACCCGTCCATACTTCTTCCAGGGCTCTTCACCGGGGCGGACATTGCCGTACTTCTTGAACAACTATTCGAGAGCGATCGAGTCAGTCATGAACGAAAGACGACGTCATAGGCTGGAAAGAGATATAGTGGTTTTGACTTACAGTCTCAATGTTCACCGAGGCAGCCTCTCTATTTGGATGAGTTTCTTTGTCAGTGAGGGGGTTTTGGCAAGATGAGAGGGAGGGGGGCAAGACTGCCAACTCACCCTCCGTAGTGATCATTACGGTCGATGTGGAGGACCTTGTTTCCCTTGACACTGAGGACACTATATGCAAACGATAAGTCACTGGCTTCTAGAAGGGGAGACAAGAGCATTCATACCCAGAAAGGACACACTCCGTCAAACCTGCGAGTAAGGAGGGGGAAAATTGTTAGCACGGCGGGAATGGAGCGGCGGGGTAGAGTAACAGGGTCATACCAGTGCCGAGCACGACAACATCGTATTCGGGGGCAATATCTTCCATGACGGGCAGTGATAAAGTAAGGGAGTACAGTTGAGAAGGAAGTCAAAAATCAAACAACAGTAAGAGATGCAGAAAATGCAGGTGGGAGGTGGGAAGTGGGAAGATGCGGAGACGGGAGAGGTGCGGTGAGTTGGAGGGCGAGGGAGAGAGAGGGAGAGACTAGTAATGCTAATTAGTCCGTAGCTGTCGCTGCTCTGGAACCCCCGCGGATCATCGACCGGATTGTTTGGCTCAGGCATCAACGGGGGGTCCACCGCCTCAAATAACCTTGAAACCAGGAGCTTCTTCACTGAGTAGTCCTACTAACTAACTAGTAACTGGACTGAGCGATTCCAACTGTCGACTCGCTCTCCTTTTTCTACCCCCTTTTTTTCCATAGTCTGGATCCATGGAACCAGGTCAATATCTGTCTAATTTATTCAACGGAGTACACCTTCTCCATATTTCCTTTCCATCCCCTTTCCATCCCCTCCGGTCACGTCACGACGGACGCTATTGACTCGGTCTAATTTTACCTTCTCCCCATCGGGCCCGTAGACGATTCCATAATTCCATTATATTAGGTTATTCGTCCTCGAGTCTCCTCAAGTCTCCACGAGTCCGTCAAATGTCAATAAAACACCTTCGATGAATTGGGAACTAATACAGATAATAAATAATAATCCTACATACAGTGCCAATAGTCCTGGACTATTGGAAAAGACCGGTCATATGGTGGGCTCCCCACTCCCCATTTACTCGTCCTCCTGAGGTCGGTATCCCTCTTTGTACAGTCGCTGGGCCTCTTCCCAGGCATACCACCGCTCCCGAAGGACGTGCTTGATGCTCTTCTGCGTGACGCGAATCTGTTCAGAGCATGGTCGTTAGTAAATACTTCTTAGTGAGGTCCCTATTCCAGCCCCTTAATACGAATCGACCGCAAAAGCCGGAACCACCAGATACATCCGAAATGAACAAAAATATCCGTGCGTCGCGATACTGAAATTTGGCCGAAAAGCAGGTTGGGGATTTTTGAGGGATTGAGAGAGGAAGCACTCACCACCCGGTCCCGCTCATTAGCTTCATATTCGCCGTATCCCGCCTTCAATCGCTCTCGTTCCAAGTTCGAAGTGGCTATACGGTTGCGCTCCTTGGCACACACCCACCAGAGGGCATGTAGGTCATCCCAAGACTTCTCGCGGAGCTCCTGGATGGACCACGAACGGCCTGAACAACGTAAGATTAGCACCGTTGCGACCACTAACGACAACCTCCAATCCAATGTATATAGGCGGACTAACCATGCGCGTTGTCGTATTCCGGGGTACTCAAAGGCAGACGGTCCTTAGGGAAGAAACCCCAGAGTCCATGGTCCGGGGTCGGGTGACGCTTGTCAAGGGCCTCCGGCGAGACGGGCTTGGGCAATGGGTACTTCGACACGCCCAATTTGAATCTGGGGCCGCTGCGGTGGATTGCGGACACGCCGCGAGATTTGCTGAGATCGCGGCCGGCGGCGACGGGGGTGGACGAAAAGTTCGAGGTCTGGACGGCGGACCGGGTCAGGGAGAAATGGAGAGATGGCGCCAGGTATGCGGGAGGCAACTCGGCCAGCGGAAAACCATTGCACTGGCGGGCGAACCGCGCAATGGATTGACGATGCATCTCGAACGGATTGGGTAGACTCGAACGACTGGAAGACTCGCGAGAGGTCCGTCCTGCGGGCGCCGGAGCAGAAGTTGGCGGAGTGGACTTTTCGGCGCCTAGGTCACGTGTACCACGGCGCCTGTGTCACCCCAAGTCCGCCAGCATTCAGCCGCTCCATGTAGCAAGACATCCTTGACTTACAATTGAAGACAGCAGGTTGTGTGATGGTTGGCTTGATTGTATACCTATGTATAGACCTCGTGCACCAAAGGAAGAAACGTGATGTTTACTAAGTAAGAAATGAGGATGTGGAAGATCCATGCATATCTATAGCAGCTTTATTCTTCTTACTTGAACAGCCAGACAAAACCCGAGAATTTGAAACCTAGTTCACACTTACTTACTCCATCAGATCAGCGTGAATATACTTCACGGCCTGTATTCCCATCGCCATGATTGGGGTTACGCTGAAGCTGCAGGTTAATCGCGGGCGGCTATCATGGCCCGTGCACACCAAGGAAGCGCGCGTTTGCAGCCACTCCACCTCCAGTATCCGTCGCATGAATGTGGGCACAGTTCCTTGAAGTACCAGTCCTCGTTCTCGACCTCCTCCGCTTTTGTGTGCTGGAAACTTTGTCCTTTAGATCATTGAACCCTTATTCTATCAGCAGAACTTCTAGAGACTAGGTTCTCATTATGAATAGGCCAGGTGTGTCATCTTCTTGCTTTTGTGCTGTCCGTGGCTCGGGGTTGCTATAACCCGATGGCCCTTCTGGTCGGTGTTCTCGTGGCATGTGTGGCTCTTGGCTACAGACTGGATTTTTTGCTCGATTTTGGGCTATAAGAAAGCTTTTGTTCTTGCGTCTTCCTTCCGTACCCAAAATGCAAACCTATCGGTGACCCTTGTCTCTGCGACCGGGATGCCTCGCAACACCATGCCAAGAAACCCTCCACACCTTGATCAAGGGGCCCCCGAGTGTTTTTATACAGTCGCCTGTGATGTTAAACGATGTTAATGTGTGTTTTTGATACATTAGGCCCGGGCCCACAACCTCTCCGGGGCATGTCCGGATTCCCCGCACAGCAACAAGTACAGGCTCGAAATGCGACATTGGCATCTGCACGTTTGCCAAATGGAAAACTCGGTGCGATTGCCCAAAATAAAAATTTGTGTTATAAAGGACGTGGGAAACTAACGGGGGACACATGGGGTAGGAACTGGGGCGAATTGGAACTTCAACTTGCCCGTGAGCGGAACGCCAGGAATCCAAAGCAATCAGCAGCGCACCATGGCAAACATGGGAACTTTTGCCCAAAGTCTCAGCGGATCACAGCCTGCCACTCCGCTTGATCTTTCGTGAGTGTGCCATCACCGCTGATCACTCACCTTCAGACCGCCTATAAGTCTATTTGGGATCCATGTGATCTCCGATGCGCAAATCGCACTGACAGTTAGCCTTATGACTAGTGACTTCCCTTCGCTATCCGGCGCGCCTCCGCAATCTCAAGCTCAGAATCCAGGGCACTTGGTATGGGCGAATGCCAGTCAACGAGCTATGCAACAAACACCCGTCCAGAGGCAGCAGCACCCCACGTCCCAAGCACCGTCACGAGCACCTCAAACGCAAACCCATCTCCCTCAGCAGCAATCACAACCCTCCCACGATGATGTCTTTCCCTCCGGAGCTCAGTTTGCGAACCGATTAGATGATTTTCGAAATGGCGGGCAGGGTATCAGCGGTCAGCTAGGAGCCGGAACTCAGCCACAAACAGGCAACATCGAGGAGTTCCCACCGCTGGGGCGGAATGTGCCTGCCGAGCTGGGCCAAGATCGCCGGGGCTCCTTGATGCAAAGTGCAGGTTTTGGCAGTTACGGATCAGGCATGTCCTTTGCTGGCACGAACCAGGCCCAGTCGGCACAGAATCGCAGTATGATCTCATCGGTAAACGGTCCGGAACGCATGATGTCGCCAGCCACGCCAGGAGCAGGAGGTAAATTCCATCCAAGCGCCAGGGAACCAGAACAAGTATTGACCATCTGTTTAGGTATCGGAACCTCTCGATCACCTGTCAACCAAGCAGCGAATGGGGTTCCAGGACAAGAAAAGGAGGTTTGTTTCTTAACTACCCAAAGCATTCGACCACCTACTAAGAATATAGATACAGGAATCTACCAGTGCCATCATGTCAAACCAGCGCGCTTTTGCAGAACAGCAATCATTACAGCTCTCGGCTCATGGACAGGAGCAATCCGAAACTACGCAAAGTGCCGAACAACCACCGCTCGCTGAGATGAGTGAACTGGACAAATTCGGACTCGCAGGTCTTCTTCGCATGATCCACAGCGATAGCCCGGATGTAGCTAGTCTTGCAGTTGGTCAAGACCTGATGACACTGGGCCTTGACTTGAATCAGCCGGAGTAGGTTTCGCTGCCTGTATTAACAATAGCGTCTATCGATTTTGCTAACGTGGGCCCTATCAGGCCGCTACATACGTCGTTCGCTTCGCCATTCGTTGCTTCCATGACAGGCGTGCCTCTGGAGCAAGATTTCGCTCTGCCTTCGTGTTACAACGTTGCCAACATCCAGCCACTCCAGTCGCGCATTCCTAGTTTCAGCGACGAGACGTTATTCTTCATTTTCTACAGCATGCCCCGCGATATCATGCAGGAACTAGTTGCTGAAGAGTTGATGGGTCGCAAGTGGAGATATCACAAGATTGAGAGATGCTGGCTTACTCGGGATGAAACCTATCCTGGTCCTGTTGATGTCGACAGAGGTGTCAGCGAACGGGGTGTCTACCTCCTCTGGGATCCTGCCAGCTGGAAGAAGATCAGGGTATGTAAATCAATCTGTGATGCTTCCGGTCCCTCATTGCTAACGATCTTGTCTCAGCGCGAGTTCATCCTCCGATACGAAGACCTGGACAACCGGATGGATCCGCAGCGCAATCTGGCGCGTATGGGAGTCCCGCCCCCGGGGTCATGAATTATCTGAGAGGGGAGCATGAATGATGGGATCAGCACCGGCGTTGGGTTCTCTGCCAGTTTCCTATGGGTTTTCAGGTGTGGCCGCGCACCAAGGTGTTTTCTCAACTTTAGGGGTCGCTATGGGAACGTAGGATACTATTTGAAATCAGATGACTTGTATGATCTTGCCAGTGCTCTCTATATTATGCCAGTAGAACTTCTCTGCAACAGCCACTTCGTCACCCCCAAATGTCTATCAAATGAACGGAAGTCTACCGTGCATCATAATGAGCCAATAACCAACTTCAGCCACGGTCCAACTCATGTTCGACACCACCAGCCAGCAAGGATTCGACCAATAACCAAGAGTGGCTAAGCAGCATTACCTACTAAACAGAAAGTAGGTAACTGATTGAGGTTACCTCGTATCCTGTAGGAACTATTCCCCTGTCAGATGGTGGCCACCTCCCGTCCAATGGTAGCCGGGCCCGTCCCTAAGGTGCTCCGGAGAGATTCTCGGACACTTTTTCGTACGACACTTGTCCGCGCAGGGTCAACTTCACTGAGGTATATATACTACAAGCAAAGGTATAAATACCTCTTCTGTGTCGAGGGATGGAGGTTGTCAACTTAGGTTCTTGTTTCTACTCATCGACCATTGTTTCTGAGCTTTGGTTTTCTCTGGTTGCTTGACTCCGAGGTAGTCAGGCCATACCGATCTATATATATATATATATATATACAACTACGTCATACAGTACCCTAAGTTCCACTTCCATCTTCCATCATGGCCATGAAACCTGAGATAATGGCGATGTACAAGCAGCAAGACTTTGCTGTTCGGTACAAGATCGCCGAAAAGGTCACCGGCCCGTTCGCCGAGGCGCTGATTGACATGTCTGGCGTGACTGAGTCAACTAAGAAACCGCTGGTTATTCTCGACAATGCCTGTGGCACGGGCATCGTTGCGAGATTCCTCCGTCAGAAAGTGGATGCTGAGGCCCAGAAGAGCTGGCGACTCACCTGTGGCGATTTCAGCGAGATGATGATCGAAGTCACGAAGAACACGATCGAAACTGAGGGCTGGGTCAATGCTGAGGCTAAATTGGTGAATGCTCAGGATACTGGACTTCCTAGTGAAGAGTTTACCCACGTCTTTGCGGGCTTCGGTAAGTGATCGATTAGGTCTGGTTTTCGGATGTGGATGAGGGTCTGATGCGGATTGTCTTTAGCGTTTACGACGTTTCCCGATCCCAAAGCTGCTGTGAAGGGTAAGTTCGCCTGCTTCAAGTGAAGCAAATGATAGAATGATGAGCTGACGAAGGAAAAAGAATGTTTCCGAGTCCTTCAGCCAGGTGGTATTGTCGGCAGCTCGACTTGGAGTTCAAGTAAGCCATTGGCTAATAGCCTTAACATCAATGCAAAAATGCTTGACTGACCCACGAACCAGCAAACTGGATCGGAATAACGAAAGCTGCTATCGAAAGAATACCACCCGGATCTCTTGCCTTCCCATCGCCGAAAGAATTCCTCGCCATCTTCAATGAAGGCTGGGACTCCGAGTCCTATGTACGCTCCCAGTTCGAGCAAGAAGGATTCCAGGATATCAATACCACCACGGTCATTAAGTACATGTCAGTCACTGTACCGGAGTTCATGCAGCTTGTTGAGCCGATAGTTGGCGCGGGGATTGGTAAATTCTGGACCCAGGCACAGCGGGACAAGCACGAGAAGGATGTTCTCCCGGCGATTAGGCAGTATCTGGAGGAGACGTATGGTGCAGATGGGCTGGTTCCTTTGGAGCCTAGAGCAGTTCTTGCGACGGCTCGTAAGCCTTTGTGGGTCTGAGGTGGCCATCATTACAAGCATTGGCTGGTTTCTTGAGATTGGCGTGCATTTGTTGTTGTAAGGGAGAAAGCTAAGTCAAATCGTGACTTCAAAGGGTTAAACAGTGGGTGTCAGTTCTATTGTTGTCATGAAAGTTGTATCCTTGACCTTTATCTGAGAAGTAAATTGGACAAGTCACTTGAAACATCTGATGATAGTTCATTGTTCTTTATGGTGCCGTAGCGCCAATCTTCATATTCAGTATATGTAAGCGAATCTGGATGTACTATGAACGGATCCGAGTGACTCGAGGTCGAGTTGAAGGTTGAGAAAAGGCTTGGATGATTTCGTCGAGACCCAGCCTCGACGCAAGTCCTCGTACGACGCAAGCATGAAACATACAACGTAGGTTAGACGGAGTGAGACAAGGAAATGTCGCCGGATTCCATGGGACTTCTTTGTCCAGGCCCGTCACGTGCCTGCCCCTCATGCTTACCTCATGCCCGCCGGCGCCAAACCCAAAGCAGCAAAGCATAAACACCCGATGATTCTTGAAGCGGCGCCCGCCAAAACAATAATCCTCTCAAGTCCATTCAAGTCCGCCCAGTCCCTCTGCGAACTCCCCCCGCGCCCCCCATCGATTCCCTAACGCCCTCCCATGCGCTTGAGTTTCTAGTTGATGGGGCTGGCTTGGAGTTGCAACCATGAGGATTACGGAGATCGTTATTGACGTGAGTTTTTCGTGCCGCTTCTTGCGCAGTCAAAAGAGAGGGGAGGGCAGAAAGAGCGGTGATTGCTAACAATCGAGGCGATAGGGTTTCAAATCGTACGCCGTGCGTACAGTGATTTCAGGATGGTATGCGCTGTTCCAATTTCATACTCTGAATTTATGTTGCTACGGGTGCAAATGAAAGACCGATGGCCTTTCTTTGAGGTCTGCGGCTTTCTTCGGTCGCAAACGGTGTTGCTAACGAGTTCACCTCTCCTATAGGGATGAATCATTCAACTCGATCACGGGCCTTAACGGCAGTGGTAAATCCAACATCTTGGATGCCATTTGTTTCGTCCTTGGTATTACGAATATGACCACCGTTCGCGCGCAGAACCTGCAAGATCTTATTTACAAGCGTGGTCAAGCTGGCGTGACCAAAGCCAGTGTGACAATCGTTTTTGACAACCGCGACACCGCAAAATCGCCCATCGGTTTCGAAGAATATGCCAACATCTCCGTGACCAGACAGATCGTTCTCGGCGGCACGAGCAAATACTTGATCAATGGCCATCGTGCGCAGCAACAGACGGTGCAGAATCTGTTCCAGAGCGTGCAACTCAACATCAACAACCCCAATTTTCTGATTATGCAGGGCCGGATTACGAAGGTTCTGAATATGAAGGCAGTTGAGATTCTGTCGATGATCGAGGAAGCGGCTGGTACGCGGATGTTCGAGGATAGGCGCGAGAAGGCCGTGAAGACAATGGGCAAGAAGGAATTGAAGTTGCGCGAAATCGAGGGCCTGCTGAAGGAAGAGATCGAGCCTAAGCTGGAAAAACTGAGATCTGAGAAGCGAGCGTTCTTGGATTTCCAACAGACTCAGAACGATCTCGAGCGGTTGACTCGCTTGGTTGTGGCTCATGACTACCTTCGTGGGGGTGAGCGATTGCGGGTTACCGGCGAGGAGTGCGAAGCGAAAAGACGCAAGGTTCAAACGCTCGAAGATAATGCGACGAGGCTTAAGAGTGAGATAAACCATCTGGAAGAAGACGTGAAGCGAGTGCGAACCGCTCGCGACAAGGAATTACGAAAGGGGGGCAAGTTCCAGGCTCTCGAGGATGAAGTCAAATCGCATTCGCATGAACTCGTTCGGCTGACCACGGTGTTCGACTTGAAGAACGCTAGTATTTCTGAGGAACAGGAGAAGCAAAAGGAGGTCCACAAAACCGTGAAAGACCTGGAGAAACTTCTGAAGGAAAAGAAGAAGATCTACGACAAACTGCAGGCCCAATACGACTCCGCTAAAGCCGAACTGGACGCTCAAACCGCCGAGGCGGAACAAAAGGAGGAATTGCTCCAGACATTGCAGACCGGTGTGGCATCGAAAGAAGGCCAGGAAAGTGGATACCAAGGTCAACTACAAGATGCCCGTAACCGTGCCAGTACCGCTGCCACGGAGCAAGAACAAGCCAAGCTGAAGATTGCGAACTTGGAAAAAAGAATCAAGGAAGAGGAACCAAGAGCGAAGAAGGCCAAGGAGCAGAATTCAGGCCTTTTGAAGGACCTCGAAGGTCTCAAATCGCAAGCCAAGAAGCTCGATGCGGAGCTGGCTAAACTTGGTTTTGAACCAGGCAGAGAGGAGCAGCTCTACCGGGAGCAAACGACTCTACAAAAAGAAATCCGCGAGTTGCGTCAAAGCGCGGACGGCCTCCAACGCAGGGTCGCAAACATCGACTTTCAATATGCCGATCCTCACCCCAACTTCGATCGGTCCAAGGTCAAAGGATTAGTGGCCCAGCTGTTCGCACTGAACAAGGAGAAGCTTCAGGCTGCCACTGCGCTGGAGATCTGTGCTGGAGGTCGTTTGTACAACGTCGTTGTCGACTCCGCAGAAACGGGTACCCAACTGCTCCAGAAGGGAAGACTCCGCAAGCGAGTGACGATTATCCCGTTGAACAAAATCTCATCGTTCAAGGCATCTGCCGAGAAGATCGGGGCAGCCCAGAACATTGCTCCCGGGAAGGTAGACCTGGCCTTGTCACTCATTGGATATGACGAAGAAGTCACGGCGGCCATGAACTATGTTTTTGGCAATACTCTGATTTGCAATGATGCCGATACGGCGAAGAGGGTCACTTTTGATCCGGCGGTGCGGGTGAAAAGCGTTACATTCGACGGCGATGTCTACGATCCTTCTGGTACTCTCTCTGGTGGTAGCTCTCCGAACTCAAGCGGGGTGCTTGTTACCCTGGGAAAGCTCAATGAGATCACGAGAGAGATCAGGAGCAAGGAGCGTCTGTTGGCTACTTTGGAAGATACCATGAGAAAAGAGAAAAAGAAGCTTGATGCTGCTCGCTCGATCAAGCAGGAATTGGACCTGAAGAACCACGAGATTACGCTCACGGAAGAGCAGATCAGCAACAACTCTTCCTCATCGGTAAGTGATCTCGAAACGGGACTGAATGGTTTAATGCCGAAGCTAACACGTTTTTAGATTATCCAAGCGGTCGAGGAGATGAAGGCAAACATCCAGCAGTTGAAGAACGACATTGCCGACGCGAAGACTCGTCAGAGTGAAGCATCCAAGGATATTAAGCGAATTGAGAAGGACATGAGTGAGTTCAACAACAACAAGGATAGCAAGCTCGCAGAGCTGCAAGAGTCGCTGGATTCTCTTAAAAAGAGTCTCGCGAAGAACTCAAACTCCGTCAAGACACTGCAGAAGGAGCTTCAAGATTCACGATTGGAATCGGAACAAGTTGGTGGAGATCTTTCAGCGGCCGAGGAGCAAAGTGCCGAGGCCGAGAATACTCTCCAATCACAGATGGAAGAGATCGAGTCGATGAAGAGGGACCAAGCTCGTATCAAGGTAAAGAGCAGTCTATGCTTATGAATACTAGCAAAGATGCTGACTTAACGTCAACAGGACGCCCATGATATGGCTCAAGCACAGCTTGACGATGAACGGGCCAAGCTGACTGGTTTTGACGACGAGCTGCGGGACTTGGACGCGACGATGAAGGCGAAGAACTCTCAGATTACCGAAGAGGGTCTCGAGATGCAGAAGCTTGGTCATCAACTGGAGAAACTGCAGAAGGACCAACAAGCTGCTGCCCAGGCCGTCGCTCACATGGAAGACGAGCATGAGTGGATCGCAGATGAAAAGGACAACTTCGGACGGCCCAACACTGCGTACGACTTCAAGAACCAGAACATCGCCGAGTGCAAATCGACATTACGCAACTTGACAGAACGATTCCAGGGAATGAAGAAGAAGATCAACCCTAAGGTGATGAACATGATCGATAGCGTGGAAAAGAAGGAGGCTGCGTTGAAGAACATGATGAAGACGGTCATTCGAGATAAGCGCAAGATCGAGGAGACCATCATCAATCTCAACGAGTACAAGAAGGAGGCTCTCCACAAGACATGGACCAAGGTCAACGCCGATTTCGGACAGATCTTCTCCGAACTGCTCCCCGGTAGTTTTGCGAAGTTGGATCCTCCCGAAGGCAAGGATATCACCGACGGTCTGGAAGTCAAGGTATCTCTGGGTAAGGTTTGGAAACAGAGTCTGACAGAACTGAGTGGTGGTCAACGGTACGTGAAGTTGTTTTGGATACTGTCGAAATTCACACAGACTGACATCCGTCTAGATCTCTCATCGCTCTTTCGCTCATTATGGCTCTCCTGCAATTCAAACCGGCACCGATGTATATTCTGGACGAGGTCGATGCGGCACTGGACTTGTCGCACACGCAGAACATCGGTCGTCTGATCAAGACCCGGTTCAAGGGGTCTCAGTTCATCATCGTTTCCTTGAAGGATGGCATGTTCCAGAATGCCAACCGGATCTTCCGAACGAGGTTCAGTGAGGGAACCAGTATTGTCCAGGCTCTCACTCCTGCGGACATGAAATGATCGTGCTGAGGTGGAGGGCTCTGCTCTTTTCGTGCCTAATTATAGTGTCTGCATCTTTCTTTTCTTGCTGTCCATATTCTTACGTTGTTGGTATTTGGTGATTGATTTCTCCGACAGTTTGGTCATTTCTGGGTTGGCATTGCGGGACAGGTCATGAAGGACTTTTTATGAAGGTGTTTCTCGGATCGTGTATATGGAGAATATTTTGTGTGATTTTGGCTATTTTTACCTGTGATGATACACGCTTGATAATGAATCCATGTTATGGAACCAGAGAACCTGAGGCATCGGCAAAGTAGGCAAACACCCGAGCCCCAACCGACTAATCCAACGGGTGCTCGTCCTCTCCTTTCTTCTTCTCACTCCCCACCTTCTTCCTCTCTTCACCCCCCACATCTCTTGTCGCTGTCACCGACCCCTGGAGGCATCATTGTTGTTTCTTATTCAGCGCCTCTGTGACGTATTCCGCATCTGTACTTACAATCCCCACTTCGCCGGTTAGTGCGAGACATTGGCGTTCCCGAATTCACCGCCACATAATTACATTGTCCATTCGCCGCGGCATCTCTATTACGCCGATCCACTTACTACCAAGCGTCCGGGCGATTTCTTCGACGGGTTACCGGAAAATAGCCTCTAGACAAAAGAGTGCAGTATTTCGATACCTTCACCTCAACCGTCAATCATTCCGACACCTCCGCTGGATTGATTCCGACCGATCGTCCACATCCCCGTGTCCATACCCCGTACCTCACCTCTCTCTCCACTCCACCCACACCCGACACAATGGATGAGGAACCTTCCCTGAACATTCCCTCGCTCCTCACCCTCGCGGTTGTGTCTTACTTTGTTATCCGCTGGTTTATGAACCGGGATGGGTCGGCTGGCACAGGTGGCGGTCGGAGTCGTGCCCGTGGCGTCGTTGATCCAGCCCAAGTCGAACAAATATCCCAGATGTTCCCTCAGTTGAGCACGCGCGATATCATGTGGGATTTGCAACGCAACGGAGGCAACGTTGCGGCAACAACGGAGAGAATCTTGACTGGACGGGGGTTGGAAACGGTACGTTCTTTCTTCCTCTTGTACATTTTGGCCGTGGCCTTTGCGCCGGGCTGCCCTGCTCGGGGATCGGTCGTGTGTCATCGTTTACTGATATCGATATTATTTAGCCACCGCCCTCATTCCAGCCCCAAGTCGCCATCCCAAGACCGACTGCGCAGCCGTCCGCGGCTTCGACGGCGACGGCGAAGGTAGAAGGCCAGGATTTGATCTCGCGATACAACCTTCAGGAGAAGGCCAATGGCGAGGATACAGTGAGCGCGCAAACGGGATCTAGTGGATGGTCGCAAAACAAGGAAGAGCGACAGCGTCTATTACAGAAGCGGAGGGATGACATGATCCTGGCCGCGCGGAAGAAGATGATGCAGAAGCAGCAGGGCACCGCTCAGTAAGACTGGGAAATTCTTCGACGTGAATTGTTTGAGGATGGGAGTTTTGATTTCGCTATCGCTTTCGAACTCGACAGAATGAACGCAACCGCCTCCCCTTTTCTTACCTTTTCTAATCATTCAGGACGCATCTTTGTTTTGTTTCCTACGAGAATGGTGCCCTGTCGGTTGGGCCGGCGCTGTAAGATTAAAGCAGGGATTCACACCTAGGAAAGTTCGTTACTTTGTCCTCAAGTCGATACGCAGCTGCCTTTTTCCGGACCAGTTTGTCCTCTATCTTGTCCTTCTCCTCATTTGACACTTACCGGAGTCTTGGTTGCCACAGCGTCGCATGTTTATGGTGTTGTAGGGTTGAAATCAGGGTACCTGCGATTATAGGAAATGAAGGGTATATATACACATAAATCAAATCCAAAAATGAGACTGTTTCTTTGTACACCAATAACTCCAGCTCGTGAGGGTCAAAAAAAGACGATATGCTTTAGAATTCCATGTCATCCTCGTCGTCTTGCGTCGCGTCATATGCGCCGTTGGCCATGTCCTCCGCCATCTGCTCTCTTCGGGCTTGTTCCTTGGACGCGCCAATACGCCTGTTGGTAGGTGAGATTCCCTCCCATTCCAAGATGTCCAGAATGAAGTGACATACCTTAGTCCATCCACAACACCCGCAATGAATCCTCTCCCCTCGGCGATCTCCATTGCCCCGACGCCGGTCAGGGCCACACCACCTCCGCCCGTTGCAGCCGCATCCAGCACGTCGGTCCCGGATCGGATCTTCGCCGTCCGCACTTCACGCAGCTCCTTCAGCAGCCGCCGCACCGTATTTGGCTCCACCAGATCATCGCTCGCGACGTCTAGCAACATCGTGCCCATCTCCAACCAGTGGAACGGCAGCGCGGGCGGCTCCCCAGCAGGGACATGGTCTTGCGCGACATTCTGGGGCAGAAACGGCGAGGAGGGGTAGTATCGTTGACCGTCGGGGGTATATCGAGGGGTAGCTACGGGTCTTTGGTGCCCGCGCTCGCTGAGACTCGGCTGCCCGGGGAGAGGGGGCGGAGGGGAGAACGCGTTCTGGTAGTCCTGGTGTTGGGCCTCGATGTCCAGAATGAGCGAAAGGGACTCGGGATGAAGCCAGGGCGGGGGGAGAATGTTTGCGCGCCGTTGGCGTTTGAGGAGCAGCGCGAGCCAGAGGGGGAGGGTGGCTCGGCGGGGTGGGAGGAGTGGTTCAACGGGGCCCTGGGAAAAAGAGTTATGACGCGGTCAATGATGAATAGGGAGATATGGGTAAGGGAACCTGAAGTACTTACGCCGAGCAGCTCCAGGCCCTCTAGACGTTGACGCGGAAGGATCGTGACCATCTCCATCTCGGCCAGAAACGAGATCTCCGGGGGCGTGATGCCCCGCGGGAGGGGGAAGGCCATTGACCGTCAATGCGAGCGGGATCGAGGGTCAGGAATGTTCGCCTTGGGCCTGGAAGTCGCGGAGAAGAGCAATGGAGGACCGACAGAGGGAGGCACAGGCGAAGAGCAGGGCGAAAGAATGCCGGATCGCGAAGGCATCCCACCGGCCTTGTTTGGCCTGTTTGCAGACTTGCCGTTTCGGGCAGGCGTGCATCGACTTTCTTTCCTCCTCTTTCTCTCTTTCTTCTTCTGCTTCCTCTTCTTCTCTTCTTCCGTTTCGCCTCGGATTTGTTTGCTTCCTGCCGACTCTCTTGGTCAATGGACCCCCCGTCTATACCATGAATTCTCTCAAACCCGACTCGGGCCTGGCTCGCGCCGCCCGCTACGCTGTTCCCTTCGTGCTGCTGCTGATCCCCATTTGGATGACGAAAGTCAACACCGTCATTCCAGAACCCTATTTGGACGAAGTGTTCCATGTCCCGCAAGCTCAGGCATATTGGCACCATAAATGGACGCATTGGGATCCTAAGATCACGACGCCTCCGGGCCTGTATCTGTGGTCCTATGTCATTTGTGCCGGTATTCGGGCCCTCCGCGGCACTCCGACCGAACTCGACCCGGAAGCTCTGCGCGCAACCAACATGGCGGCCGGAACTGTGTTCTTGCCCTTAAGATTGCAGACATTGCTGGATACTTTGCGCAAGCAGCGTAACACTCGTCCCGCGGGGGCCTGGCTGAGCCATACCGTCTTGAACATCTGTCTCTTCCCGCCGATCTTCTTTTTCTCCGGCCTCTACTACACCGATATTCTCTCGCTGCTGGTGGTGATCGAAGCTTACAATTGGGACCTGAAGCGGACTTCGACGATTACGACTGTTCCTTATCGACATCTCGTGTTCATTGTATTCGCGCTGCTGTCGTTGGCCTTCAGACAGACCAACATCTTCTGGGTCACACTTTTCTTGGGCGGGCTGCAGGCGGTGCGAACAGTGAAGAAATATTCCAACAATACTGGCCCAGAGGCGAAAAACGGCTTACATGACCCTTTGGTGTCGGAGGCTGCGATTGGAGGTGAGCTACTTGTGTAAGTGCGAATTCAATAACACTGCTAACTGAGCTAAGACTACTTCCAAACGGCCTTTTCCCTGGGTATCGCCGTTCTGCGCAACCTGGGTCGCATTATCGTGGCGGCCATTCCCTATGCCATAGTGCTCGCTGCCTTTGGTGGGTTCGTGGTGTGGAATGATGGCGTTGCTTTGGGTAAGTCTAGAGTCCGAGACGGAACAGTTAGGGAAACCGAGAGCTAACAACAGTCCAGGCCATAAAGAATTCCACTCTGTAGGAGTACACCTGGCGCAAATGCTGTACATTTGGCCGTATATCGCGTTCTTTTCGTGGCCAATTCTCGTTACGCCAATTCTCAACTTGCTGCTGCCGCAGTCGTGGTTGCCCAAGGTCTTGAACTATGGATTTCCCGAGAAGCAGAGGAAGCTGCCCCGATTCTGGACAGCTTTGGTACTTATCCCGGCCATGCTTGCCGTTGTGCATTTCAACACCATCGTTCATCCGTTCACCCTTGCCGACAATCGCCATTATATGTTCTATGTATTTCGCGTGCTCCTCGGAAGCCATCCTGCCGCTAGATATGCCGCCACCGTCGCCTACTTTCTTTGTGGCTGGGCTGTCATTTCCGCGTTTGGGTTCGTGATATATCCAGCGCCTCCCCAGTTCATTCGAGTGCCCGCTTCAGCATCTCCACAGTCGAAGAAGCAGGGGGCTAAGGAATCCGGCTCGAAGCCGAGAGCGGAGCGCAAACAGAAGCCTTCTAAAAAGACCGCTGCGCCTGCACCCGCTCGGGCACCACCCATCAGTCCCGAGGCCTATGCTCAGCTGCAACAACATATCATCCAGCGTCAAAGACAAGAAAACCAGGGACCGCGAGTGAGTTTTGTACTCGTCTGGCTTGCCGCGACCACTGTTTCTCTGATTGTGGCTCCTCTCGTCGAGCCGCGGTACGCGATTATTCCATGGGTTATGTGGAGGCTCCATTTGCCGCCGCAGCCTACGCCGCAAGCGTACCGGCAACAGCGCCCTCAGAATGAGAAGGAGGCGCTGCACAAAGAGATCGCAACTAATTTCCCTCTCTTCTTGGAGACGCTGTGGTTCCTGGTCATCAATGCGGTGACGGGGTATGTGTTCCTGTACAAAGGGTTCGAATGGCCCCAGGAACCTGGCAACATCCAACGGTTCATGTGGTAATTATTTTTAATCATCACCTTTCTTGCTGTGTGTTAGTATAATAAAATTGGGAGGAAGAGGTTCATGTATGTATATAGAGCGAGGCTGTCGGGAACCCGGCAGGTGGTTGTATGATATTATCGCCTTGTAGTTGTTAGTAAGACCAACGTCGTCTGTCTAAACTTTGATTTCCCGTTCTCATCCCTTCATTCTTCCACTTGAAGGGCATCGCAAAGCTAAAGTCCAACATTGTGCCTGATAGCGTATAAATCAAAACCATCCATGAGGCTGACCCGGGTCCCCTTCTCGGGCAGGTTGTCTTCGCGTGAAACCGCATCCCGTCTTCCTTTCTCTTCTCTTCCCCCATTCATCTATCCAACCATGGCGCATGAAGACGCCAACCAGCCCGCCAAAAGAATAAAACTATCGTCCACGGACACAGCCCAGGCGGGACATACATCAACTGCCCCTTCAGCATCGCTCTTGGCATCTCTCCACCGACCCATCAGTCCGCCCTTGCCGTCTTCAACGTCATCGTCATCCCAAACGCCAAACCCCAACCAACCGCTCAATTCACTCCCAACTACATCCAAACCAAAGTTACTCTCATCGCCTTTCCAACTCACCCATATCCGTGATTTGGGGTCATCCTCCGCCAACAATGTCGACACTGTCCGGTTGCGTGATCTTCTCGGGGATCCTATGATCCGCGAATGCTGGCAGTTCAATTACCTCTTCGATGTCGATTTCCTGATGCAGCAGTTTGACGAGGATGTTAGGGCCTTGGTGGATGTGAAGGTCGTGCATGGCTCGTGGAAGAGGGAGGCGCCGAATCGAGTGCGCGTTGATGTATGTGACCCCCTTTCTTGTTTCCCTATCAATCCAATGTGTTTTGTGTCGCGTGCGGAGTTTTATCGGGAGTGTTGTTTGTCAATTGATTGATTAACTGATGACAATGCTAGGAAGCATGCTCGCGATATCCTAACGTCGAGCCTATCGTGGCGTATATGCCTGAGGCGTTCGGGACGCATCATTCCAAGATGATGATCTTGTTGAGACACGATGATCTTGCTCAGTATGGCTCCCCCGATCTTTTATTTATGGATTATCAAACCCCGAGCCTATAGTGGCAATAGGACCAAGTCTAGAAACACTAAACACTGACCCATTGCTACAGAGTAATCATCCATACGGCCAACATGATCCCCGGAGACTGGGAAAACATGTGTCAGGCCGTCTGGAGCTCTCCTCTTCTTCCGCTGCAGACGCAGACGCAGACGCAAAACGGAGCCGAAGAAGCATCGACGACCCTTGGCACTGGATCGCGCTTTAAGCGCGACCTTCTCGCCTATTTGAGTGAGTACGGGCCGAAGAAGACAGGTCGTCTGGTGGACCAGCTGCGCAAGTTTGATTTCGGCTCTGTGCGAGCAGCGTTGGTGGCGAGTGTTCCGTCGAAGCAGAAATTTGGGGGACTGGATTCTAGTAGGAAAACCGTTTGGGGATGGCCGGCTTTGAGAGATGTATTGGGGAGTGTGCCGATTCAGACGGAAATAAATCAGGATAAGACACCACATGTTGTTTGTCAGGTTCGTCTATACAGCGCCCTCTTGCCCTGATATTCTTTTTGCTTTCTTCCTTCTTCAAGACGTTGCTATCGATATACCCCCGACCCCCGACATGCACCGTCTCAACTAACAAGGAAAACATAGATGTCTTCCATCGCATCGCTCGGACAAACAGACAAATGGCTAAAAGACGTCTTCTTCCGATCCCTGTCTCTAATCAAAAGCAACGGAACAGGACGGAAGAGCAACGCACCCAAATACTCCATCATCTTCCCCACCGCTGACGAGATCCGTCGCTCCCTGAACGGCTACGGATCCGGTGGCTCTATCCACATGAAGATCCAGAGTGTCGCGCAGCAGAAGCAGCTGCAATACATGCGGCCGTACCTACGCCATTGGGCCGGAGATGCTGCCTCAGGCTCGGCTGCTGCACGAGAACGAGAACGAGATGCAGGCCGTCGTCGCGCAGCGCCACACATTAAGACTTACATTCGGTTCTCGAATCAAGAGATGAACTCGATTGATTGGGCGATGTTGACCTCAGCGAATCTCTCGACGCAGGCATGGGGCGCCGGTGTCAATGCCAACGACGAAGTACGTATATGTAGCTGGGAGATTGGGGTGGTTGTCTGGCCAGACTTGTTTGCCGAGGATGCGGACCGAGCAAACGGATCGGTGATGGTACCGTGCTTCAAGACAGATGTCCCCGAGAGCAGAGAGGAGGACGAGGGAGGGAAGGCATCGGTCAGAGTAGGACTTCGGATGCCATACGGTCTGCCTCTGGTCGACTACGCAGCCGACGAGAAACCCTGGTGTGCGACAGCCAGTCATAGTGAGCCGGACTGGATGGGCCAGACGTGGATGGATGATCCTCAGTAGAGTTTCCCGGCTTTCACTCATCGCAAAAATAGTATCGAATCCCTCACTACAATCCAAACCAGCCAGACCACAAAAGCCATAACAACAAAAATAGAGATAATAGAGTCATCTCAGCATTCGTAACTCATCGAAATAGATGCTATAATATAGGATATGTGATCCCCCACAACCTTGTCTTCTTCCAACCACCTAACAACACAGGATCCTCAAAGGTGTATCCTCTAAGCAGAGCGAGTGCCGATCTTCTCGATCAGGGCCGCAACCTCCTTGATGTACGAGGCCTGGGCCTTGGCGGCGGAGATGTGGCTGATTTCCTTCCACGCGTTGTACTTGTACTTGGACTATTGGGTATCACATTATATTAGCCTCTGTTGGTCTGGTTTGGTCTGATCATAGGTAGAAGAGAAACGGAGAGACGGAGAGGGAGAGGAAGGCTCACCTCGATCTGGTAAAACGAGGGCTCAGCGGGCTTCTCGCCACGGGCCTGCTTGAAGTACTTGTAGAGCTATATCGTATCACCAGCGTATTAGCATTCATTCATCTAACCATGGCCTATGTACCACTCGAGAAGACCATGTCCTGGGGGGGGGGGGGGGGGGAGAACAAACCGTCAACATCTCCTGCTGACCCGGCTCCTTCTCCAACATCTTAACGACCTTGGTAGCGAACTCGAATCCGGCCTTCAGGGCCGTGGCCTGCTCGCCCTCAACGGAAGCGGAGTCGTCGCCGGCCAGGACGATCTCGACGGCGACCTTGAGCAGGTCGGCGTTGATGCCGGCGGCGGCGGACTGCACCTCGGAGGTGAACTGGGCGCCGGACTGGGCGGAGGAGAGGGCGGTGAAGTAGCTGTCGAGGGACATGGTTGCTGAATTGATTTTCTGGGGTTTGGGGTGCGTGATTTATTTGGAGATGGGTAGATAGAAAAGAAGAGAGAGAAGTGAGGCAGAGGGGAAGTTGAAGTTGGTGGGAAAGAGGGAAAGTGGGGTTGCGCGTTGTTGATGGTGGGGTTTTGTTGGTGCTCGGCGGTTGGGATCATGGGATGGCTCGGTCCTTCAGGTCTATCTTATATCTTATATTATATGTCTTGTAGCTTCTCTGAATAAAGAATACATGTGATGGTAGTGAAAATGTTGCTTGACTAATATATATACACTTCATCTTTGGATCAAAATCCAGTCCCGCCCAGTCAAGCCAAGTCAAGTCAAGTCTATTCCAACGCCTCCAATGCATTTACATCATACCAGGGATATTGCTTGAATGATACTCCGTAGTCTGTATCAAACTGAATCACCAATCCACCGCCCATCCATTATGTGTCAAGAACTCCTCGCACGCCGCCTTCAGCGCGTAGTTCGGTCGCAGGTCGTTGGTCGTCATGGCCACGCGTGTGATGGGATCGACTCCGGACTGCTCGACATACTTGACGATGCCAATACGGTCAAAACTGGTGCCCGATGGCGTGATGACCGGGTCGTGCATGATCTCGAACGTGATGCCGTCAACCAGATGGTCGGGTACGACCTAGAAATCGCGAGGACACCCGTCAGTACTCAGTCCGTTTCGCATGCGATGTGACGGTCTCAAAACTTACCCTCTCCTTAACCTCGCCCTTGGACGCGATCTGGAACGTTTCCCGCAATGTATTGACCTTCTTCTCCGTATCCTCGCGAAGCGCTTTCTGATCCTCCACGAAGCCAATGTGTCCGATCTCCTCGCGGTCCAATTTGCCTTGCAACCCCTCCAATGCCCGGTTCAGCTCCGCCTCCATTAGTTGCTCCACATGGCCCAAGGTCTCGTTCATCTCGCGCAACCGACTCGTCTCCTTCGCCGCCCAAATTTGCTGCTTGGCGCGCAGCACCGTCTTGGACAGATTCTCCGTCTGCACGCTCTTGACCGCGAGACTGGCCCGGTAGGCATCAATCGCCACCTCGTAGGCCTCCTGCGGCCGCTGCAAGCCCAGCAGGGCCTGCGCCAGGTACCAACAGCTCTTCAGGCTAGTGGGATTCTTCGCACCGTAGAGTTCGACCGCGGCGCGCGCATCGTGTTCCACTCCGGCCCATTTTTCGAGTCGGATGCGCGTGAGGGCGCGGTTCGTGAAGAAGGTAGGTTCGCGGGGATTCTTTAGGATGCTTTAGGATCAAGGAAGTCAGAGGTATGGTCAATAATCAAAACCGGATTTTCCTTGAAATCGTAACAATCCAAGAGAGGGGGAAGGTAATTAGGCCTGGCTGAACAAGGGCCTGGACTTCCCCTAGCAATGTACCCCCTCACGCAACAGAGTTTCAGGCCACTCACGCTTGAGAATACAGTTCCTCGGCTCCGCTGTAATCGCCCTCTTTGAAGAGCTGATTACCCTTTTCTTTCAATTCGAAGGACATGGCGGTCTGTGCGCTGTTGCTGTTGGCACGGTAGTATAAATTATTACCTCGAACTTTTCTTGTTCGGCGCCCCCTATTTCTTTTCTGTCTTTGCTTTTTTTTCTGGACCTCCGAGGGTAACTTGACGGAGGGTTCGGTAGATGGTGGGGCCGGAAGCACGTTTGATCCACTGAATTGCGGAGCAGTCGACTGCGTTCCTGGGAACTAGAACTATGGCCAGAAGACGACGGAAGGGGGTGGAAGAGGCGGACTTGAAAAGAGGAGGAGACGAGGAAAGCAGCTGTTTAAGGTCAAAGTGTTGGATGGACTACAGACCGTCAGGCAGGCAAACGGCCACCAAGTCGGCGTTTGGCAGGAGCGTGCGGCCTACGGAGATGCGGCCGGCCTCGATTGGACTTTGATGAGACACGCAACGATGGAGCACGAAGGGACCTGCCCGATTGGAGGGAGTTGAGAGTCATGTTGTGTCCAGAGACGAGTGTTGGATGATTGATAAAGGAGGATGAAAGTGAATCGAAGGCCGTCGATGCCCGCAGAATCCCCAGATGACTCAGCCGCCATCGGCCCTCGACGGCCACTTCTACTCTCGACTTTACTAGGGAACTACGGTTGACCATTTGGAGGTTCCAAGGAAAAGAGTCCAGGCAAAGATTTCATTCAATCTAAATTCCTAACCCTAAGAAGTAGAACTGAATAACAATCAATTGGCCCGCCAGATTTCATGCCGTTCACTTCGTGGTATCATCGAGTCGTTTGGGATGGGATGGGTTGCATTTGATATGATGTTCAAGGAAAATATAGTCGCGTAGAGACGATCATCAATTCGGATTGGGTGCTTAGGCTTAGCATATAAAAACACGGCGGGTGTGGAGGGCTGTAGTATACAATCCCCTCCGCTAGGTGTTCACAGACGAAAGGTCGCGGTCAGAGTGCCAGCGGTTGGGATCAGGCGAGCATAGTCCCGACAGACAGGTATTGGTATCATCGGAATTGCGTCTGACGAGGCAGGAATCCGCTCGTTAAGAGCACATTTACTGAGCGGCGGCCAGCTGGGTCTCGTAGTCGGAGATGGCCTGGACCTTGGCGGCCGAGGCGCTCTTGGGGTCGAAGCGGTAGGTCACCCACTCGTTGGCCAGCTTCTTCGCCAGCTCGATGCCGATGACGCGCTGACCGAAGCAGAGCACCTGAGCGTCGTTGCTAAGGATGGAGCGCTCGACGGAGAAGGAGTCGTGCGCAGTCACGGCCCGAATACCGGGAACCTTGTTGGCGGAGATGGCAACGCCCAGACCGGTACCACAGATGAAAAGACCACGGTCCGCCTTGCCCTCCTTGATCAGTTTGGCGCCCGCCACGGCAGGGTGAGGGTAAGCCGTCTTGTCAGAGGTGGAGTTGACACCGACGTCCTGGATGGACTCGACGAGGGGGTTCTTCTCCAGCGTGGCCTTGAGAGTCTCCTTGTACGGTTGACCGGCCTCGTCACAGGCGAAGACGATGCGGAGGGGCTTAGGATCGGCAGACATTGTGAGGTGTTGGTGATTTGTTTAAGTCAAAAGACTTTGTAGCGGTGCAGAGAGAATGAAGTGTTTGTAAAGGTGAGAGGATGATTGAAAGTTGTAGAAAGAAATCTATCAGCGGAAGGGGAACCCAGTAACCTTTTATATCCAATTCATTCAGCGCTTCCCTTCTCCGGATGAGTTCCCTTCCCCTCCGTCGTATTTGCGGAGACCGAGCCGTGCCTCCTGCGCCCCAAGGTTCAATGGATGGAGACCGCTAGACAGCGAATTGCATTGTCGCAATCCACTAATTAATGCACAACATCTCGATGCGACGGGCCCCACCGACGATTGTCCCAAGTCGCAACTTTCAAGAGCAACACGGTCTGGATGTACACCGTAAGAGTTCCAAACGCCCGAGCAAACCGAGACCTGGTTGCGACTGCCCCACGCATGGCGTCATAGTCGACCGGGATGTCTGCCTGTATCCTAGGGAATACTGAGTAGTGTTTTACAATCATAGGCAGAGAAACTAGTGCCAAACCTCCTCGTCGAGGAGGGACGGAAACAAGGGAACCGATAATGGCTTGACGGTTCTGCATGAGCCTGTCTCTGGTAAGATACTAGTCGGATCATTTAGGAGGCTACCGTCCATGGCGCGACGGGGGAATGACGCCACTGGTTGAAACCAATTCCGTATAGCCTCGTTCCATTTGATTCTCCTGGCGATAACGAAGATGTGGTCAAGGAATATGATTCCTGGAAGTGGAGCTTGTTTGTGAGGGGCCAACGGGGTTCGGGCTTGGAGAGCGTCTAGCGTCGGAGACTATATCTGGCTGGCTGGTATCAAACCGGTTTGGAGCTGTGTCTGATTGACTGGATAAAGTGGATGCCGATCTTCTTTCACATTCATGGCGTGGGAAAGGGCAACAGACAGCGGGAGAAGGGAGGTACGTGTTCTGCATGAGGCTTTTCCCTGTCCTATCCGATGCGCGGATGAAGGCAGATGCAGAAGGACGAAGGGTTGAAGAGACGCAGAGAGAAAAGACGCAAGACGGGATCAGGTGATCTGCCAGGTTTTGTGTAAACCCAATTGACGGCATTCCTTCCCAACATCCTGGTAGTCTGAACCTGTTATGGATTATGCCCATTTCGAGTCTCCTCTCCCCCCTCCTTCTCCCCTCTGTTTTCCCATACAAGAAAACCGACTTCCCGAATAACCCGGCAGCCTGGCATCTCCCGATTGGGCCTTCCGAGTGCTATACTCCTGACGGCCTGCGCTAACCCGAATCTGGACAGATCCAGCAATCCGACCCACCGCGGACTCGCTGATGATTGGCGGAGAGGAGGGATCCGCCCGCAGGTGACAAGTCCGGAATGGCTGACTTGTTTCTCAGGCATTCGAGTTTCCTCGCTTCAGTTGCTCAATTCGATCTGTCTTTGCTTTCTCTTCCTTGTCTCTTCCTCGCCCTCCTCTTTCTTCCGCTTCAACTGTCAATGCCACCTCGAGGAACCCCTCTTTCATCGCTTGGCCATTCTGGACTCCGTCAATCGCATGTCATGGAGACGTCCACTAGTTTTCTCCAGGTTTTCTGACCGTCGCTCCACTTATTCCATCCAATCACTGACATCATGCTCTGGGGATGCATTTCGCGTGGGCCGATCTGCCTTCTGGTCCTTTTCTTCTCTCCACCTTCCCCGTCCAAAATCTCGACCGAGTCTTTCCTCGTGTCCGTCGTCTGAAAGTGGAGGGTCGCAGTACTAGCGTTGCGACCAGTCCGTCAGCTCTTGGCTGTAGTTACACCGTCTCATAATCTCGACCGAGTCGGTCTAGTGGTTTGGAGTACGGTGTACGGGCAGTCTCCCCCGCCATAACTGCCTAACTGTGTACGCTACCGCGCCGTACACTGGTTCTGGTTCCTGTCCCGAGGTTACAATTGCTATCGTCTCACTCTCCTCCATATCCAAACCAATCCAGAAACACACACCGTGAGAAAAGAAGAACGGGCATTGGCCTGATCCAATCAAATCGGCAACCATGGCGTCCCAGCAATCCTACCCCGTTCTACCCAAGAACTTACTCATCATCTCACTGAAGATGTATTTCACCCCGTCCCGCACCCTCGAGTATCTCCGCGCCCTGCTGGCCCCCGAGAACGATATCGTCCGACCCCAGAACCGATCCAAGCTGCTCCTCGCCCTAATTCCCGACTTTCTGACCATCTACCCCTGCAATGAAATTATCAAGAACTACGAATCCTCTTCGACCACCCCCGCATCCTCCGCCTCGCTGCCCCCTCCCTTCTTGCTTGGCGCCCAAGACTGCTTCTGGGAGCCTCTGGGCGCCTATACGGGCGAAGTGTCCCCGCAAGCGCTGAACAGCATGGGTGTCTCCATCGTGGAGCTGGGCCACGCCGAACGTCGCTCCATCTTCGGCGAGACGGACGAGCAGACTGCTCGTAAGGCCGCCGCGGCCTGTGCGCACGCCATGGTGCCCCTCGTCTGCATTGGTGAGATCACGGCCCCGGGCGCCGTGGCGTCGGAGGCGGTTGGTCTGGCCGTAAGGGAGTGCGAGGTCCAGGTGCGCGCCGTTTTGGCCGCCATCCCGCCCGAAGCTCCCGTCATCTTCGCCTACGAGCCCGTCTGGGCCATTGGGAAGCCCGTCCCCGCCGGAGTCGACCACATCGCCGCCGTGGTGCAGGGCATCAAGACGGTCATTGGCAGCCGCAAGGGTGAGGTGCGCATTCTGTACGGCGGCAGTGCGGGGCCTGGACTATGGGGTCCGGGAGGTCTGGGAAAGGCCGTTGACGGCATGTTTTTGGGTCGATTCGCGCACGAGGTCGAGGGTGTGCGGAAGGTGGTGCGAGAGGTCGAGGAGACTCTTTGAACCCTACCTGTAGTGTTCATGTCGCTGCTGTCATGCTAATGCACAGACAGCCTGCAGTATTGACATGTATGCGGGCTGTCAAACAACACATGAGGAGCGAATGACAAGACGCAAGGGATACGAACACCCAGACCCTGTCGCGGACACGGGCTCTGTAATGGTCTATCAATGACTGATTTTCGGGATCTTTGGTTTATAATGCATCAAACTATCACTGACGACTATGCATGATGATTTCATGAGGCGTTTCGAGGCTTCATTTAGCATTTAGCTAGATTCGAATCTGCAAGCCCTGCGGACTAGTCACCGCCACCTACACAGATGGCTTTCCTTTCCAACCCTTATCATGTCGATGATGTTGTCTTGTTTTGGAATGGTGAGAATTGGCATCGGCTTGACCAATTAGGGTATAGTCAACCAATACCTGTAGGACTGTCATGCATTTGATATACTTCCGTAGGTGTAGACAGTAACTTGACGTGTGATAGAATATCATTGGAAACGTTATTTACAGATAACCCTTTATCTTTTCTTTTTGCTTTTGTCCCAAATTGGTCCGGTGATACATACAGACAGCTGTCTAATCCTTCTTCAGCTGTCTCTCCTCGCGCATCTCCTGCTTGACGCGAGTCACGGTGCCCACGCCGCCATACACGACACCGGTATACATCATGGCCACCGAGGCACCCGCGTTCAGAGCCGCCTGGGCCTGGGCGCCGGTCGTGATGCCTCCAGACGCGAAGAGAACCTTGCGAGGGAACTGCGCCGCCACGCTGGGCGGGTCCACGGGGGGCACGTTCTCGGCGTCGGGCTCGGCGTGGACCACGCGCGCGGTCTCGGCCTGCGCTTCTCCGGCCAGGTCCGGCGTCACGGGCGTCTCGTCTAGCAGGGCGCGGTACCGCGCGACGAGGGCCACCGTGCGGTCGAAGAGCTGCGGACCTGAGTATCCGCCCGTCTCCTGGAGTGTGGTCTGCTCCTTCTGGGGCAGGGTGAAGCCCTGAGGCAAGGGCTCCGGACGACGGTTGGTCGTGTTACCCACGATGACCCCGTCGACACCGGATCCCCAGACGGCCTCGCAGATGCCCGAGACTTGCTCGTCGGCGTCCTCATCAGGGCTGACCTTGACCATGACAAAGGGCTTGGTTGCGCGGTCGACGCCCTTGGCGGCGCCCACGACGGCCTTCAGGATCGCCGTCAGAGGTGCGGTGGCTTGGAGGTCACGTAGACCGGGGGTGTTGGGGCTCGACACGTTGACCACCAGGATATCGGCGTACTTGGCCAGGCGGTCGACGCAGTAGACGTAGTCGCGCTTGACGGCTTCGATGTCCGAGTCCGGCGTGGCCTTGTTCTTGGCCACCTGTACGGCCAACAGCTTGCCAGGGACAAGACTACCGGGGGGAACGCTGGCCTCGCCGTTCAAGACCCGCTCCACGGCCTGCTCATGGAGCCCGAAGCCCTGGGCGTAAGCGAAGTCACGCACCCGCTGCTCCAGGATGGCGGCCATGTGGTCGGCTCCCTTGGAGTTGAGCCCGTACCGGTTAATCATAGCTTTCTGCGATGGCAGACGGAACACGCGTGGGCGAGGGTTGCCATCCTGCGGCAGTGGCGTGGTACCACCAACTTCGACGATGGCAGGTCCGATCTCGAACAGCGGATCGGGGACTTCGGCGTGTTTGTCCAGTCCGCCGGAGATACCGATTGGGTTGGCGAGCGTGTATCCGAAGACCTGAATGAGAGATCATTAGCCGGCCTCATTCCCCCCCCTCAGACAAAAGCCAGGATAGTAGAGATAGGACCAACCTCAGTCGTCAAAGCACCGTCTCCATCCGGGTTCCCGCGTTCCCGAGGGTGCAGTCCATACTGGTACAGCGTCTTCAAAGTATCCACGCCGAGATGATGCGCATCCTCCGCATCAGGGTATAGGAGTCGGATCAACGGAACCACGCCGTACCGGTGCACGCTGGCTCTCGTATCCGTGCCATACACATAGCCGACCAAAAGCGCCAGAGCCACAGACGTGCCGAGCACGATCCTCCGAGCTCCACGGCCGGCTTTCTTGGGCGCCTCCTTCACCGTCTCCGCGGCAGCCTCGGTAGTGGCGGAGGCGGCATCGGCGGCCTTGGTGGTCGTCGTTTCAGAGGCAAATCTAATGGCTCCGTGCCGAGGAGCAACGGCGTGGTTGCGGAAGATCGACGGACGCTGCGCGCAGCGGAAAGACGGCAATGAGCGGGCTCGGGGACCTGCGGCCCTCCAGGCCAGCGCGACTGAGTTTGCGACCATGGTTTCTGGTGTAGGTGGGTTCGTTTTCAACGGATGTCAATCAATGGAACATACGGCGATTCTTTCCGCAATTGGCCCTATGGGTCGTCGTTAGCTATTTGGCTCAATTGTACCCGCGTTAAACTTCAATTGGCAGTCATGTCGTGATGAAGACCGAGAAGACGCCCCAAGCATGAAACATGCACCCATCGATTGCTGAGTAGACGCTCTATCGACCCCAGATGTTGTCCGACAATCGGCTGCTCTCGGTAAAGGACCTAGGGTAACTGATGTCCGATGACGACGTCGCGAAGAAGCAAGACAAAGTGAACGCAGGCGCAACTTACCCACAGGAGTTAAAGAGTCAATTACTTCTGAGCAATTGATATTTGCGCCACAAACATCCCCAAGTATATCGACTAGTCAATCCTCACAGGGATGCCGCACGAGGATGGATCCGAGTCGTCGAAGACCGTCCGCCGGTTTGTTTCTTGCGTCAACGCATGCGGCGGGCGGTCGGCAATTTCTTCGGCAGAATGGAGTTGGTACTACGGGCGGTGTAGTAGGGCATCTTCATGACCCTCGAGGAAGAGAGGATTGCTACTGTTGCTGGCGTCAATTACGTCGATAGATAATGCTCACTGTCATATGGCCCAGTGGCCCACTGTTCTTTTGTTTACAAATTTGCATTGTCCAAGTGTCGTTAGTTCAAGGGCTGGTCTATTCTTAGACTACCGCCAACACGGCCAATTGCCTAATAGGTATTGCATACAAGAGAAGGAGAAAAGAAGAAAAAAGAAAGAAAAGACAACAAAAAAACCCAACCAGAAAGTCTCGCTAGATCGAACTCCATTTTAATTCATGCCACTCAACGCCTGCTGTGTTGCTAGCAGTCTCGACTTAGGCGGACTGGCCCAATCCCAACTGCATGCAGCATATGCCCAGGAAACCGCACCGGGCAAAGAAAGATAGGTGAGAGGAACTGGGTTCCAGTATCTCCCAGCATTGTCACAAGAGACGGTATGAAGATGTGCAGATTATGATGATTATAAAGTCGGAAGTATACAAGTTGATGATCGTAAGAATCCAAAATCATTGTCACGGAAGAGAGCTAAAATTCAGAGGCCAATGCATTCACTCGTCGTCACTCATCCTGTCTGCCTCACCGGGTGCATCCTGATCTATTGATTGCCGATCAACACTGGGCTCGCGATCTTCTGCCTCGGCATATTCCTGGGGCGACTGTGGTTCATCTGCGCCCTCCGGTGCCGGCGGCATGGTTTTCGCGAACTTGGGATCGATAGCGGCCCTGTGTAATGCTCGCTTGTACACCTCCGCCTCGTCTGGATCGCGAACGACCACTTGAATTTGATCAACCTGGTCCTCTTTGGTCTTCGGGCGCGTAGGGGCCAGACCGGCCTGCGCAATAGTACGGGCTCGCTCCGGCTTGAGACGTGTCTTTCCAAGGATGGGGTAATAATAGGCCGCCTTCTGCTTGCCCTGCTGCTCTTCATTGGCATTCGACGGGTCGAAGATAGTCAAGGCGACATCTCTTTGCTTCTGGTCATTGCCAAGGGTCTGGGCGCTGGTAGCGTAGGTACGCACCCGATCAAACCGGTGGAATCTGGTGTTGTCGGCGCCCTCGTGAGCGTAGAGACCTTCGTTGTCCCGCTCAGGGTTGGTCATGCGCAAGCTTGCAAGGACGTTTTTAGCGTTTTCCTTCCCAGGGAGGAAAAGGTCGTAATCCCAAGGAACAGGGCCGGGATCGGGGTATAGATTGGGGTTTGTCTTGTGCAGAGTTGCTTTCGTTGTGTGTTCCTGGCAAACGCGCTCCTCGGGCGCAGACGGCAGCAGAACAGCTGCATCCATTCGCTTATCTCGCTTTCCAGAAATGTCTTGAACGGGCGCCTTGTCAAATTTAAATTGAACGAAACCTCCGGGATCGGGGAACCCTGCTAGGTCGGGAAGCAGCGGGAAGAACCCAACAGGCTTCAGCTTGGGGTTATCGGGATGTACTGGATGAGCCCATGCATCGTGCTCAAGTTTTGTCGGGTTGTGACCCTTGATTCTGCTTGGCGTATCCTCTCCAGAATGCTTACTATCCGGGTATGCAATGTCGAAACCCTTCTGGATGTACTTCTTGACGTAAATGGGATCATCTTGGGACATTTTCGTCTTCTCGTCTTGACGAGACTTCGATCTGATAGGTGTGACCTTGGGCCCCTCAGGGGCACGAATTCCTGCGGAGATGTATTGCGTGCGACGGAGAAAGCTGACATTTGTGTTCTTGGGCGCCGGGTTTCTCAGCTGGTCCAGAGTCATCAGAAGAGGTAGGTCGGCGGGGTCAATTGGGTCGGGGTTTTCCGGGGCCATGATAGCTATTGAATTGGATTTGTATCAGCACAAACTCTTCACGAAATCACTGTCAACGCGGAGCTACGTACCACTTTCATCGCCCAGATGAAGCCCCGGGATACCGACGAGATCAATCGGCATACCACCCTCCGCGTCCACATCAATGTTTGGCTCCTCGCGTCTCGCCAGACTGGAAGCGAATCCCGGGGTGAGGAATCGGTCTAAGCCCTCATGAGGAATATCCAGAAACTTGGGGGGCATGTCCGGAGGAGGTAGATCATTGCGATAGCGCGTTGAGGCGATGTACTCCTGGTGAAAACCCCCGGAGGAGCCACTATCCTTAGATTTCGACATTCTGGTCGCAAGGGTTCCGAATCGATCGAGCTTAGGAGGATCAGTCGCCGGCGGAGTGTTCACTATTAGCGAAGCAGATCGATGTTAGCGATAGCTCTTGACGTCGCGTTGCGATGATTGCTCGTAGAACTTACATGGACTGGTAAGGAACAAAGGAAGTATTTCAAAATCAGGTATAAGAGATCCGGTCGAGTCCGGGAATATGGAAACGACCGGTGCGAGTCCTTAAGAAAAGCAAGAAAGAAAGTTAGAAAGATGTTGAAGAACAGCATCTGGGAAACGATTGGAAGACAAACTTGGGGTTTGCGGGCTCATTCTGCACAACCTCACCGCCTGGAACTTAGAGCTTAGCACTATCAGGTGATGATCCACAAGAACGTGATCTGGGTGATGCTGCCGGGTTTATACTTGCACGGCACAGTGAATGAGCCGGAATTGCCCTGTTATTCTACAGAGTAGGCATTCACCTTGAAGGCATCGCTGCCTGGGCCAGCTATCCTACAAAAATGTTTCTACTAATTGAGATGGAGGTGTCTAGTACATTTCACAAGTTCCAAATTGGCCAATCATTCATCTAGGAGTACAATGCGTTTCAATAAGGGATCTCATAACGTCAAGTATTATCATATAAAGAACAAAGGGGCAAAGAAGTGGCCACAAACCAGAAGGAAGTGCACTAGCCCTGTTTCAGTAGGCCCACATGCATTTATAGGCCATCAACCTATGGCCCAGCCGATCGTACTCCAGCTGCCCGATCCAACTGTCATTCGTGCCGCTCAGTTTGCCAAAGATACTGGCACCTTTCCAAACAACTACTTGCGGGTCAAGGTCTCGTGGCGGAGACCCAATCATGATCTCTTTGGCAAACCCTGGCCGAAGAGCCTGAAGCCGCTCCTCCAGGAATGAATGAAAGCCGTTGATTTGACTGCCTCCTCCCACGACCATGATGCCACCGAGGAAGTCGCGCATTTTACGTTCATCCGACCGAGCCGCATGGGCGATAGAAGTGAGAATCGCATTGTCAAGCGGATAGACGGGGAGAATGTCGTCGCGTTCTTCAACCGCCGGCGCTCGCGGGTGCGACACGTTCTGGGTTTGCCCGCCGGCACCGGGGGTGCCAGTTCCTCCAGCTTGAGGCGTGCCGACAGCCTCGGGGACGGGGGAGCCGGCCACGGAGGATCGAGGAGTGGCGTCTAGTTCCTGTACACGACTGAGGGCATTGAGTTGTTGCGAGCGGCTTGGCGTAGATTGCACATCCAGAGGGTTCTGCTGACTCTCGCCGTTGATCTGGCTGGGCGATGGAGGAGCAAGGGCGGCCAGGATTTCGGACTGAGCTGCAGATGTCGGATCGTTCGGTTGACCATCGTAGATGTCTACCGAGCGGGAAATCAAATTTCTTCGTCCCTTGAGCTTCAGAGTATTGTCGAAGATAGTCGGTTGGAAGAAGCCCATCGGGGCCAGATGCACCTCATCATATGCCTTGAACGTGTATTTGCTGGTGTCTTGACCGGATACGCGAAGATGGAAATCATAGACCTGCACGGAGACACTGGCCTCATTCATGGTGCAGATGTTCTTTTTCAGCTCCTCCGCTAGGAGGAAATCATATCGGCGCCATAGATTGATTTCGGCGTAGGGGAAATGATCGTAGAGCATCATCTTGACGAACGTCTCGGTGACATCGGATCCGCCGTATTTCAGATTCACCCGGGAGTTTTCAATGCACATGCCTTCTTCTACGCAACAGATCGAGGTCTTCTGAGCACCGATATCGACCACGCAGGCAGACGTGAACCCGCCACCGAAGGTAGCTGCCAGACTCTCTTGGATGAAACATGTGCGCGCAAACGCGAACTCTCTCATAAGCATCTCCAGCGCCTGAGACACGTATGACTTCTCGTATAGGTCCGGAATGACAAATACACACGAGTACTGGGGCCATTCCTTCTTACTCGTGAGGCCAAGTTGGGTTTTGATGGCCTCCTCCAGTATTAACGAGATGTCCAGGAACATGAGTCGTTTGCTTTCGTAGTCTCTCTCGTTGCACCACCCGTATCTCATCGGCCAGCACAGCTTGTAGCGAGGCTTGGAGGCATCCGGTATCCTCAAGGCGTCTTGGCCCGCGATGTATTCCGGCGCCGGATCGGGGATCTCCGTCCACTCAATGCGCGAGGGATCGTTGTGTTCCGAGATGGTCTCCGGGACCGTTCTTCGATTGTAGTTGATCACCATTTCTTTAGAGTTCGGAAGAGTTCGGCGCTTGTTCTGGCGCATATGCGCCTTGAGCTCTGCGGACATTGTAGTGTACTGCGAAGCAAACTGTATCCAAGAACCACGTCAGCGATTGGGTCTTTGAGATGGCGCACAGAGTACTCTCAGTGCTAGGCGACAAACCTCCGGGCCAAACATTTTCTCTGGCTCCATTTCAGAACCATCATCTAGCTTCAGCCGTTTGGGATAAGGCTCATCCCGATCTTCCGATTCACTCGTGGCGGCTTTCCGCGCAATCACCATAGGGACGGTTTTCGGCAAAGCGTCGCTGGAGAGGCCAATTCGCAAATTCTGACTGCCGACGTGTATCACAATCACCTTCGAGCCAATCGCTTCGGAGCTAGACTCGTCCGAGTCTTCCATGTTCGCATCGCCATCCACATCCGCTTCCGTCTCGGGCAGACCTAGATCGTTCGCTTTTGCCATGGCAAGGGCACGGTCCCGGTCTTTGGCATTTTTGGCCATTCGATTTCGCGTCTCTTCATTTTGGAGTCTGAAAGCCAGATATTGATCATCGCGCTTGAGATAGTCTCTGTAGGCAGGAGAAGTGATTGTGTTAGCGGAGGATGATTTCAAGAGTAGATACCCATCAACAATGGCCGACCGAAGACGAGAACCAGTCCTGTCACATACGTATAATAGTTCTTTTGGTTGATCGGGGGAATCTGCGGCCAGTTCGACAGTTCCATATTGTTATCCGTCCTTTCGAGGCCTATATGCAACCCGGAGTTAAATCATTGACAACACGACGGTCGCAGAAACCTGAATAGACGACCAACATACCTTCATCCCGGAGGAGAGCCTTTCCAGACTTTTTGCCAACCATGATGGGCAGCGACGGCCAGGAATGGGATTGAACGGGCCCTGCGTAGCGGCCTAGGGAGGCAAAAGAGAGTCGCAAGGAGTGGAGCGGTACGACTTCAGATCGGGTACTGAGAGTGCAAGATGACAATCCGGTGGAAGGAGTGGAGGGACAGGAGGGCCGCAAGGAAAGAGGAGCAGGGAAGGAAGAGGTCGCAAAGCGAAAAGCCTCATCAATCACCGACTCGACTAGTGAGGATCAATCAATTCCCCGTCAACTCGGACGGTCAAGCTTGGGCCAGACTGATCGGCACTGCGGGCCAATGGTTGCCACCAGGGGATTTAGTCAGCTCTTGCTCTGCTCTGCTTTCTCTCGTGTCGTCTCGAGCGATGGATGATTTTCCATTCAAGAACCCTCCAAGTCCAAGTTGTTCGCCTCTATCTCTGTTCCTGTTCCTCCGCAGTCAAACGGCCCTTCACCGCTCTCTGTTTGCCTGAAATCGCACCTCCGTCATCGTCATCGCCTCCTTCCGTCGCCCACTACTGACCTTCTCTCCCCTCCTGTTTCCCTTTCTTTGTTTCAAACACAATCATGGGCGGCTCATTATCGCGTCTCTGGTCCTTTTTCTGGTCCAAGAAGGAAATCCGCATTCTGATTCTTGGTTTGGTTCGTCTTCTATGATCATCCACAAAATGTTTGCCTGGTTGCGGAATTCGGGACTAATCCAACTGCCTTGTATATAGGATAACGCTGGAAAAACGACGCTTCTTTACCGACTGAAGGTAACCACAGAAACCCCTCTTTCCTTGTCTCATCGCTCTATGGTTGTGATAGTATACTGATCAAGGACCTTTTCTTTTTTCTGCTAGATCGGCGAAGTCGTCACTACGATACCCACGATTGGTTTCAACGTCGAGTCGGTGACGTATAGAAATCTGAATTTCAATGTTTGGGTATGGACATATCCGTGGGCATCTTTGGGCTCGGTGTGGAAGGGGGAATACTCGTTGCTGATCACTGTTTCTATTTTAGGATCTGGGAGGCCAAACGTCCATCCGTCCCTACTGGCGATGCTACTATGCCAACACCGCCGCCGTCGTCTTCGTAATCGACTCTACGGATATTGAACGACTAGGTACGGCGGCAGACGAACTTGCAGCCATGTTGAACGAAGAGGAGCTTCGCGACGCGGCTCTGTTGGTCTTTGCCAACAAGCAAGATCAGCCGGGTGCCAAGGGTGCTGGAGAGATCTCGGAGGCGTTGAAGCTGGGAGAGCTGCGCGACAGGAACTGGAGTATCGTGGCTTGCTCTGCTATCGACGGGAAAGGCCTGAACGAGGGAATGGACTGGTTGGTGGTAAGTACTCTGCGTGCCTCGCTTGGAGATTCATCCAGCCACTAACCCTGGTTTTACCGCAGCAAACTCTTCAATCGGAAAACGCATAAGCGCTGGCGTCATTGTGTGGTGCGATAGATTTTACTCGACATATTCTTCACCTCTGTTATGACGGATTCGGACATGCTGGGGTCTACCCGCTTGGGATGCCTTGCTTTCATTATATCTCTTTTATTTATTTTTTTCTCTTTCAAGGCTCTGTTTTGGAAGACAGGGTTTCATGTCGTTTATATTGTATACCTCTTTTTGACCGGAAGTTTTGAAGACTTAGCATAATATCCTAATTGATTGAATGATGGTGAACTTCGCGGTTTGTCCTTTGGATTAGATACTGTATTCTCCTTCTGATAAAGAACAAACCACAATCTTCTCTTCGTATCGCCGATAGCAGCGATTGATTGCGTCACGGAAATCGGCGCGTTGCGCTGTTATCACCGTCTGCCTATCGATTGGTCTGATACAGTCGGGGTAGAGGCGACTAGGAACTCTTAACCCCCACATCTACTCGACTATAAAACCTTCCCCTCAATCTATGTCCATGTCTATTATCTACCTTTGATTCTGGGTCCTTACCTCGTTCTATCTCCGCATTCACCATTTTCCACCATGGCCATTCCCTCCACCCAGACAGCCGCGGTGCTTCCTCCGGCCGGTGCAACGGCAAGTGCAAGCCTACAAATCAGACATGACCACCCCGTACCTTCGCCCGCAGAAGGAGAACTGCTTGTCAAGTTGGAATACTCGGGATTGTGTCACTCGGATGTGCACAGCGTTCGCGGGGAAACGCCAATGTTGACCGACGTGGCGGGGCATGAGGGGGTGGGGAAAGTGGTCGAAGGTGAGACATTCATCTTTCCTACTTGATAGTCAATCGATCTGATGCATCGAAATCGTCGCAGTTGGGTCCGGTCTCAACAAACAGGACTGGATTGGTAAGAGAGTTGGCATCAGGTCGGTCTTTCACTCGGTCCTGCTATTGAATTGTCCCAGTAGATTGATGGATAGGCATCAGATGGCTTTACAGCTCTTGTTTGAACTGCGAGATTTGCGCCATCAACAATACGGCATGTCCGTATCAGAAGAATGCCGGGGCTGTATGTTCTATTCAGATCGTTCTCACCATACTACCTACGTCGAGGTCAATAACCGTGCTAACACACCATAGAATGTGCCCGGCACTTTCCAGCGTATAGACTCTCTCAGTCCTTTCAGAATTCTACACGTACTCACCAATAACCAGAATATCTCGTTAGTCCGGCAGTTCATGTGACAAAGATTCCCTCCCAGCTGGAACCAGATGTGGCTGCTCCGCTTCTATGCGGTAAGTGGCCAGCTTTACCTTTATGGTTACCGTTTTGACTCCTCGATGCTCTGAATTATAGCGGGTATTGCCATGTACTCATCAATCATGAAGACCAAAACTCGCCCGGGTGACTGGCTCGTTCTTCCCGGAGCTGGAGGAGGCCTAGGGCATATGTAAGTGTTGGCTCGCTGACAACGTTGGATGCGAGCTAAGAACCTACAGGGGAATCCAGATTGCCGCCAAGAAAGGACTCAAAGTGATTGCAGTGGACAGGTACAGTCAGCACTAGCGATAGCTCATCAAACGCTGACTCCATTCTGCAGCGGAGAGAAAAAGAAGCAACTCTGTCTTTCGTTAGGGGCAGCGAGCTTTCTGGACTACAAAGTGGACGATATCGAGGCGGAGGTGAAGAAGCTCACCTCGGGCTTGGGTGCCCATGCTGTCATTTGTACCGCAAACAGCGAACCGGCCTATATCCAGAGTATGCGGCTGCTTCGTCGTCTGGGGGTTCTTGTCTGCGTCGGTATACCCAGCGTGCCATTCCGACTCCCTGCAACGCCATTTGATATGATTGTCAAGGGTAGGCGCATCAAGGCATACATCTGTAAATTAGAAAATGACTAAACTGTTTTCATGGCAGGTCTGACGATCATTGGAAACTCCGCGGGTACAGCGAAAGAAATGGACGAATTGATGGAAATGGCTGTAGCCGGGGACGTGACCGCGCATATTGAATGTTTCGAATTCGACAAAATCGACGAGGTATTGCAGCGCCTGGGGCGCTCTGAGATTGAGGGTCGAGCGGTGGTGAAGATCCCCTAGAGTACCTCATGCTACCTGGGAGTTAGGGCTAGGACGCATCACGCATCGAACCAAGGATGACCCCCATGCAGGTCGATGCCGTTTGGGGAAAGGGAATCCGTTGTAGTTGCCCATTTATCCATATTATTGCAAAAACCTCGAATGGAACCCTCGTTGATCCCCAAATGGATCCATAATTCTATGCGTGAATTCCAAAGATCTTCCGGGGGTGTGCCGAATGCAGGGCCGCTGATTGGCGGGCGGCCCCAAGTATAGAGGGCGGTCACATGTGGCCAGGCGACGCTCTCACTTGTCCGTCTCGTCCATCTCCGTCTCTCGTCCTTCCTTTCTCTTTCCTACCCTCCGCTCCTCCGCCACCGTCTGGACATGTGTGTCGCTGATAGGGTGTCAGCTACGGTTCCTCGCAATGGAGGCATCGTCCCAAGGTTCTTCGCTAACCCCTTCTGCCCATTGGCTAGGCAGTATGGGGCCTCATGTTTGAAGATTATCGCCTTTGTGCCCTCTGTAGAGTGGTCAATGGTGGGGACGAGTGAAGATATTCATGCTCGTGCTTGAATACTGGGGTGGTGGTGGTGGGGGGCCGGCTTTATAGTCAAGAAGGGACCGTTCCCTTTCGCGACCCTGATTCCTGTCCGTCAAGTTCTTCTCGACTTCCAATTGCATCGTCATTCGCCGCATTTACGGCCTTTTGTGATCCTTTCTCTTTCGCTATGGACACCCCCGAGGGTAGTAGTCCACTGGCCGAGCTGGTGAGTCGCATGGGTTGGCATCATGTGTACATCGCAGGCACGGCCGTACTGGTCGTCGCGCTCGTCGCCGTCGTTCTCTTCCTTTCCTCCCGCCGGGGCAAGATCGACTACAACAGCGGTATCTTCCCCTACGTGAAATTCGTCTACGCAAATTTTCTCAAGCCTCATCAGGAGAGCGGGGAGGGTCAGCAGGGTGCCTTGGAGAGTTTCTACAAGACCCAGGTATGAGACTCTGGCTGGGGGACGTTTGTCAAGTGGGAACTCACAAACTCTAGGCTGGAGTGTACGATGCCACTCGCAAACGCCTTCTGCGCGGCCGAGAAGACATGCTGGGTCTCGTGGCGGCGCAGCTGAGATTCAAAGCGGACAACAAGCAGCTAAAGAACGGAAAAGCCGTCTGGGTTGATGTGAGTGTCTGAGTCGTGCTCTTTGCCATTGTTTAGGATGCTCTTGCTGATTTTTCAGATTGGTGGAGGAACTGGGTGAGCATTGCCCGGATCAAACGTGCATTGAATGAATTCCTCTAACTGTATATCTAGATACAACATCGAGGCAATGTCCGCGTTTCTGCCCGTCCATACCTTCTTCTCCCATGTATATCTGGTGGATCTCTCTCCATCTCTCTGCGAAGTCGCCCGAGAACGGTTCCGGCGTTTAGGATGGAAGAATGTCAGCGTGGTATGCCAGGATGCACGGTCGTTTCGCTTGCCAGGGGTCGAAGATGTCGACCCCCGGGAAAAGACTACTACTGCCGACACGGGTGCGGACGTGATTACCATGAGTTACAGTCTATCCATGATCCCAGGTCAGCAGTTCTCCCTAATCTTTCATGAAGGCGAAATATTAACATAATATAGATTACTACAGTGTGGTCGATTCATTGACGGACTTGCTAAAACCATCCGGCCTACTCGGTGTTTGTGATTTCTATGGTAGGTGTTACCCATCGTGGGCATGAGGGCATGGTTGACAACTGACTATCTGCACAGTTCAGAGTATCGTCGACGTCTCGTCACGTAACTACATCGGTGGCGCTTTCAATCGCCATGTCAATTGGCTTGGTCGGGTCTTCTGGCGTGCCTGGTTTGATGCAGACCGGGTGAGTCTTGAGGCCGCTCGTCGGGACTACTTGGAGTATCGGTTTGGGACAGTCGTTTCTGCCAGCGAGAGAAACTACCTTCTCGGAGGTATCCCCTATTATATATTTCTCGGGTGTCAGAAAGACATTACGTCCAGCCAGACAGGTAAAGATACCATCGAGAAGCTCGATGCTTCTTTCACCGAGTCGCCCTACTTGTCGCCTGCCAACCACCAAAAGGAGATGGAGAAGGCTGCGGAAGCCAGCGCACAAGAGGTTCGGTCCAAGGCATACGAGTCAGCAGTCGTCAACCTTGGCTCGAACCTGCCTCTGCCTTCGTCCTTTTACCAAAACCATCATTACCGCATCTTTTACAACGACCTGCTTCCGAAACACACCCAGTTTCAGAACGAATATATCTACGCCTTCAACTGGGAGGATCCTCGGGTTGACCACCGCCTTCTGGATATTCAACGCGATGATGTGATCCTGGCTATTACCAGCGCTGGTGACAACATTCTGGATTACCTGCAGAAGAGCCCACGACGAGTACACGCAGTGGACCTGAACCCAAACCAAAACCATCTCCTCGAACTCAAAGTGGCTAGTTTCATTGCTCTCGGCCATCGCGATGTTTGGAAGATCTTCGGAGAAGGAAAGCACCCTGAATTCCGCCAACTTCTCATCTCTCGTCTAAGTCCGCACCTGTCTAGTCAGGCGTTCCAATATTGGTTGGAGCACACGCACGTCTTTACATCGACATCTGGAAAGGGTCTTTACGAGACCGGTGGATCCCGGCATGCAATCAAAATGGTCCGTTATCTATTCAAGGTATTCGGCCTCGAGAGCCAGGTGCGCCAGTTATGCGATGCCCAAACCCTCGCCGAACAGCGCCAGATCTGGCCTCGGATCCGATCGGTCCTGATGAGCAAGCCTCTTCACTGGGCGGTCGTCGGAACGGAGTGGTTCGCATGGAAGGCCGCGGGCGTGCCTCGCAACCAACGTAACATGATCATCGATGACTTCTTCAAGCGAAACGGCTTGAATGCGGATATGAAGCAAGCCAAGGACATCAGCGGCCAGTCTATTTGGGAATACGTCGTCGACACACTCGACCCGGTGGTCAAGGACACTCTGATTAGCTCCGACAATTACTTTTATTTCTTGTGTCTACGAGGCCAGTTCTCTCGAAGGTGAGAACCCCCGATCACTAATCGACCCATCGCATCATCTCTCTGACAGCTATGTAGATGCCATCCTGCCTATCTGTCACCCAAAGCACATGTGAGATTGTCCTCACCAGGGGCATTTGACGGACTCCGCATCCACACCGACGAGATCAACGAAGTGATCAAGCGCATCACCCCGCGAAGCCTCACTATTGCCGTTGTGAGTTGTTCCGCTTAACCCAGCCCCAATCTGCGAACATATAGGAACTCCATCCTAACTTCCTACCTCCACAGATCATGGACTCAATGGACTGGTTCGACCCCTCCGGCAGCGACGCTTCCATCCAAGCCCAGAAACTCAACCACGCCTTGAAACTCAACGGCCGCATTCTTCTCCGCTCTGCGAGCATCGAACCCTGGTATATCCGGAACTTCGAAGAGAATGGCTTCACGGCTCGACGAGTCGGTGCTCGATTCCCAGGAACATGTATTGACCGGTACGTTTATATTGCGCCCTTCTCTCCAGCTCCAGTGCCTCTAGACCATAACACTAACGGGATGAAACAGAGTCAACATGTACGCCTCTACTTGGATCTGCACCAAGACGAAGGAACTGGAACGGCCATCCCTGCCGGATCGATCGATGTCCGTGCTATCGCTGGGCGATAGTACGGGGAAGCGGTCGAATAGCGTGGAACATCTGGAGATATGAGACGAGACGAGACGATACGATGTGGTTCAAAACGGATTTCGCTATCTTTGTTTCTCTGCGTCTTTTCTTTTCTCCCCTTGCCCCGTTGAACAGTACATATATATCGTCCTGTTGGAATTAGGCTTCCTTTTATAGTGTTTGGCGTGTTCATATTACCTTCCCCCCTTCCCCTGGCAGACAAAAGGCAGGATCTTTGTTTATACATTTAATAGAACTATGATTTCAGCGCACCAACTATCATTCGCACCAGTATCTCATCAAACCTCAATTATCACCTCCAAAAAGACACAAGAACCAAAGCATAGAATCATACAACAGCAAGTCTATTTCAGCTAGCACTAAAGACGAAGGAAGTAATGGGGGGAGAAAGACTACCAATACAACTCTGAACCACGTACATGACCGGGCATCGCCCACATAAAAAAAAATGGAAACATGAAGTAGAAGTAATAGGGGAAAAACCATCAGACTCATGATAAAGGGCTCTGTACAAGTGTATCAATAGTATTTCAGCTCATGAAGTCAGGTCACACGAACGGTCATCAAATAAGAGAAAGATATTAGATTATGCATGCCACTCCTCCTTTTGTTTAGTTTGCCACGCTCGTTACACGGGTTCCCTTTGGCGGACAGACTCAATCATGGAATAAGAGAGGGGACAGTCCGTCGAAAATGAAACCTGAGTAGATCGGAAGCGATAAAAAGAGTAGTAAGAAACATTGATCGAAGTTTTTAAAGGGCCCCTGAATCGAAATACCCAGAGGGCAATGTGAAAAGGAGGATAATAGGGGGAAAGTCGTCATAGGAGGAAATCGAGATCCATTTATGAACGGCCGTACCGCGTCTTTCCGAAGGAGAAAGGCACGTAACGGTACTTGATCATGTGCTGGATCTGGCGTCGCACTGTATCCAAGCGATCAAGTCAGCAAGCCAAATTCAAGATGTATACACAGCGGAACAGATTGGACCGCCCGTTCTTGATAGATTTGGAAGAATGGGTGGAGGATACGCACTCGTCAGGACAAACAGGATGATCCAGTAGACCACCAGAACGGGCCAGAAGACGGGGATGTCAAAGACGCTGAACCACGAGCACAGAAAACCAATGGCGATGGCGCGGGTGGCCGAGTGCCAGAACTTGAACTCGGGAAGGCGGCGGATGAAAGGCCGGAACTCGTCGTCTTGCTTCGTGGGCAGGCTGGCGGCGGCGTCACCGTCCTCCAGGCCCTCGTCTTGCGTGAGCGACGGGTCGAACTTGGGTTGTAGGAAAAGCAGGAAGAGGTTGAGCAGGTAGATGCCTAGGGTGTATGCGACTGTGGCGAGGAAGTACGTGTTAGCTGGCTGCGCGATGATGTCTCCCCCCGACTAACTCTTCAAATTCCCCGACTGGAGGTTTCTAATGCGGTCGTGGAGTTTATTCATGCTGGGCGCATACCGATATACCAGCCCTGGGCCAGGACAATTCTCAAAAAGAAAATGACGAGCAGGACCGCCGTGCCGATCCAGCGATAGACCGTGAAAGGCGTCGAGGCATCGAGGTAGGTTTGGTATTGCTGGAAGCCATTAGCATCGACCGCCACCTTCGCAATGACCCCAGAAAAGCCGGTGCCATGTCTGGACCCTACTAGACCCGCGATTGACTCACTCTGGCAAGTTTCGAAGTCTGCGCCGTGACGGCCGTGAACGGAGACTGCTCGGGCTCAGGAACGTCCATGGCGTCGGAGAAAGAGCACAACGGGATTTAACAGGGAGAAGACGAAGAGGGGAAAAAAGGAGAGAAAGGAAACTCGTCGAGATCGTTCTTACACTCAGCAGCGCACAATCAACTCGGCGATAAGAGAGAGAGTACAGAATGAGAGAAGAGGGCGTTGGGCGGACGACAACAACCGCTGGAAAAGTGTCCACTGCTGGCGCTAGTCCGTTTTCGGTGCTAAGCCACAGAGGAGGCTGATGCGTCCGCGCTAACCCGTTCCTGGAGAACTGACTAAGCCGTCAGCCCGCATCCGTTCACGTGCGCGCCTTGCCTCGGGGGAACGGCTCGCTTCGGCATTTTGCGGGGATCATGTCATCATCCGCTTTGCTTGGTATACCTCGCTGCGTCCTCCCCCTTCCCCGGACTTTCATCTTCTCCTCCCATACGCATTCTTAACAATTGTTCTAATATTCTAATACCCCAGACCCTATCTCTCGTCATGTTCGCTCGACAGTGCTCCCGTCTCGTCTCCTCTCGAACCGCCGTTCCCTTGACGTCCTATCTGGCACGCGTGAGACCCTACTCCTCCGCGGCCCCGGCCTACGAGCACATCCTCACATCGAGCCCCAAGGCGGGTGTTGGTTTGAGTGAGTACCACCAGACAAGACAATCAATTCAATTCCAAGGTTCAATCCATATTAACCATGACACTCTTGACCAGTCACATTAAACCGACCCAAGGCCCTCAATGCATTATCCAGCCCTCTCTTCAAAGAGATCAACGACGCCCTAACTAAATACGATGAGGACAAGGACATCGGGGCCATTATCATCACGGGCAGCGAGAAGGCCTTCGCCGGTATAATTCCCATTGAAACCCCTTCCCTTCTCACTGCTGCTCCTCCTCCCTCTCCCTTCTGAGTTCCACCCATCCACAAGACCAAGATCAGCAATGCTAACCAACACCCTTCTTCACCTACAGCCGGCGCCGACATCAAAGAAATGGCCCCCCTGACCTTCGCCTCCGCCTACACCAACAACTTCATCGCCCCCTGGTCGCACCTCGCCAACGCCATCCGCAAACCCGTCATCGCCGCCGTCTCGGGCTACGCGCTAGGCGGCGGCTGCGAACTGGCCCTCATGTGCGACATCATCTACTGCACCAGCGGTGCCACCTTCGGCCAGCCCGAGATCAAGCTCGGCGTAATCCCCGGCGCCGGGGGATCGCAGCGCCTGACGCGCGCCGTGGGTAAGAGCAAGGCGATGGAGCTGATCCTCACCGGCAAGAACTTCAGCGGCAAGGAGGCCGGTGAGTGGGGAGTCGCCGCGAAGGTAGTGGATGGGGGCAAGGATGAATTGTTGGAGGAGGCCATCAAGACGGCTGAGACGATCGCGGGGTATAGTCGGGTTGCCGTGCTGGCTGGCAAGGAGGTCGTGAATAAGAGCCAGGAGCTGTCGTTGAGGGAGGGGGTGGAGTATGAAAGGAGGCTGTTCCATGGACTTTTCGGGAGCAAGGATCAGAAGATTGGTGAGTTTTTTAGTTTCCCCTTTCTGCGGTATTAAAAAGGGGTATTCGTTGCTGACTGGTGGACAGGAATGACTGCGTTCGCCGAGAAGAAAAAGCCGGAGTGGTCGAATGAGTAGATGGCTTGTTGTTTACAGTCCCAGGAAAATCATTGAATATATTAGCGAATGCCAATCAGCAATTGAATTCGTGAGTGCAAAACACTCCGCACAGCCAAGGAGCAAGTCATCCGTTCTGTCATCGTAAGCGGCCATCGTATTCATTATTAAAGTATGTACAGTATTAGGTATGTGTGTAAGTATACATGTCAATATTACAAAGATATAAGGAGATCAAATGTCCCGCCGACGTCAAGCTTGCTTCTCCAACCCAGCGGCGTCCGTCTGAACTGTCTTCTGGGTCCGGTAATCGTCGACCACGCGGCCCTCGATGGTTTCGTCGAAGACGTCGACCCGGGTGCTGGCGAATTTGCGGGCACTGATTCCCCGTTCGAAGAGAACGTCCAGCTCGGCGAAAGAGCGACCTTTCGGCTCGGGGACTCGGAAATAAGTATAAATGATGCAGCAGAAGCAGAGGCCTCCCCAGAAGAAACCGGCGTAGTTGCCCCAATCCCATGCCCCGGGGTTCAGCATGTACGGCGTCAACACGCCACAGATGATGGCGACAATATTGTACAGGTTGCGTCCGAGGACCACTGTCTTGATCTGAAGCCGTCGGGTGGACAGCTCCGCCACGAGGGAATAGGCAACCGTACCGACGGTGAGCTGGTAGAACAAGGCCCAGACAACCATCATGGACCCGGTGGCAAGCGATGCCTGTGTTCGGTGCTCATCAGGGACCAAGCCGAGAAATCCCATGACAATCAACATGACGCAGAGGCCGCATAGACCGTATAAATAGAGGGCCCGACGGCCGCATCCCACTGTCATGAGGAACCACGCGCCAAACACGCCAGCCATGTTGATACCGTATTGACCCATGGCAAAGGCGTAGGCTTTTGACGTGTCCAGTCCGGCCTGTTTGAGGAAATAGGTGGAGTAGTTGGAGAAAGAGTTTCCGCTTAGGTTCTGAATAGCCCAGACCATACACACGATTTCCGTCCGCCGTAAATCGGTACCCCTGAAACAGTCCAAGTAACTGGCACCCCGCGTGATCTTCGCTTCCAATGCCGTAGTGTGGACCATCATGGCGACGGTTTCGTCCGCGTCGAAGTCGTTGTCCTCCCGCACACTGGTTAATCGTAATAGGGACTTCTTTGCTTCCTGCGTCTTGCCGTTGCGAACAAGCCACCATGGCGACTCCGGGGCGCAAAAGATACCGATGAGGAGGGGAAGCGGCCACATCCATTGAAGACCGTAAGGAATCCGATATGACCATTCGTCGTCCCGGTTGATCATGGACGAAATCACACCGACGCCAATCAGCTGACCCAGGCCCCAGCAAAAGTTAACATAGGTCGTAAGGTATCCTCGGAGCGCAACGGGGCAAACTTCGGAGGCATAAGTGACGGCCAGAGTTTGAAACACGCCCCAGGGGATACCGGCGAGGATTTCGGCGGCGAGCAAGGCCTGGACGTTCGGGGCCGTAAAGAAAATGGCTGTCCATGCAGTGATCAAGATGAGGCAGGCGATGATGGTATAACGATATCCGAAACGTTCCGAAGCCCAGCCATTAATAAAAAGACCGATAATTTCACCGACATAAGCACCGTTGCTCAAACCTGCTTGCCACTGTTAAAAGTCTGTTAGCTACCATTGCACGCTCGCCGAGGCGGCATTGCCGCCAAAGGGGAAGGAAGGAAGAAAGAAAAGGTGATAAATACCCTTGCAGGAACTTCGTAGTCTCCGTTGGCCAGCTGCTCGCCGTACTTTTTGCTGAATTGCGGGAAAGCATAGAAATTGTTGATCAGACTGATGTCGTACCCTTCCATCACAATAACGGTGGAGATGAGGATACTCCAAGCCACGGCCTTGGGATAGAGCTTGATACCCTGCAGCAGGGTCATGTTCTGTTCCTTATCCGTGGCTGCCTTTGCATTTTCTACAATCTTGGCCACGGACGACGAGTCCCGATGATCGTCTGACGAGCGATCCACGGAGGCAATGGCATCCTGAGCCTTGGAGGCAGCCATGCTGAAAGCAATTGCAGACCCCGAAGGGAAGGATGAAGAACAAGAAAGAAAGAAAAAAAGAAAAAAAGGAAAAGAAAAAAACAAATCCCCCTCCAAGTAGAAACGAAAGCAACGAGAAGATTGAGAACAAGAGGGGAACCAAGAGAGTTGTCACAACTCACGACGTTTCCGCACCCGGCGATTGGTAGGAAGTGGGACGGAGAGCGATAGAAATTTATGGCCGTAGCGGGGCCGCCGGAGGTCTTTTTAACAGGCCCCCCACAATGCCGGTTCCCCTGCTCGCGAGGCCAGGAACATGGCCCAAATGGTCCGGACCGTGAAAGGATTGCAAGGCTAACGGAGAAAGGGTTAAGGAAGACGACTAAAAAAGTCAGATGAACAGACTACAGAGAATCGCCACGAGACCTGCGGGTTGTATTGCGGGGAAACGGAAAATTCTGGGTGGACGAGTGGACGCACCGAGAAGCAGATCAGCCAAGGCCGTCTAATTTCCGCTAGCAGTGCGTCCCGAGATGAAAGACTGGAAGTTGACTGGCTGGGTCGAGTCCGCGGGGAAGGAAGAAGGAAGAAACTTGAAGTTGTCACCAGGAAGACTGTTTAGGGATCCCGCCATCACATGATTCCAGACAGGCCTCAGGCAGGATTCACTCTATTTCTATTTGGATTTCTCTCTCTATCTCTATCTTGACTCTGAGCGGGCATACGATCCATGTTTCACATCGTCCACGATCCTCGCAGCCTTCGGTTCCCAACCCAGAACCCTCTTCGCCTTGGCCCCCGATGCTTGATTCTCTGTCGACAGGAACTTCATCACAAACTCGCCCCATTTCCCAGCCACCTCGTCTGCAGGCGCCGAACGGACAGGTAGACCGGCCGTCTCCCCAATCGCCTCCGTCAATTCGCGGAATGTCACGGTGTTCGACACGCCATTGAAGACCTCCCCGGCCTGTGCCTTCTCCGCTGCAAGAAGATACAGTTCGGCAGCCTCGTCCACATGCACCGCCGAAGTCACGGCCGCGCCTTCACCAACATACACGACCTCTCCGGCACCCGCAAACATCTGCGTAAACAATCGCACGCCACTGCCGCCTCGGCCGTAGACGAACGGCGCCAGTCGGATGGCAGAGACCTTGATTCCCTTCTCGCTTAGCCTCAGAGCATTCTGTTCCGACTTGATACGATCATTCAGTGGTTTCTCACACAGCGGCGACACCTCGGTCGTTTCGGCCCCGGTGGCCTCTACCACTAGCGTGCCGGACGTGGTGACGAGCGGCTTGTCGCTGCCCTCCATCCCGGCTTCGAAGGCGCTGATGGCAACGGCATCAAGGCGCAAAACCTCGGCATAGTCGGTTTGTAGTCCCGCGAAGGCATCTGCCAGGTGCAGGACGATGTCGGCTCTTGCACTCTGTTCGCGCAGAACATCCAGCGATTCGAGGCCCCCGCGGACGGGTACTACGCCCAGGCCGGTCAATTTGACGTCGGTGGCTTCGGTGCGCGAGATGCCGTATACTTCGTAGTCTCGGGCGAGGGCCAGTTGGACGACCACGGAGCCAATGTATCCGCTGGCGCCGGTCATGAAGATTCTTTGCTTGGCCATGGTGGGAGGGATGAGGGTTATCGTAGGAAATGAGATGTCAGCGATTTAGTTACTCACTGTGTTTGTAGTCCGTGACTGGAGAGGGGCCTCTAGCAATTGTTATATGCGTTGACGATAGTCACGTAACTCGATCGAATCGAGACGGACTTAAACCCATCGTTACTTAAACTCCGTTGAACCCGGGACATTGGAGAAGGATTCGAAAGCCGGGGCTGAAGAGTAAACACCATCAAGCAAGCTACTGGCATAGTGCCGGAGTTAAGGCAAAAGTCTTCTGAGCAGAAAAGTGAGTTAATTGATATTTAGCATGGGCTGCTCGGAATGTTAATCGACCAATAGTGTTATTTCCGACTTTAACTGCTTTAAACGCATTCTAGCATCACTCAACAAGCCCCTCTCGGGAATCAGCATGAGCTCCGCTACTGTCCTGTTCGCCTGCATGTTAGTCCCATCATCCGATAGAGCGCCCAGCAGTGAGTACAACAGCTCAGACTGGCCCAACAGTGTTGCCTGGTTGATTGTTATGAGCTCTGTCAAATGTGGTCTCTCATCTCTTATTCCTCGATGCCGTAACTGACCTGACGGACGGGAACTCCGATCCTCGACGTATCATGCTGAAAGCTTCGCTGTGAAAGTAGGGACCTATACTGAAGCAGAGATGATCTGTACGCTGCTTTGGTACGGTGGCTGGTCTCACTGCTGCCATTTCAGCCCCAGTCGGCATCCCGACCCTTGCGGGCTCCTATCAGATCTGGTTGATTGACATCAACGCCACCATTTGGTTGCAGATGGCAGTCTAGACCATGATTTTCGGCTCCAATTGCGATCCACGTTCAATAATCCTCTGTCTTGTATGCCGTCGTACAGCATGGCCATGGCTGAAAGCATAAACTACATTTCGGTGTTTTTTGTTGGTTTCGTGGCTATTTCAGCCATCTGGTGTGCAATTTGAGGTCATGGCATTGTAATCGATTGACTGAGCTCCGATGGAGCAAATGTCACTTGAAATATATCCCTCTACGGAATTTGAGTGTTCAAAGCGACAATACATAATATGGAAGCGATTGAGTTGGCTAGACTCAAGTTTAGCAAAGGATTCCAGCAGAGATATACATCTGCATATGTCTCTAAAATAGAGACAACTTAGATAAATTGTTTTCTCTTTAATCCGAGCGTCTTTTCCTCATAATGCAGTTGCTGCTATTTTCCCATCCAAAGCTCATTGCTCGCAGTCGTAGGGGCTATAGGGAAAAGCGATGCCGGGAGCACCCAGCCGGGCTCGGTGCCTATAGTACTAACCAGACCGTGGTACTTGGTGATAAACCCGATGGCGTGATTTGTCGCCACTTGAATCCCCCAGTCATGGCCGAAGAGCTGATCGGGAATAACAAAGAAACACGTAGGCCCAAAGCCTATCTGCAGCTCCGATAGGGAATGGCAGGCAAACACGCAGGGACCGTAAGTTAGGGCTCGGCCGTTTTGGGAAGTTGATGGGAGTGGGGCTGCAAGACAGGCACCCCGACGGGCCTTGATCGGAGTACTACGACTCTATTATATTCAACATGTAGTATTCAGCATATGATCGGAGTACTGAGCATCGAAGTTGGTCTGAAGAGCCCTGACCTTTGATCCGTTACAAACCGCCACTATCCAGGGCTGAAGGCATGTCCACACAAGGCACTCCGTAGAAGCCGCTTCTACTGACCCTTCTCTGCCGATCATCCGCTTCTCTACCTACTATGCCTTTGCTTCAAAGACCCAATCGTCCAAGGGTGGAAGTCCACCTGTCGAACGAGACTCCAGGATGTGTCAGTACATATACAACTGGCGATCGGATTCAGGGGACTGTCACCATCACGGCGGAAAATGATATTCCGTTCGAACATATCAGCATCTCCTTGCATGGTAGGCCCCTCATAATAATAAATTCCACTGCATATGCGCGACTGACACGTAAAATATTGCTAGGATCTTCCAAAACGACTATGGAACGAGTATCATCCATACGAGGCGTAAAACGCGCCCATCATAACTTTCTCCAGCTTGACCAAACTATTGACAACGCCAACTTCCTTTCTCCGCGAATCTTTCAGGCGGGTTGTTCATATCTCTTTCCGTTCACTTTCTCTGTCCCGGGGTTTCTTGTTCCTCAATCATGTGTTCATCCTACGGCCAGCCCACTCGTGCAAAGATCTCACCTGTTGCTCCCACCCACATTGGGGGATGCAATGTTCGTCAGTGAAGGTCGACCATTGCCAGATAATATGTGTCCCGATGCATGCCAGATCTCATACCTCATTCGAGTCTCCGTGACCGACAAAAGCGACATACCAACGGATCCTCCCAAAACGTTGGCCGACGTCGGGAAGAAACTACGCATCGTGCCGGCCTTTGACGAGCAGCCTCCCTTGAACATTGCCGAAGACGACGAATATTATCGCTTCAGCACAGTGTCTGACGTGAAAAGGGGGTTACTGAGAGAAAAGGTTGGCCGTCTGGAAGTGACTGCATCTCAACCCTGTGCTCTTAAACTACCTAGTCCAGGGTCCTCGTCTGATGCCGAACTCAGTACAAAGACAACAGTGGCTCTTCGGTTCACTCCAGAAGGGAACGAAATGCCTCCTCAGCTCGAAAGCCTCTCCATCAAACTCAAGGCGTGTACGTTCTTCGCTGCGAACTATTGGTCCAATACTCCGACAAACCCCCACGGGTTGGTCTTCCCCCCGAGAGACGAAGCTGTGTATACCAAAACCGTACCCGTCCTATCCAGTTCCATCTCATCCGTTCAATGGACCCCAGTATCTGGCGAGAGAACATCGTCCCAAGACTCGAGAACGTCGGACTCGTCGACAGAGTCAATGCCTGCCACCACGAACACCTATTATACCGCCTCAATCACAGCACCTATAGTCCTGCCCCGGTATAAGACCTACGTCCCGACATTCCATTCCTGCCTGATCTCGCGCATCTACTCGCTGGATCTCAAGGTCTCATATCACGCTCCGAATACGCATCTGTTGAGCGCATCCACTTCGCTGAGACTCCCGCTTCAAATATGCTCGCCACACTCCACGACAGAGCCCGCGGGGGAGGTCTTCGGTTTCGCTGCGGAGAATAGTAAAGTCGACGAAAATCTTCTAAGCTCGTTGGACTTCCCGCCCCAGCACGTCCGCTATTTTGAGCCGATTATTGTGTCCCTTACGCCCTCGGAACGCTCGGATGATTCGACTGCCGCTTTTACTGGTAATAATTGAGCATCCCAATATGTTAGGAAGGGTTTGACCTTTGGTGATAGTGGTTTCAAACTTTCTCCAATCCCTTGCGAATGAGGTCCAAAGCGCTGATTCTCTATACCCCGATCTCTTGATACTGTTTCAAGACTTTTCTTTCTCTCTTTGCCCTTATTAGTTGCGCTTTATTCTTTCCCTTTATGCTCCTGGTATTAACCTCCCGTAGATATAGAATGTAGAACCAGAGTAATTTCCACAATTTTGACAGTCCGAATATATTTCGAAAGTACAAACCAGAAAGCAATCGTTCCGACATAATTACACATCATCCACATGAAAGAAGCCCCCAGAATATAGTATGCGATCCCTCAGCCCCACGCCTACTACGAGTCAAGCACGAACAATTCAGCAGAATCAGCCCAAATCCCCGGATATGACAAACGACCAATCGTGGGAATAATCAATGAAGTTCCGATAGGTCTGGAAGGTTTGAGCATCGAGGGGAACAGGGTAAGTGAGCGACGCCTGCACGTCCGGGCGAAGTGGAATGCCTTCCGCGGAGACATTTGCATCGGGATCGTAAAGCTCGGGGTACGTTGCGAATAACGCAGGATCGATTTTGTAATGCGAAACACCCCGGTTCATGTTGAGATAGTTGAACGCCACCTGGCAGTATTCCGGGGACGCGAATAAAGTGGCCAGATCAGGGGCGGGGAGGCTGACGCTGAATGCTGCGTCGCAGTCAACATGAGATGAAGATGAAGATGCTGAGACGTCGATCTTTGCGGCGAGATCGGTCACTCGAATGTAGGCTTTTATACTCGGGGCTCCGGAAATCAATTCGGACATTGACGTTTCCACGACATAGCTGCTCACGACGTCACAGAATATTTGATCGATCTTGGGATTGGCGGCGTGGAGTCGGATCAGGCGGTTGCGGATAGACGGGAACGGGATCCAGTCGATCACGGTGGGATAGTGACGCTGGAGTTGAAGTTCCGTGGATTTGTACTGGGGATGGATTGAATCGAACGTTTGGGGGCAGGGGTACACCTGCCAGGCCGTCAAATTGACAATGTGGTAGAACCGCGTCTTCGCATACCATCGCATTACGTCCGGACGGGTCATGCTGTTGAATAGGGCGAGTATCATCAAGACTTCTTGATAGAAGCTGTATACGTGTGTTAGCGGTACACTCAGTTGGTATGTCCATCGGGCAACTTACAGATTCAGTTTTATCCCGGAGAGCGGCATCATATATCTCATCTTTTGATTCATGAGGCGTTGGAGAACTTGAATGTGATCAGAGAAAGGGGAGTTGGAATCTGTCCATCCTCGACCCAGGGCGATACTTGAATCTTGACTTCTCGTCAACGCGTTGGCATATGAATCAGGACCCATTTGGTACTCGAAAGACCAGAGACTCGGAATTTGCTGCGCAAGATTGTCAAAGGTTTCAACAAGATTGAGGTCAGGGCTGCAATCGTCGATTGGTTGAATAGATGGTTTCCGAGCAAGATCTGTCCCCGGCATGGCGGTGAGATCTAGATCTATTAAAGAATGATCTGTCGCTGAATCGATACCAGATGACAGGACTTGGCTTGTGCTCGACAAAGACTCCTTGGAGATAGGCGGCTCGTCCGCGAGATCATGATGAGAATGCGTCGAATCCTCCAAAAATCCCTCTGGAGAAGGATCAGCAAGAGCGCCCGACACCGTTGCAGACAAAGATTGGATATTGGCTGTAAACCGCGCGAGTTTTGTCTCTACTTCGATAAGGGTTTTGCGCAGGGCGCTGTTCTCCGCCCGCAGATTCCGAATCGTCACATCGTGAGGCTGGTCTTTCGAATTGGCGTGAGATTGCTTTGCTCTCAAGTGATCTGCCTGCCGCCGACGAAATGCTCGTTGCGCCAGACGATTGCGAAGTCTCCTAAGTCGGGGTTAGATACACGGAAGTGCACACATGAGCTAACCGCGTACTTCTTATCGGCATCTTCACCTTTTCCCTTGGTTGATGCGGTGGCGGGTTGCATGTTCTGAACTGTGGGGGTCCGTTGGAGTGTCGAGTGGATGGTATCATACCTATGCGACGCAGGGACCCATTTGGTTTGAACGGCAAGAATAGAGATTTCACCAGAACAGTCTATAGAGGCACGGATAGTGGGTTGTTGTTCCCTTGAGAATTGAAGGAAACATCCAGATTTCTCAACTTGCAAGCAGCAAACCCGATATCTCGGGAATGGCGGAAATCGGGGACGGGAATGAACGGAAATAAATGACTCGAAAATTTTAGTTACTTAACAATAACAATAAAGAAGTAACTAAATAACTCTAACTAACTAACCAATTAGTTCTAGTTCCTTATTGGAATCACTGACTGGAGGACAACGCCGGATCGTCGTCTATTGCTACAGTGGCCGCAGGAACCGATTAAACGATTATTTCATCGCTTTGCTTAACCGATCACGGGCTTATAGTTCGACATAAGTAGAGATTCAAAACAGAAAACCCCCGGGCATCAGATGGTTGTTGAAGGAAGGATTCAGTAACCTGGCAGGGAACTAGAACCCCCACCTGGGCAAATACCACTATCGACACCAACACAGGGCGATGCGACATCCACACTCATCAACCGACACCATTGAGCAGTGAAGGGTCTTTTCGAGGATGAGACTGTTTCATGTGGATGATACTCAAATCTCAATATGCGGGTTGCGTGGGTTGCGGTATTGAAGATTCTCGTCATAATGGTTGTCAAATAAAGGTAGAGGGTCCTGACCATGGCAATTGTGCATGTTCCTAAGAACTTTAGCAAGGGTTTTGTCTAGCTCCCGTTTTCGAAAGTGTGTAGGTTGTCTTTTCGATAGGCGAAAGACATAGACAGGAATCAATGTCTTGCATTCATGAGCAGTTTCATAGTTATAATCGGTATTGTTGAGGTCGAGTATAAAATAGGAGTGATTCCCGCGGCAAATTTTAACGGCGACAAAACGAGTCTTATTATCCGGATCGTATTTCTGAAAACTCTGCTCGATCTCCGAAACAAATGGACGTATAGATTCTAAATAATCTTCGGGGTCAAGAATGCTATTTGGAGTATCACCAAGTATTCGTATCGTACTTGAGCCGATGTCTCGCGGAAATCCAGAAAGAACCACTTGGATTTGGTGAAGAATGTGTTCGCGGATCTGTCTGGTTGAATCGTCCATGATGGGGGTGAAAATGACAGAGAGATACCTAGATGAAAGAAGGGATTTACATGCAATCAAGGAATGGTGGTAGTCGGCAGAAGGATTTATAATTGTCCGTGTTGCTAAATTGAGGCCTAGCAATATTCCTGCAGTTTATTGCTATCAGGCTCTTGTGCCTGCCGTGGTACATACATTTTGACGGTCCGTGTATGCGGTGTTGGGATCGGTCCAATTCAATCATCTTGGTGACAGTTTGATTTGTTAACTTCTTGGCCCTCGAGCAATCCGAAGCGTTCATCAATAGTACTCTGGAAGAACTCGGCGGATGGTTCAGTCTGTACGGGGCGATAGATAAACAGGTCCCTTAATATGATCCGCAAAGAAGGGTGGTGCATTTTGTCCTTCGTGTCGGTGCAATTCTGCAACGTCCCTAGCGACTCGTTGATCCTCAGTTTGTTGTCGGAAGAAAATCCACCTGTTGCTCTTGAAGCGGAGAATGTAGACCGGAACAGAAAAGGTCTGTTTATGAGCGGTTTCAAAGTGGTAGCGGTCGTTGTTGATGTCAAGAATGACGTATGCATGTCGAGGATATACATCAACAACAAGTAATCGCACGAGATGTTGTGTTTCCAATTGCTTTTTGAAAGGCTCGATCAAACTAGCTGCTGAAGCAAAATAATTGTCAGAGGCCAGAAGCTTCGTAGGTATATCGGCAACGATACGAATTGTTTTCGTGTCCTTGAGTACTTCGGACACTTGTTGGTTGACGTCGTCCATAATCAACGATTTACGATGGAGAGAGTAAGGAGAGAAAGAGAAAACTGTGGCCCTTTTGTAGGCGGTCGCACTTAACCCTGCCGCTGTCTTCTGAGCATTGTCTGGAATACGCGGTTAGAGACTTTCGGCAGTCTTCGAACATGAAATTATATGAATCTAGTTTCTCTTATTTACACCTCCATTTACTGAAATATCCATTCTATCTCAGGCAGGCTCGACAGTCAGTGTTCCGGTCTTGGAGATCAGATATTCCTCGATGGCAACATCCTTGCCGGCTTCTTTGCCGTAGCCCGACTGCTTGAGACCGCCAAACGGCGACTCGGCGCAGGACGAGTTACCTGATGTGGATGATCAGTATCAAATTGATTCTCACATTGCAAGAGTATGATTGTCTTACCGGTATTCATGCCAACCATGCCAGCCTCCAGATTCTCGAGCATGCGCCAGGTGCGGTTGACATCCCTGGTAAAGAAATAGGAAGCCAGGCCCATAGAGGTGTCATTAGCCAACTTCACCACTTCCTGTTCTGTTTCAAATCTATACAGACCCAGAAGAGGGCCAAAGATCTCCTCCTGTGTCGTTAGCATCTTGGGGGTCATGTCCGAGATAATCGTGGGCTCAAAGAAGTAACCGGGTAGATTCGCGGGCCTCTTGCCACCGCACAGAATCTTTCCTCCGCGCTTGATTGCGTCCTCAACGTGTCTCTCGAGCTTCTCAATGCCCCGGCTGGTGGTGAGCGGTCCCATGGTGGTTGAAGTCTCCGCGCCGTGGCCCACGCGGATCTTCGAGGTTGCTTCCACAATCATACGGGCGAACTGGTCATAGACGCCGCTTTGCACGTAGACCCGGTTGGCATGTGTACAGGCCTGACCGGCCGTACGCCACTTCAGAATCATCAGTGCCGCAACAGCCTGCTCGAGATTGCCGTCGTCGAAGACGATAAACGGACAGTTGCCGCCCAGCTCCATAGTCACCTTCTTCAAGCCTTCGCTGCAGTGTCTTGCAACAATACTGCCCACCCGCGTGCTGCCGGTAAAGGTGACCTTGCGAACCAGAGGATGCTTGCAGAGTCGCTCGCTCACGGCAGGGGTGTTCTCGTTATCCGTCGAAATGACATTCAGAACACCAGCCGGCAAGCCAGCACGGATGGCCAGATCGGCCAACGCGTTGACGCTCAGCGGTGTTTCCGGCGACGGCTTAACGATCATCGAGCATCCGGCCGCCAGCGCAGCAGCGACCTTGCGAATAATCATGGCGACCGGGAAGTTCCAGGGAACCAGCGCGACGCTTACACCGATCGGCTGCTTGATCACGAATGTGCGACGCTCTGAGATAGAGGGCTGGGCCACCGAGCCTCGAATCCGCTCGGCCTCGCCGGCGAACCACCAGGCGAAGCCCAGCGCGTAGTCGACCTCCCCCAATGCTTCGGTCATCGGCTTGCCGGTCTCGTAGACCATAATCTGGGCGATATCTTCGCGGGCGTTGGTGATCAGCTCGTGCCATTTGAGCAGGATTTTAGCTCGGACTCGCGGGTTGACATGGCGATAGTCTTCGAAAGCTTTTTGGGAAGACTCGACGTATTGGTCGACGTCGGTGACTTCGTTGTTCGGGCAGGAGGCAAAGATGCGGTTGGAGCCAGGATCTGTTGGACTTGCTTTTAGTAAAAGTAGACGTTGGAGAGGTAAAATGCCATAGGGAATGGTGATACCTTCGACATCGAACGTTTTGCCAGATCCAGCCTGTACCCATTCACCGTGAAGCAACGAGGCTTCATGGAGGAGGGATGGATCATTCAGCTAAATTGCATCAGCATCTACGTGACAATTCAATGTATCAATAATCCTTTACCTTCAAAAGGCTTGTCTTCATTGTGATTGTTAGGGATTCGTGTGTGAGACAATCGATGCAGTCGGTCAAACCGACAATTTATAGATCCAACTCTTGTATCCCTCGTCCGGAAGTCCAGCTTGGAGAAATCCCACTGCATGAGCAGATTACGTCGGCATTGCCTTTTCCACTTCATTCCAGTAATCGAACAATTACATCTGGTGGGCCACGTCTGCGGAGACGTGGATTTGGCCATGGTTTGGCTTGCCATACCCGTAAGCGATCGATTACTTCACGGAAGTCATCCGAGTCAGCGCTTACAACGAGTGGGATTGGATACAGGTAATTAATTGTGGTTAAATAACTATAGCTATGGTCTTGTGAAGCAGAATTTCCCCGTGCACATCTCAAAGCATTCCCACCCTCATCATCCGAAATCGTTCTACAATGCCTCCTCTTCAAAATATCAATATTGCCGTGATCGGTCAGTCCTACTTACTATGAGACCATTCCCTCTTCCTATTCATCAAACTAACATATACCCATTTACGTATACAGGCACCGGTGGAGTGGGCTCAGTCTTCGTTTCTCAGCTGGCATGGCTCGCGAAAACGTTAACCACGACCGAACTGAGCCTCTGCTACATCGCGATGATCGACAAGGCCCTGTACCACCAGGACCATTCAGCCATTGACATCGATACTGCAGTCACAACCCTCGAGGCAAAGGGGACCGCGCCACCATCCATCCCCGAGATCATCGAGTATCTCGCCAACGCCCCGCACCGCGTGATCCTCGTCGACAACACCAGCGCCACGAGCCTCGCCGAAGCCTACCCGGCCTTCCTCAGACGCGGGATCAGCGTCATCACACCCAACAAGAAAGCCTTCTCCGGAAGTTACCAGCTCTGGGAGGATATCTCCAGCTCGGCCCGGGCGGGTAACGCCGTGGTCTTCCACGAGTCGTCCGTCGGAGCAGGCATGCCCATCATCTCGACGGCCAAAGAGCTCGTCGCCACGGGTGACCAGATCACCCGCATCGAGGGCATTTTCAGCGGCACCATGTCGTACCTGTTCAACACATTCGCGCCGGCATTGGGCTCCGGCACGAGTGGCGAGTCATGGTCGTCGATTGTCAAGAAGGCCAGGGAGCTCGGGTATACGGAGCCGGATCCTCGTGACGATCTCAACGGTCTGGACGTTGCGCGCAAACTGACCATTCTGGGTCGACTGGCCGGTCTGCGCGTGGAGTCGCCTACTGCGTTCCCCGTGCAGAGCTTGATACCCAAGGAGCTTGAGGGAACGGCCGATGGCCAGACATTCCTTCAGCAGCTCGATCAATTTGATGATCAGATGAAGAGCCACAAGGTTGCCGCCGAGAAGGAAGGGAAGGTCGTGCGCTTCGTGGGCAGTATTGATGTGGAGAGTCAGACGCTGAAGGTTGGTCTCGAGTCCTTTGACACCATGCATCCAATGGCGACGCTTAAGGGGAGCGATAATATCATCAGCTTCTATACGAAGCGGTACGGGGCCTTGCCGCTGACCATTCGGGGTGCCGGAGCTGGGGGCGATGTCACGGCGATGGGAGTGACCGGGGATCTGCTGAAGGCTATTGCCCAACTTCGCTAGGATGATCCGTTGAAGAAATCATACTTTGATACTTTGAACGTTCGTTCACAATATGCCTGGTGCTAGTATATGCTCACATATGAGCCAATATCCACTATGGAGAGGCCAAGAGCAGGCACTTGCACAGGGCTCTCTACTACATTCTTCTTATACCTCTTGCTCCTAGCTCAGTACTTCGTATTCCTCAATAGATGTGATCATTTTCTTGTTGATTGGGATTCCCAAGGGTGAGGGCTAATCTCTGCGGGCTGAACAGAGACTCGACGTTGAGTATGTGGCTCATCCGATCACCGATGCTGTCTGACAATTGGATGCATCTCTGCAATGGAATATTCTCCGACGCAGCCACGGCGTCATCTACTGGATCTTGCGCATTCTTCGATTTACTCCACGTGGTAACATCCCATGGCCGATGATGCAGGACTATTGTTAGTCAGCGATGACGTAGCTCGTTAAACACCGCCCCAGCAGCCTTATAATTCAGGGTGAGGCAGGTTGATCGTGGATCGTCTCTTCAACTTACATCCATCTTCCGAATTTGGCACCCATTTTCCATCGAGGTCAAACAAGTCTCTCCCAAAAAGAAAACCCTCCCAACTACCACAATGTCGAGTGACAAGAACAACAACCGTGAGTCCAGACAACCCAACGCCTCATCATGTCTCCACTACCCCTTGCTTGAATTATCAACCGCTAACCGGTATTTCATCTAGCTGGCCTCCTGGGCGGCCTAGGAAACGGCCTCGGCAAGACTATTGGCGGCGTGACTGGCACCCTAGGCAGCGCTGTCGGCGGCCTAGGAAGAACCGTCGGCGGAGTCACCGAAGGGCTCGGACGGACGGTCAGCGGAGCCGGCGAAAGCCTCGAGGGCACGACCAAGAACGTGGGCGAATCGGCCGGAAACACCTTCAAGAGTGATAGCAACAAGAAATAAGGGCTTGTCGGGATGAAGGTGGCGCTGTACTATATGATGATGTGCTTTCTGTTTTCATGCTGTCTATATTGATTCCCTTTGTGCGTTGGGTTGGATGGTCATTTGGAATGAGTTTGTTGTGCGAGGCAATCAATGGTAATTCATTCTCGTGTCTATTGCTTTCATGTGTGCCGATAGACGAAGGATAACTAGAGCCGCTCTGGCAGGGCGGAGGCGGCCGCGGGAAAGCCTGCCGCTTCGGAAGGTGGAGGTTCCCGCCGATGGATTTAGGTGAGACATGGTTCATCATTTCATGTCCCTAATTGACCAGCAAATCGGGGTTTCAGTAGTGGGATTTCAGACTTTGGAGTTGGGAGACCAGACTGGAGATCTTTTGGGGGGTCAAATCTTGAATCCGCCTGTGGGCGAGCATGGCCGACATCACCTGACATGGTCCGGCTAGATCTGTATCTTACATGGAGACCAATATGAGGAATATTCCTAAGCGTCGTATCTGTTGTCTCGTTCCACATGTCTGGACCATTTGATAATGACCTAATGCGTATATATCAGTTCAAGAGGCTGGGAACCCACGGAGAAATCTCGTGAAACAAAACCAAACAGAGGAAACGTATCCACTGCCATATTCAGTTGCACGGACAGATCTGAGGAGGAATGATCAACCCTGTCCCAACGGTCTAGACAGGACAAATTGAATAAGCATGTTATGATTGCTGATTGACCGGATGGCTGGCCGAGTCCATTGACTAAGATCCTAAATAACTAACATTAATTAGTTCCTGCACGGGTCTCCACTCTCCACCGGCAACGCAGCCGAGCGCAGGATCGGATGGTGCGTGGTTTCTTGAGATGGCTGGTTGACACCGGGTGGAAAGGATCAGACAGATTCTCTGTTGCCAATGGAGACCGTAATAGTCCCATCCATTCTACAATGGAATCACAATGTAATTCTTCAAGATTCTAAGTTTGGTGCCTGAGTCTTGACAATGCCCGGTCGATTATTGGCCTGAGGCATGCGAAACTGCGGGATGCGGATCCACTCGGCTGCCCTATGCCAACCAATGATACCGGTCTATCTGCTTATCTCAGCGGAAGCAGGTGACTCCGCGTGGTGACTTGCCTGAATCTGCCTGAGTGCCTGGATGCCTGCCGACGTCATCGCCTAATATCCCGCCTGTCATTGGCCAAAGCTGCGAGAAGCTGCCTGGAATTAATTCTTTGGACTTTTCTACTTTCGTGAATTTGCATCCTTTTTTTATCAACATTAAACACAGCTACTCCGACTGTGTATCCATTATTTTTCAAGATTCAATCCTTCCCACCCCACTCCCCGGGCTACTATAAGACTCTATAACTCCCCGCACTCTCTCTCCTCTTCCTCCCTCTCCTCGCAGTCCGGAGTAGATTCTTTCATCTCTCTTACCTCTCCTCAAACCACTCACCCTCCTCCCACACGTCATCATGGGCCAAGACGACGAGCCGAGTATGTCTCCTCCTTCCAATCGGTGTCCACATGTTAATTTGTATCAACCATGTTGCAGAGAACTACCGGTACAATGAGACTCCGGTCTACACCGCATCCAATGGTTGTCCCGTGATGGACCCCCAGGCTGCCCAGCGCGTCGGCCCTAACGGCCCTCTCTTGCTGCAAGACTTCCACCTGATTGACCTGCTGGCCCACTTTGACCGCGAGAGAATCCCCGAGCGAGTGGTCCACGCCAAGGGCGCCGGCGCCTACGGCGAGTTCGAGGTCACCGACGACATCAGCGACATCACCGTCGTCGACATGCTCAAGGGCGTCGGCAAGAAGACTAAGCTCTTCACCCGCTTCTCCACCGTGGGCGGCGAGAAGGGCTCCCCGGACAGTGCACGCGACCCCCGCGGATTCGCCATCAAGTTCTACACCGAGCAAGGCAACTGGGACTGGGTTTTCAACAACACACCTGTCTTCTTCCTCCGTGACCCCTCCAAGTTCCCTATCTTCATTCACACCCAGAAGCGCAACCCCCAGACCAACCTGAAGGACGCCACCATGTTCTGGGACTACCTGTCCACCCACCACGAGTCCGTCCACCAGCTCATGCACCTGTTCAGTGACCGCGGCACCCCCTACTCCTACCGCCACATGAACGGCTACTCCGGCCACACCTACAAGTGGGTCAAGCCCGACGGCACATTCAACTATGTGCAGATCCACTGCAAGACCGACCAGGGCAACAAGACCTTCAACAACGAGGAGGCCGGCCGCCTGGCCGCCGAAAACCCGGACTGGCACACCCAGGACCTGTTCGCCGCCATCCAGCGCGGCGAGAACCCCTCGTGGACCTGCTACGTGCAGGTGCTCAGCCCGGAGCAGGCCGAGAAGTTCCGCTGGAACGTCTTCGACCTGACCAAGGTCTGGCCCCAGAGCGAGGTGCCCCTGCGCCGCTTCGGCCGCTTCACCCTCAACCGCAACCCGGAGAACTACTTCGCCGAGGTCGAGCAGGCCGCCTTCTCCCCCTCACACATGGTCCCCGGCGTCGAACCCTCCGCCGACCCCGTCCTCCAGTCCCGCCTCTTCTCCTACCCGGACACCCACCGCCATCGCCTGGGCGGCAACTACGAGCAGATCCCCGTCAACTGCCCCATGCGCGCCTTCAGCCCCTGGCACCGCGACGGCGCCATGAACGTCCATGGCAACTACGGCGCCAACCCCAACTACCCGTCCACCTTCCGCCCGCTGCGCTACGAGCCCGTGAAGGCCAGCCAGGAGCACGAGCGCTGGGCCGGCAGCGTCGTCGCGGAGCAGTTCCCCGTCACCGCTGACGACTACGTCCAGGCCAACGGACTCTGGCAGGTCCTGGGTCGCCAGCCCGGCCAGCAGGAGGCCTTCGTGCACAACGTCTCTGGCCATCTGTCCGGTGCCCACGAGCGAGTCCGCAAGGCCACCTACGAGATGTTCCGCCGGGTGAACGCTGACCTGGGTGCGCGTCTCGAGAAGGCCACCGAGGCTTTGGCTACTGATGCCAAGTCGGCTCGGTTGTAATCTCCTGCTTTGTCAGTGGAAACAACAAGTAAAGGAGCCCAATCGTGGGTTGTATATTCTAGTACGACATAATGAATCTCAAAATAATACCTTACATTCTTTCAACGAACCATGATAATCTGGTGGGCTGACAATGTCCACAATACCAAAAGTCTCACGACGGAAACCAATTCAATTGATGATTCGGATCATGATCAGTTAAATCAGTAGTATTGCTGATAATTGTAAAAATACCTGCTCTAGGCAGGGACAAGAGAATGTAACCAAAGAAGAAGCTTTCCAAAATGAGTTCCCTAGATGTGACCATAACGCCCGAAAAGGAGGAAAGTAGAGGCAAAAAAAAAAAAAAAGAAAGAAAGTCAGAGTCACGCCCGCTTAAGCTTGGAACAATGCAGTGAGATGACGGAAGGTTGGTGATGTTCGTAGACGGTCATGTCGATTCTAATACAAAAACAGCGAGACATGGCTGTGTTATATACCTATGTGGTTGAGAAGGTGGATCTCTTCTCGGATGCGGGTGGTGATCTTTGGTCTTCGGTCTCGGTCTGGGAGGGCGAAATCCAACTGTAGGTGCTGAGTTGCCAGATGTAGAAGTCTGGTCGTGCTGTCTATGGATCATGGAGGCGTGGTGATGGGATGCTCGCTGATTGCTGATGTGTCCCAGCAGCCCCAAAAGAGTCCCGGGTTTTCGCATGTGGACGTGAGACTAGGAGGAGAAGTCTGATGAGCGGTCGTCGAGCTGGTGGCGTCCCGGCAGCCGAACCATCCGGGGGTATGGCAGTCACTAGACGGAGTCTTAGTTGGCATGGTAGACGTGAGTGTGGGAGCAGGTGCGGCAGCTGTAGTGCTTTCTTGATCCTTGCACCCGAACCATCCGGGGGTTTTGCACGTCGACGTTGATGTCGATGTTGACGCCGATGCTTCGGTGGTAGTGATAGTAGAGGAAGTACCGGGGGCGGCGCTAGTCTTGTCCTTGCATCCAAACCAGCCAGGAGTCTTACAGGTTGATGTGGAAGTCGAGCTAGTCGTGGTGGTGGTGCTGGGCGCTGTCGTAGTAGTACTTTCGTCCAAGCAGCCCCACCATCCAGGGGTTTTGCACGTCGAGGTACTCGAAGTGGTTGAAGTGCTCGTGGCGGAGGTCGTTGAGCTCGTCGTCGTCTCCGAGCCGTTACTACGGAAATACTTCCACAGCTCGCAATCGTAGCATTCTTCTTCCGCCGCGCAAGGAGGAACGTCATCATAGACTTTGATCACATCGGAGATGACAGCTTTAATTCGATGAGTTCCGAGTCCAACGCGCCAGCCTTTGTCTCCTACGGTATCGTAGACACACATCTGGCCCGTGTGGCACGCGGACTCCATGGCATAACCGCCCCACGTGCAGACAGAGCTTACTCCGTTACACGTTCCCATATATATTGGGTCTGCGGTGTGTCCAAAATGATAGGCTCCGGTGAACTGTCGCGATTGAGGGAGTCTCGGATCATGATCAGGAGGGCTTGGGAGACCGAGACGAGCTGCTGGTAGAGCTTCGGGCACGGCTTCAAAAGTAACCACAGGCAGTCCGTAGGTTAGACCAAGCAAGCTGGTCATCGCACCGCCCAGCGAGTGACCAGTGAGCCAAACGTTGGCTTCGGGGTATATTTCGGTGACGTTGGCGTACAGGTCCAGCGCCGCACGGTAGTAGCGATTTTCGTCATGCATAGCTTCAACGATGCAAGTCAGGTTGGCCGTAAAGGCAGATTTCTGGCAGTCACAGACTTGGCGCCACAGGTACGATCCACCCTGTCCGCAACAGCAACTGAAGAACAGATTGTCGTTTACTTTGTCATTCGTGGTCGTGCCTGCGCCATCAAAAAGGGCCGGCGAGGTTCCTTTCAAGGAGATGACAATAGTGCCGTTTGTCTCATCCGCATAGATATGGCCCCTAAGGCCGTCGTTGGCCCAGCCGAAGCTTGAAGAGTAATTGAATCTGCCATTAACGTCCTGCCAATCCTCACTACCGGGTTCCTCAATATAATCATTTGCAGTCATCTGCGCGAAGGTAAGAACGGTCTTTTTCTTGGAGACGTCGGGGCCGGCTAGCGTATCCATGACCCATGCCGACGGGGATAAGACGCTTGCCGATCCGCTAGATCGCGCCGCCATCAAATGTTCCTCGATTATCATTGGTCGACGATCAGCAAGGCGCTGGATTGTAACCGGCTGGGACGTAGCAAGTAACGGGGACTTGATGTCAACCGGCTCTTTCTCGAGTCCATCCTCCGAAACGGACCAAAGGCGAGTATCCGGCTGGACGTCCAGCCGCATGTGAAGATCAGGCTGTTCATACGTGCCGCGGTGGAAGAGGTGGCGAAGAGTCTATATTTCATGGATGTTAGATGATCGGGATCAGTGAAGGACAACGAGGTCAGATCAGACGTACAAATTCATGTGTTTCGGACGGAGGAGGTTGCTTCCCTACTAGCGGAATCTGGGGACCTAGGAAGGGGGACGAGTCTCGGGACCCGAAGTATACAGGCCGAGAGGCGGTGGTGAGGCTTGAAAGGAAAGTCACACATAAAAGAAGACTAAGTGGGCCCATTCCTAGTAGAAGACGCTTTTTGTTCTGCTTCTGAGAGCGTTCCATAATGATATAAAGACGATCAGGGATGTTGGGGATGACAAGTGAGAGGTCGGAGGAGAGAAGGAGAGAGTCTGGCCCAGGGCGGGTTATCAGTTGGGGACGACTGACTTATCGGGCGGTGACACAATGCGGAGGGCGGGGCACGTGATCTTCAGGACGCGTGACGGGCGATCAGTCATCAGTCATCACGGGAAACGGTCGATGCTACGCCCGCGTACAACTTCGCTCCGGGGGGTTTCAAGACCGGCATGTTCGACGTTGACAAATAACATCAGCCGAAACACTCTGTTCCCTGGCATCCCCATCCTTGTACACCGCGGGGGCTCCAGAATACATTCCGATAGCCCCTATTGCCTCATACGTTCCGTGATCTGCATTGGCCGATCACCTGAATCCCAACGCCGGTGCCGCAAACCGGATTGCAATCCGATCAGGCGCAAGTTTGCCCAGTCAAACAGGTCATGTCTTCTGGCACCCCTGAAAACGGCTCCGATAAGCCTCGCTTGCACTCAGCTCGTTCATTTCCCAGGATGGATAACGCAGACGTGAGCCCTCTAGCTCGCTCGAGAGCTAAAACCGTACAGTCGGTCGCTATAACGGAGTCGGTCGCTGCCGATGCGCTTCCTTTGTCGGCACACGAAGAGGACGAGAATTCTGGCCCGGACGTTTTTGAGAAAGCGGCATCGCCCGAGACAGCAATGGGTGACGACGGCCAGCCCGAAGAGGAGGGCTCGGTGCTATCGCGGAGTGTTCAGGGACAACCGGAAGAGCTGCCAGTTGAGTTGGCCAGCTTAACTGACCGGTACTGGTCCCCGTCATCTCTTAACTTCTTTGGCTCTCGCAAAGATTATAACAGCTAACCCACTCCTCGCTAGCTTCGTGAACTCATTGACCGCCAAAGTCCATTCCTCCCCTCCCACGATAGACAGGATATCTAGTCTCTACCAGGATTTCTACGTCAAAGCAGACTCCCATATCGCCACACATATATCTGCTCTGGCTTCTCGAATAAATCGCGACCCCAGCCAAGCGACACTCGGTGGCACCCCGTCGAAAACTAAGAATAAGGACTTCGAAAATGTCACTCCCGGTCGACAGATGTTGACCGCCTCAGAAGTTACGGAGAAAAGACAAGCACGAAAGCTACTCGCTTCCAAGCGCCTCGGTCTGGAAGAAGCCGTGGAACGACGAGCTTGTGAGACGATTTATGACAAAATATGGAGACACAAAAGCACGCTCGACGAAGTACGAGATGAGAAATTGCGCTCGAAGACGGCGGCATTGCTCCTAGTTGGAATCAATCTCAAAGACTTGGGGGTGGACGTTGATATGACCAGTATCAGCCCGGAAAGGCAGAAGGAAGTGGATGAGGGTCTTTCTCTTGCCCGTGATTGTCTTGCGAAGATGAATGAGGAGAAGTATCCTCTGGGAAAGCTCCAGCATCTTGCAGCTGCCCACAAGGCCATTGTGGACGCCTTGACGAAATTACTACCTTCCTCCTCTTCTGCCGATGAGATTTTACCTACTTTGATCTACTCACTTATCACCTGCCCGCCGGAGGGCATTAACATCATAAGCAATCTCTATTTCATCCAAAGATTCAGGTCGTCGGGCAAAATTGATGGCGAAACGGCATATTGCTTGACGAATCTCGAGGCCGCAATCAGCTTCCTAGAGAATGTGGATCTTTCCGAACTTCGCTCAGATCTACCGGAAGGGCAGACGAAAGTTGCCCTTGAAGCGGTTGATCCTCTTCCCATCAGCCATGAAACGCCCGTCTCCTCTGTTCCAGCTGAGGCATCCGGTGAATTCTCGAAACCCACCGGCAAGGAGGGTGCCTCCAACACTTTGCCCCGGCGTCATAACCCTGCTTCAACCCAGCAACGTCTTAACAACATATTCCAACCTCCTTCAAAAGTGCTTGGGGCCGCAAATGATGTTGTGCGCAATACTGCGGACCAGGGCTTGAAGAACATTGGTGCATCACTTGACAGTAGCTTCAACTTCCTCTTTGGCCGTCTGAAAGAACTGCAGTCAAGCCAGCCGGCCGGTAAAGAAGGGGGCAATCCTGTCCTGCCCAAAACTTTAGCCGAAGCCCGGCGTCTGGTCGCGGCTCCGGTTTCTGGCGACCAGAACTCGGGCAAAGACGACAGTCCGGCGCAGTCGACCGCTTCTAATGACCGACCTCCTCTAAGGCGCATCGGTTCAAAGGCTGAGGATGCATTCCTAGGACTAGTCACGGGTCAACGAACTCCCCGTGACCGGAGTGTGGATAGTGTCCGAACACAGGGCAGCGGCAGGAAGGCTACTCCCGGAAGTTCTATCAAAGATGAGCCCTCAACCGGGGGCTTCTCGCAAGGTTCAGCTGGCTCCCAGCCCCCTACACCTTTAGAATCCATGCGGAACTTCGGAAATACTCTCAACCCTCTCAATCATATCCCGGGCATGATCCGAAGCTTCGGGCGTCCGGTCCCCGACGGTTCTGGAGGGATCGCAACGCCTCCAGAGAAGGCTCGACCAACGCCCGGCTCACGCGAGGTTTCCTCAGGAAGTGCTGCACCCTCCTCCTCCGCGAAAATCGACCCTCCCATTCAGCGATTTCTTCAGACCCAGAACGTCGACGATCTCACAATAAAAGATGTTGCCGCCTTACTGGAAGACTACAAGAGAATTTCTGCATTGTTGTTGAAGCAGGACTCCAATTACAAATAAGCAGCGACCTCTTCTTCCTCCCCCGTTATACCGGACTGTTCTCGTCCTTCATACCTTCTTTTTCTTCTTTTCTTCTTTTGTTTGTGTCGGTTGTAACAGCGTTGCAAATAACGGCTCTTATAGATCACTCATATCTCTGGCGTTTTATCACACTTTCTGCGTCAAACATACCCAAGTCATGGTATTAATTAGCATCGGTTTGGAGTTAATACATGACTTATCACAAGATGTAATCATGGACATGGGCGACGACACGTAGAGTAAATCGATTACATTATAAAGACATATTGTCTTCGTAGGTAACTCATGAGAGACAGGATGCACGCAAACTCAAATCATCACACATAAAATTCTAAACTAGCCTTAGTGCTGACCATTGCGAAGTCAGAAACACTTGGGATAATAGATATAGCACATGAAGTACTCCGTATGTAAGTCGACGAACGCAACGACGCGCAACGACGCCTCGCAGATCACCAGGATTGAGAGGCATTGCAGAAAATGCAAGCTGAGAAGTGTTGCAAGGAAAGGCAGTTCACGGAGTACGACCACGTAGCACCTCGGCCCCGCCTGTTCTCATTTCTTCTAATTTCTTAGTGAGATCGGAAGACTGTTCTTCGACAGTGTCATGCCTTCTTTTGATCTCAGCCTCGTAGGTGGCGGCCGTTTTGCGCCGCGCGCGACGTAGATCCTTCATCTGGTTCAGCATCTTGCTGAATTCCTCGATTAATTGATCACCACAGTCTTCCCACTCTTCCATGTTCAGATTAGAAAAGTAATCTCGACGTTCTGCGTCGGGAATCTCCATCAAGTATGAGATCTTGTCTTCAGACGGGACCTGCGTTTGCGGGGCGGTGGGTGGTGGAGTAGTGGATGGGATGCGGTCAAAGGGCTCGGCTTGAAGTTCGGAGAAAGACTTCTGGCGTAAGACCTCTGGCGGGTAGTCGAGATCGAGGTGTCTTTTCTTTGGCTGGGCTGGTTCCGGGCTCATCCTTCGGACAACCGAATTACGTCTCGCAAAGGGATCATTGATCGGATCCTCGTCATCAAGAGCATCGAGATTCGTGATATCAAACCGATTGAACGACTGCACGCTACCGGGTCTTCCATAATCTAGGTCAAATAGACCTTCGTCGTCTCCAGGCGGCTCCGGGCTGACTATTGACACGCCTGTCTTCCTGGCCGGCTGCGGTCGGGGACCAGACGCACGTCGAGTGGGAGTCAATTCTAGCTTGTCGAGAAGGGAAGGCTTTGGCGGGCTAAACCTTGTCCTTGGGGTCGTGCTCATGTTATGAGGAAGTGTGATCTTTCTAGGTGCGGTGATGGGTAACGCTTGGTTCGGAGCTCTGGTTTCAGAGGTCGATTGGCCGTAAACAGTGGTCTTCAGAGGCTCTTCCTGCACCGGGCTGGTGTTCTTTGGATAAGGCTTGCGGCTTGCACTCCAGAAATTCTGCAGGCGCTTGCTCAGTGGTGCCTCCATGCCACGTCGTTTTTGGGAATGGTTGGACTTCGTCTCATCGGAATCTTCATCGTCACCCACCACCGAGGTTAACTGGCTTTCATTGTCGATATCGTCTGAGTCAAAGCCCGCCGTTTTCAAGGCTCTGTCCCCGAGATTATCATACCATTTAGGGTCGTAGGGGCGACGGGTCTGGCGGAATTGATGCAGAGATCTTGCATTCACGTTCCCATCTGTACTGTAGTGCTGGGGCTGCGTGACGCGTGGGAATTGGTATGGGACATCATCGCCGCCCATGACACTAGTCGCAGCGACGGTAGAATCATCGACGCCTTCGACATCGGTGTCGAACATGTCCCTTTGCACCGCATTTTCGGCCGGCGGAAATGGTGGTCCTTGAGACTCCGGCTGCCTATTGGCTTGTGGCAGCAACGACGGCCCCAAATTCGTTGCTGGAACATCCACTCTGGCTTGGTCGGCCAGATTCTGCCGCAATTGGTGATTGGGAGCAGCATCATTCATAGGATTCCGAAGCTGGGTTGCTTCCTTGGAGTGTACATAGTCTCCAACGCCCATTGTGAATTAAATAAAGCGGTGAGGGTGGGGAGAGGAATTGGACGGCAGATCAAATCATACAAGAAGAGACAACTGAAGAGAAATATCAGTGCGCGATGTTCTATAAGTGAGGACGCTTGGCCTCCTGGGATGATCTAAGGGGCGGGGCCATTCATGGTGGTTGGAGAGACGATAAATGAGTCTTGGTCGGAGTTGCCCAACTTATCGACACGCGCGGGAACTTTCAAGGCACGCGAGGCTGCCACGAGGTCACGTGCGACAGACCGCCAGCCGATGGTTGCGATGTTCAAACTAATTCTCGATAGTCTACAGTACTGTCTAGTGTTTATGTAAAAACCATATCACAGACCCAAAATTCGCATCATATCCTCCTCCAAACAAGGGCTAAGCGAAATGGTAGTGTAGCCATCTCCGAAATCCTTCTTTCGCAATAGTATGCGGCAACATTATATACATGAATCCCCTCTTCAATTTGAAGCAAAATTATCATCATCAATATGAAAATCCTCGAGTGTAGAAGTCATCCCTTTGCCACGCCTTCTAGCTTTCTCAAAAAGCGCTTGCGATCTTTCGATCTCATTTTCCCTCATTTCCGCCGCCCGTCTCTGTTCTCGTCTGACCTGGATCGATTCATCCTGTAGGTCGTCTACCAGCGCCGTCCTGTGATCATCGTACTCATCGTTCTCATCCTCCGGGTAAGGCAAGGACGACACGAACATATCGCCGATCCACAGCGCAATCATGCCCCTGAGTTCGAGTAGGTCGGAGGAGTCGGAGTATGGAGGAGACACCATAACTTCGTCCATTCTAGCCGCAATCTTTTGAGCCTGGCTAAGTTCGTTCTTCTTAACTTCTGCGAGGAGGGTCCGGGTTCTATTTCGGGAGCCGCCATGGCCATCAAAATCGGACGTTGCATCTTCCTCTTCCGAAAAGTCTGACGAGTTCTCTTGATCCTCCAGGATCTTTTGAGAAGTCATCCGATTTTCTTCCTGAGTGACATAAACCCAAAGACCGAACATGGCCGCATAAAAGTGCAAGGAGCTTATAGCATCCGGATCTACCTTTCGAAAGGGATATTGCATGATTAACGTTTCGTAATAGTTTTTAGCATCTTCGAATCCTTCCCGAGTGAAGAGCAGCTTAGATGGCCCCGTCGCTTGAGCGACTCCATTGGCTGCTTGACACGCATTGTCGGATATCTGACGGCCGCGCCGGAGCAATATCTCAGCCCCGATGCCCCATCTTTCCTCGACTCGCACATCAAGAGGAGTCCCGTTATACTCTTCGCGAAGAAGCAGTCCCCATGCCCTTCCAGCCCGAATGTAATCTCTTTGGAGAAGGCAGCGGTGCAGGATAGAGGAGAGGACGGCAAAATGCTGGTGTCGAAGATTACCCTGATGAGCAGCAGACTGCGGGGGATAGATAGGAGATGATAAGGACGACAGTTCTTTCAGAATCTCGCCCTTAGTCTGTCGAGGTGCTTTCGCATCTTTGGCAGGGCCGTGTGGGAAATCCCCGCCCGGTAGTTCTTGATTAAAAGGAAGTCCGGCAATACGGTATTGATGTGCTTCATCCGGCGACAATGTCAGAGAGGGGCCAGAGGGCGCTCTGTCTGATGCAGCATCCGTTGTTTCGCCCTCGGTATCTGCATGGGCATTGCCCGAATCATCCAGGCTTTTTTTACGTTTCTTCGTTTCATACTGAGCCGCACGCAGACTAACGGGTTGTCGCCATGAATGCAGTGGAAGAGAAAAGGCTGACACCGAAGGAGTAAACGCCATGAAGTCCTCTGTCGTCAAAACGCAGGTGGTCTCCTTATCCCTCGAGGGATGATAAGCTAACGACCATGGAGGCTGGCGGTTAGGGTAGTTGCATACGCCAGGCTTTGGTAGAATGAATCCGACTAGTTGACGAATAAGATTGATTTTCTGTCTTTGATTGACGTCAAGAATCAATCGAGAGCTATAGTGGGGAAGCAAATGCGACGTGTTGAACAGAGGGAATGAAAGCGAAGAATGGAAAAATGAAAAGCAAAGGGAAGATCACCAGCCAAGACCGATAGATCAGATCCGAGAGGAAGCCAGGCATCCTCAGTGGCTCCCGTTAAGGCTCACCTACATGGCCTCAGGCCCCACCCAGCCGGTTCCGACGGAAAACGTACGCGAGTTCTGCTGTAACTAAGAAACAACAAGTACTCCATACCCCGGGGTAAACGGGATTCTTGCATGTCCGTTGCTAGGACCAGTACCTCCTACGGAGTAATTCACTACCTATTGCAAATCAGAGAGAATCATTAATAATCAATCTGAAGATTTACTCCGAAAGTCACGGGGCGGCAGGGTGAAGACTTGCCTAATCGGGCCAAGGCTAGTCCCGAACGGCGCCTAAAGGTCAGCAAACCCGCCAAACCGTCCAAACCGCCCAAATAATATGGCCAAAAGACCCCCCGTTATCGTTCACCTCCCGTCGTCGTCATCGCCGCTTCCCTTCTCTCCTACAACCCCTTCATCCCTCCCACCTCTTCCCTCATCCCCGCGGACCAAGCCGTCAATATCCGCCCGTCCCCTACTATTGACTGGCCTCCCGACCTGGTTGTCGTGGGGTTCTCTCCAGAAGCCGGTCGAACCCTTTCTTTTTATCTTCCGACTCCTCGTCACGGTAACTGAGACCGTTGGCACCTGCCGCTCCGACTCCCACAATCCAGTCCCTTCTCGATAATAGGCAGCTCGATTCGTTGGTCTTTCGAAACCTTCGCCTCTTTTCTAGCGTCACTCTTTTCGCGATCTTTAGCGACTCAACTGCGTTAATCCTACTTAGATAATCGATCTATTGGGAAAGTCGACAACGGGGACTGCTTGCTCTCCGACGCAGGCATCTAGGTCTTTTGGGATATTCAGATCCGTTATCTTGGGGGTCAGCTTTCACCTGAATTGTCCAATGGTATGTACTCCTCGTGATATATTTCATTCGCTCTTCTAGGCGTCCTGGGGAAAGCTGCTGGCAATCGGCTTCGAGAAGCGCTGCCGCGGAAGTTCATCAACGCCAATCTTGTCGCTTTCACTCCTGGGTCCTGCCCCATCTCTATCCATTCCGTTTGCCATATCTAAATTTCTCATTACGATCCTTTCTTCTCAATTTTGTATTTTATCCCTCCGTTGAGTTCCTTTCGCAAGTGCCTACTGTCTTCGCTCGTCTTACTAATGCGACATTTTGTTTTAGTCATCTAGTTGTCGATGGCAATAGGCGGTTTTTAAATACCCATCCCCACGTCCCGATCTTGCACTCTTGTTACTATGGGACAGTCTTCTTCGACGCAAAGAGACCACCGTCACGATAATCACCTAGAACACATCTTATCTCTTCAGGCAGCCCGTGGTCGGGTTAATAGTGATGCGGACATGAACGACGGGCGCGGCATTGAGAGGACCGGGGACTATGAGCCCCAGTCAAGACCCGAAATAACCGACAGTGGCATTCAGACTTCCCCTTCCGGTCAGCAGAGCCGGTCCGCGGAGTCCTGGCACCCGATGATTTCCGGAGAACAACCAGGAACCTCGAGACACATGGCAAGCATCCAGGAGGAGAATGGGTCACAATATGAATCGAGTCAGCGAGAATACCGGTCGGCTATCTTCGCTCGCATGGCTGCTAGAAGACAGTCCACTATGTCGCGGTTAGGGTCAAGGATCTTGCCAAATTCGGTTATCCGTGGGCTTCTCAGCAGCGAAGAAGAAACGCCTGCCGAGGGCCACGCTCATCGGCATGGAGTCGTTTCGCGAACCCTCCCACGCTCTGAAGTTTCTCACAGTAGCAGTCGCTTCAGCCCCTTCAGCTCCTTTGGCTCAAGAGGTATCAGCCGACGACGTTCGATTCGTGGGCCTTATTTTATTCCGCGCAGTGACCCGGGCCTGATTCCGGACACCACTCATCCTTCTACATTCTTCGATCCCACCGCAGACCATACGCCAGAAAGCACGAGAGGATCTTGGCGTCGAAGTGCTCGATTGCATCGTGTTCGACACTCCCTGTCAAGCCCTATCACGCATATGTTCGGTCAGTCGTCCTCGAATATGACAGATCCCATCACGACCAATGGGCAACAACATCCTTTGGGCTCATTGTCCAACGAGCCACCACATACCTTCCTTCCGCATCCAGGACCCATGGACTCTCGTATGGACTTCGACGAGCCTCACGAACTGGACTCCGTTGAGCCTGCTGTAGGAAGCACTCGTCCTACTTCCCCGATGTTGTCGCAGTCTGCACAGGGATCGACGGGCTTACGACAACTCCCAGGCCTATTGCGAGCCAGATCATCTAGGGCTATGCGGCGGGAGGAGCAGACGCCTCTGTCGCGCGTCCTTCAGCTAGCCGCTGCTGCCATCGCCGCCCAGCTTTCCGGTACTACCGGTCCAGTAATGCCTAATATCCAAGCGCTCGGTAATGACGGTTTGGACGGCTCTCTGGAAAACTTCATTCAAAGCTTGCAGCACGCGACGTCAACACAGACAACGCCAAATGATTCACCCGGGCCCTCTGCTGGGGACACAGGGACTGGGCCAGCGACACCTGTCAATTTCTTGCGAGTATTCAGATTTGCCAACTCGGAGAACGCTGGCCCACTTGGCATGTCGAACCGCTCTGCGGGTGAGTCCGATAACCTTGGCAGAAGTGCGGATGGGATGGATTTAGAGAATCCAATGGACGGACCCGAGGGACGGACTGTCACCCTGGTTGTCGTGGGAGTTCGATCGGTACCATCAGGCAACGGCCCGAGGAGCGACCAACAGGCCAACGGTGGTCCCGGCTTAGATGCCTTACTCCGTCTGCCGTTCTTGTCTCCAGGAAACCTTGCCCGTGGCCCGGAAAATGGTTCTACTCTTTCACCGCGTGCCGAAGGACGTCCAAGGTTCCCCATAACTAATCGAAATTCGGTGGGAAGTCCTAGTACCCTGAACATCAATGGTGACACCCCGCAATTGCAGGGCCACCAAAGCCCGTCGCGGCGGCTGTCTGACACTGGAGGCCGGGTGCCTCTGTCCTCTGTCCCTTCTGTGCCCTCGGAAAGTCCTCCGGGCCCTCATCCTCCTCCATCCACACCCGCCGAGCCAGGCCTTTCGGCGGTTTCATCAGGGGCTTCAACCCCCAGCCGCAGGCCATCCGCTGCGTCGATGATGCCCCCAAGCGTTCTGCTGCAGCCTGACGAGAACCGGACTATGCAGCCTACGGTTGAAGTTGACGAAAATCCACCTTTTACGGCATCGCACCAGCGACGTCGAAGTGATTCTGAGTATGCTCGGCATCGTGATCTGGGCTCCGGTGCGGTCCGGCGCAATGGAGTTGTCGAACCCGACCATGCGCCACCACCTGCCGGCAGAAGTTGGCTGATCTACGTGGTTGGCACAAACCTTTCCGAGAACCACCCTGCCTTTGCAACTCCAAGCCTGTTCACCGACGTGAGATTGACACCGTCCCCACTTGCTCTTGGTTTCGTTCTTACTGACTTTACTCGCCAGAACCCGACTTACGAGGATATGATACTGCTTTCATCTCTCTTGGGTCCCGTGAAACCACCCGTTGCCACCCAGGAAGAACTCAGCTCCGCCGGCGGTCTGTTCCGTCTCGTGGAGTACGGCGGATCGCTCACCGCGGAGGCTTTGGATGGTGCTGGCACCATCCATATTCCCGACGGAGACCGCTGTCTGATCTGTCTCAGCGACTACGAGGCAGCCGAGGAACTTCGCCAACTGAACAAATGCAAGCATGTCTTTCACCGAGATTGCATAGATCAGGTTCGTCCGATTAACCCCGATGGTCAAATCTACAATAGCCGTATCAGCTAACTTTCTATCAACTAGTGGTTAACAACCGGTCGCAACTCTTGCCCCCTGTGTCGAGGCCAGGGCGTTGTCGATTCAGCCAACTCGGATGGCGCGACGACTGGACCGAGCCCTGCTGCAGTGTGAGCAAGTCCACCTTTCGCCTTGGATTTCTCTACCCTTCCAGGATTCCGAACTATCTCTTTTTAATAGCCCCGAACCATCTGAGGATTATTAGCATGAAGCGTCTATTTAGCAGTCTCACGAACTTGTTTCCTTCCACCTTCTTCCTTTCTCATAACGGATATCCAGTGCATCTTTGATCTTTGATCTTTCTTTTTTCTCTTTCACAGAACGCCCCTGTTTTGGTTCTTGGGCTTCGGGCATCAATGGCATTCAAATTGTGCGGCGTACCCAGTTCGCTATGTTCCGGTGGCCTGGATGTCTTCACCATGATACTACCCACACGGGGTTCTTGTACTTCATTTTTCTATGTGACATACCTTATTGGATATTGAAATTTGCCTCCCTGCTCCTGCGCGTGGCTGTATAATCTATCAGTCTTCTGGCTCCTCGAATCTAGCATATAGAGTATAGATCGTAGGACAACGCCCCGCCATCTCCGCCCCTCCACGCTGACTCATCCCACCCGCGTCGACCCCTCCGGTATCGTCCCGCCGTGCTTGCTCCGGCGATTTCTGCGGTTCATTCGATCTGCTTGGGCTTCAAGTCTTCAACTCTTCAGGAACTTCTTACCTCGCGCAATATTTGCGACCAGTGTTAATTAGACGACCGCTTCCAAAAGAACCTCTCCGCGCACCTCTCCCCCGTCTCCGTTGCGACATCATACCCCTCCACGTATTCTATACCCCTCGATCTCTGACGAAAAAGGGATTCACCTACAATGGCAACTCCCGTCCGCATCACCGTCCTGATATCCGGAAACGGTTCCAACCTACAAGCGGTTATTGACAAGGCAAGCGCGGGTGAACTCCCGGCGACCATTGTCCGCGTCATCTCGAATCGCAAGGACGCCTACGGCCTCGAGCGCGCCCGCAAGGCCAACATCCCCACGGAATACCACAATCTCGTCAAATACAAGAAACAATACCCCTCGACCCCCGAGGGCGTTCAGCAGGCGCGGGAAGCCTACGATGCAGAATTGGCGCGATTGGTGCTCGCCGATAGTCCAGAGCTGGTCTGCTGTCTCGGCTTCATGCATGTGCTTTCGCCGAAGTTCTTGATACCGTTGGAGGAGGCGAAACTCCGGATCATTAACCTTCATCCTGCCTTACCGGGGGCGTTCAATGGGGCCGTAAGTTGACTTCCGTATTTCCCTTCGTGTCATTTCTCGGGCAGATGGGAGTGTATACCCGAAAAATCAATAACTGTCATGAATGATCGGGCGTGAGGAAAGAGAAGACGGTGCTTTTCTTGTCTCAATCATACGACGGCTTCTGATTGGGCGTTTCGGTCACCGAAGAACCCTCACTAACCTTCTTCCTCGTTGATAGAATGCTATCGAGCGGGCTCACGCTGCTTGGCTAGAAGGCAAAATCGACAAGACCGGTGTGATGATCCACAACGTGATTTCAGAGGTCGACATGGGCAAGCCGATTCTGGTGCGGGAAATTCCCTTCGTCAAGGGAGAGGACGAAGACCTAGAAAAATTCGAAGAGAAGGTTCATCGTATCGAATGGGGCGTTGTGATTGAGGGCGTGCAGCTCACGATCAAGGAGATCAGAGGGTGAAATCATTAAGTCTACTATAATACCACAGGGGCTTTGCCAACAAGAACCAAAATTTTGCATGAAAAATCAGGCGATGATTTCATGATTTCAATGATACACAGGAAATCTACTTTAGGGGGTTGTGAAAATTGAAAAGGAAAGGTAGGCTCAGTTCGTTGATCTTACTGTCCACTCAAAAATAAGGATGTTTCTGTGTGGCGCTAGAACTAATCAGAGAGCAGGAAGTCATGATATGATGCAGAAAACAAAACAAATTCCATTATAGAGAAAAGGGGGGATGAGGGGATGAGCTCACGCGGCGCCACACTCGTAAATTGATCTCTCTTTTCCCATTCTACAATTCTACTCGCTCCACGATACCTTAATCAATAGTACCCTTCTGCGGAAGTATCTGCATGCACCGGCTTCATCCTATGGGGCTGTGAGAGAACACTACTGCCGGTTGGCATCGGTGATAGTGGCCCCAGTGTTTCTGTTATGTGGGCAGACTGAAAGAATGGGTCCTCATCTTTTGACTCATGACCATCAGCCAAGCCATGATGATACTGTTGGGAAGTTAAAGGCTAATCAATGGCCTACGTATTACGAGTACGATGGCCCATATGATCCACGACGTACTAATGATCAACGCCTAAATGCAGCGTACCAAACATATAGTTTCAACGCCGGACTGAGAACTGGATACCACATACTGTTCACTGGTCACTGGTCACTGGACAGCATAGTACTGTCCCGTATCCACAACACTAGCATCTAGGACGGATCACGGAGGCACAAACGCCGACTATGGAGCCTGTCTGGATCTGATAAACCAACCATTGCCTCTCATCTAAACAAAAGACAGGGTTCAGAGTTCAGAGTCAAACTTGAGGGAAATGGAAGGGATGGGGAACTTTGCATCACCCTGCATCGTCAGACCCAGTCAATGCTCAATAATATACAACTTTTCCCATCGTGGTCCTCAACAAGGAAGGTGGCAACCGGCCAGAAAGGTCTCTAAATTAATACAGGACGGAGGCAATTAGTGTTTATTAATTAACAACAGGTTCGGTGGCATTTGTCTCATGCTCTGCCGGTGGACAACGCCACGGAGATGAAGTAAGAGTCATGGTCCGTTGACCACCCGGGCCGGTTGGGTTAGATGGCGATGTTCAAGGTGAGAATGTGGAAAGGGTTCTTTTTCTGCTTTCTGCCAAAAGTACAACGATGCAAGCTCACACTACGGAGTACAGATCAGGAACCCCAGAAAAGGTTTGCCTTCCGGTGTCAATTTTCCCGTGGCCAATAGGTTGACAGAGAATGTAGGGTATCCCGTAAGGTAGACAGACAGAGACACTACTGCGACTACTCATGCAGCATCATCCTTCGAGCAAAACCAACCAACCTTTCATTTCCTGGTCGCCCCCGGCCCGTTTGGTGAAACGTGTTCAAGCCTCTGTTGATCTGATCTTCATCTGGCGTCGGTGAAACGGTAGGTTGAATTGGTCGTTGCCTGACAGACCTCCTGCCTAGAACTTTCTCTTTTGCTGTTGATGGCCTGGCTTAACTCCGATGATGGATACCGTGTGGCTGTTCCATCCTGCCTTCCGTGTCATGATTCATGAATCACTCAACCGTGGAATGGGGACAAGGGAGACCACTCGGAACGTAGAATGCAACTATGCATCCGTGACTGGGGCCTTTTTTCCTTCTTGAGCTTGGTACAGACACAAGACCAATCCAGATGGGGCTGGTCTGGTTGAACAGGACAATCAGATTTGCTCCCAAGCTCTTTATGTCCGAGGTCCCCGATGGGATTAGGATTAAGATAGGCTCAGACGGGCAGGAACTAACGCAGAAAAAGGAGACTTGCCACCGACCACCGTTGAGCATCCACGGAAAACTGTTTACATGGCGATGGGACGCTCATCATACTCCGTACAATGAGTGGGGGTGGGATAAGAACTCCGACTGTCAGTCTATTTCTTTCTCTCTCGTATGATATGGGAAAATTCCAGCCAGGCTAGAGAGAATGGATCCGGAGTCACTCATACCCACAACCCTGTGGAGAGGCCTGGAGGCCTGGAGGGCGAAAGGACAAGGGAAAGAAAGAGAAAATGGAATGGATCTCCGACCAACCATGCTTTTCTTCCCACCCCCCCTCCATGCAGGCGCCCACTCCTGGTCCTATAGGGAAGCAAAGGACAAAAAGGAAAAATAATAAGAGAAGGGAACGCGGTAGGGATCATCCTCATGACAGACGATAGGCCGAGAAACCGGACAATCCAAGCCAGTCTAGTCAAGACTCATGAGGGCTCATTTCCCACCAGGGCCAATCCGTTGATATGACGGGCCAATCCGTCGGCACCTCTACCCACCGAGGATGCTCACACCGGCCTTCATTGGATTATGCCGGCTGAAATGGCACTGATTGGTATTGGCCACGGTTATTAACCTGATTTCGACCCCCGTTCCTCACCTTTTACTAGACTGGGCATGGGGACTGAGCTCCATTGTCGAATGTGAATGCACTACGGTGTACGCAGTGCACATTTGCTAGCCAACACCGGTTTAGTCCAGAACTGACTATTGCTGTGACGGATGTCGCTGGTCTGGTCTTGTCTGGTTCATTGCCCACATGCCAGGGTTGTCCCACTTCCCTAGGTACACCGGTACTTCCGTAGACAATTCCGAGGGAAGAAGAGGACAAGGAGGGGGTGAATGATTCATGGAGCAAACAACACTTGGCCGCGGAGAATACCTGATTGGGAGACTCCAGGGGGTTTTTCCATGCCTGGGGACCAAGATTCTTCCCCCCAAAGAGGACAAGACCGCAGCAGAATGGAGAGACCGGGAAAAAGAAAAAAACTTGTAGAGAGTACCAGACTCTCCGAGTACCACCCAAACCACACACAATGGCGCACATACCAGAAAGACCCTCTTGGCAGTTCATCCCCGTGGGACCCGGTGAAAAAGGACCCGGAGAAGAAGGGGGCAAAATACGAAGTTTCCTCTGCGGTTGTGGGCACTGCGGTTTTACACACCGAAGACCTTTCACTAACCTGGACAGTGAACACAGAATTTTCAAATTTCCATGAAAAAACACGCGGCTGTCAATATCTTCGTCGATCAGGAACATCCGATTGTGCCGATATACTTTCGGCCAAGGGAAAAAGTCCATCCCAGTTCCAGGGAAAAAAATTTTTTTTTCTCTTCTCTGGTGAGTATCCGAAAATAGGATGATGTGCAATAACGACCAAGACCTTATCGTCAAGATGATCGCCACGAGTCAGTCCATTCGGCATAGTATAGTAAGTCTAGGACGCGCGAAGGGAAAGGGGAGGGCGCACAAGGGAACGGAGAACGGAGATCAAACCACCAAACCATCAAACCATCAACCATGCACCATCAAGCAACGATGACTGATGGCCACGACCGAAAGGAGCTCCTCTAGTGGCCCGCTGTCAATAACGCTGGCGCCTATAGCATTCGATTATTATCACTCCACCGCAAGTCCTTTTCCGGATCCACTCCGGACGAACGTTTCGGCAAATTTTACCCAGCTGGTCCTGGACTGTCCGTTTCAGATTTGCCGACAGGGAAATGAATTTATGAATAATCTTTGTGTTCCAGATTTTCCTTAATGCCCTCACGGCACTGTCTGTGCCAGAACTACCAGGGAGGGAGGCATGGACCTTCCCTTGAAAGGGGCAACTCGAGATATAAACTTTGGATCAAGTGGAGGGTGCCACGAGGGTCGTTTTCATTAGGTACATAGTCGGATCTCTTTCGTTCTGTCTGTCCGTTCTTCCGTTGTGTTTTTGTTTTTCTCGTTATGTCTTTATTTTTCTTTACTTTCATCGCCGTGGTTCCTGTGGTCATGGCTCAAGCATTCTGTCTGACCTCTGGATGAGATTGACACAGGGATCTTGCTGAAATTCTGTGTGCATATCCATCCTTTACGACCTTCTTCCTACTCCCTACTACTCCATGGAGAGAGTCCTCCCGTGATAGGTCATTCCAGGGCTTGGACCAGCCCCGGGGACCTTCTCTGCTCGGGGTCCACCAGAGATTATTACTCCGTCCAGAGTATGATTCCGGATGGATCTGTCCGGACCACCAGATAGCCTTTCTGTCGCGTTCCGTTTCTTCCAGGTCCCAAGAAGCAACTTCTGCAGGCAGATATGCTTGAAACAAGTAGTGGAGAGCATCGCCTTGGCTGGCTCCTTGATTCTTCTTTTCCGTTCGGACGGGTTTCTGGGATCCCTAGTGCCAGATGCTATTAACGTGAAATCCGCACATACCAACGCTAGTGTCAACTAGTGGGCTCCATCTGCCCATGTCGGAGGCTACTTGACTTCCTATGCCCCGGACGTCGTGACGGGGACTTGGTCCAGGGGAGAGAGCGTGTCTCTGGGAAGATGAACCGCCATACGGTCGTAGACTCGTAGTAGTAGAAAATTGGAGGTGGTGAGGTCATTTCCACGCTCCGAATCATGACGATTTCCATCCAGAGAGAATGTTCGGGACTATGCAATGCCGAGCCATATTTAATAATGTGATGGAATAATAGGATTAGAAAGATTAGGATTAATATTATTATAATAATTATCAGCATTATTCTGCTTGCCATGCCGCAGGTGAGGAATTTGCCTTTTGGAGGTTTTGGGAGTAGTTCGAGGTAGTTTATTCCCTTTTGGGCTCATTCTGTACTTCTCTTTCTTTCTTTCTTTCTTTCTTTCTTTCTTTCTTTCTTTCTTTCTTTCTTTCTTTCTTTCTTTCTTTCCCTTTTCTTCTTCATCGCCGTCTTCCTCTTCTTTTACTTCTCCATCCTCCATCCTCCATCCTCCCTCCTTCTTCCTCTATCTTTCTCTTTCTCTTCTCCCCACGCTCGTTACCCTTTTCATTCCCTCGTTTCATTGAACCTCCTTCCCCCTCCTCCCTTCCCTTCCTCTCTCTTCCTCTCCCAATTTCCGTCTTTGTTCCCACCGCAATCCTTCGTCCTCTCTATCTCCCCGCCTTACCGCTCGGGGGCATGCCAATGGTCGGGTCTCCTGCCCTGCGATTCCTCCTGACAGCCGCTGCCATCTAACGATCGTCACCACCGCCACCATCGCCGTGCCAGTATATAACGGTCTTTTCGCCGGCAACCCGCCTGGCTCCTTGAATGCAATTCGTGCCATTCCCATCACCATGGCGCATCCGTACACCCCGCCCCAAGCCTCCCTGACCGGCTATCTGTCGGGTCCGATGCAACCCATGCAGGAACCACCGCTCTCGGCCTACTCCGTGCTGGGGGGCGGGCAATATCCGGAGAGCGTCGCGTTGTGGCACAATCCACCCGCGCAACCTCCCCAGCCGGGCTTGCCCATCGCCACTTCGTACCCGCCGGCTCCGAAGCCGCAATCCCTCCTGCAACCACTCCCGGACCAAAAAAAACACAAACGCACCAGAAGCGGCTGCTTCACCTGCCGATCTCGTCGCATTAAGTGTGACGAGGCCCGACCCGTCTGTGACAGATGTCGAAAGGGCAATCGCGACTGCGTCTACCCATCCGCCTCCGCCGGTTCCGCCTCCAAAGCCGGATCCCGCTCCGGTGTGAAACCTAAAGCTCCGCGGCCCCATTCGCGTGGCAGCGACTCGTCCGGTTTGCTCGAACATGAGGAGGTGCGCGCATTAGAGCCTATCTTGGACGAGGAGGAAGAAGACGAGGAGGAGGAGGAAGGGAGCGTGGGATCGAGCGTGCGACTGTCGCCGACGACGGGGCCGCCGCCAGGTTCTGCTCGGCCGAAGCAGGGGTTGCCCAAGAAGCAGAGCACCCAATCTCTGGGGAGGCGCCCGGCAAAACAGCGCGTCGCCACCGCCACGGAGGGGTCGGGCTTCAGCAAAGACGTTAGCAGCTCGCCGTCGACAGAGGCATCGTTTAGGTTCGACTCGACCAGCGCGCGCTCGGCGAGTATCGGCTTTGCCGCCCATGAACCTCTGGTGCTGCCTAGTCTGGGTCATCTCCCCGAGGATCTGCGGTTCTATCTCTCTTTCCATCAAGAGTATATGTCCTACCGACATTATTTCTTGCGCCCGCCCAGTAATCGGTTTGTCCATCAGAACATCGTGGAATACGCGCTGCGCTATGAACCTCTGCTGTATGCCGTCGTGGGATTCGCTGCGTACCACCATTGCATCCACACCAGCAGTGGCAAGCTCTACACCTTCCTCAAATATTATAATAAAGCGTTGACGTTGTTGCGAAAATCCTTGGGCTCCGGTGAGCCGCATTGCGAGGCAACTTTGATCACTGTACTAGTGCTCACCACTTTCGAGGTACGTTCTCTGCTATTGATAAGGTAATCGCACATTTCGTGCATCGAACCAGACAGATGGCTGACTTTTCTCAGGAATTCATAGGGGACTGGGTGAACTTAATCGACCACCACCAAGCTGCTCATGCTTTGATGCGAGAGCTACTAACGCCCGAGTCGGCATGCATAAACCCGCTGCATAGTCATATCTTCCTATGGTATGCTCGATTTGATGTCGTGGCCGGAATCCTGGCCGGCAACGAGACGGTTCTGGGCCGTGATTGGTACATTGCGAAGGAAGAATACGATGCTGAACAAGCCGCCATGCATCCCGACGATGCGGAGAAACAATTGGCGTTGGCAGCATCAATCAATCGTCGGTTCGGGCTAGAAATGGCCTCGTTATATGCAAAACTGTCCCGCGGGATGATCCCGTTCGATCAATTTGTCGCTCAAAATGATCAACTGGAGCAGAATCTGGATCGCATCAAACAGATCTTGGATCAATACAATAATTCGGAGTTTGCGGTCTGGGACTACCCAAACAAGAGGCCTCTTACCGATGAGGATATCGTGGATCCATACGTTCCGGGAGGCTTGCATCAGGGTCCGTTGTGGGACATCAATATCGCGTGGATTGACTATTACTCCACCAAGGCCATGTTCAAATACCAGTCACTCTTGTCGGTAAAGAAGTCGTCATGGGAGGAGCTGGGCAATCTCGCAATGGAACAGTGCCGGTTAATCGAGGCGATCGAACGATGGCCGGACAAGGAGAGCGGATATATCTTTGCTTTCAAAAACAGTTTGGGAATGGCCAGTCTGTTTTCCCCCAAGGATGACAAACACGTCATGTGGAGTCGGAGGAAGTTCGCCCTCATGGAGCAAAATGGGTATGTTCGCCTTAGGGCGCAATTTTTACTTCAAAACTGACCTCGATCTTTTTCAGATACGTGACTCCGCCAAAATTCCGGCAGGCCCTGGCCGCCGTGTGGGAATTGCCCGAGCTCAATCACTGGTGGCTTCCGCACGACGAGGGTTATCCTAGCATTCTGCGCGAGGTTCGCGCAATGACGGAAGAACGAACAAACAACCCGCGAGATAATTTTCGTGAGAGCGTGCGAGACTTGAAGACGTTGTTCTGGAATATCAGCCTGGACGACACCGAGAGTGAAAATAGCCCGGTGTCCACTGGGCCGGAAGGACGTTGATCAGATGGGAATCCTGCGGATGACGAAGACTCCACCTGTTTCAAATCCCTCGGGGCTTGCCATTTCCAGAATCACTCCGTGACAGCCCAAAAGTGGCGAAGTCGAAGCTCGATCGATCGCGGTGGATCCGATGGTACTGGACAAGTCCCGTTAGGGTAACCCTCTCCGAGACCGGCGCGACGTCAAACCGTTGGTTAGCGTCTGTCCCCAGGAGCTTAAATGATTTTATTCAATTGTCCCTCGATCAATAGAAAAAGGAGAACAAAATCACAACAGGAAAGGATATCCCGTCTTCATCGGGACGGGCCGGGTCTGGCGCTTCTACTGGATCTTCTGGAGCTTAGACTTCTGGTCTCTCATTCCCATTCCTTCTCCCCACTCGACCGGCTTGCTTTTGTTTTTGGAAGGATCTGCATCGCAAATTCTGGTTTAGATTTTTCTCTTCTATTGGGGTCTTAGCGGCGTTGTGCATGGCGTAGACTTGTGTCTCTGGCATGGGCGCACTTGGATCTTTTGGTATTATACCCTTTGATGCACTGAATTTTGGATCGATTCTGATTTCTTGATTTCTTTTGCTTGCGAGATCCTGGAAATACTGTCTATCCTTGGTCTGGAGGGCCTTGTGCCACTCATATACATATCACTTACATCGTTGTCATGTCTACGTGATACATAGTGATACATATACCCAATGCTATTGGACATGCAATTAACACCGTCATCTTCGCTTTCTAGTGCCCTCCTCTCTCTTCGATTCTTTGTCATTTGGAGTAGCATGTCGTGTCAGCCAGGTCTTTTTGTATGACGTGATATTCATTGCATGTTTGGTCGCAGAAATCTGTCTACGCGCACCCCATTACTACCGTCTACTCTCAATATCTCGAAAAGGCACTTCTCGAGCTGGAATCACCGTCTCCAATCCCCCTGCTAATTCACCAAGTCCGTCGTCTCCATCCACGTTCTCTCCCCACGGCAAAGAATCTACATCAACCTCCCATCCAAGCAGGCACCGCAGCACAACCCCGGCTCCGGCCTTGCTCATCACCGAATTCATCTCCTTACACCGCTCATCGCAAACACATTCAAGACACCCCTGCGGGGTCAAACACTGACAGGCCTCGACGCGTGATACCGCCCGACGGAGGAGCACGTCGATAAACTCAAACGCTTTGCTTGCGATCCCCGAGCCGCACGATCCCCCCTTAGCGTCATAGAAAGTCAACCGAGCTGGCCGTTGCCGCGCAGGCGGCTGCAGCAGTTTTCGGATATTCTCCTTCTCGGCTGCAGTCTGATTCCGGGCATCGACGGCCATTTTCAAGTTCTTGCCTAGTTCTTTCTTGGCAACCTTGCATTCGGTGCGGACGTCGCCGGGGGAGGAGATGACGAAGCTCGGGAGCAAGGACAGGACGGCGTGCTCGGCGGCGTGGATGGCGGCGGCGATGTTCAGATATCGGGATTTGAGAATTTCGAGCGCGGTCTTGGGCACGTCCAGCCACATGCCCTTGGTAAGGATATCGATGGGCGGGTTATCCACCATCACGGCATCGAGCACACGGCCGCGCTTATCGACCTTGAAGAACCCGTAGACAACGGCGTGGATGCGGACAGATCCATAGAAGGCGCGCGACGGTGAAGACGACGTACTAGGGATGAAGCGCATCGTCTCCGTCTCAATGGGATCAACGTCCGTATAATCACGTTGCATAGTGCCCCAGTCTACGTGCACGCGAACGACACGCGCGAATCGCTGGTCCGGATTGAGTTCTTTGACCAGGTACGTCTGTCCCTGGTGGAGGAAGATTCCACCTTCATAGATGGAGAAGAACGCCCGCGAGGCCTCGACTTCCTCCAGAACCATGTTCCGAGCGTTGGTGACGTCAATAACGGCGAAGTGCTGGTCTTCGGTGTCGCGGATTGAGACGCAGCGCGAGGGCTGGGGACGAAACCTTTCGTGACAGTGATAGAAGCCCAGTCCATCACGCATGAGGCGTGTCGCTGCAACCTCGGGGAGTTGTTCACCGAAGTAGACGCGGTCTTCTTCCGGGCGGATGGGCATCTCGAACGCGGCACATTGCACATGTCCCTCGAAGATGAGTTCGTTGGTCAGATCCACCTGCAGCTCGCAATTGGGCCGAGTGAAGAGCTCCTCCGGGTTTTTCATATAGTGCTGGTCCGTGGGGAATCTATCGCCTACCAGAACGGAGAGGGAATCCTTATTGCGGCGTCCGGCACGTCCGCTTTGCTGGCGCAGGTTGGAAATGGAATACGGGAAACCCAGTGTGATAACAGCGTCCAGGGAGCCAATATCAACGCCCAGTTCCAGAGCGTTGGTGGCCACAATGCCCATTAGTTGGCCTTCGAACATCTCTTTCTCAATGCGCCGACGGTCTTGCGGACTGTATCCGCCTCGATAACCCATCACCAGCTGGCCAACTTCCTGTCTTTCGAGAGTGTGGAATTCGGCCCGCACGGCTTGCAGGAGTACCTCGCACAGTCGCCGAACCCGGCAGAAAGCAATTACTCTCGTGCCCCTGAGAATCAGTTGACAGAACAGCCGTGCCGTTTCAGCGACGGCGTCGCCACGTCCGGAAGTTGGGTCGTCGGGGTCTTTGAACGGTGTGTTCCAACAAATGAATTCCTTCCGACCTGATGGGGAACCATCAAAATCTATCAATTTGACATCGTCGATCCCGAAGACCGCCTTCATATGGTCTTCAGGGTTCGCCACGGTAGCCGAGCAGGAGATAAATCGGACATGTCGGTTTCCTACGGCAGCACAAACTCGACGCAGTCGTCGCATGATGAAAGCGACATGGGATCCAAAGAGGCCGTTGTAAACGTGCAGTTCGTCCACCACGACAAGTTTCAGATTCTTCAGGAACGAGCGCCAAGAGCTTTCCTGCGGAAGAATTGTGATATGCAGCATATCAGGGTTGGTGAAGATGATGCGAGCCTCGTCACGAATGAGGTTCCGGTTTTCCATGGGAGTATCGCCGTCGAAGGTCTCGACTATGGCGTCCTCCAGGCCGTCCATGAACTGCAAGAGCTCCTTCATACTCCGCCTCTGGTCTTGCGCAAGTGCCTTGGTCGGAAATATGTACAAACCTCGACTCGCATGATCTTTTTCAAGCTCATGGAGCATCGGCACCTGGTAGATCAACGACTTTCCTGAGCTGGTTGACGTAGAGACAATGACGTGGTGACCTTCATAAAGGTGGTTGATCGCCTCCGCCTGATGAGAATAAAGCTGAGTAATGCCTTTGGTGTTATACAAGGCATTGACTAGATTCTGGGACAACGGAAACGTCAAGTCACCGTATATAGCAGGCTGGGCCTCAAACACTCGATGTCCCTCCGGTACGATTTGCGCTGTGTACCAGTCCATCTCACGGATCTCGCCGATGATTTCTGACATGGCTTTGCGTTCTTTGGGTATCTCCTTTGGTGCTTTGGACTTCAATGCATGGTGTTCAACCACGTCGTCGGGGGGCACCGGAATCCATGAGTCCTTCTCCCGTTCCAGTTTTTCGACTGGGTCTGTCCCATCGTCCTCGCATTGCACCAGGAACGCCTCGATCGCATCGGTGAACTTCTTGTTTCGTTTCTCAATCAACCCCAGCATTTGTTTCTGGCTGTAAACGGGCATTTTCAAATCCTCGTCCTTCATTTTCCGGACTGGCTTCGTTGCTTCTCCGGTCTTGGAATGTTGTATTTCCCTCTTCAGATCCCCATCCACGAGCTCGAATAGCAACGTCTTCGCCAAGTCAGAGTCATCACCAGCCTCGTCACGTCCATACGACTGAAGCATCTCCCTCTCTCCGACGGTCATCACCTCCAACTTCGCTTCATCCACATACTCGAACCGTACAGCGCGCGGCACAAGGGTCTTCACACGCGCAACATCCTCCACCGTCAGCGCATCGCCACCCATCTGCCCCTGCACGGCCTTTTTGATATTCTCAAAAGTCGTCGCGAAATGCTTCCGCGTACAGCAGAACGTATACACCAGGTTCAACGCGCGATGGGTCCGCGATAGCTTCTTGAACGGATCCGGCCAGGGGCCTGACGGAGTCCTTCGGTTCGGAGGTGTCTTTTTGTCCGAGCTCTTAGGCTGGCCTTTACCTTTTCCTTTGCCTCTGCCGCTCCCTTTTCCATTGTTCGGTAGAGTTAGCCTCGTAGAAGTTTCTGGGTCCGCCGTCGGTTGCTCCGAAGATGTCCTCGAGGAGTAGTCGTCCTCAAGACTCGTAGTTTGCGCACGAAATTCCACCGGATCCTCGCGACGTCGTTTCGCCTTCACCTCTTCACCACATCCCTGCGCGTCTGCATTCGAATCCGGATTCTCGATATTCCCCACCGACGGATACAGATTCCCAGATTCTAGCGTCTCGAGAGACGTTCTTTTCCGCTTCGTCGTCGACACCGCAGGAGGGCCAGCGCGATCCGATTCTGAAGAACATTGCGATTGCGATTGCGATTGGGAGCGTGTCGACATCACGACGTCCCATCCATCGTGTGTTCTCCTTTCCTCCTATCTGTATCTCGTGATGTAACTCCGCCGAGGTGACAGATTATTTATTTACAGGGAAAGAAGGGTCTTTTCGTTCCCAGAAGAGAGCGATGCAAAAAACAAGGAAGGCGACGAACGGGGCGAAAACGACGCGCGATCACGTGATCTGTTCCCGTTGGGTTATCTAATATTACTTGATTCGGTCTAGTTTAGGTGCCTTGCTTGTTTTGCTGCCTCAGGCACCGGTCTTAGATAGGTGGTGGGATCTAGAGAAAGAGAGAGACAAAGGAACGAGGTATTGAACGAGGGGAAATCATCTTCGACATAGGGAAATAGGAATGACAGAAGTAGAGAGAGAGAAGGATAGAGGGAAGAAGAGAATGGAAAAAAAAGAATGAAATGAGATATATTCAAAATCCCCAAGAAAAGGAGAACCCAGAGGAAAAAGAGAAAGAAAAAGAAAAAAGAGGGTAATGGCATAAAGATAGAACAAAAAGAAAAGAAAGAGAGAGAAGAAGAAGAGAAAAGTCCAGACCCCCAAGATCAATACAACCCACCAAACCCAACCAACTGAACCAACTACCTACACAAGTCCCGTCGAGTTGAGTCCCAGCTCCATCTCCAATAAGACTCCGATCCAAACTTAACTCGACCAGACTCCTCGTACCCAAATGCAGAATGCCTACCCAAATCAAGTCCCTGAAATGCAGACGTTTTGTTAAATCCAACTCCCTCTTTCTTTTCAATTGTGACAAGATTAGATGCATGGGCCCAAGCTAGGATCGAGTGACCGGAGGCGTGAGTATGCGTGCGTTTAAGTGTGTTTTGTGTATAGTATTAATCAATAACCCCCGATCCGAGGGGCAGGGGAAGGGGAGGCGATCTGTTGCCCCGGTCCGATGAAATGAAGGGAGAAATAGGGCTTGGGAAATTGTTCTACTGGGATATAGAAAGGGAAGTATCTGGCTCCGGTGTGAACTCGAATCATTTGCGGTTCTGGATGCAATGGCAATGTGTATAAATAGAAGAGAAAAAGAATGGATATGTTCGCTGATCATTGTTCATTGAGGAGGTCGCAAACGACCTGATAAAGCTCCTTGGCGTGGTCTTCGTGCCCGGTCTAAAAGGTGAGAGATTTCGTCGATTAGCTACTGACTGGATGGTGACTTTTGTCCGGACAAGAGAACCATGTTCACTCAAGGAATGAAGGACTTACCCGCAGCAGAATGGGGACAGAGCGACCACTCTCCAGACTGGCCAGATGAATATGTTTCGAGTTCGGTTCGTTGCCCGCGGCGTCGCCAACCGTCATGCCCTTGAAGATGGGAGTGTTCAGCATCACCCGTCCGACACCGTCGGCGCGCATAATCAGTCGAGTGGATTTCTTGTCCTCCTTGCCGTCCGTGACCTTGACGTTGACCTTGAATGTGCCGATTCCGCGCTCGCGCCACTCCTTATCGGAGAACTGGAAGAGTTTGGCTTTGCAGGAGAAGTACGTCTTCTCCTCTTCTTCGCCGGTCTCGACTAATGGGAATATTAGCATTTACGACAGGTAAATAAAGTTTGGAAGGACATACTCGGCCGTTCAAAGAATCGCTCGTCGGTCTTATCTTGCTCGAATTCACCCGGACCACTGTCGACATTCTCTTCTTTGTTCTCCTCCTCTTCTTCATCGTCGGCGGGAGCCCCAAACGGCTTGTCCTTGCTGGAACCACTGAGCGCAGTCGGGACCGACGGCGATGCGAAACTGGTGAGACCTGCCTTGGGCTGGGTTGCCCCAAAGCCTCCGCTAAATCCAGAAAACCCAGACCCCAGAGCAGAGAAGCCCGAAGAGCCGGCGGCGGCGGCGAATCCAGTGCCGGCGGGTTTTGATGCCGCAGTTTCCGACGACTTGAAGACAGACGGCGTCGAGCTTCCTAGCGAGCCGAAAGGAGATTGCTCTGAGCCGGAGAAGGCGGCCAGGGTTGACGAGGCAAAGGCAGACGAGGATGTGGTGGCTGCGGGCTTCGGTTCTTCTTCCTTCTTTGCTGATGAAGCACCCAGCGACCCGAAGGGAGAGACGGTGGAGGTGTTGGCGAATGCGCTTGTGACGGGGGCCTAGCAAGAGCGGAGTCAATACCGAAATAAAGCGGTTCCCATCCCGGTACGAATGAACGACCTACCTTCTCTCTTTCCTGCGAAGCATCACGATGTCTCTTCTTCTCCGGCTCACCTTCAGTCGCAGATGTCTCCGTCGGTGCACCGTTCTCCGCAGCAGCAACAGCAGTCTTACTCTCCGACTCCTTAGCGCTGTCTTCAATCTTCGTCTCATCCTTATCCAACTGATCCCTACTCCTCTTCTTCTTAGGACTCAAGATCTTGCGCGAGAGGGCCTCCGCATCCTTCAACTCTCCCAGCTGTTGACCATCTTCAGTTTTCGACAACGCCGCGTTCGCGTTCGCTTCCTCGTAGCTCGAGTCCCGCGACCTCTTCCGTCTATGACCAGCGTCGTCCATCTCGTCGTCGTCGCCGTTCTCGCCGTCGCTTTTTCCCGACTCGTCGTCGTCGAACGATCGCTTGCGGCCTCGACTGCTATCTCGGCTGAGGGTACCGCCTGCTTGCGGCTGTGGTTGTTCGGTCGAGGAGGATTCGGGGACAGGGACGGACGTGATAGACGTTTCCTTGAGTTTGTTGCGCACGGGACGCTCGCCGCCTTCGTTATCGGATGCTTGGGAGTCTTCGGCGGTAATCGCTGCCGGTTGAAACATGTCAGATCAGACCACGTTCTTACGCCCGAGGCATATTCGCAGAGATTTTCTATTGGGAAAGAGCCAGAATGCAGCTAAGCAAGACGTACCTTGAGGGTCTGTGGATTCCTTATGGATATCACCTGCAACCACAAACGTCCATGTTAGTATGGTTCCGAGAATCGAATTCCACGGCGATACGTACCTTCCAGGCCAGGATCTTTACGTAACTCAGACGCCATGTCTATCGCCGAACGTTGAGATCAAGTGCGACCAGTTCCAAAATCTAAACGTGGCGACAATAATATGGAAAACCGTCCAAATACCAAAATTGAGATCGCAGCCGGAGTCGTAACGTAATCGAGTCCAGAGACGGCAGGGACAGGGGACTAAGCAAGATAGAGTAAGATGTTAGAGCATTGAGCTTGAGCCAAGCGGGAAAGTAGTTAAGGCACCGGACAGAAGCAATATAAGTAGGAAGGAAGGAAGAAAGAGGAAAGAGAAAAAAAAATAAAATGAGGTCCACACAGCCAGAGTGGATGAAGCAACTTCTGCCCGCAGGTGGGGATATGATATGCAATGCAAACAGTAGCTTAATCTTACCCACCAGGTCTTGTCGGTGGTCTAGACGAGTCTCGCAGAGGAGGAGGTCTCCAGACGGATCGGATCTCTGGGAAGTTGGGTTTCCCCTCAAGAGCACGCAGAAACTGTGTGGTGTTGACCAGGCGACGCTGTGAGGGATGGGCGGGTTGGTCGGTCGATTTCTCAGGGTGAGGAGGGTATAGAGCAACCGAGGGCGCTGCGAAGGGGAAAAAGAGTCAAGAGCAAAGCCCTGACAGGTAGCCAGCAACGGCAGAAGATCAGGCAAGGATAGCAGGTGGCAGCGAGGCGAACCAGCAAAACGAGGTGACGACAAGCTGCTTTGTTGTCGTCGGACGGCGAGTTGCTCGGCTCCGTCACCGCTCGGCCCCGCAGCTTTGCGGCTCGGCAATTTGCTCTGTCTATAGACTTGGGAAGACATGTAGATGGGAATTCTAAGTAGATACACGGCTTAAATAAATAAGAAAAATGGAATAGTAAAACAGCCCTTGTTCCAACAACAAAGAATCATCTGGTAATTCACATCATGCAAAGAGAACCTCCGTCCGGCTCCCAGTTCTGCATCCTAATCGCCGCTCACGGTTCCCTCAAGGCTCAATCCCTTTCACCAAAGCTCAACTCACGCCATTTTCCCTCCTAACTGATGAAGCAGAGACACCCAATGGCAACATAGAACACAAATAGTGGGTATACCGCAATTCCGACCCGGTTCCGCAGCACGCCAGAGCCGCCCAGAATGCTCACTCCAGCTGCCAAAGACCACGCGATGAGAACGAGATAGACCGGTATCCGGGCGATAGTCGGGAGACCCAAGGCACTCAGAAGGGCAGCGATCACGAGAGGGAACAGGGTGTAACCGATGATGCACACGGACTGGAAGAACGAGCTATAAACGAGTCAGCACCATTAGACCCTACCATCGAAAGGACAGAGCGGTACACATACATATTTCCACCCAGCAGCTTAATCTGCAAAGTCACAACAGCTTCACCAATCCAGACGATCGAAAAGACTCCCGAAAAGACCAAGTCTGACTGATCGTCACTAGCGCGGACAGCCAAAAACATACTCAACAGTAAACAGAAGATGAGCGGGCCCCTGGATCCAGTCAGCATACCCACCACCACAACTCCAAACCACCCAGCCCATTGATCTTAGCTTCTCCACTTACCAGAGATCCCAATCGCGCAATCCCTCACTCATACCCCCTTGAAGGACCATATCAGCGTCCGGCCAGCGTCCCGCGATGTTCCTCAAGCCGCCCCCGAACCCAGTAGCCTCTCCACGTTCAGCGGCCCCGATCCCGCCGCCTCCGCGCTGCAGCATGCCACCCATCAGATACTTCGGCCACAGCACCTGGCGCAACTTCTCCCAGACTGCCAGCAGGTCACGGGAAAGGGTGTCCCAGACACTCTCGTCGATGGTATTAAGGGTCGCGCGACGGTCCTCGCCGGGGATCGACGACGTCAGGTAATTGCCGGAGAGGTTGCGGCCGGCGGAGCTCGAGGATTCGGCCTGGATGTTGCCCCGTAGCGGCGCCGTGTCCGAGGTATCGTGTAATGGGTCATCGGCTTCGATGGCTAAACAAAAGAGTCGGAGAATTTCCCCCCAGCGTCAGTGGAACCCACCTGTCGCGGATTGTTCTCAAGTGGTGGGAGGTGTTGTTTTCTCAATGAAAGCACTCACCGTCATCGGCATCGATCACATCATCATCGAGGATTGACTCGTCGTCGTGAGAATCCCTATGGGGATAGTGTGTGGATGCGCTGGCCATGGTAGGCGGAGCTCAATTCAGGTACTCGCGCGCGGAGGTTCCGTGATACGCCGACGGTAGCAGAGCTGCTAAAGCAAGTGCAGTGGGAGCTACTGTAACAGGGCAGGTTTTCCAAGCAAACGATCAATTAATATGAAGCCAGAGACCAAAGTCAGAGAACCCGACAGGAAGAGGGAGAGGGAGAGGGCGAGACAGCGAGACACTGAGAGAGGCTAGAGTGGCATTACGTACGCCGCACGGGCTGAAAGAGGCAGGCGGAAGGAGACGACAACGTGACGGGATGTGACACGCCTCAGGCAGGAATTATCAGATTATCACTATAAGTTCTCAATTCTTCAAACCGATCGGGGATTGTTTATGTTATACACACATCTATGTACATCCTTTCTATTTTACAGTATTAACGCCTCCTTCCCCAATATATAGACAAATGTATCAGCAAACCTGCTCACAAATAACGCCAGAAAGAGCGGTCCAAAGTATCTTTATACGCATAGACCGGAACAATTCAATTGAGCCTCTGCTCAATCTAACTGTCCAAGCCGTCTGCTTTATCATGAATTTGAATTCCCTATGATTGCTGTTCGCCTTTGGACTGTTGTTCACCCTGGGGCTGCTGCTCACCCTGGAGCTGCTGTTCGTGCTGAGACTTCGGTTCGCTCTGGGACTCTTGTTCACCCTGGGGTTTCTGTTCGCCCTGGGACTGCAGCTCGTTCTGGGACTGTTGTTCACCCTGGGGTTGCTGTTCGCCCTGGAACTGTGATTCACCCTGAGATTGCGATTCGCCCTGAGGCTGCTGTTCACCCTGGGACTGCTGCTCGGTAGGTGCAAACACAATCCTGCTTTTGAAATGACCCTGAACTTTGACGTTGCTATATTTCTGCAGCCTCTGCGACAGCACTTTGTAATCCTCCAAAGCCGGTTTAGGAATCAATTTCGTGTTACCCTTCAGAATGGGATTCATCCAATATCTCAACCGCGCCAATGTGGTGACAATGGAATTGCCCGGGACCACATGACCATCTTGTCGGGATTCGGCTTTGGATTTGAATTTCGTAAATTTGGTTTGACCATGTTCAATGGCCTCTTCCAGTTTAGCCACGTGCGGACGCAGGTTCTCCACGGCCATGGTTTGTAGCTTGAGTCGCAGTTCGTGGCCGAGAGATTCAAGCGAGCCGGATCGTTGTTGTGTGACTGAGAACCCGTTCAGCGACATGAGGAGCAGAGGTTTTTCCAGGATGTTGGTGACCAAGCTCATGTAGACATCTATGGCCACGGTGTTGGGAATCGGGAATGCTTGGTCCATGAGACCCAGGAGCTCATTGGCATGCGTCACCACGTTCATGTTGTTGATGTCCCGGCGACAGCTCTTCATAGCGGTGACAAACATGTCCGACTCCACCAGGCCGGAGGGTAAGACCTCGTCGCGCATAAGGTCGACGGCGGCGCGACTGGAACGGGCCCCTTGCAAGATCTGGAGGTATGCATGGATGGGAGTTGATTCGGGCTTCAGTCCCATGTCCTTCGTAATGTGCTTCCAATACGCCTTTGCGGCACCCAATCCTTGAGTCAGGGCGGCGGAGGCTTCCAGGGCCCTATAAAGTTCCCGGTTTCCCACGGGGAGTGGCGACACGCCTGTGGATGCGAAGGGGAATGGTTTGAAGACATCATCGAGGTTCTCCTCCTCGACTTCGCCTTCTCCGGTTTCTTCCTCTTCTAACGTCTCTTGCGGTGGCCTGTACAGTTCACCCTCGTCCACAAAAGGGACGTCTTCCAGTTCCTGCTCTTCCCGGTTCGCATGCTTTTGCACGCCCTGAGACTTTTTGTAGGCGACCTTTTGGGGCGCCTTGGCGAGAATGGGAAGGCCAGTGGTCTGGTTTAGCAACAAGAGGACCTCGTAGCTTGAATATTCCCCAGGACCTTCCATAAGCACTCTAGTCATAGAATTCACCATTTGACTATCGATTTGCAGATCTCCCTTCTTCCATCTGTAAATGATATCGGCCCAGACTCGTTTGGCCTCCGTAACCCCTTGTGCTTTCCTTGCCGAAATCGAATTGACATTCTTCGGTGGCATCTTTTCCACGTCCCAGACCATCGCATTCAGAATGGCCCGGAGAACGATTGAATATGTCACTGGTCCAGGAGAGGCCGGTCCAGTTTCGGGTAACTCGCTAGCAACCCCCCACAAAGTGTCCATGTCCCCATGACGCGCACAGACCGTGAGCATTGCATTGCTGTGGATGATACTAAGCTCAACACCCGATTTATCGCTTGATATGGATCGGTAGATATTCAGGGCGGTCTTCACGGGATCGATCTCCGGTGTCGATTTCGAGTTGCTCAGTCCGCTCAACATGGTAGTATACGTAACTTCACTAGGTCTGACTCCGCGCTTTTTCATCTATAGACAGAGAGAGATAGACGGGTTAGTGAACGTCCTGTGTCTGCCAGAGGGGGGAGGGGAGAGAGGGAACGGGTGACGACGTACATCATTGTAGAACCTAAAAGCAGACCTAGCCGAGTTCCTCCTGAAGCAATATTCAAATAGATGATTCCACGCCGCTGTGCTCTCCAACCCCCTACGCGTCGCCATGCGCACCATCTCCGCCGCAAAAGCCACCTTACCCTGCGACAGAATCCTCTTAACCCGGTTCGCCAACGACATGCGATCCGACAGCCAATCTAGCTCCAGGTCAATCGCTTTCCGCGAAACCTTATGTTCATTGACGTTGAAGTATTCAACCGATCGGTTTCCCACCGCAATCGCATATAGGCCGTCATCGTCATATTTTTTCTCCTTGGGGGGCTGGCTTTTGGGGGGGATCAGTTTGGTCGAGGTATATTGCGCATTGACATCCGAGTGGTGTTTATGTCCGGTGGCATAGGTCTTCACGTCCCCGAGGGGCCTCCAAAGGCCCGGTCGTGGGAGGGCTTGCGCCGGCCGCGGACGCAACGAAGTGGCGCGAGCGAGTGAGTGAAGCGTTCTTGTGCACTGCGGGCTCAGCGTAGCCCTCGTCGCAATGGCGTTGCCAACGCTCGTCCGTAGAGCATTGACATGGTGACAACGAAGCATTTGAGTCTGGATCCGGTGGTATCCTGGAGTATCGACCAACTATGGCGACGGCGAATCCGGAAGTGTGTTCGAGAATTAAACGGGAGTTGAGCACGCGCGGAAGATGAGGCAGGCAATCCAAAAGCTAAGAAACCAATGAAAGAAGAATAGAATTCCCAAAACGACTGCAACGACGCAACACCGGAAAGACACCAGCGACAACGCGACAAATGAAGCCAGGAATAAAAAAAAAACTGGAGGACAGCAGAGAAAAGATAACCAACCCGTTCTGGTATCGGCGCAGCTTCGAATCAGGTCTAGGCAGGATACGGTCTAGCGCAGATCGGGGCCCTGCAAAACGTAAATCCGAGCAAAGCCAGCGGGCTGAGTCAGTAGTCAGCGGCCACGGCGCGCTAACAAAGTAACAGGCAAAACATCGCCCGGGGAACATCCATGAGTCGATGACCAGAGGGAGTTTAGTCCATACCAGGTCTGTTTTTAGCTCGCCATGGCTAAGGTAGCAGCCGCTAGTTCAACCAGCATCTCGCTGACCCCCTCGGGACCTAAGGAACCCGCCAAACCATAGATAACTTTAAAATTGACCAAGCCCTTCCCTCGTGGCTCGAGAGTTATGCTAAAAGTAAGGTTCCATCCCTACAAAGAAAGGTACACTACAGTACTTTACCCTTGTACTAGCTGCGATTTTAGCTCCGTCTTGGTCAACGGACCTTACATCCTGTATTTCTGTATGACCGACTAGCGTCACCTCGCCGCGCTAAGGGCCCCTTAGTTGCCCTTTGTTCGACGGTTTTTAAAGTTCTGCTTGTGGTCTTGGGGTTTTCTCTTGACGTTTTTTCCGCTATGCATACCGCATGATGCTCGAGTCAGGCCGTCCCGCGCACAATCAACGCATATGCAGCATAGCACTAACATGTACATGTACATGTACATGTACATAGTAGGCTCGTCCTACTATCGAGTGTCTACTTACCTACTGGACACTTCGTACAGCGTTCTGCGCTTTCTACTCAGAATAATGTAAGGGGGTCATCCTATCATACTTTCAATTCGTCGGCGTGACAGATCACCAAGACCCATCTATCTACCAAATTCAATCCATCAACGTACAAGCGGTGTATTAATCACAGTTGAAAATGTGCCATCTGTGCCATAGCATCCTCACTATCGACATGTAATACCTAGATGTAGGCATTTTAAACTCTCGAGGACAGAGATGGGAGAGACAGAAAAGAACAAAAGGAAATAAGAGAAGCAAAAAGAATCGAGCCACCAAACCGGCACTCAAACAGGTCACCGGTGCAAGAGATCACAATGGGATATTGCGCAAATTCGGGGACCAAAACCCAGGGTAACATAAATTTGGCCACAACACACAAGGCATGGCAAAAGAAGAGAAACAATTGCAGACAGTTCACATACAACATCGGAAAAGTTTAGTAGAGACAAGGTCGACATAATCCACAGTCAAGTGGAGAGAGAAAGGGGGAAAGAGCCATCCAATGAAGGCAAATGGGAATAAGAGAAAGTAACACATAGGAGATAAACATAAAAAAAAAAAAGCTCAGCTAAATGCAGAAAGCCCCGCCAGACGTCCCAATTCACAATCCGATAGCCAGTTATCCACACAGGGAAAACAATACAACTTCCCCCTCCCATTACTCGGGGATATTCTTTGGCTCATGCGATCTAATTCAAAAAAACATAACTGGGAACAAAAGTGTAAGTCGCAAGGCCACTCTTTTTGACTGGAGCAATCAAGGCCAGAAAATGGTATCATGTGCGCAAGACTTTAGAGAATTAGATCCGGGGTGGCGATGTGGGATTAGGAGATTTTGTTATTAGAGTATGCAACCTCAAACAAGGAAGCAGGGATATCTATTGCGGGTAGCTGGCCGATTGGTTTTCTGCAAAAGCCAACGTCGATCAGCTACAAGCCCTTCTGCAATAGATCCGAGGACCGTGTTCTCCATGAAATCCCGGAGTAGTTTTGTGTATCTTTCTCCTTTCGTCTGGGTGGCGTAGAATCGTATTCTTTCTTTTTTGGTATTTTTCATGGCCCGGTCCTAACCAACAATGCAAACACAACAAGGGCTTGACTACTTACGTTGCTGATACACTTGGCCGCTCTGCCCATAAGGAGAGTGAGGGTAGTTGGGAGGGTAGGCCATCTGCCCGTTGCTCTGATAGACCATGCCACCACCCGGGGCACCGTACTGGCCGGGCACCTGGCCATCGGCAGGTTGGTATCCAATCGGAGGCAGCTGAGGCCGGACACCACCGGGGTAAGCGGGAGGTTGAGCGCCCTGGGGATCCGCGGGGTTGGGGGCGTCGACCTGGTTGGCTTGGGCAGCCTGAGCGGCAGCGGCGCGCTCACGCTCCTCAGCAGCCTTGCGCTGAGCTTCTTCCTCCTTCTTACGAGCCTTCCACTCCTTGCGAATTTCCTTGAATTCTGAGCATGTCGAGTTAGTCTAGGTCTTCCCAAATCGAATGAAAACCCCAGTTTGACAGCAAGAAAATAAAATCAGAATGTGACAGGAGGGGGAAAAGTGAAGGGTGAAACAAGGCATATCCTAAGGACGGGAGGTCGAAGACAGCTTAACCTCAGCGCCGGCTTCTCACACTACTGCGATCCGCCCGCACTAAGGCCGTGTAACTAGACTAGTGGGTGGCACCCGCACTAGTCCCAGCCCAGGCATCTATCAACCCCTCCCGTAGCGTAGACACACATGCCATCGGAGATATGATGAGATAATAATGGGTAAAAAAAATATTACACGTCAAACTGAGGCGGACTCAATTGAGAACATACCTTCGGGAGTGCGCTTGTTTCCGTGAGACTGCATTGTCACGTGGGCATTCAAATGGTTGAGAGTCCCGTAGGCCTTCTCGCATCCATTCCACCCGCACTTGTACATACGCTCAATTTCCTCGTACCGGCGACGCGGTCTCTTGTGCTGTTGCGCACCGGGAATTGGAACGAACGAGTAAACCTAGATTGACGCATGTGAGCCGAGGAATCCAAGACATGGGTCAAAAAAAGAAAAACAAAAAAAAAACAACAGTGAAACATGATGAAAAAGGAGTGCGCCGCATTCCCCGTCCCTGGAGGTAGCCTGATAGCGGCTCCCGAATCCGGGGGCGTCCCAGACAAAACTAAACGCAGAAGCGCAGCCCTTATGGAAACAGATGCCGAAATCATCAAAAACATACCTGGCCAGGGCGCGGCCCTGCGGTCGCAGCAGGGGAGGCGGGACCAACCGTTGTGGCAGGAGTGGTATAAGGTCCAGGCAGACCATGTTGATGTTGTCCATACCCATGCGACCATTCCGGACGCGTATACATCTGAGGAGGCGGCGGAGGGGGGTGACCTTGGTATTGAGCCATGTCATGGCCCTGAGGCTGGTAAGGCGAGTAGGGAGGAGGATAGGTGGGGCTGGAGGCCGCGATTGAAGGATCTATAGGAACGTCCGCGTCAGACTTCACGTTCGTGTGATGATTTCGATGGTCATGGTGCTGCCCATCATGGAGGGTGGTGATGGACGGACTTGTTGCTTGAGCCATACCTGCCGCGCCGCCGGCTTGGGTGTTGGGGGCGTGGTGGTACTGGTGCGGGCGGGCGAGGTACTCTGGATAAGCTGGAGAGCGCGCGGCGGGAGGAGCGTTCAGACCGTAGTCCGACTGCGGCGTGTTGGAGGACGAAATGTTGGCGGCGGGGCGCACCTCAGGCTGAGGAGTGTACTGAGGGTTGGGGCGAACCTCGGGTTGGGGAGTGTATTGAGCAGTGGCAGCAGCAGAAGCTTGGTCTGCAGCTGAGAGTTCAGAATGCGTCGCGGCAGACGGTGGATATGGAAAGTGCGAACCTGACTGCGCGTACTCCGAGGCAGGTCTGTTGTCCATATAATACAAGTTTCGCCGCTACCGGGTAAATATCCCTGACAATCCTCCAAACTAAAATAAAAAATACCCGCGTGCCTGTCTAAAGACGCGTCGAGTGACACACAATGAGCTTTGTGGTTGTAAGATTTTGGAGGTGCCGAAACGATGGAAGTATGCAAGCAGGGGAGGAGAGGTGTGAGAGAGGTGTGGCTTTGAAGAGATCCGAATAAGAATCTCGTGGGCAATTCTGCTTTCTCAAGATTCTTTTCTTCCGTTTTCTTCCCTCGTTGATTTGAGACGTACTGTTTTGGTCTTTTGGGGGGGGGGGAGGAGAGATGGAATTGGATGGCAGAAAAGTCAAAGGGAAAAAGCGATCACACTGAAGCTGCTGCGTATTGCGGTGGCTTTAGTGAATGGAGAAGAGAGGAGAGAATTAAGAAAAAGGGAAAAAGGAAAAAGATCGACGCGTGAAATTCAGTCACGAGAACTTGTAACGCTTTTTCAACGCACCGATAAGAGAAGTAATAAAAAAAATAGGGTAATAAAAAAGGGTGTAATAAAAAGGAAGAGAGAAAAAAAAAGCACCAGATTAGGTTTTGATAATTGTGCCTTTTTTTTTTCTCTCTCTCTTAATTCTTTTTTCTCTTTTTTTTCAATCTCTCCTTTTCTTTTTTTTTTTTACCCTTTTTTTTTCTTCGGGAAAATAAGAAAGGGTAAGGAAATACAAGGCGGTGATGTTTTTCCTTTAAGAGACAGTGGTGCTGGATCACGATGCTTAATTGCTTTAGTCGCCTCTTAGGGTGACGGAGAATGCCTTGCAGGGTGGCGGTAGGCACAACAGCACGAGGAACCAGCGGGAGTGAAAAGGGACGGTGCTGTCTGCGCCCGGGCAAGCTTGGGAGGTGAAGGTTTAGAAAGCAGCCAGGGCAAAGCCAGTCACTCACTAGGTAAGGCCTAGCACGGGAAAAATAAAGATAAAAGACAGGGAAATGGAAATGGAAATCAAAAATAAAACCAAAATAAAAATAAGATAATAGGAGGGAATAATAAATAGGTATCAAATCCACACGGCTCAAAGGGTGATAGCGCGAGAGACGATGTCTTGATCCAAGGGGGGTCAGTACAGTAGCACAGGCACCCTAAATTCGAGACGGAGGGGGAAAATGGTTCGACTTCGACCCGGAAAAGAAAAACCTGGGCAGAGGAGGCGGCCTAAAAGGCTTCGGACGGTCGACCAGGAGGCTTTTCGGCAGGAGGAAAAACGCAGGTTAGAGCACCTCGTGGGATCCGAGAAGATGGTGGAGCGCGTGGGCCCGTAATTTTTCTTTCTTCCTTTTTTTACCTCCCTGTTTATCGGGGGTGAGAAAGGGAGAGAGCACTGAGCAGAGGCAATTTCAAAGAGACAGGTAAAGGGAGAGGGAGGAGACCAAAAAAAAAAAAAAAAAAAAAAAGGTGGTAATGGAACCTGGTACTCCGTAAAAAGGTAACACTTGGTAATGACGAACAAGAACGAGAGGGGGGGCGGTTTTGGTAAGGAAATTGTTATGGGGGCCACCCCGGAGGATTAATTATTATTTGTTCTCTCGCTCAGTTCTGTCGTCTCTCTTTCTCTTTATTATTATGATTATTTCGGATTATTCCTCTTTTTACCACCCTTGGATCGGAGCGCTGTCGCTTTGTGGTGACGGGTCCGTTGATAGTTGCCAGTAATTCGACCCACCTCTTCTCGATGGAATTATACTGGCCCAAGAACAGAAAAGTTAATACTCTTTTTTTTTTCCCTTTTGGCCCCCTTCCCCTCAGTTGTTGCTGTTGGAGTTGGACTGTTTCTGTGTATCTCTCGTAACCCGGCTAAGCTTTCCTCGTCGGAATGGTGTTTTTTTTTTTTTTTTTTTCCTTTCCAGCTGCTTCTTCTCCTACCTCCGCTCTCCTGTCTCTACCTCTTTCACTTCTTATAGGCGGAACACTCCGATTTGAGGAGGGGGGGAAAGAGGGAAAGTGGCAAATAAAAAAAAAAAGAAAAAATCTTTCAACGCCCCCTTTTCCTTTCTTTTTCTTACCCGCAAATTCTTTGTTCTTCGAAAAATTCTCACCCCACCTTTTAATCCGAGGAAGAGGAAGGTGTTGAAAGTTGAAGTCAAAACAGAAGTATTTTGATATGCCAGCGGTGGCTAGGGGGAAATTTAGAGCTTGGAATAGTCTACCCGCGATTCGGGACGGACGGTGCGCGTCGCGAGTTTGGCCGCAGGGAGACTGTCGTGAACCTAGCGTAATTTGCGCCCGTGGGTACCAATCCACGATCGCTGGCCAACGTTTCTGGCGGCGTGGGTAGGGAATAAAGGGCTTGACGCCGTGGTTGAACGAAGAAGGGCTAGGAGATGGCGTGCCCGAGGAACGACTTGAGCAACGGTTCTGGGTGGATGGTGCGAGACTAGGTAAAAGAGGGTGTAGCGCAAGTCGGGGGGAAGCGATGACCGCGTGCAGGGTCCGTGGTGGAGGCGACGGAGGAAAATCCCAGAAAAGTAATGGGGGTACATGAATCAATCAATCAATACGTTCAGAGGACCGGGTCACAACAAATTGAATCCAAACCAGGAGATAGAGTCGCATTGAGAGCAACAAGCCCAGAAATAGCGGTTGATGCGGAAAGCGATGGATGTGATATGATGTGGAGAGGGAGAGAGAGAGGGGGTGGGAAAAGGAGGATGAGGAAAGATACTGTAAATTCCACAAGTATGACTGGCGTAACTCGGTAAAGAGACTTATCTGCTAGCGCCTTCCACTGCGCAAGTCAGGAACGCGTCGGTGGAGAACACGAGGGTGAGCAGCCCAATGGACGTCATGCAAAAATCACGCCGTCGGACATTAGGTCCATTTTCAACCACAGTTGCACACTAGTGAATATGTATTTCATGTGCCAAATATTCTTCCTACAACAGCACGTTAACGAGGACTGGTTGTCCTTGGTCAGACTGTATATGAGAAAGGAGAAGTAATATACTATTCGAGGGTTAGGCTTCAGTTGCCGGGTTTATCAGGGGTCAGAGGAAAAATAGAGTGCTGCGCTGGAAGAGTTATACCAGATGTGTATACTCGGTACTGTTTTGAGAGATACCTGCGTCTTGATAAGAACCAATACCATGTCAGCTGTCATCTATTTGCATAGGAATTTGGGGGAAGAAAAAAAAAGCCGAACGACTGGACAGGATGAGTTTTGGCAAGAGACGGCTGTCAATCTTTGGTCGATTACAAATGTCCGATAGGCTGCTAGTGGAAAAAAAAGGAGAGACCGGGGTTGGATTAAAATCGCGCTTGTTCGAATTAATATCCTCCCCATGGCATCGCAGCATGGTAGGTGCAGATGCTACCTCAGTGTCAGAAAAAAAAATAAAAATAAAAATAAAAAAGAACGGACGTGTCAATGATATTAACCGCAATTCAATCCGTTGATACCGGCAGTACTCCGGGAAATTTAGGGCCAACGACCCGAAGCACGATCAATTGTATCAGTTGATGATGACTATCGAGTATTGAGAGGATTATCAATTCCGACGTGACAAAAAGGGGGAGAGTGGGCTGTGATTTGATAGGATCCAAAAGGGACGAAACGCAAGGCTCCATTCTGGGCACTGGGCGTGTGATTGGCGTCCTGCCCGGGTCGTACCCCGCGCCGGCGGAACCCAAACAGACAGTGCCGGTGAAGCAGAAGAGCTGGCAGTCAACTATCCATCCTACTCTGTACATCTCTGTCTTATGTCATTCTGCGGTCATCCTACAGTATGAGACATCAAAGAACAATCAATGCATATCATTATCATCATTATTATCATGATCATGCAATACCCCTGGGGTCTAGCCGGTGGATCGAGGCAATCGATAATAATAGACGCTCCTGATATCTACTGGATCGCGACATGAAGAAGGCAGGTACTCCGTTCCCTTGGCCAATATAAAGATGGAACAAGAATGTGTCTAACAAGGTAGGTATTACGGCGAGACTGTTCCATATTCCCATACTCAGTGGCCAGCCAAGATCTGGGATCTAACCTATCTCGCAGCATTCCGACTGAAAGTAGACTGTCCTCCGGTCTCGATCAATCGCGAAATCCTCGTACCATGATCACAGTACCGGGCAGAATGATCGGGATGAGCAATAATGCCAAAATGGTGACCGATGGGACGGAATCAAGAATGCCATCCCCGGATATTGTATGGGGTTTTAGTGCCTCACTACTACTAGGACTACAGGTAGTGTACCAAGATGCTGCGAGGGCCTAACTACGGAGTACAGTGTCAGTACTGTATATACATCCTCGTACGGCGCGTTTCGGATGCTGGCCGATTACCCATGATCCATGGACAACCGTCGATCGGGTTTAAACTCCCCCTTTTCGGCACACTACTCCACAGTCCACCAACTAGGGAGGCTGGACGCTGAACAATGTCTTTTACTTACTCATAGAAATGGACGGAGTAGCGACTTCGGACAATGTCACAATGGCCATCAGGGTTTCCTCGGTGTACACTGTCAATAGTATCATTGAGCAGTCAACGGAGTAAGTGTTCATCTTGCCACGATCAAGTCAAGAGTGTGTTGATACTTGATACGAATACAACCCGTGGTATTGCGCAGGTATCCATTGATGTATCCATATCGTATGGCCTTACCAAACACAACGGGGCCCACCTTGCCAACGCAGAAAGGCTGTATGACTCGACTGTCCGATATTACTGAACACTGTTATGATTTTTCAATGGGCCACCTATATGCACATGAAAGGGGTAATCGCTCGGTTCCGAATAATGAGGTCCAGAGTCAAAAGTTAAACTGATGAAAGAAAAAAAAAAATAATAACACTTACGGTGTACGGCAGCATTCGGTCGGTTTCAGTCTCCTTCTACATATTTCTGCCCCTTTTATATGCATGATGGTCCCGGAACATGCGATGTTTTTAGATCCTTTTAGTCTATCCGTACTGCGTATTTGAGTAGTGCAGGCGGATAGACTAAGACTATGCTGAGTCGATGGTTTTATGTCCGTGTGCAGGCTAATTTGGTGCTCAGTTATGATCTCACTTGCTCCACGTGGGCATAATTGACTACAAGGAGTCTAGGAGCTCAACTACTGACATCGGAATAGCTATACTTGCCCAGATCAACAGAAATACTCTGTATATATCAATGCACCCTCCGGATTCCAATTGCCATGGCTGTTAGGGTTCGAGGCTGTCATAAAGCAACGAAGGGAAAGCATGTTTTCCCCCTCCAATTGCCATCTCTACACCCTTTCCCTCCCGCATTTCTGTCCAGTAAAGTTTTCATCTGCCTCTTCTAACTGGTTTTTCGCCCTTGGCATTGATCAATAAGGCGGGGGGTGGCGGTCACCGCAATTGGCCGACGGCACGAAAGAATCTTTTATCTCTCACAGGGAGACATGCACCCAGCGGCGGACTGTCATAGGTCGAACAAAAATCCTGTCGACGAGAGTACGCCGAATCGCGATACTCGGATTCCCTGTGGCATCCTTGTAATGTCCCGGATTTTGCCGAGCGCAGGGTTGGGTTGGGTTGCATCTCCGTACGGAGTACATTATTGACAGAGTATTATTGTAGATGCTTGATACCCTGCCCCGTGCATTCATACTCTGGCCTCTTAACGTCTAGGTCCAGCATCTTGACTCGGGTCTGATGGGTCGCAGGACCAATACGGCTTAGATGAACCTGCCACTGCTCGTTCAGGATAGCTTCGCGGTTCCCTCGTCCGTTCCCCTTCTGGTGTGTGGAGTCGGCGAATGGGGCCATGATTTGTTATGATCAGTTTTAAAGAAAAGGCGGTATCGACCCCGTTTCCAAACCCAAAAGTCAATTTATCAATTTTCATTATTATACCAAAAGGTGCACGCCGTACTCCGTCGAGATGGCCCGAGAGCCAGGGGGGCAGGAAGGTCGATGAACTTGCGGATGATATGATAGGTGCGTGGGATATAATAAAGTGGGAAGTCTGGCTTGTCTGGGACGACATGGTCGCATAATAATCAATTATTATATCCGTACACCGTACAAGCTCGCAACCTCCCCCCGTGGCCAGCGGCCAGCCTCCTCGGAGCTCAATCCACCCAGAAGCACCAGAGCACGGGAGATAAACCGTGCTAGATAATCCATGGATTTGAGCCTTTGCGGCGGGGCGGGCTAGGATGAAAAGAGTCCCGATTAATTTAGCTAGATACGGAGTCCTCCGTGCTCCGTTCTCGCACCGAAGAGGAAAAAAAAAGGCTCTATGGAGGACACCGTCGAATAGTTTTGGCCCACAGGTGGGAACCTCGAGACTGTCTCACCCGTGACCTGATCAATATCCCCCCCCCCTCATGGACCGCTAGTTAGTACTGGACTCCGTAGAGTATGGATACTCCGTACTAATTTACCCAACTAGGTAGAGTGGGAGAGAGGACAAGGTACCTCTGGCAGGTATTCCGTAGTCCGTACTTTGTTGGTCGCGATAACAGATGCGCCATACACCGTACTACGTAGACCTGAGGAAATCAGATCATATCATCTCATTTCTCCTGCTCATAACGAATATTCCCGGATGGTAGGCAGAATGTTACCCTGCGCTCCTCCACTCGGGGCTTCGGTCATTAGGTAACCGATATGTGTCAGGGATTGGTCAGCCCAGGATATACTCGGCAAAGAGCCACCTCTACGGATCCGTAGTTATCTGTGAAAGGTGAAATGTTAATATCTCAGGACGGAGAACCTCGGCCTCAGAGTATCAACAGAGTGTCACCATCGAGTTCTCAACAAGGCTGGCTACCGCTACTCGGTCTGATGGGTAGGTCCGCGGAGAACCCAATTAGGCGGGTGGTGGATATCGATTTTTCCCTTACGGTGTACCTACATATGCCTACGATGTACAGTCCATATGTCGTAGTATAGACGGACACTCAGATCAATCAATACAGTAGGAAAAACCGCATGAACTGCAAACACCCGAATGTGCGCTTTTCATCAAGAGTTACATGTTCCATGCATATTCCACGGCCAACTAAAGATCCGTTAGGCTAGTGTGCCTCAGGTGTCAAATCCTGACATGGGTCTCCCTTTGTCTTTTTTTTCTCTCTCTCCCCTCCACCTCTCCTGCTCACCTCGTCCTACCACCCGAGAGCCGGCGCTGGCTCGCGCCAATTCTTATTACGTTAGTGCTAGGCCCGGTGCCTCTTGGACGGCCAATCCGATGGCCTCGTGATATTATCAGCGGAAATCCCGACTTCCGCGCGCATTGGACTAGCCGGCCAACCCCCCCTAACGAAGCCCCAGTTGTGGCCCCCCCTTACCCGAACCATGGCTGGTCGGCGTCGAATGGCCTCTAGCTCGTTGGGGGATGGTCGCGTATGCCTAAACCTGCATATGCTTTGGCGCTTGTAATCTGGTGTGGGTCGTCACTTACGGAGTACGTCCATGTATTCTTCCGTGGATGTGTACACTTGTACTCGAACGGAGAGAGTGCTTATGACTGACTCATACAGATATCATCTCCCTTCAATGCACATGCCTATCAGTGCAGAACTGTCCAAAGAATGCGCAGTGGCAGGTCTCTTCCTCGAATTTTCCGGGCCTCAATCGCGCAGACGTCTTCCAGGTAAGTACAGAACAAATGACACTTACTAGACTGTAATGCTGACCCACTCGAGAACCACGGGCTTTCGGCGGCTTTGTTACACGCGATATCTTACAGTAAGAATGTAAGATACACTTTGCTCGCCCACGGATAGTCAGATCTGGGTTTCCCGACGCGCTATGTAACTCTCGTTGATATGGTCCGTGGATGGTGTCTTGGGTTCAGGGGGGTCGGTCCGATAAAGTATTCGATATTATTATTATTCTCATACGGAGTATACGAGTGGAAAAGACAAACAAAAGAAAGGCAGCAAAGTGGGATGCCAAAAAGGCAAACCGGACAGGCATATTGCATGCCTTCCTTTGTACTGTAGACACAGGGAACAGCATCCTCCCCCATTTCCTTCTGTACACTGAGTAATCCTTTTCGTCCTTTCCCCCTTTTTCACTTTCATCTTCCTTCCTCCGAAATTCATTGTTGGCATTCTCCACAATCACAGTAACCTCGCCAGCGCACCTGATCTCGGCTACAGCCTAACTAGTAAATACACCGTACTCCTACGGAGTCCATCGTTCCCTCCCCGCAATTGAGCCTCCATCCCCGGAATGCTGGCCTCCTTTTTCCTGCCAGGATCGGCAGTTTCCTGGCTCATTAAATATGGATTTGCGGCTACCTTTTCCTAGACCAGGCTTGCTGCTCGCTTATTATTGAATCTTGACCTGGCACTCTATTATCTCCTGTCGGAGTGAGCCATCGAGTCTTGAGACTTGACTGGCCGACTGGCCGTTCTCTCCACCCGCAATGCTCACGGCCCCGCCTATCCCCGAGCAAGCCCTGCTCGGTGTACTCGGTAGGAGAAAGGGGAGAGGAGAGAAAAGGGAGCCGCGGCTAGTCCATCGAATCAATCGTTCCCAATTATGAATCATAATAAAAAGAAGAAAAAGAAAGTCTCGACCGTGATCTGAGGATGATCGCTCCAGGAGAGCTTCGCTCCGGCTTTTTGGGCTCACCGGACAAGGTACTGTGTCTGTAGGGCTTGCTGACCCCATTGGCGGCCATTCACATGGAACGGTACTGGCTCGAGTCCATCCTTTGCATACGGAGAATTATGCTCCGTCCAGCTGCAGACGCTCATTCTGCGATAATTTCTCCGTGTCGGCGGAGAATGCTGCCATGGCGGGATCCATCTATATGAAGAGGGCTTTGACTGATGAGAGAATGCTTGAATTGATGTGCATATCCGTTTGACGCGTGGTTGTCGCGTCGTTCATCTCGCCTTAGTCTAATATTCGAAATCATGCTGGTTCTCCGGCAGCTACTGGCCATTGCCGTGGCTACTATCATTCCTACGATTGCGGCTTTTCCCTCCAAGCCGACAGGCAAGAGATCATTTGATTGGGATGCTACACGACACTTGTGTGTGCCACGAGACCTCTTCTCATCTCCGCAGTTACAAACGACCTCTTGTACTAACCACTATCGTTGCCAGAATTGCTTTTGGCGACTCGTATACATACGTGCAAGGCATCTATGGCCATCAGAACTACAGCTTCATCGGCGATCAGCTGAATTTCGAATATGATGCGAAAATCCTGCTAACGAACAAGATCGTTCAGAACCAGGTTCGCATATCCAATGAGCTGGCAAGAGCCCGGTTGTCGTAACTGACACAATAGCCTCATAGACCGCGACGGCAGAAGGTGGCCCAAACTGGGTCGAATTTCTTACCGATTGCGGAGTACGCAAGGGATTAACCTCGCCGTTCAGCTGTAGAAAACAACTTTGGGATTTCGCGTTCGCGGGCGCAGATATCTCCGTTGAACAGTAAGCACAAGACATCGCCTCGGTGTTGGCTATGGCAGTTTGCCTAACCTGCCAACCTGTACAGTCTGCCCCTTCATCACAACTTCACCGTCTCCCTCGTCAACCAGGTCTCCCAGTACAAGCAATTCGGATACCCCGTTCTCAAGCACGTAGTCAACCCATCCCAGACACTGGTCGCCATCTGGATTGGCATAAACGACATCAACGACAGCGCCAAATACAGCGTGAACTTCCCCGACTTTTACGCTCAACTCATGGGCACGCTATTCGACTCCGTGCAGGACCTCTACGCCCTCGGCTATCGCTCCTATCTCTTCCTCAACCTGCCCCCTCTGGACCGCACGCCCAGCAACCAGGCGCGAGCCAACCCCAGCCCCAACGCAACCCAAGTGTCGTGGTTCAACGAGGCACTAGAACAGCACGCCGACGCGTTTGAGACCAGACACCCCGACACGAACGTCCTGGTGTTTGACGCCCACGGCACCCTCAGCGACATGATGGACCATCCGGCGCAGTACGGCATCGTGAACACGACCAATTTCTGCGCTGGGTATAACCAGCCCGACATCGACTGGAACTATCAGGCGTATGGGTGTCCCACGCCACTGGATACATATTTCTGGTTCAATTCGGGCCATTTGACGAGTCATGCGCATAGGAAACTAACGGAGGTTCTGGAACAGCAGTTGGAGGAATGGACTGGATGAATCTTTTAAATCGGTCATGATTGTGGGCTGAGCATGGCGAACAAACCCAACAGGCTCATTGCCAGTCAGATATGAAATACAATTGCATGAAGGATGAGAGTACTAGATGCGTCGAAGCGTAAAAACAAACAAGCCATATAATGTCAATTCCAGACCCAATTTCCTTGTATCCCGCTCCTTGTCTGGATATACAAAGATATATTAACAAACTCATCAAGAACATATACATAACCTTCCCCCAAATCAATAAACAAACCCAACCCCTCGCCCCAATCATCACATCCAGAAAAACTAAAACCAAGAGGGTCTACATAGGTAACTACCGACGGTACAAAAGATAGAGTAGATATCGGATATATTCTACGAACAGAACCCAACCCAACCCAACCCAACCAATCGTTTCCACAGAAAAAAAACCCCCAAGAACAAATCGAATTCAAATAACTACAAGTAGCCGATCAACTTCTCTATGGAAAATGAGCTAGAAAACTAAAAAAGTCACAGGGTCAAGATATACCGTACGTATTTATGAATATATATCAACCGCACCAAGGGGACCCAGTAGGTAGTGAGCAACCAACACCAAAACAAGGAACTAGTTAACCTTAGAATAAAAAAAAAAAAAAAAAAAAAAAAACGAACAAGTTCATTTAAATAATACCAGAAAACCCAACTAAGCGAAATAGTGAATTGAAAGGAGAACTACCTAGTATACAGGGGCTAGATCCATCCATCCATCTAACCACTGCAGCACTGCTCTTCTAGGTAATGAGCACCGAGGAAAAGGGGGGGATGGTTGCATTGCATGAATCCTGCCTGGATGGCCGGAATCCGAAGCCGGGGAAGAGGGATTGGATTCCTGGACGATTCGAAATTAATCGAGTGGACGCCTAATTTCCTCCGTCTTTCTGACATTATGCAGAGGACTACTAGTCAAAGCTGGGCATTTGGTTAGCCCGAGGACTAAGAGAAACCCTGGCTATACGCTACTGTATGGCACTCTAGAAGTAGATAGGAAGAACCAGATGCACAAGAATATGGATGTAAGAAAATAAGTACAATTCTCCCCAATATTGGCATGCAAGACAGCAACTACTGCGATCTAATTGTATCCAGCCCCAGGAACCAGATACCGTAACTTTTTGGAGACATAAAGGACATGAAAAAAGATGAAGATTAACATATTTTCCGTAGGCCCGGAGCAAACTGAAGCCTTGAAATCCTTGTTGGGAAGGATGAACCCCTATGAAGCGAGAAAAACACACATAAAAACTGTCTATCGTGACTTTCGACGAACGCCGCCCGTACCGAGTTACGAAGGAAAGAAAGCTGAACCTGTGACAAAAACGAAAAAGCAAGGTCTACCGGTGACAATTACAAGCTCATTGACTGAGACTGGGCATCATGATCTGTTTTGGTGTTGGTTTTTTTACCAGCGGCGGTTGTTTCCAAGAGGCGCCGCGTTGGAAGCGGTGAAGTTGCCTCCACGGCCGCGGCCGCGGCCACCCCAACGGCCGTAACCGCCGTGGTGACCACCGCCTCCGCTGTAGCGGACCATCTCGGCGAGACGGGGATCAATCTGCTGCTTGGCCTCAGTGAGAATAGTGATCAAGTCACGAGCCTGCTTAGAGTCTGCACGAGGAACCACGTTAGTATCATACCATATGCAAAGAGTTGCACGGGAATATTTGTAGAGAACTTACTGTCAGTGGTGAAAAAGGTAATGGCGGTACCCTTGGCACCGGCACGACCAGTTCGACCGATACGGTGAACGTAGTCCTCCGAGTTGTTGGGGTAGTCATAGTTCAGCACATGAGTAATGTCGCGAACATCTTCAAACAATTTCATGTTAGCAAACGGAGCATTAGTTGTAAGAGCAACGTGGCCGAGGAGCCCTTTCTCAGTCGTGTGAGACTTGATGCATCTCTCTCTTTCTCTCGGTCTTTATGATATCAAGATCCGGTGGGGATGAATCCATGGGCTGGCAGAAACCACGGTCCTGGAGCAACCTTGGAATGCAGTTTCAAAGTCGTCGGAACAGCAAGAAACAAGACTCTCCACCTCTCTACCTAGGTTAACGGATAGAGATGGAGAACTCCGACAGAGAATGTCAAAATACGTCTGCTATACTGCACTGTGAGTCCAAGGTCCTCCTGGTATGAGGAACCATTTCAGAAGACTCGACGAAAGCCTGGACGAGTCATGCACACCAACATGGGTTTCAAAGAGAGTCGAGCATCGTGCCATTGTCACACAACCTCAAGACGGGTGAAAGTCCTTCTTGAGGAAGAAGAGAAAAAGGAGAAGGGGGAGGGGGAGGGAAGGGGGTTGGAATCGCAATCATATCATACCAATACCACGGGAAGCCACATCAGTGGCCACCATGACCGGGCTCTTGCCCGTCTTGAATTCGTTCAAGACCCAATCTCTCTCCTGTTGCTGCTTGTCACCGTGAATCGCTAGAGATAATTAGTAACATGAACTCATGAGGTAAAGGTCTGCCAGAGCAACTTACAAAGGGCGGGCCATCCGTCTTGACGAAGGAAACGAGTGATTTCGTCGGCGATACGCTTGGTGCCGGTGAAGATAAGGCACTTGTTGCCACGGTCCTCCATGATCTTCTCGAGGTGCTTAATCATTCTGTCGCGCTTTTCCATGTCCGACACGACCTCGACGATCTGGGTGATACGGTGGTTGGCGGAAAGGTCCATGGAACCAATGTTGACCTGGATGTAGTCGTTGAGGAAGTCAGAGGCAAGCTGACGGACCTCCTTGGGCCACGTAGCGGACCACATGCAGGTCTGACGGTCGGGACGGATCTGGCCGATAATCTTGCGGATCTGGGGCTCGAAACCCATGTCCAGCATGCGATCGGCCTCGTCAAGAACCAGGTAGGTGACACGGCGAAGGTTGGTACGTCCGGCCTCCAGCATGTCGATCAAACGACCGGGGGTGGCAATGCAGACCTCAACACCACGGCTCAGGTCACGGATCTGGGGACCCTTGGGGACACCACCGTACACACAGGTGTTGCGAATGCGAGAGGACTTTCCGAACTTGGTGATTTCGGCTTGAATCTGAACCGCCAGCTCACGAGTAGGGGCAAGGACAAGGACGATAGGACCATCGCCAGGGGCGAGAAGGGGCTGAGCGTTGATGTGGACGATAGCGGGGAGACAGTAGGTCAGGGTCTTTCCGGAACCGGTCTCGGCAATACCGACGACGTCGCGACCAGAAAGAGCCATAGGCCAACCCTGAGACTGAATGGAGGTGGGACGCTCGAAGCCCTGAGACTTGACTTCGCTCAGGACGTACTGGGGGAATCCAGCCTCATCGAAAGTCTCGACGGGACGAGGAACGTTGCGACCCTGCACGGCCATCTCGCTCTTCTTGCGGAACTCATCAACCTCACGCTGGGTGCGGTTGGCGACATCGGGGTGTTCCTTGTAGAAAGACTTTTCGAACTTGGGAAGAGAGTCGAGATCTATAGAAGGGAACGTTAGTATCTTGTCAGGAAGGGACAGCAATGTCAGATGGAACATACCCCAGTCCTGCTTCTTCAGGCCAGAGCCGAGGTTCGACATGCGATCTCCGGCACCAGCACCACCGCCGCCTCGTCCACCGTAGCCGCCACCGTAGCCGCCACCGTAGCCGCCACCATAACCACCGCTACCACCTCCACTGTAGCCACCACCTCCGTAGCCGCCTCCGTTGGAGTAGCCGCCGTTGGAGTAACCGCCACCACCGCCGTTTCTAGAGCTAGGGAAGAGAAGATGTTAGAATGAGACATTTTAGTCGCAAGGTTGAGATAGGTTTCAGGGGTGGGCGTTGTTTGCACTGCGCGCTAAATCCTGCACTGACGACCGAGGCTAAGACCGGGCAGCACTGGAACGAACGAGTCCAGCCGAAACCACCCTTCAGTCCACCGATCTGACTGTTCGAGCGCAGAAAATGCGATGCGACGCTGCAACACCCTGTTTGAAATTTGAAGAAGAAAGAGATAGAAAGACATACCGGTAGGAGTCGCGCTGGTATCCGCCACCGTAAGACATGGTTGTCTGAGTTTTTGTTGTTATCGAATAGAGAAAAACAAGAAACAAAAGATCGAGGAGTTGAACAAGCAACTGTATGCGGAGACAACACAATCTCCAAAAGAAAAAGAGAGAGAGAAGGATATCAAGGCGGAAAGAGATGGAAAGAAGGGACAAGGGGATGAAGAGAAAGAAGAAGGATGGGAGGGAGAGAAAGGAGATTAAGAGAAAAAAAGTTGCTCGGGCGGGAAGGAAGAAAGAAAAAAAAGGGAAATGAAAAAAAAAGAAGGCGAAGAGGCGACACTTGCCTGCTTGGGTTAGGCCAGCCCAGTATAACCAATGAACGTCGTCTGTTGCCACCCGGGTTTTTCACCGCCTCCGGAGCGGACTCCGCCTGATCCGGATAGTTCCTCCGGTGCCGGTTCCTGCTTGTTCTGGACTTTTCTCTCTTTACTACTCCGTAGGGAGTCCCATCTGATATTCACTTCGTATTCATTTACTTCGCATTCACCTCACACTCACACCTTCGTCTCGCTCAGTCCCATGTCCCAGAAACTGATCTCCAATTCCGTCGCCCGAATAAAGATCTTAATCAACTCCTCCACTCGACTCGGAGACACCTCGCGCATGTGTCTTTCTAGTAATTCTGTAGACCGGTTAATTATCGGGAATTCTGGCGGTGTATGCATGAGCAGGGCCTCTTACCCGATCCTAGGCGAACGGCTTCCGTGTAGTCGTCCGCGACGTAGTTCTCAATCCATTTCCAGTACCGGTTGCCTTCCCGGACCGTGTCTTTCTCGCTGTGCAATCTTTGGGCAATGGCGCCGTATCCGATCAAACAAGGCGCCAGGGCCATTTGAAGTGCGAGCCAATCCTCCGATTGACCGACGTCGAGGATATACCGACTGTAGGCGGTGCATGCTAATGACTCAATCAGCCATGGGAAGGACAAGAAGAACAATAAAAAGCCTACCAATGGTTTCCGGGTGTTTTTCCATCTGCTCTTTGGATAGGCCGAAAGAGGCACAGTAGTCCAAGTGCAGCGCCGTTTCACGTTGGATGTGCAGGACAATTTGAGCGGACTGAGTTCCTAGTCAGCTTCCTCAAAGTCCAAGCAAAGGAACAATAAATGGATTACTCACTGCGGCAATCGACTCCATGTTCTTCCCCTTATACGCGGCGAGTGCGTTGCTCCGGGCGAAATGAACCTGGGCACGCAAAACCAGTTAGCTCTTGTTGTAGATGTAGGACAAAATCGAGAAGAACACCTACGAGATAGAGATAATCCTGCACCAGGTACTCCTTGAATCGGTCCACGGGAAGTTTTCCTGAACCCATGCCCAAAACGAAATCATGCTCCGTGAACTTCTTCCACACCGGTCGAACATCGGGATGATCCAGGACATACTCCACAAAACGTCCCCTGTCCAGGATTGTCAGTAATCTTATAACCTAACTAAACCAGCGAAAGAACTCACGGGGCAAACGGCATCGTATACACAGAATGGAAATGATTGATTGGACCACTCCCCTTTCCAAGATCAAAGCTAGTCTTGATACCAACCTCAACGAATCTCACGGCCGCCTGCACAGCGCGTTGCAAATCCTTCCCCAAGGCCAGGTTGGCCGCGATGGCAGAGGCAAGGGAACAGCCAGTCCCGTGAGTGTTCTTCGAGACCAAGAAATCGGTTTCAAACAAGGTGGCATTCTCGCCGTCAAAAAGCACATCGATGACTGTCGTCGCGTCTTGCGGGTTGCTAGCGGTCTGATGTGTCTTGGTAAGCGGCAGATGTCCTCCTTTGAGAAGAACGGCCTTGGGACCCAAGGTGCAGATTTTCTTGGCTAGATCGATGAGCTCCGTAATGTCTTTCGGCTCGGGCACATCCAGTCCGGCATCCTTGAGCAGAAGCTGTGCTTCGGGGATGTTCGGCGTGAGAATTGTCGTTAGGGGCAATAGCTTCGTCCGAAGGCCTTGCACGGCAGCTTCGGGTAGCAGCTGTGAGCCGCTCGTAGATACCATAACCTATGACATGCTTTAGTTTTCATCAATTGAGAAGACCGAAGAAAAGACACCGTACGGGATCCAACACCACCGAAGGGACTCGGTGGGACACGAGTGCCTCAGCGACGACGTCAATCGTCTCGGCGGACGAAAGCATTCCTGCTCCAGGTCAACCAAGGAACTACCGTAATGATCAGGGAGAGAAAAACCTACCAAACTTGACCACGTCCGCTCCGACATCTTCCAGACCGGCGTTGATTTGCTTTTTGACAAATTCAGCCGGGACCACGAAGATGTCCTGCACCCCGAGGGTGTTCTGTGCCGTGAGGCCCGTAGTCGCAGTCAGGGCATAAACGCCATGTGCGGCTAGAACCCTCTGATCTGCTTCTAGACCGCTGGATGCAGAGGGAGTGCATTAGTCTGACTGCCGGAGGAAGAGCTGAAATTTGGAGGGGAGAGGGGAGAGGGGAGGCAAAGATGAACATACGCGCCACCCGAGCTGTCGGACCCGGCGATGACTAGAACTCGCTTTACCGACATTATGGAAAGTCGGAGAGCAGAAATTCACCCTTGAGAGTTTCTTTAGAAGGGGTGGGCGATAAGGATCGAGTCGGGAAGAAGTATGCATATGGGCATTGGGGAAATTGCGGAACTACGCAGACTTGGTGGGGTGTGGGCCCGCCACGGTCTTTGGGTCAAACTTGTGATAAGATGAAGTCATTTGTACAACTGTTTACATTTATGATATTATCTTTCAGAGAGACAGAGAAATAGATGCAATGTAATAGATTATTTCATGCCTAAAGTTCGTTCATCCCATCATCCAAACCGAATTGCCGGGTCCACACACAATAACGAAAATATGGAGAGCTTAACTAGTATATACAAAACCCAGAAACCCCAGCCACCAAAGGCTCAAGGGAGCATAAAGCGAAACAGACTGTCCATTTCCACCCATTGGCGACCGCACTTTTTCAAATAGGCTTCCACCACGCCCTTGACGGTTCCAAATCTATCACGGTTGAACTCAACCAGCGCCACAACGCTGTCTTTCTTCTCCCCACCGGCCTCCTTCTCCATGGCGCGGCGAGCCTTTTCCACATCCCAGAGGCCTGCGAAATAGAGGAGCTGATTGTAGATCCGCTTCTCGGAGTACTCGTAAGTCATTCGGCCAAGGCAGCCTTCGGCGTGGCCCCGGGGCCCAAGACATCGTCGTCCGTATACGCTCATCTGTCGGGTCCGGTTGCCGCAGGCTGTATCATCACAGACAAGCCAACCCTCGTAGTACTTGGAGGTCTGAGCCCGGATTTGGCTTTCCAGTTGCGCAACGATCGTCAAGACCGAGAATTGTTTCTGACAGGAGGGGTTCGGGCAAATGACGCCGTGAGCATTGCACATGTGAGAAGAGTCTACCAATCCTTCGAAAACCGATTTTTCCTTGCAGAATCGACAGGTGAGCGTCAGCCGGGCAGCATTCTCGAAACGAACGGAGTCTGGAATCTGAGATTCCAATGGGGTGATCTCCGCGTTCTGCTGAGTGCCTCCACTGGAGGAGCTATTGATTTGGTATTTGCGAACATCCAGACCCAAGCATTCGGCCAGCCGAACAGCATCGGTGCCAGGAATTGGGGCACACAGACGTTCAATAGGGGGGAAGATCTGTTTGAGAAGATAGAACTCAATGTCGGGTTTGAGCTCCGAGCCGCTCTTCATCACATCTTGAAGTGTGTAGGACCGCTTGGCGGGGGGAAGAGAGGCCGTTTCTGAATCTCCATTGGTCACAATGTAAGAGATAACGTCGTTGGGCCTGACTGATTTGCCACGGGCAAGCTCACGAAGAGCAACCTGTGCTGGCGGCATCGTTTCTTTATTAGGATATTCTTCGGGCCGTTTGGAAAGTTTCTATGCAAGTCAGTATGTGGTACGAAAGCATGGGAACAGGCGTTCATACCGTGTAGATCACATATTTCTGGACAGGAATCGTAAATTCCCGCATCTTGCCCGCCAGCTCTCGCAAGTAGTCGTGTACTCGGTTAAGGACTACCTCTTGATCATCACCAGAGAGAACCTCGTTCAAAAGCCTTTGGGAGACTTCCTTGGACAGCGCACAGTATTCACGGCGCTTCATATCGAGACCCTTAACTTCCAGCTTGTCTACATATTTGCCGTCCACTTCGGTCATGTTCACGGCAGCATATTTCTTCTTTGCATGCAGGAGGAGACGGCGGAAGATGTTATCAATATCAATCTCCAAGAGACGGTACCGCTCGTTCACCTCCTTCTTGAATTCCTCCCCGACCTTGAACGCATCACTGATGGTATCCATGTTGGTGTTGATCATGACGGAGTCAGTATCACCATAGATGACTCTCAGTTGTTTGGACTCGGCCAGTTCCTTGGTGCTCCTTAGAATCTCACGACCTTTGAATGTGGTGAGCATTGCCAACGGACGAGCGTAGAAGCGACTTTGCGTGTATCCCAGACACCCGTACATGGAATTGGCTGTCAGCTTAAAGGCCAGCTGCTTGGTGTCCCACAGCGCAAGTTGCTCAGGGGTCGCTCGTTTGTCTTTCATCAACTTTTTCACTTCTCGCCGACGACCGACCAGAGTTGAAATTAGTCGAGGCAAGATACCTTGATCCTGGTCTGAAGAAGGGATTTCGGGCACCTTCTCCTCGTTCTCATTCTCGGCCTAGATAGATGATGCCGTCAGTGAGTGCCGATATAGCTTTGTGAGGGCTGCAATTTGGTAGGGTACTCACAGTCGCGGTCCGTTCCACCGTTGTAAAACAGATGTTGTACTCCTGGATAATGCTGGGATACAAACTGTTGAAATCCATGACCAGAACGAACTTATCATAGAGGCCTTTCTCGGGTTCAAAAACAAGACCACCCTTGTATTTGTCCTTCTTTTTCTTGTCCGTCGTATCGTCATCATCGGCCTCTTGCAACTTTTCTTCGGCCTTCTGCAACTTGGAGGAGTATTTATCGGGGCAAATGTACTTGTTGCGATGGAATTCATGTAGGAGAATGTACTCGTTCCGCTCAGCACGCGTACCGCTGAGTGTTCGCGCCCACGAGTTACCGGCGATATTCGTGAGAACCTTGGTTAGAGGCAACATCTGCAGCCGCAGAACCAATGCGGCGATGAAGTAGGTGTCGGCATCGCAATGGTTCACGAAATTCATCAGACCCTCTTTCGAATTGGCCCATGATTTCAATGCTGCCTCGGTGTCCAAATCCTGCCGCGTGTTGCCCTGGCCAAGGTACAGTTCGCACATCTCCGTCAAACTCCACGACTGACATTTCATCATGAGAGACTAGCAGCTCGTTAGCAACAAAATCACGTTCGAGAGGTCAATAAGCCTACCTTGCCCATATCGTTAGCAACGTCACACATCAACCGACCCGCAACCAGATGTCTCTCAGCGAAAAAGCCGCCCCCTCCTCTATTGAAGTTCTTGGGCCAGTCTCCACGCTTAAGTCGACCCAATCGATGCCAACCCGGAGTTTTCTTTTCTTTCAGTCTGCTGAGTAGAATGCTGAGATCCACCTCCTGCAGCTGATGCCCCATCAAGACATCGGGATCCATTTTCTCGAATAACGCGAGGAATTTGCTGAGCAAGAACTGCTCGCTCTTCTCTAGCATATACGTTCCTCGTTGCTTTCGGGTCTCCGCTTCGAAATGCATGGGGTAGGAAGAGCCCACAGGACGCATAACTGTGAACGTCTTGCAAGGGAGTCTCTCGGGGGGCGTCGTCTCCGTGAGCGAAACATTCTCGTACACGCGAGCACTTGCAACCAGGATCTCCTGCTTGTTTTCCTTCACATTGAGTTGTGTCCGGAACGATAGACTCATCAACGTAAGAGGCGGGGCGTCTAGATTCTCCGAATCGGGCACGGGGGAAATGAGCGCAGGCTTGGAGGCCTGGCATTCGAATTTACACCAGGAAGCGTTATTGACGGCGGAGAGATCGGCCTCCTTGATTTCGAGCCAACAGGGACCCATGATGTTCTTCCATAGGACGAATTGTTCGAACAAGGAAGTGTTGGTTCCGAAAACGTTGGAGAATGTTTCCCCCTTGGCGTCCATCGGCAGGGCCGGTTTATCATAAGGGTATAGCAGCTTGAGGTAGTCGGCCTCTTTCGGGATACCGGGCATTTCAAACGCGTATTTGCGAGTACACGGCTTGATCTTGTGCATGCCTACTTTCAGTCGCGACATCATATCGTCGACTTCTTGGTAAACATCTTCCATGTCGACCTCTTCCCCGGTGGAACGGCCATGCTTGTGCCTGTGTTCTCGGGGAAGGAAGTAGAGCTTTCGCAGGATGTTGTCAACTTTCACGAAAGCACTAGCAAAAGCACCCGTCTGCTTGTTCTTGACTTTTCCAAATAAGCACAGGCTGCCATTGACTTCGGTAAAATCCAGCCAGAACATGCGCACGCTTCCATCTGCCTCAACAACGTCTTGCGCTCGCAGCTTACCGGGTGCTGTTCGCGTCTCCGATGCCGGGCTGTTGAGGACATTCAACTTGCTACGCACATCATTCCACGACGCATCGACAACATCCGGCGCTGCTTTCATTGGCGAGGAGCTGGCCGGCGTAGGCAGAATTTCCTTCTTCAGCTTAGGGGGAGGCCGACTTCCAGCCATGTTCACGCTTGCTGCTTTAGCTTCATGGTCCCCAGTAGCTTGAGCCACTTCCATCAAATCATTATCGTCGTCATCAAACTCCTCGGCCTTCACGGGAACGGCGGCCTTCCTCTCCACAGCCTTGCTCGTGGGCGAAGAGGGCATCGGATCGCTCATCGGCACGTCGTCGTCGTCATCGGCGGCGGGAAGGGGGCCGTCATCGTTGTCTAGATCAAGTGTCGATGTTTCCTCGCCCGGCAAAACGGGGTCGCTATTCTCGTCCTTTGGGGGTTGGGGTTTCCTTTCGGGGCGTGTTCTCTGGGCTAGCGGTGGTGAAAGGATGCGAACTTTGCGCCGCGTCTCTGACTTGATCACATTCTGCGGCGGAGGCACATGATTCGAAACGACATTGGTGTCGACCTCTCCGAGAAGATCGGCCATGAAAGCGTCGTCTTCCGCGGTAGCCACTGGCTGCGAAAAGGAAAGAACAAGTCAGTCACCTCCAACATGTACTACGCAAATTTCTATACACTGCATTCTCACCTTCGGTTTCGGCGCAGCAGCAGCAGCAGCCCCCTTGTTGAAGTATTTCGAGATACCGTTATTCATCTTCTCTTGTCGCTGCTTCTCTTCCTCTCGTTTCCGTTTCGCCGCCTTGCTATTCGCCGGCAGTTCATCATCGTCGCTCTCACTATCGTAGTAACCGGCAGACTGCTCATTCCAGACCTCGCGACCGTCGTCCGCATACCCCTCACCATTATCGTCAACAACGAAGTCATCCTCATCCAGCCGATTCCGGATGATCTTCTTATATCCGTCATCGTCGACCTCTTCATAAATGTCGCCCTGTTCCTCGATTTCGTAAGTCGAAAGACGTTTCTTTCCTGCGGCACGCAGGGCACGCAGCTCGGCCAATTTCGCCCGGTGAGAAGCCATGGCGCGTAGGGAGTTATCGCAGACAACTGGCGTCCATTAATCAATCACCTAGGAAAGTGAAGGGCTTTCGCGGTGGTCGAGACCCGTGGAGGCTTCGGGAAAAGGGCGATTGAATTGAATCGGGAAGGGAATTGGGAAGGGAGAGTGGGCGGGACGCGGAGAATCGGCGGGAACGACGCGTTGCGGAAACGCGAGAGGGACGCGCTCTCCGCCAATCCTCGTTAAGTGGTTTTGCCCGCTGCGTCAGCATCTACAGACCAACTAACTTAGCTATTCAACTAGTTACATAGGCTTTTAGATGGACCACGCCTGGAAGTCTCGTTCGCTTTGATTATCTGATAGTTGCTGCTTTTTCTTCGCTCCTCACTTGGGGATACAATCCAATTTCCAACGGACTACTTATATTACCGAAATAGGAAAAAATGAACAGGTCCTCCGCAGGCTTCATGACTATTACTGACCGACTAATCCGACAATTCAGCATCTGAGTCCATGTCACTGTATTCCTCTGGTAATCCGTTATCAGCAATGATCCCGAGGATTTCAAGAGAACACGCAACCAACCTTGAGCGAGACCAAAGTCAAACGACCCATCCAGCTTAGTCTTCAGAGTATCGCGAATGACATTTTGCGCTTCTTCCGTGATATTTGCGTCGGTGGTGGCATTCAGGATAGACAAGCTGAACCCGTGATTCCCAGGTCCCAGGCGTGAGATGAAGTCGAGGATCCCGCGAGACGTGAATTCACTCAGTGCGTGGATAACAAGGCTTTGCAGATTCGGGAGGCATAAGAACGCCTTCCACACCTCGTCGTTCAGGTAGTCACCGCCGATCCATAAGCGGTTCAGGTGGGGGAGAAAAGGAGTCAGTACGGCTATGTGATTGAGCGAGAACCCATCGGAGATGTCCTTGAGTTCAAGCTCTTGCAGGTTATTCAGCTGGAGGAGGGCTTGCAGAAACACATCGTTTTCGATGTAGTTTTCCGTTGATTCTCCGCGGAGATAGAGGCTCTGCAGGGACTGTTGCGAGCCGAGAGCTTCGTGGAAAGCACGACTTTGAGACATTATATAGCCCTCCAGGGAGAGACTGGACAGTCGAAGCCCGTCTTCTCTTAGGACCTGCGATAGGAGATTCGCGTCGTCAACGAATTTCCTGAGGTCAAGGCGCTTCAAGGCTTGGCAACTGCGTATCCACTCAGCAACGCGCGTGATGATGGAATAGAACTCGTCGTTCCTGGCCGTCGGGATTGAGTCCGTTAGGACCAAGACCTCTAGCACTGGAAGCGCTGCCAACGAAGGAAGTTCCGCGATCGCCTCGATGGATAAGCTTGTGAGCTTCAGCTCTCTCAAAGAGTCTAGATGCGAGCCCAGAGCCTTGATCGAGCGTGGGCCTAAATGCGAGTAACTAAATACCTCGAAATACTGCAGAGTGTTGGGGTTCAGTTCATTCAGGAACTCCTCGCAGTCGGTCTCGGCGGTCTTGGACGACCTGGTCACGGTCAGAATGTCATTTGTTAAAGGGTTCCATATTAGCATACCATCCGTAGATTGTGAGTTGCTTGAAGTCAGGACAGTGGGAACGGAGTTTATCGCCCGCATGCTCTGTCAGGGAGGCCCCAGACCAGACGGACAGGGTTTGCAACATCGGTAGACGTTCGAGCCATTCGGCTAATACAGATGATGGAACTGAAGCGCTAGATTAGAACGAGTCTCCCTAAAGTATACGAGCTCTGACTTACTGCTGCAACGCATTCCTCGGATTGATGTCGCCCTCTCAATAATTGCTGTAGTAGCCAAGTTAACACACATTACTAACGACGTGACTCTTTAACTCTGCAAGCAAACTTACCTCCACCAAGCTTAGCCATAATCCATTCATTGTCTGGAAAGACCCTCGACGAACGAAGTCGCTTATTCCCTTTGGATGCATAGTCGCGGGACACGAAATCCAGGACCTCTGGTGTAAAGAAGTCACTAGATACAGTTAGCCACTCAGATAATACTTTCACCCAAGCCAGGAACCTTCTTACTCTTTGATCTTCCCAGAGAACCCAGTATCTTTCAGCAGATCAATCAAATCATCGAGATCCAAGTACCGGATATAACTATAGTACGGCAGATAAGTCTGACCGAACGTAGACAGCACGATTGATCGCCACATAAGCGCCCATTTCCGAGTAATAGCCTCCTGCTGACTCCGGAGAACCGCCAGCGTCGGCACGGCCCTCCGCGTTCTGAACTGCTCGTTATCTGTCCCTCCGCTTCTCACTGGCGAGGTGTTATACAATCTAGCGATAGTCAGATATCAGCAGGGATAAAACCCAAGAACGCATAAGATAAGAGCTTAAAGTCCTCACTTGTACAAAGACGTCAACGCAAACTCGGTAAAACATTTCGACGAAAGAGCACATTGAAACAGACTGTTGTAGTCCTTCTCATCGCCGAGAATATCCAGGATCATGTAGAGAACATCACCGGCCAGGGCGAACGTCATTGTGGCTGGCAGATCGTGTTTTTTACCCGCCCCAGAACAGAATCCCTGCTTGGCTGCAAAGGGTCATTTATAAAGAGCTATTTCAATTTCGAGAGGTTCTTATGAGATGAATTTTTCTCTCCCCCGCGGTGTTCCTGGGAGGTGCTGATGCTCTGTCTGGGGGGGACCGCCTTACCTCCAGGCTCGATTACATAAGCACGCGTCGTGTTTGGCCGCTGACGTGAACCAGGAACCGATCAATGCTTTCAAGGTAACCCAACATCGGCAATTATACCTCTTTTTCTGGAGTGGGATTTCGATTTTACAGGCTAGCGTTGTCTTCGGAGAAGTCGGGGATAAGATATCGGGTAGAAGAGACATGACAACCCTGTCTTTTGCACTTGCGCCGCAGGCGTTAATCCAGCTGCACGATGCACTGATATGTCTATCCAAGTTCGACGAAACGGTAGTACTGGAGGCTGAATATGACCTAGTCAGTATTCCCCATCCATTGCAAAACATCACATCATATCCCAGAGCTAACGGGTACCTCAAGCTTCGTCTGAGCGTGCTCAACCCCACAAAAACAAGCTATTCGGCATTTGCGCTAGAAGCAGACAGCTTTTTCCAGGATTACTCGTTTGGTGTCCTGCGAGATGCCAATTCAGCTAGGACGGGACAGTCGAGGAAGTTCTGCTGTCAGGTGTATTTGAAAGTAAAGACCATTTGAATTTAGTCCCACGGTGGTGAATGTTTTGCTAACTTTGACCATAGGCTTTGCTCTCTGTCTTCAAGGGCAGGACAAGTGGGCGGAATAAAGACACGGCGGTGGAGCGCTGTGAGGTCGATTTATACGAGGATTTTGATACGGCTGAATGCCGACTTGTTATTAAGATGATATGTGGATTGGGTACGTGTCTACAACGTTCTTGTTTATGGCTTTCGAGCGCTGACCATCCATGATAGGAGTGATAAAATCCTACAAACTCACATATGAACCGACTACTGCGCAGCATGCTATTTTTGACAGGTCTAAGACGACTAATCAATGGAGCATCGAGCCTAAGTTTCTAAGAGAAATCACTGATCATTTCAGTCCGTCGGCGGAACAACTAGATATCTATTCCGAAGCTGGGAAGGCTATCTTTACAAGTTTCACGACAAAAATAGCAGAGGGGAAAGGTATGCTGAACTCAAACTTGGGGAAAGAGCCGGGCTAACACTGGGTAGAGGTTCTCAAGCAACCAGTGCATACCGCGGTGGCTATTGAGAAGAAAGATTTCGAGCAATTCTTGGCCCAAGATGGTATACATCTTGCCATTAGCCTGAAAGATTTCAAAGCTGTGATTGCCCATGCTGAGACAGCAGGTGCAATCATCACTGCCCGGTATACTCGGCCATCGCGACCAATGCAGCTCGCGTACGATCTTGAGGGCTTGAGGTCTGAATTCACCCTGATGACAACGGGTGACCCGGGCGCAGACGATGGTCCTGTTTCTTCTCGCCCGCCGGAGTTGTCGGCGAGGCAAACACCTGCTCCTATACAATACAACACATCCCAGCCGCGTCCAAGCAATAGATCCGCGGACGTGAGACAGATGCCTCCTCCGCCTTCTCGCAGTCGGTCCATTCGGCCTCTCACAGGTACTTCTGCCCGCAACACGCAAACGCAAACACAGACAGAGAGCCAGCCGCCACCCGCATCGATCAACTTCGAAAGTCTCTTTGTACCCGCCGATGACGATGGGCAGTGGGATGTCCCGAACGAGGAGGAAGAAGCAGAAGATGTTCTGGGTTGGGACGCAACGGGCGACCAGGTTTGTATCTCAAGGGCAGCCCCTGTGAACTATCCGCTAACGGAAACAATAGCATATTGATAGCCTCGGTCAGCGCTTACGGGATACCGAACCCAGTATGCGGCGAGGCGATCAAGCGACACATGAGGAAGAAGAGATGGGTATCCCTCCCACACAGCGCATGTCACAGGTAAGGCAGTAGCTCCCGTTAGTATACTGGCCAAACTGACTCTCCATAGCTTCATGGACTTGGTCTTTTTGACTGAGCAAACTTGCCCGGCGTTTGAAGTTGGTGGTGCTAAGTCACCCAACAACGGTGGAACGACACGGGGAACAACTTCCCCTAGATCGAAGACATCACCTGCTAGTAATGACCCAGCTAGTGGCACAACCCGCACCAATCCCAACAATCGCGGAACCCCCCTCAACCGACAGAGGGATTCGTTTGTACTCCCCCTTGACATTTCCCTGTGCATCGGTATCGGGGCCGCAGTTGCCATGCTCCCCCCACCCAAATGCCACCACGCTCTGATCCTCAAGAAGCGCCAGCGCATGTTCACTCCCAACAGCGATGTCCTTCGATGCGGGTAAATCCCCCGGCGGAAGCTGGCCGCGATCATTCCGGCCCCAGCAAACAACCGAAGAGTCATTCCGATGTACATAGATCCCATGCCAACTAGCATAAATCCCACGATACCCTTCCACAGCGGCCGACGCGGGAACCCCAGATAGAATATTCCACTTATCCCCGGACGACCCGAGCACGGCAAATTGCCCCGCGGCGCGGTCCCCCGTCACCACTGTAAATTCACGACCACAGGCCGCCGCACTCGCCGAGAACCTCAAATTATCGATCTTGACCGGCTTCCAGGCGATCTTCGACGCGACAGCCGCCTCCCCAAGTTGACCCTTCCTCGCCCCTCCCCACCCATACACCTCTCCACTCGACAGCACAGTAACCGTATGACCCATGCCACTCGCAATCGCGGTGATTCGCGTTCCCCTAGGCGGGAAATCCGGGATCCTCGTCGCCGCCTCAACCCGTGCACATCCCTCCCCGAGTCCCAATTCCCCTTTCGCGCCGGATCCCAACACGAAGACGACATCTTCATCTACGCCGCCTGGCAACGACGAGACGAGACAACTGGCTTCCCACGTCGCCGAGACGCCCTTGAACGTATCATACGACCGCCCTGTGGATGCATCGTCCACAATCACCCGCCGAAACTTGAGCAGTGGGTCGGCCGATGAGGGACGCAGGCCACATCGCCCGTCCTCGTTGCACCCAGCCGCGTAGACCGCTCCATCGGCGAACAGGATCAAAGTGTGATTTCCACCTGCGACGATGCGCGAGATACCAGTCTCGGCTCGGTTCTGGTCCTGTATAGGTGATGATGAGCAGCTGGGTGATGACGACCCCTGTTCTTCGTCGAATAGACATCGTGTAGGAACCGAGACATCTTCAACGTGACCGATACCTAATTGGCCGGATCCGTTGGAGCCGAATGAGAAAATAGTCATTTGAAAGGAATCGAATCGAAGATCAAGTCAATTGATTTCGTAGTATCTTCTTGTTATTCTTTATCCCACCGGACTTTTGTTGTAATTGTTGGTTCGTTCGTAGCGGGAAGAGAACGCCAAGCCTTTCCAGCCTTCGAGAAATTAGGGCTTACACCGCCTACCGGATCTGAACTGGGCTGTGCCCACTTGCCTCGGTCTGAAAACGGACTCTTTAGCCTTAGCCCTACTCCGGAGTTAGTCCTACTGACGGAGTACACCGGTGTACGGTGTAAGTTCTTAGCCCTGCGGAACTCGACCGTTATCGCTTGCCCCACGGAAATAAGTCGGCACAACCGGTCCGGCTGCAAATCCCGGTTACAATCATGATTCATGATTTCACCGTAGCGACCGCCCTGTGTTGCTAACTTGCTGGACCCTCCATCAGTGGATCTTACTACGTGTAACTATTAGATACTAATGGATCCTTACTGAAAATGGAAAAGAGCTCCTTGGAGTATGTGACATTAATCAAGATTCTATATGTACTTCGGTGGGTATTCATAGCCTGTGTACAGAACATCTCCGCAATAAAGATAACAAAAAGGCTAAAGTATATATGCATGTACAACACGCAAGAACATCATGCAAGCTCGTCTCATGAAAAAGAAGACGGAGGGGGAAAAAAGGGACTAAACAATATTATACTGTGAGAAGGGTATCGTGGCGCTCATTTTTCTGACTTTTCGTTGAAAGAATCGGACGAATCCCCGTCCTGTGCGGCCGGGGGAAGAGCGAAGTTATCTGACTTGCCGGTTTGCTCCATAGGTCGGAACATCGGGCTGGTTCGATGGAAGTAGGCGTGGACATGGCCTTCCAGAAGGCTGTCATCAGTGTCCATGTCGAGCTCTTCGCCCTTGCTCTGCTCGGCGACCTTGCGAGACATGGCGGTCTCCCACTCGGCACGGTACTCTTCCACCTTGCTCTTGTAATCAGCCTCGGCGTCGTAGTACTTGCCCTTGCCGGTGATTCGCTCCCAGAGAGACAGGTGCTTAGGGTGAACAGCGGGGCCGTGGTACTCATGCTCACGACCGTCGCGAATGTACGACCAGCGACGCTCCTGTTCCTTCAGGTCAAGGCCAGTGGTATCGGGGAGGAAGACCAGAGTCAGGATCATTCCGGCGAGACCGAACCAGGGAACGACGTAGAACTTGGTTTGCGTGTCGATATAGTTGTAGAGGACGGATGCCAAAAGCGCTCCGCACTTACCAGCAGCCGCAGAGAGACCGTGGGCAGTGGCGCGGATGGGAGTCGGGAAGACCTCGGCGGCAACCAAGAAAGTTACCGAGTTGGGGCCGAACTGGTTGAAGAAGGAACTCAGGAAGTACATGGCTTGGAAAGCGTGGACGTGCTCCGGCGAAGTATAGTACTCGAAGTTGAAAGCGGGAACGATGAAGAGGATGAAATCCATCATAAATCCGATCATCTGCATCCACTTGCGGCCGTACAATTTGTTGTCGATGAGGAACGAGGCACAGTAGTAGCCGACCAGCGACACGCCTACGTTGACCAAGTTCCAGAGCCAGGTGGGCATGATGGAAGTGGAAGCAGGACTGATCACCTTGATAAACTCGGACTGGAACAGCTTGTTGCCGTAGAAGAAAACATCGTTGGCAAACCAGCCACCGGCAGTAGCCAAGATACGGAATCCGAAGTGATGGAATGTCAAGCGAAGCGAGTTGAAGTCGTACCCGGTCACGGACGACTTCTTCTTCGCCGCGGCCAGCTGCTTACTGGCGGCCTTCATGTGGTAGGCACGGTAGTAGACCAGCCACAACGTGCCAACGGCCGGAATGGCGAAGGAGATGCGGTAAGTCCATTGAGCGGACACGGTGGAATAGGGCGGGTTACCGCTGCCGTGGTGGAAACAGAGCAGCAGAATGATGAGGATAACCTGGTTGAAGAATTGACCCCAACCCTGCATCAAAAAGGCGCTAGTGACCTTTCGGCCACGGTGCAGACGATCTTCCTTGGTCGAGACTTTCCCGGAGCCAACGGCGTTCTCCATACCACTTGTAGCGGTCATTGGATATTCACCACCTATAAAATCTTTGTCAGACACGAACTGGAGATTGTCGATGATTGATCCATGTGAACTTACCAACACCGATACCGTAAAAGAACAACGACCAGGCGTAACAGATAATCCAACCATTCTGGGTAACACCCCAGGCCGCGGTCAGCATCAGCAGACCGATAAACATGATTGCCGCATCTTGAATGAGACCCCATCGTCGGCCAAGCCTGATAATAGGATTAGCCATAGAGTTCGCGGGAAAAGCTTAGGCTTCTCAACCAGTCCGTCGAGAGGGGTGCTCGTACCAATCACCCAGGATTCCAACCAAGATTTGTCCCACAATGATACCGCAGATTTCAAGATAGTCGATGGCGTCCAACCAATTGGAGTTGCAGATCTCCTTGTCATCCCAGCACGATTTGAAGACAGCCTGGAAGAGAGGTTTCAGATTTCCGATCGAGAAGAGCACGTAACTAGAGTAAACGACCAATTAGCTTCCCGATTCTCTCTCTCTCTCTCTCTCTCTCCGCCGGGTGGACCGAGGACATCCGAGCACTTACCCTTCCAGACCTAATCCCGCGCCAGGAAGCACCATATTCCGGAAGTAGTACGAGACGGGAGACAGGGGATCCTGTTTGGTCATCTCCCATATCGACTTCAGTTCGCGCTTGGCTTCCCCGGCGTCGTAGGAGCCCACAAACTTGATCCTGCGGAAGAAGGACAAGTCGGCCCAATACGTGCCGTCCGGGGTATAGCTGTCGTCGGGACGAATCAGGGCGTCGAAGGCGCCCTTCTCGTTGATGTCCATGTTCTCGAGCGGCTGATGGGTCCCCGACATGTCGGGCCCGTGAGGCGCACGAGGGCCAAAGTCGGTCATTGTGTGGTCGAGAGGTGATGCTCTGGCGCACCGACGATCAGATTGATTACCTCTTGGCCTGCGAGACAAGAGGAGTAGAGGCGGGCTTGGTAGGCCAGGAGGATGACCGTTCGTCAAGAGGGAAGTGGAAGGCGTCACACACAATGGCAGCCAAGTCGGACCAGGTTGGTATCAACTTATATGAAAGAGGGCGAAGGTGGAAGAAAAATCTCTGGGCGGAGGCGGACGAGAGCCAGCGGGCCTACAGGCTCCAGGCACATGCCGAAATGCCGCTTTATGATAAGTCGACGCAGGTGTGGTTAGATCCAGAGTAGGGCCAGGATCCACGGGCGAAGCGATCATGTCAGTGGTGGTTGGCGGGCGAGCAACTCCATTGCCCAGACCAGGGAACCGGAGCCAGAAGTGACCGACCGGTGCTAGTCGGGTGGGATCGAAGTGGCTCCCATTTGTCAAGGACTCCAGGGACTCCAATTTGGAACGGAGTCGAAAGTGGGTGAGGATATTCAGACCGGAATTGATCAGAGAGGATATCAAAAAAAATCAATTGATTTTATTGATTTTATTCACGTATTTTCTGGCTCTTTGATTTTACTTTTTGTTTTCGCTTTTCTTTTTCTTTTTCATTTTCAATTTCATTTTTCATTTATTTTATTTTCCAATTTTAATTCTGTTCCTTCCATTTTGCCATCGTGACGTGCTGCAAAAGCAGGTTAGTGCGGGCGCGGCGGAACCGCCTCGTTACCAGTGCGGAAGGCGGGACGAGTCTCGCCGTCGCTCAACTTCCGCTACCGGCCAATCAAAGGTGCACGTGGTGGCAGAATCCGAACACGATCGCCACGACCGCCTTCTAGAATAAAAAGGTTCTTCCCCCACCCATTTCCCAATTCATCCAATCCAATTCTCCGTCGCAGCACGAGCGGCGAGAAAACCCGCTCGCTCTCAGCCACGGAGATTCAACTTGCATGAGAACTTCGTAAGTCTGTTGGAGACACCGTCACACGGATGAACAACAATTCAACTTCCCGGGGTTATTTATGGATCTCCGAATCTCCAGACGGAGGGGGGGAACGAGTCCAATGCATAGAGGGTGGGATGGATGAGATCTCGACTCCGCATTAGTCCCGTCCTCCGTACCACCTGCCGGCCGGCCTGGTACGACGTCAAGAACAGGGAATCTAGTTGCATGTCCTAAGAGAGTAACTGCGCGTGTGCCTGCTCGTCTGCCGCTGTACAGTACCTACCTAAGCAGATATGCCACGGAGCGGTCAGGATTGACTTTACAGTTCACCTCGAATATCCGTATTCCGTGGACTTCCAGGAACAACAATTTTTTTTTTCCTTTTTTTTTTTTTATTCTATTCTTTTTTATTCTGTTTCTCCCTCGCTGACGGGCCGTAACTCGTGGTGCAGTCCGACCGGCGGCGTGGCATCTTGGCGTTGTCAATCTCCGCCCGCAGCCAGTCAGCGGTCGCCCTGCGATCACGTTCCTCCCAGGGTCGTCGTAACTGCGGAGTTCGTTACCGCCTGCCTACTTGCGGAGTAAGATTAGAATTTGCTGACGGAGGATCGAGGAGGCCTCTTTGCTTTTAGTGTTCCAGACTTGCCCTCCACGGTGTATCCACTCCCCCATGCCACATGGGCACATGGGCGAAAGCAAGGAGGCAGATAGGTCATCGGATGGTCCGCCTCATGCTCCATCGCTTGCTATCAATGTCGCTGCCTGTGGACTTCCTCTTACTGATTCTGGTCGGCATCTCGTCTAGTTACACTCGCTCGAACCAATACCAAGGGCTGGGTCCACGATGATGGCTACCGTGCAACCCTGGAGTCAGAACAGCATAGAGCCGCCAGCCTATAGCCTGACGTTAGGGCCTCTCTTGCTTCGATATCACTGTTGATCCAAATAACCGCACCGGTTTCTCTTCCTATTCCAGCCGGTCCCGGTGGCAGTATCAGCATGTCAGTGTGTCCTGATCCACACCTCGGAAATCCCCGATCCTCAATTCACGGAGTAGGTCGTCGGATGGCCTCATTCGGCCTGCATCTAGGACATCTCACGGCGTCATTCCTCGGGTAAACCGGATGATAGCACAACATCTGAGGTCCAGGACCCCTTGTCATTAATCTAAACTGACTTTGGCCCCTTGGTATCCACAGACCTGTGTACAATGCTTAGCGATGCTTGATAGTATTCAAGACTCCTTAGCTGGCTACCGGAGGAAGACTAACAACAAAAGGGCGCTCCGGGGAGGCCACAAGGTCGAACGAGCGCCAGGCATTGGTCAATTTGCTGAGGTATTAATCATAGTCCCTGACTCGTAACTCGGTCACCTGGGAGAGTCCAGGTCTACGGTGGATGAACATGCAAGTTCCCTGCATGGGATCGGGATGCAGCGCGTCCATCGGACGGTCGCTACATGTGGCCCACTGAGTACCTATGCATCCGTACCTCATGATCCGTGATAACCGACGAGATATTATCATCCATTTTCCAGCCCCTTTTTGACCGCCTCTGAACTCTGTATCGTGATCTTGGCTGCCCTCCTTTGCGATATCAACGAGTAAAGCTGGCCAATTCATGGCTGATTCCAGGCGCCAACATTTCCATGGCCCCTTACCTCGAAATAACAACAATATGATCACACCCTGTCAGCCGGAGACTTGATCAAGTCAACCAACTGCTCAGAGATCGCCATGCCATGCCATGAGGTGGCATACCCCTTGCGTTGTGCATACACATGAAGTGTACTTGTCGAATCTGTTAGCCCGTACGACCCCAGAACATTCACATTCAGTAACTTCCTGGAAGCCAATCGGTCATCCGGAAATGTGATATCATATATGATCTCACACTGCAGCTGCATTTATCCCGGTCCAAGTATGACAGGTATGAAGCAAGATCTTCAGCGGAATCGCAGGGCTGAAAGCCGCAGTCGTCGGATCGCTATTTTCGGGAAATCTGCCTTGTCCAACCCGCATCGGTATAAAGACGGGAACAACACAGCATGAGTTGTCAAAGCTTCTCGCTGCGGAATGCACACTGTGTTACATGCAGGCTACCTATCCAGACAATTGTCTGCATGGGTTTATGTTGAGACATCAGCATGATGTGACCGCATGATCGAATCCAGCCACCCGAAGGCAGAAGGTTTTCCGTGGATAAGGTTTCTTGTGATGGACCGGAATTGACTGGTTCTAATCTGAGAATGAGGATGCCTAGGTACGACTTCCATGGCAACTCCGCGAGGTCGGTGTCCTCCCGGCACAAGTTGTTAATGGTCTTTTCGATTTATACCACACCAGTGGTCCTATACCCACGCAGGTGAGTTCTTTCACCAACAACAGCATAATATACTATCTTTGCATCACATTCGAGGCGCAGCACTTACGACTATATGTCTTGGTCTTTCAGCCTGTTCGAAGTATCTTCATCATCCTTCATATGCTAATACTCCAAACAAGATGTTCTTCTAAAGATAGCATCGCGATTGTCGAACATATGTCTTGATCTTCAAGCTGTCAGTTGAGATCTATACACCATCCTTCTCCTATGCGAAACCTCCAAGCAACATACTTCTAAAGATAGCATCGTGATTATCGATTGATGCGGCAGCCTAAAAACAAATTAGCAACTCATCTTGACACTACACTCGGAAATCTTTTCCCGGCCGTCCTTGCAAACCCAGGGCGGTCGAATTTCGCTTGTTGGCCTATATGAGAAAATATACTTCGATGAAGACCTAACTCTTGTGCCCCTATTCGATAACAAGCAGACTAATCAAAGCACTATGTTGCCATGTTTGTTGGAATAGTTATACGGTGCCATAGTTAACGAAACTAAGCTGCCCAAGTCACCTCACCACTGCCGTTCATGTGTACATCCAACCCATTCATGTACTCCGTAAGGCAAAGGCAAATGATTGACTGTCAGCATTGACAGCGGCATCAACGAGAGTCAGGCTCAACAAACAATAAAGCAAACATTACTACATGTGTCTTTGATGTGGAATAGAGTAGTGTCAAATCCTTGCTCGTAAATTGGGGTAATTGATTCCATTTTCATTGATATGTCCTTGATCCTGCTTCTGTCCATGGACTTTTGATGATCTTACGATGGATAGATGGGTCTTTTTAGACAAGTAAATGCTAGTATAGACTTGTATATCAGGCGCATAGTCTATGGGGACCATTTCTTTTTTTTCTGAGTTTATATACTAGACATTACACAGAGCAAGCGCCATGGTCTCAAGTAACAATAATCTCTTTCACTCGGGCCAGAAAATTCATTGATTGAGTTCACTGTTTCAAACCTCACAGTCTAGGGAACGATGGAAGATGAAGAACCTAAGTGACAGGAAATTTTGCTCTTCTGAATTCAATTACTGATAAGATGCCTGAAAGCCTGATATTTGCCGCAGACGCTGATAATTGTCACTCCTCTAGTTTCAGTCATGCAGATAAGGGACTGGCTATATATAATGTGCATCCCGAAACGTAGATAACACGCACTGAGGGGAATCTACTTTACTAACCAATTCCATGATGAGTCATTTAGGGAATACTGTAGATGATGAGCATGAATCGATCTTAGGAAACGAGATCATAAAAAGGGTCACTGTTCGTTAGAAATAAGGGATCTTCCTATGAGGGAGCAGACGGCGATATGCTTGGCCATGGAGATTGCAACCTCAGGCACTCAAAACACCTCAAATCGAATCGCTCACACCAGTTAACTGTATCATTCATATACAATAGGGTAGAACAGTAACCTGGAATATAGAAAGTCCCATAATTGAACGCAATCCACCGAGTGGGCTAAATCCAAAAGATAGACCGGACTTCGAGTCCCGACATGCGGATGATATTTCCGGCACATACTTTGCTATGATATCGAGATTGAAGGGCCTCAATTGAGGTCATCGTCTGTAAGTCTACTTCGTAGATCGGCGGAGTTCGAAACACACAAACAAACTCGCCTTGAAGAGCATGTAGAATGACTACACATCTCCCCAGCGTGCATGGACCAAAGTATGATGCAAGGACATCCGAGCAAACTTCGACCGACACTATCTAATCAAACCAACATCAAACTCAAATAGCAAAGTTCAAAGACCTCGACGTGGCCAAGTCCCAAGCATCAGGCCCCAATGAGACACAGCGCAAGCATACCAGAGGCTGGTCCAGACATTCCTCAACCCGGCCGGACGTAAAGCAACATTCTATCCAAGGAACAGCAACATTCCTACCTCTCCACTCTTCGAGAAACGACCAATGGGGTAATACGGAATTCCTTATAAGCATTCTGTCGCCGTGAATGTAACTCCCATTGCGGTCTCTCCTCCACGTGAGCCTAGAGCCCTGTGATGTCGATATTCTCTGCCACTTGAATTTCCCTCCCAGCCATCTTGCGGAATGCGGGGATTTGCTCTGGAGAGAAAGTATACGTAGAGCGGGATTTCTAACAAGATTCTCGTAGAAGATTTCGCTCTGATGTGTAACGACTAGATTTGCGGTGGCCTTCCCCTCTAACAAGTTTGGACAGATCAGCGATTGCAAAATGGGCCGTTTGATCGGGTTGCTACCTACGATAACTGCATTTGCGGCATTTATTCTGAGCATACTATGCCTCTTTGCCGGGTCGCAGACGAATTTGCTGGCGTCGTCCGATATACTGACGGTTCGTGGACCTTTTAAAAAAGGTACAGTGCTTTAGAAGACAGCTGACCGGAGGATAGCTGTATACACCCACCGTTGGAAATGGGGCCGGAGCCCACGACTTCTATTCAATACATGTGATGTCTTACTGCGAGGGGTCCCTGGACTCGAGGGGGGAGAAGAATCTGATGGGATGTTCCAAGCGCTCGATGCTGTTCTCCTTCGATCCGTCGGACGTACTACTGGAAGAGACCGGGAATTCCACGTCGCTTCAGGGGCTAGGATGGCCGGACGCCATCAGCGAAGATTTTCGAGCGTTTAGGGTCACCTACCAAAGTCTGGGGGTGTTATACTGCATGGGAGTGGGACTGGCAGGGTCCGCGATTCTGGCAAGACTAATTTTTATGCTTTCCCGAAAGACGCGACAGTCGGCGATAGAGTTGGCATCGCTGTTGGTAAGTTCTATGACGTCAACGATTAAGAGGCAAAACTGATGCCTTTCTTCTTCTTCTCTTCTTTCTTAATTCACGCAGACCGGCTTTATCATGATTAGCATCGCCTCCATAGTCGCGACCGTGATCATGTTCCAATTTGTGAACCTCGTCAATTACCACGGGGAGACCTCGGATGTGACCGCCCAGTACGGCCGAAAATTTTTGGCCATGAGCTGGGCCGCGGCCGGATTGTTGTTGGTCGGGAGCGTTGCGAGTTTGGCCATGGTTCTGGTCGATCGAGGCCGAGCCGAAGAGGAGCCCCCGTCACCTTCACGGCCGGACACGCCCAAATCAGAGATGGGCGGTGACACGGAGTCGGTCAAGTCGAAGGGGTAAGGACAAGACCGGCGAGAACATCTCGGAATGAAACAGAAGGGGACCGAAAATGCCCCTGCGGAAGTGCAGAGAAGAGGGTAGAAATGTTCCGAAGAGCCGAGACCAGGGGGGAACCAAGACCGGCGGAATTATTGGATGCAAATAGGAAGAAGCCAACGTGTAAATAGTCAATAGTCAATGGGTAATGGAATGATAGACCCACCGAGATTGTAATGAATGATGGCATTGCGTAGTCGACGATATCGTCTCCCTCTCGCCTTTTTCCGAACTCTCGCCCCCGTTATTCTGACTTCATACGGTTAAGCGATCAAGTCACCAACCCTGAACCCAAGTAAGAAGAGCCGGGGAAGGAATAACGTCGTCAAGAACGAAGGGGACAAAAACTGGGTCAACCGGGAAGTCGACGTCAGGAGTGGAGTTCAGGCGAGGCGGTCATCAAATGACGAAACCGCATTGCCCGTCGGTCGCACATAAAGATCGCGACTACACTGCTAGAGTCCGTCGGGTGGAGACGACCATGTTATCATAATGATGATGACGATGAGATCCGAACGGAGTAGATGTGTAGAGTCGTAGCACGCAAAACAACAATCGCCATGTCTGCCACTGCAACAGTAACTGACAAGCTGCACAATCGGCAGACGCGGCCGAGTTTCCGACTGCATCAGGATAACTTGAGGCGCGGAACGAACCGGATTGTGCAGTGGCTTGTTTCCATTCAATCATGGGCCAACATCTTGTGATTCTGGCTCGTTCGCTTTTCCCGGACGACAGATGGCCGGTCCACTCGTATCCCCGAGAATGTTCGATCATTGGATGCCTGATGGACGCCAGTAGAATCCCCAGACCGTGTTGTGCATGCCCAATCAGCGACAATCCGACGTAGTTCCAGCAGGGAAAGTAAAGGGAAAGTCACGATAGTTTTGGTGGCCGAAGCCCCTCCCCCACTTGGCCCTCATCGTCGTCCCTTCCGGTTTCTGCCTTCCTTTCCTTTCCCCCTCTCTTTGTGTCACCTTCATATAAACCCCCTCTTCTTCCCTTCCTCTCGCTCTTTTCTTTCCTCTTTCTTCTTCAACTTCCATCATCCATCCATCATCCATCCATCAATCCATTCATCTACTCCCAACCCCTCTCTTGCCTCTTGCCTCTTCTTACTACTCACCCTCCCCTCCTATCTACTTGACTCTACTACACTACCATCATCACATCCACCATGGCGAAGAAGGCTGTTCAGTTTGGCGGCGGTAACATCGGCCGTGGCTTCGTCGCCGAATTCCTTCACACTGCCGGCTACGAAGTGGTCTTTGTTGATGTCGTTGACAGCGTCATCAACGCCTTGAACGAGTCCGACTCCTACAATGTGACGGAGATCAGCGAAGAGGGTGAAGTCACCAAGACCATCACCAACTACCGCGCCATCAACTCCAAGACCAACGAGAGTGACGTCGTGCAGGAGATTGCTACCGCCGACGTGGTTACTTGCGCCGTTGGCCCTAACATCCTCAAGTTCATCGCTCCCGTCATCGCCAAGGGTATCGATGCTCGCACCGAGTCCAAGCCCTTGGCCGTCATCGCCTGCGAGAATGCCATCGGTGCCACGGATACTCTGCACGGCTTCATCAAGGAGAAGACCAACCCGGACCGTCTCTCCTCTCTCTACGAACGCGCTCAGTTCGCCAACTCGGCCATCGACCGCATTGTTCCCAACCAGCCTGCCGACAGTGGCCTGAACGTGCGCATCGAGAAGTTCTACGAATGGGTCGTCGAGAAGACTCCCTTCGGCGAGACTGGTCACCCCGACATCCAGGCCATCCACTGGGTAGACAACCTGGAGCCTTACATCGAACGCAAGCTCTTTACCGTCAACACCGGTCACGCCACCACTGCCTACTACGGCTACGCCCGCGGAAAGAAGACCATCGCTGAGGCCTTGAGCGACGAGGAGATCCGCGACATCGTGCACAAGGTCCTGGACGAGACCGCATCGTTGATCGTGGCCAAGCATGGCATCTCCGAACAAGAGCAGAAGGAATACGTCAACAAGATCGTCAGCCGCATCAGCAACCCTTACCTCGAAGACCAGGTGGAGCGTGTCGGCCGTGCTCCCGTACGCAAGCTTTCCCGCAAGGAACGCTTCATCGGCCCTGCGTCGCAACTCGCCGAGCGTGGCATGCAGTACGAGAACTTGTTGGATGCTGCCCAGATGGCGCTTCGCTTCCAGAACGTCCCCGGCGACCAGGAAAGTGTCGAACTGGCTCACATTCTCGCGGAAAACAAGGCCGACGGCGCCACCACCCAGCTTACCGGCTTGGAAGAAGATCATCCTCTGTACGCCCCTGTGCTCAAACGGGTGAGCCAAGTTCAGCAGGAGGCCAAATAAGCGAGACGCATGTTTGGCCAGCCTCCTCGCATGATCGGCGACAATGGAGGCGACGTTGAACGGGTTGAACCGCAGGACGGAACTCACACCGCATGGGAAACGGCGAAAATCGGGCTGGACGGAGCATATGGGATCTCGGAATAGCATTTTTTATGTGTAATGTCGACTTAGATGCAGGACAGCTGAGTCTAATGAATAAACGAGTATGCAATACCTGATACGTCCCGCGTAGGTGCCTAGATCTTTCATAGACAGACCGTAGATATCAAACATCTCATCACAGCTTACTATCCAGCCAGACGGGCTTCCTCTTCTCCACAAACGCCCTCAATCCCTCCTTGATATTCTCCCCTTCATTCAGCTTCTTCGACCACCCCTCCACCAACAACCGACTGCCTTCCTCCGCGCCCACCCCTTCCCATCCCAACTTCACCCCCTCCCGACTCACAATCACCGCGTCCGGACTATTCCCAGCAATCTGCCGCGCCACCTCCAGCGTCCTCCCTACCACATCCCCTCCTCCCTTGACATCCACCACCTCATTCACAAACCCCCACCGCTCCGCCTCCTCCGCCGAAACCCGTCGCCCGGTCAACACCATCTCCATCGCCCTCTGCCGTCCAACCGTCCTGACCAGTCTCGGCAACGCCCCCGCAATCGCGACAACCCCGCGCTGCACCTCGGGGAACCCGAAGAACGCTGCGTTGCTGGCAATCACCAGGTCGGCGTTTATGATCATTTCGCATCCGCCGCCGAGGCAGAGGCCGTTGACGGCGCAGAGGATGGGCTTTTTGCCCGAGCGGCGCGAGAGGCCGCCGAAGCCTGTTGCGGGTTGGTGGGGGGTGCGTTTTTTGGGTGTAGACTGGGTGTCGGAGGAGGATTGGTTGGAGTTCCATTCTGTGTAGTTCGTTAGTTAGTTTTAGTTAGTTTAGGTGTTTTTTTATTTTCCCATTTTGTTTGGTATTTATTTTTCATAGAGAGAGAGAGAGAGAGAGAGAGAGAGAGATTGATGGAGAGGAGGAGAGGGGATAAGCTACATACCCTTTAAATCCGCACCAGCGCAAAACGCCCTCCCTTCACCGGTCAACACACCCACTCGGATACTCGGCTCTTCGTCCATCCATTCCCACACGGCGTGGAGTTCCTCGTGGCCGATGCCGTTGATGCAGTTCAGGTCGCGTGGCCGGGCTAGCGTGACGAGGAGGACGTGCGGGGCGGGGAAGCTGAGACGGGAGTATTGGAGGTCGGGAGGGGGGATTTGGAATGTCATTTTATTTTAGTTATATATAATTTTGGAAACTGGGTATGGTTTGTTTGTTAGTTAGGAGGTTGGAATTGTTTTCTTTTAAAGCTGAGGGGGGTAGTTTGGATCGATTGATCTGGGAGGAGAGATGGTTATAAGAAGTGTAGGTTGGACATGCCGAGGCCCGAGTGCGGAGAACTTGGGATTAGTTATGTGGGGATTTGGCCGGGCCTGGTTCTAACGCTTAGGTGCATGTCATGGACTACTTTCATGGAACTACATGGCATGAGACACTGAGCAGATACTGGGTGAAATATACAGTGACATTCAAAGGGTGACAGATAATAAAGATGGAATCAATTGAATCAAATAACCTCGCTGGTGCAAAGTGGCTATGTATCTATCCTCATAACCACCCCATGCCCGCTCAACGCCCCAACTCCTTCCTTCTTGAAAGTTTGATATGGATTTCGATCCGTGAATATAAAGGTTCGTCCTGTTCAGTTCATCTCGCTTCTACGCCTTGTTGATCCAGCCACTGTGCACCATAAAATCGTAAATTCGACTCGTTTTCGTTCCGTCAATCTACAGATGGTTGTTAGTGAGTTTTCTTGTCACCAATCCCAGAGAGAGAGAGCCAAGAGAGCCCACTTACCTTGCAAATAGTTCGCGCGTCTTTCTTCTTTAAGCTGCCCCCCTGTTTCATGGACTCCTTTAATAGAGTCTCCTTGATCACAAGGTACGGCTTCGGCTGGATGTGAAGCACGTTGCACACCTCGACCTCTTCCTTGGTCAGCAAGTGGAGATCGGGCGCGCCGTCATTCTCCAGCTTCCAGGGGATTATTCCGTTCAGCGGCTGCACGACAAACTTGGTCTTGGCGGGCTGCATCGTTGGGAGCTCTCCCCCGCTAGCAAAGGCCCGATCAAAGTCATTGAGCGGTTGGTTGACCGGCTCGGGCGGCTTGGGTGCGCCGGAGGCCTTTTGTAGGCGCAGCGGGAGTTCGGGCGTGGTCAGCTGGCTAGCGGCCGAGGGCTGCTCGGTGATTTGTGACTGTTTCGGGCGGTTGCTGGCAAACCGATCGAACGATCCCTGAGGCGCCATTTTCTGCTGGCGGGACTGCTTTTCTTGTTCGTACTTCTCTCCGCCCTTGAGGTCGCCGATACCCATCTGTCGCCATTCCTGTAGCTGCGCGATGGCCAGTCGTAGGTTATGTTCGTATTCTAGACCCTTGTTGAATTCCTCAAAATCATCGTGGTTCATCATCCGCGCAAACGGTTTCCCCTTGTTCAGAAGATCCCGCTCTTCTTTCGTGCGTTTCTTCTCCAACGCCGTGTTCTTTCGGTACTCGAGGAGGGTATGTTCAAAGAGAATCTTCTTGCGCTCCGTGCGCGCGGTCAGTCGGGAGTTGTAGATATCCACCACCGTCATCTTCAGCTCCATCTCGGCATCGAGTTCCCCGTTGGCCGTTTCTCCCGCCCCCGGCTCAAACGCCATGTGTTGCACCGCCTCTTCGGCGTCGTTCAAGAACTCCGTTTCGAATTCCAATCGTCCCGGCATGTAACCTTGCACTTCGTGGCAGGCCGGTACACTGGCCGTCGGTTTCTGCTTCGGCGTGGTGGGAGGCGCCGCCTTGGCCGCGTCCTTGCGCTCCTCAATGCGGCGCTTCTTCCGCGCTTGGAACTCCTCCTTGGGGATCGAGTCGGACAGTCGTGTATCCTCCGGGTCGGCGCGTACGGGGAGCGGGAAATTGGGGCTGTCCACGTAGGTGCCGAGATAGTGATCCCGGACCTCCTCCTTCGTCCGATATCCGCCGATGTGGTCCGCGATATCCGCCCAGGACCCTAGCCCGTAGATATCGGCGCCTTCCAAGAGCAACAGCTCCTCATCAGCACCCCAATCCTCGTCAAAGATGGGCACCGAGTTCTGTTCGATCACCTGGTACCGATGTGTCGACGGGTCATGATTCTTCGACTTCTCTCCGGCAGAGAAACAGGGAACGCAAAGGTCGTATTCATGGCAGGCGGGGTCGGCACAGGAAACGCGCACCTGATGGGACAGACGGTCAGACATGTCTGACTTCGAGACGTTCCGGACGCAGCCATCCGCGAAGCGACGCGGCATCCGGTAGAAAAGAAAGGAAGTTCAGTTCACTTACCGTCGAAGTCACATCCACCGAGCAGATATCGCAATGGTATTTCGTCCCTGCCTCTGTGCCGCGCGAGGCGGTCTTCTTTCGAATTACACCCATCGGTCGCGGAGCCCTTTCATCCTCCACTAGATCCTGAGCCGTTTCGAACACACGTGAAGCCCTCCAGAAAAGGCAGAGGGCTATCTATAGAGGGATCGGACCGAAAGGGGTTATGCGCGGGAAAGGGTGAGGTGTGTGAGAGAGCGAAAACAAGGGGATGCAGTCTCCGCAATCGGCTGGGGATTTGCCAAGAGAATGACAGGTCGATCGATCGGCAGCAAATCAGGGGAGGCGAGAAAACGCGATGAAAAGGAGTAAGCCGAAAGTGTCACGACAAGAGTGGCGCTGTTGGGGGGGGGTGGAGGGGAGGTTGAGTATTGTTGTTGAGAGATTGAATGATGAAGTCGCAGTTAACTTCGGTAGATAGCGGTATCGCCAGTTCCCGACGGGGAGAAGTGCGGCCTGGGGCAGAGACCCGGCGGTGGCTGAGCGGTCGGGGAGGTGCTGACCTAAGCGGCCGTGCACCGCCCCAGGGGGAATGGCGGCCCGAGCAATCAGGCATTCAGGTGTTGAGGCATCCAGGCACACAGGCAGCGACGTTCCTGACCCAATCACGAGGGCGGGTTCGGCCCCCTCTTCGGCCGCCTTCTTTTCCCCTCTTCAGCCTCTGTTTGTTCGTCTTATCTCCCTCTTTCTCTCTCTCTCGCTCTCTCTCTTCCGTTCTCTCTCTTACTTGGTCTGGCTTTTGCCCCTCTCTCTCTCCCTATTTCTCTCGCTTTCCCCTTCACCAGCCTGGGTTTCTGCTTTGACCCTGGTTGTCCTCCCCTTGTGTCCGTCCCTCGGATTTCCTCCTCTGTGTGTTGCTGACCGCTGTGGCTGTGGCGGTCCTGCATTTCTGTAACGGCACTTGGTGATTTCCACCTTACCCTCTGGGGTTAAACAACTTATTCCTTGTCGTTTCGTTTTCTATCATTTCATCTCTTTCACTTTCTCTTTCAACCTCCCTTTTTCCTATCTATCTTCCTTTCACTTGATATTCCTAGCCTGTTCAGGTGAAGCCCGTTGATACTTCCGCCCGCCCCCTAACTACCCCAAAACCCGCCGCCGTCATGTCGTGGAAACTCACCAAAAGTATGTTCAGTTGGTCTTCCCTTCCTCCCACAATACCGTTACGATGGGCGTTACGTCCTTCGGTTGTGTGGAATACTAACACGTTCGGCGCTTTGCAGAATTGAAGGAAACTCACCTGGCCCCTTTGACCCAAACTTTCGCGCGATCCTCCTCCACATCAACCATCAAGGGTGAATCGGGTGAGGAAACTCCGGTGACCCCTCAACCCACAAATGCCTCACCCGCCAGCTCCAATGGAATAAGTATGTCTTTGATGGATCCGATCTTCTCTACTTTATTTTCCTCATTTTCCTTTCCCCGTCGTCGGAAATGACAGCCGGTCCTGTTCTAACATGTGATGCAAGGTGCCTCGGAATCCCTCGTATCCCCTCCGGTGGCCCCCGTCAAGCCCGGTATCTTGATTGTCACCTTGCATGAAGGCCAGGGTTTCGCCTTATCACCGCACTACCAGCAGATCTTCAACTCGCATTTTCAGAACAGCAATGGCTATGGCATGCGCCCAAGCTCTTCCTCTTCCCACTCCACTCAGGGGCAGGCCGCGTCGTTCGTACAAAGCGCCCGTCCGCAGTCCACCAGCGGAGGTATCAATGCCGCTCCCACGATCCACGGCCGATACTCCACCAAATATCTTCCGTACGCCCTGCTCGATTTCGAAAAGAATCAGGTTTTCGTGGATGCCGTCTCGGGGACCCCGGAAAACCCCCTCTGGGCCGGAGACAACACAGCTTTCAAGTTCGATGTGTCACGTAAGACGGAATTGAATGTGCAGCTGTATCTGCGAAACCCCGCCGCTCGGCCTGGCGCCGGTCGGAGTGAGGATATCTTCCTCGGAGCGGTCAAGGTGCACCCTCGATTCGAGGAAGCTCAGCCCTTTGTGGAGGACCCCAAGCTCAGCAAGAAAGATAACCAGAAAGCGGCCGCAGCCCATACGGAGCAGGAACGCCATCTGGGTCAGCTCGGGGCCGAATGGCTGGACCTCCAGTTCGGAACCGGCTCGATCAGGGTCGGCGTCTCCTTCGTGGAGAACAAGCAACGCAGTCTGAAGCTGGAGGACTTCGATTTGCTGAAGGTCGTGGGTAAAGGTAGCTTCGGCAAAGTCATGCAGGTCATGAAGAAGGACACGGGTCGTATCTACGCCCTCAAAACCATCCGCAAGGCTCACATCATCTCGCGATCCGAAGTCACGCACACTCTTGCCGAGAGGTCGGTGCTTGCTCAGATCAACAACCCTTTTATCGTCCCATTGAAATTCTCCTTCCAATCCCCCGAGAAACTCTACCTGGTTCTGGCCTTTGTCAACGGCGGTGAACTGTTCCATCATCTCCAGCGGGAGCAACGATTCGACATCAACCGCGCTCGTTTCTACACCGCCGAACTTCTATGTGCACTGGAGTGTTTGCACGGCTTCAAGGTCATTTACCGTGATCTCAAACCCGAAAACATCCTTCTCGATTACACCGGACACATCGCCCTTTGCGATTTCGGTCTGTGCAAGTTAGACATGAAGGATGAGGATAGAACGAACAGTAAGCTAACCTGCCCCATCATTGGCCTTAAGGAGATTTGTCACGACGCATCTGCTAACCCTTCCTTGCAGCGTTCTGTGGAACCCCTGAGTACCTTGCTCCTGAATTGTTGCTTGGCAATGGCTACACGAAAACCGTCGACTGGTGGACGCTGGGTGTCCTCCTTTACGAGATGCTGACGGGTCTTCCGCCATTCTACGACGAAAACACGAATGACATGTACCGAAAGATTCTGCAGGAGCCTCTGACCTTCCCTAGCAGCGATGTCGTTCCGCCAGCCGCTCGGGATCTTCTGACCAGACTTCTTGACCGTGACCCGCAGCGTCGGCTGGGTGCCAACGGTGCCGCAGAAATCAAGTCGCATCATTTCTTTGCAAACATTGATTGGCGCAAGCTGCTCCAGAGAAAGTATGAGCCAAGCTTCCGGCCGAATGTGGTATGTCCAAAGCCTATGCCCTTCTCAATCCCTGTATTGCGGTGCTCTTGGTCCTAACCGGTTTTTCTTCAGCTGGACGCTCGTGACACGGCAAACTTTGATCGCGAATTCACGCAAGAGGCTCCCCAGGACTCCTACGTGGACGGACCGGTCTTGTCTCAGACTATGCAGCAACAATTCGAGGGCTGGTCTTACAACCGGCCGGTTGCGGGTCTGGGAGATGCCGGTGGCAGTGTCAAGGATCCGTCCTTTGGCAGCATTCCCGAGTAGAGCGGCGACTTCTTGCATCGCGTTGGCCAATTTCCTTCTACCAGAAACGCAATGGTTTCGAAATACACAGAAATTGTTTGCAACGATTTTTCTTCGAGTTAGCCTTTGCTCTTGCATGTCCTGCTGCGTAGCCCGAACCATTTGTTTCCCTCCTGTTTCCTCCTTTCCTAGCGCAAGGAGTCCACGGGTATCATTGTTGGAATCCCTTATTTGCTGTGCGGCAGTGATCTCAACTGAGCGCTTTATGTCAGTTCTACCTTTGTCTGTTGCATTTCAGGTACAATCAAGGCAGGTCCAAACCGATCCGGTTATCATTTTCGGGTTTTGTTACTCGATTCTCCAGTGAAAGTATCCCCTGAAAAGGCACCCATGAAGCCCATTTCTGCCCTTCATCCCTTTCTGCACTTTAGTTTGTGTCATACCTGGAGAGCCGGCCCATCTTTTCCCTCTTGCGACTTTCGTACATTGATCAGCTGGTCCGATCTTTCACCCCCCATCCGCTCACGTGTATGGCCCTTTTCGCCTGGCGAGCATTTGAACATAGATTGATTTAGCATCGAGCTTCTCTATACAACGGGGCCTTTTCTTTCTAAATTTCGTTGATATGTTCTTCCGGGTGATATTCCGAGTGATATTCTTCCAGAAATCCGTCTCTGATGGCGATGTTGGTCGTCGTGACTGGTTCATAGACAACAGAAAATCTTATACTTATCCTCAGTCAGAACGGGGAATTCCTCCTTCATTCTATTCTTTTTGTTTCAGGCCCTAGATGACCCGAGGGAACCATTCTCGTCAGTGGTCCACGTGCCTGGCCCTTTTTATGTCCTGTAGAATTAGACTCACCTCCAATCTTCAATCTTCTATCTTCTAGCATCATTCTTCCGGACGCAATGATTCACTTGACCTGAGCCATCTAACGACAGTCATACGTAGCTGCACACCCTGTAGGCTATAGCGTGACTATATGCTATGCCATGCCATGCTATCGTGGTTAACCCGGACCTTGAGTTTCTTATCAAGAGCGTCCTCAACGTTACTAACCTATCAACTAGCCAGCCAGCTAACATGTGCATGCAAGGGAAAACCAAGATGTGATAAGTTACGACGCAGGAGGATCATACATAAAACGGGCAGGGTAACAAACGCCACCAAAGGCCATGGCAGTTCTTACTTAGTATCGTTATGAGGTTCAGATTTGGAATGCCGCACTCCGGTGGTCTAGCAAGGTTTAGCAATTGAAACATGTTCCCTTCTTCGAGGGTTCTATTAGAGCATGGTTAGGTGTAAAGAATTGTCTCCTTGGGTCCGTCGCCGAGAGCCAGGTAGATGCGATACATACTCGCGACAGACGAAAGGGGAATTTGAGAGTAAGAAAACACGTGTATATACTCGTTGCGAACGTGAATGAAATGGAAAATAGGAAAAGGTAGTATGATAAATAGACATAAAAACAACTCTAAAAAATAGTAGTTACGTTAAAAGGTAAGAAAAATAAAAAGATATCTCTGCCCCAGGCCATCGGGAAAAAACAAAACTGTGTCAAGTTACATAGCTTTCTTTTGATTCGTTTCATCCTCCCCTTTCGCTCTCGGCGTTCGTCTCAAGTTCGGTGGATTGATTGCCTGTCCTCCTTTCTCTCCATGGCCCACGTCTGTCGTTCGCTCATGTTCATGCTCATGCTTCGGCCTCGGCCTCAGCCTTGGGTTCCGTCTCGGCAGCAACCTCGGGTGCACCATTCTCGGCGGTCTTGGACTGTTCCTCCTCGGGTCCGTCAACGTCGATCAAGGATTCCGACGACGGGGGCTCGGGAGCAACGCCCTCTTTTTCTAGACGGATGTATTCGTCCCACTCGGGGAAGAGATCGTCGTCTGTCGTGGCGTCAGGGGCACCGGGGGGAACACCGATAAGGCGGGCGATCTTGGTCTTGCCGGTCTGTTCGAGCGACTCCTTCCACTGGGCGACGAGCTGGGGAGCCCGCGAGGGCTTGTAGGTCTGGGCAAAGAGAACGGCTTCGGCGATCCGGCTGGTGCGCACAAGAAGGTCGATGCAGCCGTCGACGTCGCCGAGGGACCAGAGGGTGGAGAAGGAAACGTTGTGCAGGCCCGCCTCGGAGGCCTGCTCGGCCAGCTTACGGAGACCATCCTTGTTGCCGCTGGCGGTGTGTAGGAGAAGAAGGGAGCCAAAGTCCTTGGCGTTGGTGAAGCATTCCTGAGCCAGAGCGAGGTTCCAGCCCGACATGGCGGTGTCACCGACGATCTTCCACTTGTGCTCGACGTTGGCCTCCCGCGCGATCTCGAGGGCAATGTCCAAGTTGTTGAGGGCGAGGGAGAGGTCAAAGCGGTGCTCTTGGTCCGTGGCGACCTCCAGGGCCATCTCCTTGTACCCTTGCCCCTCAAGGAAACGGGCAACCTTGTTCATCTGGTCCTGGGGCACGTCCTGCAGCAGCTCCGCGGCCAGGTCCATGTCGCCACGCAGCACCACCGTCTGGTATTCAACCATGCTGAGAGAGAGACCGAACGAAACAACGTTGACATCCTTGTCGGCAAGGTAAACCCGGCCATCCCGAGGCAAGTAGCCAAGGACGTACATCCCTTGGTCGAAGTGAGAAATTGTGTAGGTCTGGTCACCAACAAGGTAGTTCAGGCGGTTCGTCGAGTTAGTGTAGATGAAGCAATCCCCGACCCATTGACCGGTTCTGACGGACTCGTTGACATCAGTCACGACTTCGAAAGCTGACTCGACACCGTCCTCATCGGCCTCGCCTTCGTTCAGGCCATTGACGTAGTTCTCTCTCGAGAACCGGAGGACGTAGAAGCTGTCCTCACAAGCAAGGGTGACCAATTCACCAGACTCCGACCAGTAAACCTAGTCAATTTGTCAGTAGTATTCACGGGCGATCACCAGTGAGAAAGTGCTTACAGCTTTCGGCTCAACCTCGATACGTCGGACCAGGTTTCCGGTTTCCCAATCAAACATGCCAATACCCCCTTGTCCCTTAACACCGAGAAGGACACCGTCGGTAAGGCCTTCGGCCTGGAAGCCGACATCAAGGCCACCGCTGACCTCCTTGAAGTTCTTGAAGATTTTGACACTAGTGGATGACTCGCGGATAGCGTAGTCGTTGCTGTTGTCCTTCGATCCCCACGCAAAGTCCAGGGCTTGTCCGAAGGCCTTGTTTCTCCATGCGAGGGCAGTGTAGATGATGTACTCGCCATCGCCACAAACCGAAACAAACCGTCCGTTAGGAGAGTGTGACAGGGTCTGTGGGTAGACCTCGCAGGAGCCCAAGTCCTTAGTCGGTAGCGAGATGGGTGCCCCATCCTTGATGCTAGCATCGCCTCCCTTGATAACTGTGGAGACAACCTCGTTGTGTCTCGCCCAGATAACCTTTCCTGAGCCGTCCATGGACACCGCAGGCTCCTCTCGACCCATCTTCACAACCACTGCACCGTCGTCGAAACCCATCGCGATACCCTGCTTACCACGCTGGTAAGAAATACACCAGGCTCTCTCGAGGCCATAGCTTAGCGACTGTTCCAGTCGGTATGTGTTGGCATGCCAGATCTTAATGGTTCCATCCTCGGATCCTGAAATGATGACCGGCAACTCCGGGTGGTAGCAAGCGAATGAAACGTTGCTGGTGTGGCCCTCCAAGGTCGCAATCAACGCTTTCGTCGTATAGTCCCAGACTTTAACCGTGCGATCATCGGATGTTGTAAGGAGGTATGGTTTATCGGCCTGCGGGTAGTAGTCGACATGGTTGACGCCCTTGGTCTCGTGGGCTTCGAGGGTAGAGTTGGGGTGCGGGGAGCCCAGACTCCAGATCTTGACGGTTCGATCCAGACAAGCCGAAGCGAATGTGTTGGTATCCTTGGGGTTGATGGACAGTCCCATCACGTAGTGGCTGTGTCCCTCGAATACCTGGACGCATTTCCAGTTCTTCTCCCAGTCCCACAATTTGATTGTCATGTCATCGGAGGCGGTAAGAACGAAGGGCTGAGTAGGGTGGACTGCGATTGAGCGAATGTAGTCGGGATGGGCCTCGAAGGAAGCGATCTTCTCGGAAGTGTTGTAGTTGTAGATGCGTAACTGGAAGTCATCCGAACCGCAAACAATCCAGTTTTTGCGGGCAATAAAGCGACCAGCTCGTACGGGGACATCGGTGAGCTCGAATGTTTTGATTATGGACTATAATATAGGGGAAGTTCATCAGTCGCACGTTCTCTTTAGGAATGATGCTTATTGAACTCACCTGGGACTCGTAAGACCAGATGTAAACGTGACCTGTTTATATTCCGAATTAGCGCATTCAATGGGGCAGGTTTTGGACGATGCGTTGCTCTACGCACCGCTATACAGTGTGGTCAGGATCTAATCTCCAGTTAGCAAGCAGGGAATTCCATGACGATACAGTCACTTACCCATGGCTCCGTGGGGTGGAAGTCGATGCCCTTTACCCGCTCGGAGCGGGCAAAGAGTTGCCTCTGTAAGATCGCAATTCTAGTTAGCCACAGGACTCCGACCGGCCAATTCCAGCCAAATTCCATCCAATTGTCCGCCTCTGGCAGGGTCGCATACCTTAACGTCCAATTTCATGGTGTGGTAGAAAGGAGAATCGCGACGGTGTGCGGGTTCGGGAGACGGCTTATGAGAAGGAGGGGGGGAACCAGGCCTCGAGCCGATCAGACAGCCCAGCCCGGAGGTGTAAGTAAGGCTTCCTAAGGAAGAGTGTATCGGTAGTGCAAGCAAAGAGGAGGCCCCCGGCCAGAACGGGCAGCAAGAATAATGTCGAAGCGACTCAGGGACTGGACTGGCAGCGATGTGTCCACAAGGAGATCCGCCAGCTATCTGGAACTGGCTAGCGACGGTTCGTCTTCACCGCCTGCGCTTCCGGGCGTTTCCCCTGCATCACTTCCTATGGAGTATGCAAGTCTTTGGTTGATAGTTATTATTGATGTATAGGGTCTGGAGGATTCTACGGACAGATTGAATTGCTCCGGTGATCATTTCTCTTCCACGTAGCAATTGATGATCTCTGGTTCCCCTTCGTTCCCCTGGCTGGTCTGTACGGCCCCCACTGTCGTTCTACTGTGGCCACAGTCCCTACATCATTCCCCCGTGTACCCCTGGGCAAACAGCGTAGTTCACTAAATTAGGTCATCAAAGACAAATCGATTTTGTCATAATGGATATAAGTATGGCAAAACAATGTCCCCCTCGATTTTTAACACACGTCGGCTAATAAATACAAGTTGTCCGAAATCTCTGAGATCTAAGCCCTTATGACGAGCCGGACGTGTTGCGCTCAAAGTAGGTCCACTGGCCGGGCTTGGGCTTCTCCTCGAGTTCCTCCCAGCTAGTGATCAATTAGATTGGTCTCATATACAACGGAGTGGTTCTCTCGGATACTTACACCTGGGCCTGGTACATCTCATCCACAAGCTTCATCTCACCCTCAGCGACCTGGATGACTTCTTCGATAAGACCGGCGGCAATCTTGTTCTCAATCTCGGAGATTCTAGACAAAAAAAAAAAAAAAAAACGATCAGCGTCTCGAGCCTCACTGTTGTTGAGCAAAAGTCCCCTTAACGTACTGCTGTGCTTCCAGAGCAGGCTCGTTCTCCCACTTCATGGCCTCGGGGAAGAAATCCGTCTCCTTGTCCTCGGGCTTCGTAGACTCCTCAATGACCTTTTCCCATCGCGCCTCCTGCTCCGCAGTACGGGTAGGACCTTCGGTAGTCGCTTCAATGGATTCGCCATCCCACTCCTCACCGCGGGGGTTGTCGCTTCCGTCATCCTTCTGGAAAGCGGCATACGAACCATCCGGGCGACGGAGGGAGGCGAATCGAGCGGGTTCGGCGCCCACGGTCTTCTTCACCCGTTCCAACCAAGCGTCGAATCCGGGCGGTTTCGTCGACTCGACGATCTCCAGGCGGTGGCGGGTGAGGGCCTCGGTAGACTGGCGGTAGACGGAAGATTCGGGGAAGGCCTTCAATTTCTGCAGAGTGGTGGTGTAGAGATAGATCAAGGTCGGGCGGGGACTGGGATGGGTGACCAGGCCGGCCAATCCGGTGGGAGCAAAAGGCTCCAAGTACCGGGGCGACTTGACGTTCGCCAACAGACGGAGGGTAGACCTCATTATGGCGGAGAGAATGAGCCAGGTAGAAGAGAGAAAAGAGGGAAAAGAAGGAGGAATTGACCCCAATGGCTGGCGATACTTCGTGAATCTCGAGGCGGATCGGGAGCCGAATGAAGGATGAAGTGCCGTCGGAAGGCGGAGAAACCGAGATTCCAGGCCAACAGCCCCGTGCAGCCACTTTCGATCTCTCCTCGCTCATTTCCTCCCTCAGCGCTGACCCTCTTATCAGACCACAGGGCGCCTTAGGGGCTTCGTTTACTCTTCGGTCTACTCTCCTTTTCCTTTTTTTTCTTTTCTTGAGGAACTTGCGGAAATTTCGTGTTCTTCGACCTTTGAACATATCTATCGATCCACTACTGTAGATCCTCTTTTATCGGGCAGTGGCTGATCCGGCCTCTCTGTCTTCACTGTTCGCGCGCCGCATTAAGACGTTCGTTATCTTGTTCTTTTTCGAATGTGCTGCCGATATTGATTCTCGTCACCTATCTATTCCAATCTCTTTTCGCCTTTCGTCCGACAGACTCCCCGACCTTCTTACCCTCGTTTATTTCCCCTTTCCAGTGTCGCATTCGGGTCTTCGACCTTGACCTACAGCCAGGATGAGGGCTTCATTGCTGGCGTGGTCACTCCTTTGGCTATTCTCCGTTGCCTCTTTTGCCGCACCCTCCGATCAAGATGTAAAAGTTGATGCGGAAGAGGTGAAGGCTACCACCTTCAATGGCATTGAAGTGCCTCAAATGAAGGAACTGTCGCCCGATACCTTCAAGGACACAATTAAGGATGGTTACTGGTGAGGACCCTCCGCAGCCATGGCTCTTAGGGTGTTCCTCCCTTGTTCTAATCATTACTAGGTTTGTTAAACACTATTCTCCTGTTTGCCCGCACTGCAAGCAGATCGCCCCAACATGGCAAACCCTCTACGAGTTTTACCAGGTGAGTCTCGTCCTCGACGCGGATACCTGTCTTTCGCTTTTTCCTAATCAACAAATCCCCTAGACGTCCGATCCGCTATCTTCTTCGTCGTCCAAATCTCCCGACACCAAGTCGCTGAATTCGTTCCAACCCTTTTACAACTTCCACTTCGCCTCGCTGAACTGTATGGCATACGGGGATCTGTGCAAGGAATTAGGCGTCAAATTTTTCCCGACTTTCTCGTTCTATCACAATGGTGAACTCGTTGAACACTTCGACGGCGAAAAATCGATGAAGGGCCTCAGCGACTTCATCGAAGGGAAACTGGAAACGATCAAGCCTGGATCTCGTCCTCCGAACGGCCTTAAACTGCCTAAAGCGGGTGATAAGGAGATTGACCCGAAGGCTCAGCCAGAGGTTCCTGCCGCCAAGGACAAAGACCCCGAGGCTGGTGCGAAGGCTGGGGAAGAGCACAACGAGAAAGCTGCCGCGCTATCCGACAAAGACTCGTCCGCCGAGAAAGATGCGACTCCCAAGCCCAAATCTACCCCGCCGGCAGCACCAGCCAATCCGCAGGGAATGTCCGTTCCTCTCACCGCCGAAAGCTTCCAGAAACTTGTGACGACCAGCAAGGATCCTTGGTTCATCAAGTTCTACGCTCCTTGGTGCCCGCACTGCCAGTCGCTGGCCCCTACCTGGCGGCAAATGGCCAAAGAAATGCAAAACGTTCTCAACGTCGGAGAAGTCGACTGTGACGTGGAGAAGAGGTTGTGCAGCGATGCCCACGTTAGCGCGTTCCCGACCATGTATTTCTTCCGCGGCGGGGAGAGGGTTGAATACACCGGTCTGCGTGGTCTGGGTGATCTTGTCAGCTACGCCAAGAAGTCGGTCAGCGTGGGACTAGGTGTGCAGGATGTCGATGCGGAGACCTTCAAGGAGCTGGAAGAGAAAGAAGAGGTTCTTTTCTTGTACTTTTACGATCACGCTACGACCTCGGAGGACTTCGAGGCTCTGGAACGCCTGACCTTGAGCTTGGTTGGTCATGCTCGAATTGTCAAGACGAACAGCGGCGCTCTCGCCGAAAGATTCAAGATCAACACTTGGCCGCGTCTCCTTGTCTCGCGGGATGGCCGCGCCAACTACTACACCCCGATTGCCCCGAAGGACATGCGTGACTTCCGACAGATCCTGGCCTGGATGCAAACCGTGTGGCTGCCTATCGTCCCGGAGCTTACGGCTTCCAATGCGCGCGAGATCATGGATGGCAAGTACGTCGTCCTCGGCATCCTCAGCCGTGCGCGCTCCGACGAATTCTTGCAGTCGAAGAGAGAGCTGAAAAACGCCGCACTGGAATGGATGGAGAAGCAAACGCAACTGTTCCAGTTGGAGCGACAAGAGCTGCGAGATGCTAAGCAACTCCGCATCGAAGAAGCCGACGACCGCAACGACCAGCGGGCCTTGCGGGCTGCCAAGAACATGCGGATCACCATCCGTGAAGACGACAAGAAGCAGGTGGGCTTTGCCTGGGTCGATGGTGACTTCTGGGAGCGCTGGCTGAGAAACACCTACGGTATTGACGTGGCGAACGGGGAGCGCGTTGTAATCAACGATCAAGATGTAAGTGCTGTCGTGCAAATTTGGAGCGGCATTATGCGCGGGAACTAATTTTGAATAGAACCGACGCTATTGGGACTCTTCTTCCAGCGGAGCTTCCATCATGGCTTCGCGTACCTCCATCCTCGAAACGATTCCTCTCGTGGTGGCCAACCCGCCCAAGCTGTCCCCCAAGTCGACGGTGGGCACCTTCGAGTCCATCTTCTTCTTCACCCGGAGCTTCATTGTCAGCCACCCCATCCTCTTTGTCATCCTTCTCATCATCTCCGTTGTGGCAGCCACCGTCATTGCGCGCGGCAGAGCCCGACGTGGAGGCCGCGGTGGTATCCTTGGTGTGACGAATGGCAACGGGTTCTTCCACCTCGACGGAAAGGAAGGTCTTTTGAACGGCGGCTCCACGGGCAAAGTAGATTGAACGGAGTTCTATGACTTATTGTACAGTTAGGGTCTTTTTGTGTTTACTCTTTTTCTTTCTTCTAAATTGTTTGTGATTTGCATTTTCTCCCTTAACCCACTCTTTCCTGGATCACCAGGTTTCACTTGAGCTTCTTTCATCCTTGGTTGATGAAAAGCCATGGTGTGTCCTTAGACTTTTGACATGTTTCCATGTTTCCCTATATCTATTTTATTGTTCATTATCTCTCTTACTGCCGCATCGGTGTCCGAGTTGGTTCAAATGGGTGCACATGAAATACAATACCGCAGATAATAATGGTGATCTGATGTTCCATAATATGTTAATACTGTCGTGCTTGTGCTATAGTGTCGAAGTAGATGTGATGTCTTGATGCCTGGTGGCCTGAAGAGTGCAAATGGACGGCCTCTGATTGGGTTTGTTGGATCACGTGGCTGCACCGTCGGCGGTGTCTGCTTACCTCAGCGGCGACCCTCCCGAAGGTCGCCGGTTTTCGTCGATGTCGAACCCGTAAGTTTGTCTGTTGTCCGTCGTCCTTTCGCTCTTCCTGCCCGGTCGTTCTTGTCTCCTCGTGTGATCCTCGAGTCTTCGCAAAGATGGTACGTACTTTTTCTTCCAATTGTTCTCTCTATCTGGCGTCGTGACCGGCTCTCGAACTGGTTAGAGCAGCCAGATCCTCAGCGCTGATGACGTCCGGTCACATCATGCAATGCGCTTTGATCCCACGGCAATGATGTTCTGGAACTAAATGCATGGGTTGCTAATTCAATTCTTTTCTTCGACTCTAGGTTTTCTCTCAGACCCTCCGTCGCGCTGCGGCCCAGTCCGCCGGTGCCTACCGCTCTCCCTTCGCTCCCAAGTGAGACTCCCTGAGATTTGATCCTCTCAATGTGCCGAGCACTGTGTGGCAGATGCTTCTATGAGGTGTACGATGCTGTGTTGGTCGTATTACTTGTTCATGCTCCTCTGGCGTGGCCATTGGCATTGAGGCATCCGCATCACCGCAATATGTCCTGGACAAGACTTCAATGTTCTTGTGTCGACGAGCCATTGGAAGCTACAACCACATGCGAAAGCGAAGAATATTTGAGAATTCCAGCTGACCGTGACTTGCAATTATCTTAGGTACAACACCAACCCTCACTTCCACGGTCTGACCGTGGGCGATGCTACCAAGTAGTGAGTTTCTCCCCGCTTGATCTCCCGCGATGACCTCTTCAAGAAGACGAAATGCTAATGCACCGGGACGGTACAGTGGTCAGATCGCCGCCACTTTCGGCGTCAGCGCCGGTGTCTTCGCCCTCTTCTTCTTCGGCGAGGTCCCTCGTGTGCGCAAGGATATCCTGCAGCAGTTCCCTTTCTTCGACAAGTACTTCGACCGGACGGTCGCTCCTGAGGACAACGTATGTTTTCTAGCCTTAGTTTGGACTGTGTGGACGGCTATCGTACTGACATTTGACCAGCCCTTCTAAACGTGTTTTTGTTTGATCCTCCAAAGTACATTTCTTCAGCCATTATTCATATACAAGACCTTATACAACATTTGCCGGTATTCTGTTCCTATTGACTAGATTCTCGAGGATTAGGCGATGGAGATGTACTGTGTAGAATAAAGATTGAGTGTTTGATAGCACTTAAACCCGTCCTGCCTTAATTAAGTGCCTTTTGTTACTTTACTCGCCCCCACGTGAGATAATCGAGGCCAGTCCAGACAGCGGATCCTGCCTTATCTCTCAGGCTTATCATCCTATCATCCACGCGGCGCTGATAAGCTTCATCTCTCTCTTCTCTCTGCGCGCCTGGAGTTTCCCCTTGGAGTATGGACTGTTCGCCAAGCTTTGTCTGAACACACCTGGCCAGATTGATGCGGAGCAGCCCTTGGTCAGGCCAACTCTGGTCCAATCCAGATGGTCCTGCATTCCGGAGATCGCATCGACAGCGTCACCTGGATGCAGCGTGACCTGGCGCCAAGCGAACCAGCGTATGAACCCCTCACCCTGGTGGCTGCAAGGCAAGGAGAGCATTGTCATTCTTCTCCTTATCTCTCCGTCGATCTGCCGGGATACCATGTGTCCAGGATACGAGCCTGTCCCCGAAGGGATGCTTTTCCCGTACGGCTGAGACATGACTCTTTCTATATAAGTACTGGTCCTACCTAAACCGGTTTTTGCAAGACTGCGATCCCCAGGTACCACTTGTCAAACCCTAACATACCCCAAAAGCGACACAGAATCGCCATAAACTTTGAAACTCCCGACGGAAACGCCGTGCTCGGTCCTTTTTCTGCTCTCCTGTCGGCTGGCTGGTCTTCCTTCGTGCGATTCTCTTCTATATCGGCACTTTTTCGTGGTCAGGACGAATGAGGGTGTTGCCCCGCCTATAAACTTCATCATGGACCGAAGTCGGTCGTCGAGTGGACCTCCGACCAAAGGCTCGGTATACACCAACATCGACCATGCCCCGGTCACTTCGGTTCTGCCGAATGGCGACGTCCCGTACACGGACCATGCGATGGATGCGGACGAGAGGGTGATCACGGCGTTAGGGTACAAGCAGGAGTTCAAGCGCGAGTTCTCGTTATGGACTACGTTCTGCGTCAGTTTTGCGGTTCTGGGCCTGTTGCCTTCGTTCGCCAGTACGATCTACTATGGTACTTGGCCCTGTGATCCATGAACGTGCTATCCAACGCTGACTCGGAGTAAGGAATGGGCTATGCTGGCACGGCGGGTATGGTCTGGGGCTGGATTATTGCTATGCTTTTCATCCAATGCGTTGCAATGTCGATGGCCGAGCTATGCTCCGCCATGCCTACCAGGTATGTACACGTCGTCGTCGAGGTATAGGGCAGGACTTGTTTGGCAAACGGTTAATTGACTCCTCTCCAGCGGCGGACTCTACTATGCAGCAGCAGTACTCGCTCCTCCAAAGTACGGCCCCTTTGCAGCATGGATCACGGGCTGGTCCAATTGGATTGGTCAAATCACGGCAGCACCATCCGTGGACTATTCCCTGGCTGCGATGATCCTAGCCGCAGGCTCCATCGCGAATCCGGAATATGTACCCACGACCTGGCAGACTTTCCTCTTGACCACGCTGATCATGATCATCCATGCCGCCGTTAGCAGTATGCCCACCAAGCGGGTGGCGCAGTTCAATTCGTACGGGTCAACATTCAACATGCTGGCTTTGGTCGCCGTCATCATTGCCATTCCGGCGGGCACCAAGAACGAGCCCAAGTTCCAACCATCCAAGCAGGTCTGGGGAACCATCACCAACCTAACTGATTTTCCAGACGGAGTGGCTGTTCTCATGACTTTTGTCGGCGTCATCTGGACCATGTCGGGTTACGACTCCCCGTTCCACCTGAGCGAGGAATGCTCCAACGCAAATATTGCTTCGCCTCGCGCGATTGTCATGACGTCCGGGGTGGGCGGTCTGATGGGCTGGTTCCTGCAGCTAGTCGTCGCCTACACCGTGCTGGACATCGAAGCGGTGATTGACTCCGACCTTGGCCAGCCCTGGGCTTCCTACTTGCTGCAGGTGATGCCGCGGAAGACCGCCATGGGCATCCTTGCCCTGACGATCATCTGCGGGTTTTCCATGGGCCAGGGCTGCATGGTGGCCGCATCTCGGGTGACGTACGCGTATGCACGAGACGACTGCTTTCCCTGGTCCCGATACTGGAAGAAAGTCGACCCTCGCACGCACACGCCGGTGAACGCCGTGATCATGAATGCCGTCATTGGGATCCTCATGTGTCTGCTGATCCTGGCCGGCGACGTGGCGATCGGTGCCCTGTTCTCTATCGGCGCCATCGCCCAATTCGTTGCGTTTTCCATCCCCATCGCGATCCGGGTCTTCTTTGTTGGAAACCGCTTTCGTCGCGGACCCTGGCATCTGGGGCCCTTTGGGCGCGTCATTGAAGGCCTTGGCGTGTCTTTCGTGCTGCTGATGGTCCCGATTCTGTGTCTGCCTAGCGTCACAGGAGGGAATCTGACGCCGGACCTGATGAACTGGACGTGCCTCGTGTACGGCGCGCCAATGCTGGCGGTCAGCATCTGGTGGGTGGTGGATGCGCACAAATGGTTCAAGGGGCCCAAGGTTAATGTGGAGCATGCCATTCACCCCGTGGAGGAGGATGGGTCCGCGATCGTGGATGTAGGGGTCGAGGTTGAAAATCCAGAGTCTGACGGTGATCAACCGAGTCCGAGGCAAGGGTCGAGGAAGTCGTCCAAGAAGTAGATAGAACGGGTGTGCTTGTTTGAAAATCTTGTCTTGCATTCACATTCATACGTACATTCTTATACCTGACATTTTGAACCAGATATATCTCAATCACGGGCATATATTAGAAGTCACATTCTACATCTCAGTCCGGAACTCCTATATACGATTCTAAACAGGTTTCTCATCAAAACAATACCCTCTCACCTACCACCTTAACCTATCCTACGCTTCCCTACCAATCCCACCACACCTCAAACCCCCCTCCATCCTCTCTCTAAGATGCTCCTCAAAACTCGTCGGCTCCTTCACATACGACAAATCCAAAACCGGCTCCTTAAACTCCCACGACCCTCTAGCCGCAACCACACTCGACGACAAACGCAGTCGATCCCAAACCCCAGCACGCCCCGTCTCCCTCTTCTTCGCATCCAACTCCCTCTCCCCATCCTCCAAACTCCCCCTACAAACAACCTCAACCTCCTGACCCGTCACCTTCTCATAAATAGCCGCCATCTCACGCAGTGTCAGCTCCCCAGACCGGAATCGGAAGACCCCTCCCTGTCCCTCCCGGATCGCGGGGTTGCTGCATAAAAGCTCGATCGTGTACGCCGCTGCATCATCCATCGTCGTCCACGAGATCCGTTTCGTATCGCCGGTGCCCCAGTATTCACAACGCACGGAGCCCGAGGGTTTGCCATTCCCCTCAGAACCGAGACCAGGAGTAGCAGCCCGCATCAACCACTCCGCAAACGTGCCATTAACCAAATACACGGGCCGAATCACACTCGTAGCAGCGACGTGGTCCACAAACGCCAGAATCGAATCATACAGCTCGAAATCTCCGTGTTGGATATTCGTCCAGTCCTGGGTCCACGACGCAGCGATGAAGATCTGGACGTTGGCGTTGGCGGCTTCGGCGGCGCGGAGGAGCCACAGGCCGCCTTCGAGGTAGAGCACCGGGTCTGTGGTGTAGGCGCATGCGATGGCGTCGACGCCTGTGACGGTGGTGCGGAGGGCGGGGAGGTCAGAGTGTGAGGTGCAGGGGATGAAGGATTCGAGGGCTTGGGTGAGTCGAGGGGGGAGTTTGGAGGGATGGCGCCCGAGGCCCCGGACGGAGAGGCCGCGGGATAGGGCTTGTTCGGCGAGACGTTGGCCTAAGGAGCCGGTGATTCCGGCGATGAGGAGGAGCATCTTTTCCTTGTGGTGGTTGGTGGGGATGGGTATGTATGGTGATGGGGGAGTAGATGTGAGGGGGCAGGGATGCTGGGATGGAGGTTCTCTTTTATATGTAGACAAATGGATTCGATCTCGGGGGGGCTTGTCCGATGCTATCCTTCCATGGATGGAGGAGGAGAAGCAACTCGGAAAACTAGCCCAGATTGGCAATCGAATGCAGTGGATTTCGGCTTCATGAGTTGCTATAAATAAGATATCATAATTCGAAGTAGACCTCCATTCCACCCTCCACAGTCTACAGTCTACAGTCTACAGTCCACTACTATTCAGTATTGACTATTCTGTGATTCACAATGACCACCACTACCGGAAGTTGTTTATGCAACGCCTGCGCCTACGCCTACACCGACTCGCCAGCCCTCAAAGTAAGAACATCCCTTCTCCTCTCCACTACCATCCTCCCCATAAGAAGACACAAACTCAAAATAAGTCTCCTCTAAATAGGCCCTATGCCATTGCATCTCCTGCCGCAAAATATCCGGCGGCAGCAACACCATCAACTACGCCGTCCCCGAGCAGGCCTTCCGCCTAACGAAGGGCAACCCCCGGTCATTCTCCAAGGACCATGAGTACGGCATGGTGTTGACGGTCTTCTTCTGTCCCGAGTTTGGCACTACACCTTGGAAGGAGGCCACGGCCGAGCAATTGCAAGGGTTGAAACTAGTTCAGGCGGGCACGTTGACCGAGCCGTCGTCGTTGGATGAAAGTGGCGATGCGGAGTTTTATACGTCCACTAGGGTGTCGTGGACTCTTCCTTTGGGTGGGGTTGAACAGCGGGCACAGTTTTAGGTTGAGGCAGCTGTTGCTGTTGTTATGGATGGTTCGATTTGCGTATTGCCAGCTTTTCTTTGGGGAGTCAGCGTTTGGGATGCAAGAAGGGAGGGCGAGCGTACCATTGAACTGTTTTCCTTCTGACCCACAAGAGGAGACCCTTTTCTCGGAGAAGACATTGGACAGTACAAGTGCATTGAAGCCCCAGTCAATTCAGCTTCCTTTCCGTTCTGACACGCTCAACACTCCAAAAGCACCATAACCACCGCTATATCATACACAGGGTGATAGAGATTGAGATGTAGTATCACGGTATCAAGACTCCTTTTTCCAGCCTAATCGATCAAGGTAAATCCTGGCTTGCGCCTTTTGCGTTTCACACGGACTATACCGCCGTACTACCTCCAACGGAAAAACCAGCTGCATGCACGATCCCTCGTTCAGTCTGCCTAGTAGGTCACGTTGGAAGAGAGCGTGTGTGAACTGCAGCAAAACGGAGCACCTAGTCGTGCGCTCCTCCGAGACATAGTCTTCGGCCCTTGCCCGAAGCCGGAGATAATCAACCAAGATGTGAATGGTGTGAAACATCACGGCTGGAATGGCGGAGCGGAAGTCACCACCGCCGAGCCATATCTCGTCATCCAGTCTTTCGACTTCTATCAATTGGAACGCGAGGCAGTTGGAAGCGATGGTCTGGGTCGAGTAGGATGAACGAAGTTCGTGGAGGTATACACTTTCGCTGTGGGCAACCGTCTCCGCGAGGCTTTCTAGCCGGCAGATTAAGGGATGTAGCCTTTCCTCATCTCCGTGCTCTTCACTCTGGTCGAAGCGAAGCAATTTAGCCACCTCGTGCATCGCGTCGAGGAGAATATCTAATGCGGTCTTCTTGGATAGAGCGAAAGGCATATTGTACCAGGCTGGAGAGGCGAAACATGACTGCTCTTGGATTGTAATGGATGCTTGAGCCTGTAGCAGGGTCTTAGTCCAGGGCCTTGGCCTATTGCTGAACGACAGAAGAATGAAAAACTCACTAGCAACAACCGTACTGAACGGAAGACAAGATGAACAGCGCCGGTCCGGCAGTTCTGCGGCCCTCTCAAGAGTAGAAGCTGGGCAGTTCCTCGCAGGTGTGTAGTCCAGCTACCTATAGAAGCCGGGCTGATCAGTTCGTAGTACATCAACATCAGCGATGCGTAAATGTCCTCCTCGGTGGGTACTTTCGAGTGGCCATTGCTCTGGCCACTGAGCCCCTCGAGGCACTGGCTCACGGAGACACTCTGGCCTCGAAGAGCATGTGCATAGCATCGGCTAGCTTCTTGGTACAGAGCCGTCTCCTGGGATACCTGTGCGTAAAAGGCAAGCGTCGCTGCTCTAATGGACCACCCCAGCGCTTTGGGAGAGGATGCCCATTCGGAAAGGTATCGAGTCCAGGAGTCGGATTGAACCGAATGAAAGCCTGATAGAGAAAATGAAGCGATAAAGGTGGATATGAGGGCCTGTTCAAACAAGGGCCCGCAAGTCGGCTCGACTGGAAGGTCTAGAGCGGCTCTCTGAAAGGAGGGATGGTCAGGCAGAGCGGCAGCGTTGACCATGAATAGGCCGCCGTAGACACCAGGACAGGGCTTCCCGACTCGTCTACATTGCGAACATTCCGGACGACGCTCGTCACACTTGATAGGCAATTAGTGGAGGCCAAGCGGACTAGAGGGAGTTCGAAGCAACCTTGATCTTGCGTCGTAGACACAGGGCACAGCCCCTGCTTCGGCTCACTGAGCGGACCATAAGACTGTGAAGATGACGAGTGGCATTGCCTCATGGTCTTGAGTGGACTGAGGATGTGCAGAAGAGAGGATGAGAGGATGAGACAAAGATGAAGTGAGTGACTTGTCTGCAGACGATTAAAAAGCCGATGGGGCCCCTTCTGCTTCGGGTTAGCTTTGCGAGCGAGCCGCTGAGGGTCCCGACATCATCTCTAGAAGACTCCACCATGTAGAGTACTCTGTATGGCGAGAAACAACCTTGAAGCAGTGAGGAATTCAACAAGAGCGTGAGATCTACCCAAGCTAGTGGCTCAACAATAACATCTTAGTTACAGAAAGACATTTCATTCCATTCCGATCCAGTCTAACGTTCGACCTCGTCGAATGCTTCCAAAATTGCCCTCTTCTGATTCACCGAAATCCAATCCAGCTTGACGTCCCCACAAGAATCATCCTGAATCTCTTCTCTTGTGGCCCACAGGTGCACTCTGTGTTCGTTGGGGTCGAGTTTGATCTCTAATTCCGAGCTTTCATCGTCGACAATTGCCCGGAAGATGAATATTGTCCACTTCCCTCTTCTAGAGGAGTCACTCGGTGGGAGCAAGCCATTGTCATATTTGAACTCTCCAAGCACATTCGTACCAGCTGACGCCCGTAGACCGGTCTCCTCCCAGACATTGGGGTAATCGTCGTCGGCTGCCCGTTGGATGAGCAATACTCGACCCTTGTGGAGGATGACAGCTGCGCAGAGGATGCCGACGAGTTGCTCGGAAGGCCGGTGCGAGATATATGTGCTTGCGGAGGTTCGGTAGGCGTCGAGCGCCGGATCAATATAGATAGAGGGAGTTGTCGGGGGCGTCATCGTAAACCGGACTGGAATTAAGTAGATCCAAAAACGACACAAAGTGCAGACAGGTTGGAATATATCTAGTTCTTTGTAACCTTGCTCGATCCGCGCCTTCTCCACCACTTAGTAGTCATTGATCTTCCCTATAGGCACGCCTACTCACTATGTAAAGGTTCATCGCCCGCTCTTCTACTCCACCGCAGATTCAACCCCTCGACTATGGCCGTCATTTACAGTGGCACATTCTCAACCTCATCCACTATACTCAATTTCAACGAGTGCAGCGTACCGACTTTGCCCCAACTCTCCTTAATTGCCCCCTCACACTGGGCCCAAAACTAGATTCATTAAGGCATAAAGGTTCATCCTATTTGGACGTTAAGTGAACTGATTGCCCTTAGCTCGTGTACGCGTAGCAGCTGATCGCGGGGCAAATCGCATATACGATCTTCTCCAATGTGTCCCGAGCTCATTCGTTCCGGATGTATGTAAAAGCAGCCCAGTGCTGATATCAACCGACAACCTGTACCTAACCCGCGATAGAAAAGCCTAGACGCAATCGTCGGCGACCTAGATTCGCTCCGGCCTAATGTTCGAGAATACTTCACCGCTTCCCCAACCCTACTGAAGTGATTGAATACCGTAACCAGGATCTCTATGACCCCGATAAAGCAGTCTACTGGATCCGGAAAAGCTACGCGGACAATATCGACATGGTGATTGTTGGAGATCTCGGTGGTCGTGTTGATCATGGACTTCGTCTGGTTCATTACCTATATCTATTCCTGCCGGGGCCCGGGCTATGACCGTGGGCAAGTCTTTCTAGTGGCGGAAAAGGGCCTGTTGGTCCTGCTTAAACCCGGACGTCATCGGATTTGGGTGCGGGAAGAAGATGAGGACCTCGCTGGGCAAGACGTCGGGATTGTGCCCTTCGGGAAACCCAGCAGGACTACGATGAAGGGGATATCGACGGGGAGATGATCATGCTGGGGACGAAGATCCATCGGAGTCATGTTATAAAAGGGACATCGACCTTGAAGATCGAGACATCCGAGACGGTCCTGTTCAGCATTGGTAGCGAGCTTTCGCGCCCATCGAGGAGGGAGATGCAAGAAGAGAACTCACCTCACGCCTCATACTCGACCCCAGCACTCACTACTTAGAACTTCTCGTCTGGCCCAGAAGATCGAAAGGATAGTATCCAATGTCAAGCACAGACTGGTAAATTGGATGTAAAGATGCTTATAGCGTTGTTTCTGTTTTGGAAGGTCAACAGTATCTCTCATCGCCCTCGGCTTTTGCTTTCCCCCAATACATTGTCTGGCCCACACAAGGTAATATAGACGATTATGCAGATTGGTAATAGTGCCTGAGTCCATATAAAACTGGTATGACCTTCTGAGCCACCGATAAAAGACAAAATTTTTCGATTGTTTTGCCTGTTGCCGGCTTACTGCTCTTCTAGTGAGCGAGTGTTTATCTTGGTTTGACGCTGAATCACGGGCATCCAGTAATTCATCGCCTCCATGTTGGTTCTGTCCGTGTGCATCTTAGCTGGTGAAAGCCGTTCAGTATCGTTTTAGAGTACTTATATAGTAATAACATCGTGACTTGGAGGTAAGGAGAGAGGGGCATGAGCGTAACACGAATAAAAGCCTCGAACAAGAGACCAAAGCGCCCCAGTGCGGAGTAAGTATCCGCCAGCTCAGTATATACTTCCATGTCCTCTCCACAAAGAGCTCCCAACGCTGCATCATGAAACCCGCGTCCTCATCCCTACTCAGCTCTCCCAACAACCAACCCCAACTTATCTACTCGCATAGGCAGAGCAGGCAGGCAGGTAAGTGGCCGGGAAGCTGACTCGCGAGGTATCACAAAGCGCAACGCGGCGGGCGCATCAATCAGGACCCAAGGAAACGGGAGAGAAAATAAATAACAATTTGAATGCATGCAGGGCAGGGCGCGTTCGGACCTATCAGAACCTCCAGCTCACATGCAGGTATCCTTGCGGTGGGTGTCTAGTCTCTGCCTGGGATGCAGCATGGATGCGTCTGTGCTCGATGATGCATGCATGTAGGTGTTATGTATTATGTATGTATGTGGGTATGGGCTTTTCTCGGGTTAACTGGCTGGTACGGGACTGTACGGTGTAGGGAGTTGTCCACTTATATGTATTCTTATGTATGTACTGTGCACCATATGTATGAGGTACTTGGCCAGGTAGGATGTAGGTGTGTCCTGAGAGCCCCTGCATATCACATGTTTCAGAGAGTGGGTTTTCTTGATTTCCTGAATGGATCGGTTGGGGTGGTCTTTCGAGTAGATATGATAGATGTTCATGAATTAATATACGCATAGTAGTTATATTAACTGGAAAAGGATGTGTTTTTCGTCATATATGTTTTCGGTAGATATATCAATTGTCAAGTGTTGCTGCTATTTATGTTCGTGCTCCATCTACCTGCAGGGATGTTGTGATAGAGTCCAGATCCGACCCTATATGTGGATGCTGGGAGGATCAATTCATTTAGATCAAGTGGGCCTGCATTAGACCTCCATAACGCTGTCTACCAGAACGCTACTGTAGAAATATACAGTCGTCACGCGAGACAATCTAGAACAAATTAGAAATAAATATAGAAAGAAAGAGATAACATGTCTCTGGTATCTATCGCAGAGCAAAGTTTCCAATCTAACATTAAACAAAAGCAAACAAGAAGCTAGAGAGAGCCTAGAGTCTAGACACGATGAAACCACTTCCCGCCGACAGGGAACTCCCCTGTGGCTACTGACTTTCCCCTCTCTCTCGATCCACCTCCCCCACCGGAATCTGGACAAATAAGAAAGCCAAAGCGCCGGCCTTGCGAATTGCCATTGATGGATTCTGTTCCTGCAGGTCCTCCGTACATTTTCTGCGCGAGGACTTGCCCGCTGCATTGTGAAATTGGATGATTGGGGTTTAATATTGCGATCCTCGGGTTACTACAGGTGCAGGATAGCATTACTACTTAGGTTCGGAGTATGAGGTAAGAAGCGGGTGATTATTAGTCAATGACTCTGAGTCTGTTCGTAACTCTATGTAAGTCTACACGCTATATATAAAGTTACCGACTGGAAGCGCGTGGTGTTTAAGGTACGGTCGACCATCAAAGCAAGACATCAAATCTCCCGGATCAAGTCGGCATCCATCTCGTATTTGATTCTGATCGACTGGTTGACCAGGGTTAAGGGGGAATCTCTTCGACGTCACGATTGAGCGCCTTACCAAGGCACGAACGGTGTATATCTACCATCTAGCGTGTCGATATTCATGAACTATCCAATTGATAGCCTTCGATTTGCCTTGTGTTGCTACTTACCGTTGGAGAAGATACATGTGATCAGATCGTGCACGATCGCACTGACGTATGTACATGGGTTATGCTCTCGTAGAGATTACTATTCTTATCGAAAGCGGGTGCAAAAAAAAAAAAAAATAATAATAAAAAATAAAAAATAAGAAAGCACAGCCTGCTCTATCTTAAGCTTTTGTCTAGACTCCGATCCCATGACCAGTCAGGGCGCCGGGGGAGGCTGTGGGATGGCGACTTCGGCGATTGACAGGGGCAGGGAAGAAGAGTACACATAACGAAGAGTCGACCAGGGGTAATTCTGTATGTAGGTAATAATGTATCATGTCTGTAAGGACGAAGATTTGTTCCATACATGTGTTTCGATTTCTCCCCCTTTTTCCCATTCCTCACCCAAGGACAAGTAAAAATACGAACACGCAATCAATCCTGTCGGAGAGGGCTATGTTAATCCGAATCCTTTGTCTCCTAACCACGGAGAGATCGGAGGGACGGGTTTTGCCCGATGATTTCTAATGGTGTCGGTGACGGGTTAGTTAGTTAGCATTTAGCTAACTAGTTACGTTAGTTCGTTAACAGGGGGGGTTTGTTTGGGCTGACGTAAATTATCGCCGGTGATGTCGACCTAGTTTTACATCGTGACTGTTGGATTCACGCCTCATTCCTCATCTGGAAATGCTCCGGCTCCCTGCCTGATAATGTGAGGAATTGGCAAATGCCCAATGTTAGGCATGTTGGAGTGGCTGCACGCTGATAGTGTAGAAGTTGGTAAGTACTTGATAGGGTTGGCGAGCTAGAGAGTGAGGGGGAAGTGGAGCTACGTTATGTGGGCTGGAGCGTTGTCAAAATATATCCTTGTGCAACTACGAGGTAAAGCATCATTTACGGAGTAAGGTAGAACAAAGTACAATGCACTCCATACGCCTGCATGGTGATTGTTTGTTGTTTATGTATAAGCCGTGGGACTTGAGCCTATCCATAATTGCCAATTAGGTAGTTCATATCCACATAGCAGGCCGGAGTTGGAGATTAACATGCAATTGCAGATCAAGATACACCTACTACTATCTTGACAATCAAGCTTTAATCAAAGCCTGATATTGCGGTCAGTATGCACGTAGTCTGAACAGTTAACACTCTATCCCCTATCCGACATAGGGGAGAGACCAGCATGTCATCTTCAATTCCAACTGTAAAACAATCCCTCCCAAACCTGACGACAAGTGAGCCAGTGTTCCATCTAAGAGGCTGGGCATTATTCGGAAGTCGTTTGTTGTTCGGACAGAACGGCGGTCGCGGATAAAGCCTCCAACCATTAAACTTCTGGCTAGTTTAGCCTCAATACGCTGCTGCCTTACTCCTTGCTATCAGGCCTGTCTTGTGACTTTGCGGGCTTGCAACCCAAGAAACATCGTACATTCGTGGACATGAAGACGGAGTATAGCGTCGACCTCCCCGTGTTCCTTTGACCAGGGGGGTGATGCGCTAGACCGTTTCCAGCAATGCGACGTTTTCTGTATGGTGTAGGTCCTGTACCTCGACTAAACGAGGATCATGGCCATGATTCCGGCGATATTGTTAGACCAAGATATGAACAACTGTCAAGCAAACCAGGGCTCTTGATGGTTTATCCCGTAGTATTTCCAATCCATCTCATGTGCTACACCTGCATACGGAAGGTCAACCCCCGTGGAGAGTGGGAATTCATCCCTGCCGCCTCAATCACGCCTCCATCAGCCACAACATTCCATCCTGCGATGTCTCATTTTCCCTGCCGATTATTTGGAGTATTTGTTTTGATTACTCTCAGGATTCAGTTTCAGACACAAATAAGATTACAGAGTATATATTCTTTTATGACGCGCGGCCTTAGGCGAACCTTGTCCCTGCCGCTTATACGCAGGACTACAGTACCTACTATTGTAGGAAGTGATGGATGTAATGTACATACATACAGTATGAATGTGTATATCTGCCTGTTAAAGTGAAGAGTGCACAGTCGCGGACGCACGTCGCATAAGGTACTTAACTTAGTTTACCGAGTTGAGTGTTCGCAGCCGCCCGTAAACAGACACCCTGTTCGTCCGAAGTCGAGCCATGACACGATTGGTGGGTGCGAACTTCTCGCGAAAAGAAGTGCAAGAAAGAGGGGTGTCGGCAACTTCGGGCATCTGGTCGGATTCGGCACGACCAGAATCGCCGGGAAAAGGAACATGGGTTGGCTGTAGGTAGCGTTGCAGGGCCCCCCCAAGGTGCAGGGTGCATGATGCGGTCAGCCAGTCAATAGCAGCAAGTAGCGAGGCCGAGTCAAGACTCAAGAGTCTCAGAGTCTTAGACTTCGAGGATTTCGTTACTATTAGTCGGAGGAGGTAAATCCTCCTTCTTCCTTTCCTCCGCCTACATTTTACAAATACTGTTCATTTGGTTTTCAAATTTGCTAGCCCTAAGTCCGAGACGGAGCATGTACTGTACAGTGTACACCGTATGCGTAATGCGTATAGGGAGCGGTACTAGCAACGGAACTAGTTCGACAATCTTGTGCAGACTATTCCGTGAAAAAAACAACAACACAAAATAAAAACCGCCCAACGAACGAACTCAATTGAACAAAAATCCCAAATAAACTGATTATATCATCTCATGCAGTCCAGATCCATGACCACCTCAGACCACCCCCTAACGAAGTCAAGATCCCTTGGCATGAAGTGGGTGGCGTTCGGTACTGCAGCGCCGCGCCTGTGATTGGCCCCGTCCGGCATAAAATGGGGGCGGTCCAGATTTGGCTTCGGCTTTACTCCGGCCTGCTCCGGAAAAACCAGCCTCCCAGGGTAAAAGTGCCGACCGAGGATGAGAGAAATTTCCTTCGCTTGACGGTCTCGCTGCGGCAAGTTAGGATGCCCATGAGTCGCTCCCGGATTCGGGCGGCAAGAAAATGCAGATGCAGAGGGGTTGCCAAATTAATTTACAAAATACAAAATTAAATAAAAAGAAAAGAGAGAGGCGATCTGCACGCAGGTCGTGCAGTAGCGTCAACTCCTAGGGTTGGAGGTCCTTGAGATGATGGTTAGCATGGACATTAGTCGCCTTTTCACTCGCGAATGCTATGTGGTAAAAATGACAGGGAAGGGGGGGAAGAGCGGCGGCGGCTACATGCCATATTGATCACTGATAATTATTCTTCCTATTATTCTTCTGAATTTTTGGGCCTGGTGACGCCGTCACGGTTTGGCTGCAATCCAGGACTATTGATCCTTGCCACGTAGCCTTACGTTTTGATTGGTGTTGGCCGCCGAATTGCATACAGGGTTTAACCCTTTTTTATCTGCACGCGCAGGATATCGGTCCCTTGGCTACCATATTCCTTATCCATGGATAGGCACTCGAAGTAGCCTCAGTAGTCGTTGCTACTCTACACTTCAGTATAGCCCTGCTTTTTTTTTTTGCTCTCCCTCTCTTTCTCCCGAATATGGAAATTCCTCAGTGGAAGTTCGAAGGATTTGATAACCAGGACACACTGCTTGCTAACCCGTCGACGAGCAGTATCCGTATCCGGAAGGACTGGGAGGTATTCCGGCCACCTTCTGGTATCAAATGTACTCTACGGTCTACACCGTAGACGGTCTCGGGAAAGCTGCCCTAGAATAAAGCCGCAAGTAAGACATAATCAATAAAACATTACCATCATATGCTTCCGATCGTGATCATAATATGATAATGCCCTCTGTTAATGTTGTTAAAACACCTCAGCAAGCGAATGCCAAGCTTTATGATAATGGACCCCTTGACGATCAAACTCGGACATTTCTCGTATGCGCTGAGTAGTGCGTCGTAGTAGGTATCTCTTCCTGTCCCATTCCCCTTCTAGGTCACCGCGACCCGTAGCGAGGACTCCGTAAAAGACACTCTAGCTACCTTTAGTACCTGAGTCTACTACTCTATCTACGGCATGATAGTGTCTACTTCTCTCGACCGAGAGACTATTAGATAAGTTAGTACTCTAGTCCATAGACGATAATAAATGGGTATCCTCTCCTCTGCAAGCTGCATAGTACGATCACTCCACACCGCCAGGATAGTTGAGTTAAGTCCAAGGTGGATGGTCTCCGTGGAAGTTTCCATGAGCGGGCCATCGGCTCCTCTGGTGGAGCCCATTGCCGTGATCGGACCGCCACATTGGGCGAGGTGCAGGGTTGCCGGAAGCCTGCCAGGAGGCTAAGGGTGGATTGTTCCTTGGAATTTCACACAAAGTGGCAACTCGGGCGAGCCCAGCGGCAATGCACGTCGCATACTCCGTCAGTAGTCAATCATACAGAGTCACAGACAGGGTAACGCTGGAAAAAGTGAACACGGATGGTGGCACGCTCGAATGAAAAATAAAAATAAGAACAACATCAAAAGTATGAGTTAATCTATTACTCAATCAGAAAATTAAACAGAAAAAAGAGAAAAGCATAAAAGGATTCGTACCGGAGTATGGGAAAGCGTATAATTTTCCTAATTAACTGACTTTGGGGGATTGGGTTTAGTCTATTAACCGAATCAAATGAAACGCTCATGTCCGCCGCTACGCAGGCAGGTCTCAGCTTGCTACTGTTGCTCCCACCTTGGTTCGCTGCCAGATACTATGACCGCATCGGCCATCCAAGCACCCGAAGTTCTCCGCGACCGAAAAAAAAAAATAATAAATGACAATAAATGCGTACTCCGGAGTACACAGTTGGAGTACACAAATGTACAGTGTATGTTTCCTGGTAATCTCTCCGCGACCATCCAGCGTTATTACGGAATGCTTTATCCGGAAATACCGGTGGCCGGTACCACCAATGTCCCCAAGAATTTGGATTTCTATTTCCATTATGTACAGTACTACTGAAATGGAATCCCAAATAATTTACCTCTACATTGGCTGTCTCGAAAGCCTGCAAAATGACGCTTCCCTGTCCGCCGCTTCGCACAAAAAAGCCAAAAGTAAGATCAGATAGAGAAGTAATCGGAAATAAATCAACCTGCAATCCATCGATCCCACTTCTTCTCCTCACCTAACTGGTTGAAGGTCCACAATCGAAGCGGGAGAAGCTCCCAGCGAAAATCTTCTGGTGGAGAATATCTAGCCGCCGAATCTTTTTTTTTTTTTTCTGAAGCCTAAAAAGTAAAAACAAAGGGAGGGACCCATCTGGTCAGGTACTTGCGGATGTTGCAGAATGGTTTGAATACTCATCAAAAAGAACTACACTTGCTGTTGCTCTACTCCGTATGCTCGTCGCTACTAAGCTAAGCACTGGCCTTGACCAGAAAAATCAGGCAATGTGACTGATCACACTTTGACTTTTTATTATTACGATTTGAAAGTGGCAAGGATTTGATACGACTTATTGGAACCACGGAAAGGGCCTCGAGCGAGTTTTTTTTTTTTCAACGCTGGCTTCAGTAAAAAAAGTGAGCCAATGCTAGTGTCTACCTGCAAGATGAAACCAAGTGCGTGGCGATGCCAGAATTTGTCAATTGAACCGGTTGCTGCCACGCGCGGGGGGGCAAAAGTACGAATTAAGGTCTAGACGGTGTCTTTATGCAGAAGCAACTGTGCTTGAGTGGTTTGATATTCAGTCACCCGGCGCGATTTCTGCTGAGTGGAAAGGGCCCAAACACCTACGGATTGTCGGGAACAACGTCATTGCTGGATGTGTGTGTGGATGGAAAATCCCCTTTCTCGTGACGGATTGTCAGTGTACACCGTAGAGATATATATAGTCCCGATCACGGACCTTCGATGGAAACGGGTGAGCCGGTTTGGAGGTACAGAGTACATACTCAAGCATTTGATGACGTCAGTGCATTTCCCGAGGGCGTTTTCACTCGACAAGTCCAGCATAAAATAGCATCACGATGCATATCGACCGTTAAGTCGACTGTAACACCGCAGGTATATCATATGCAGCCCCTCGTACACTAAGCTGGATGAAGTGGTGGGAAGGTGACGAGTAGTGGAGGGATAGGCGCCGATAGATGCCCGCATATGAGAGAGAGAGAGAGAGAGGGTTTGGCTACGAATGAAAAAGTACGAAGAAAAGGTGGCCCTGAAGGAGTGACAGCGGCAGAAGATGAAGCCCCATCAACTCCAGATCCATCTTCCAATCTACATACCTTAACTGTATCTAGATGGGTATTTCCACCTCGGGCGGAGCAAGTGGGCAAGTTACCATTGTTCGAATCTTCAAGGAACAAGGCTGTCACTCTCCACTCACACAAAGATAACCTTGATAAGGTTCTGTCCCTGCTCATGTGGGATTGTGGATGTGCCATGAGGACTGAGCGCCCAGGGAGCCAATATTGGGCCAGCGGGACTGTCAAATTGCGGAGAATGTGATGCAGGAGTCTATCCATCCATCCGCCTTACGGAGTATGCGTTGGATTTTTGGAGCCGTCATGAAGCATCCAGGGGAATGAATGGAAGGGAAACAATATCAACCAAGAGGAATCATCTGCCAGATTAACCCCTGAGTTTCTTTCCCCCTGACGCACCCCAACAGGCCAGCTCAGCTGGGATGTTTCAGTTGGAAACAGAATAGAAAGTAGAAAAGGGATGAAGAGCGGAAGGACAATGCGATCGGAAGAGAGAGTCGGGAAGTATCAAGCCCGTACGTATGACTGTGGTAAGTACTGTACAGTAGCCTCTGAAGGCAACCGGTTCTCACGAACCTCTCACCTCCCCCCTCCCTCCTCCCTACTACGGAGTAGCGCTTCCTCTCGGGGAGGATGTACGGTGTAATAACCTGGGTAGGGCCACCCGCCCCTCCATCAGCTTATCACCCCTCTTTCTTTGATATTCGCAATCACCTATCCCCTCATCTTGCCTCTGAAGTCTGATCCTCGGAGTATATTTGCGACTTATGACTCTTATGTCTGCTCTTATGTATGAACTCACCGGATTACACGCCATACACCGTATATCATTCCTTTCTAGAATAGTCCATTGGGCTAGAAGAGTATACTAATCCGCTTGCGTTGTTCCTGTAAGCCGGTAACGAGAAGTCAATGCCAAGTATCTTTTACGTAGCTGTATGCGGCCAGGGTACCGCCGAGGTACCCCCCGATGGCTGTCTTCGGCACACGTCCGATTCTTTCATTATTGCCAACCAACCACCTCGTCATTCCCCGAACGAAAATAAAAATGAAATACGGAGTAAAAAAAAAAAGGCAGCACAGCCAACCGCACCTCCCGGAACGGCGATTTCAACTTTCCCCTGCTTGCCGCTGCTGCCAACCAAATTCAGTGGTACTTTTCATTCTCTCTTCCCTGCTTTCCCGGTCGACATTTCGGAATTAACTCTCGTCGTTTAAGCCGATGCCGCCGTTTTCTTTTGATCATTGGATCATCAATCGCCATTCTGTATGAGCCAGAGAAAGTGTAGCAAGGCCAACCGTAGAACCTCTCTCAACTGTTGCTGCTAACGGTAAACTTACATACTTCTACGAATGAAATACACAGATTAAAAAGTTTTGGACTGCTCGGCTCTTGTCTTATTCTCGGAAACCGGGTGAGGCACGAATCAGGTCAACGGCACCAGCAGCCGTCCCAAACGTTGGGTGTTGCTGACGGAATCACAGTAATAATAATCCTAATAAAATAAAAATAAAATATTGCATTTATTATTTTTTGCGTGGTCTTTTGCCTCCTCGAGTTACGATCGTCACCGCCCGTCCCTCTCACAAGTCTCAACCTTCTTCAATTAATTATCTTTTTTTTTTTCTTTTCTTTATTTCGGTATTTTTGCTTCTCCTATCCTGCACAGAAATTATCAAGATTTTTCTGAGCAAAAAAGAGAGAAAGGGAAAAGAAGAAGAGGAGCAGAGCGTGTTAGAAATTCTGCTCCAAAATTTGACATTTTCTCTTACTACTCATCGCTCTTAACTTTACGCCGCCGTTCGCCCCCCTCCTCCCTCCATTCTCCGTGACTAGACGGCTACCTTGGGTGCTGTCTTTTTGGAAATTTCATTTACCTTTTTTTTTTCTATTTTATTTTATTTCATTTTTTATTTTTCACTTTCCCTTTTTTTTTATTTTTTTTTTTTTATTTGGAACATTTTATTTCTCGCTTTTCTTTTTTTTTTTTTTTCGATTCCCTCTTCCCTTTTCCTTTTCTTCACCTTCTCTTCTCTCTCTTCTGCTTCTCTAACCTCCGGACCTTATACGTGTCGTTCCTGGCAGAGTTCGTATTTTATACTGTTCCCTTTCATCCATTTGGAGAAATATCCCTGGTCAATCCCGCGCATTGTTGACGCGAAGCAAGATTTGGCTAGCAATTTTTTTCCCTTCTAGCAGTTGTTGTTAGACCCACCTACACGCCGCCTCCCTGGTGGATCAGAACCATTGACTGTTTTGACAACGTGCGGATAAAAAGAAGTTCCCACACAACTCGATTTTCCTGGTGGGTGACCGTGGGGAATTCACGATTAAGCATCTCGACCTCATCCTCATCTCTTTTCTGCAGTGGAGTCGCTTTTGATCCTGAACGCCCTTTTGTCCTCGACTGCAAGGATTCTTCACTGTCGGCTGGCTGAGGAATTGATCGCCCGTTGGAATTTGCTATCCTGACCACGTCCTTTCCGCTCCGTCCTATCTCCGCGTCGGGTTCAGACCATTGATTCTGTCCACGGAAAAGAAAGGAAGAAAGATCCCAGAAGACCAAACTTCTCGACGAAGGAAAGAAAAGAAAGACAAAAGAAAGGAAGGATATCGGGAAGACAAGGACTTCGAAGAGAAATCAAGGCAGTGATCAGGAATTCGATCGCGAAAAAAATTTTCGGCATTGGCACGCTTGTTACACATCTCGCGCAGCCTCTCGTCAGAAGACAAACCTTCCAGTGAAAAAAAGGATTTCTCGCTTGGAAATCGATGATCGGGATACCGTGAATTCTTGCTTGCCAGTCCAGCCCTATTTCTCTTTCTCACGCGTCACCCCTCTCTCTCCGCTTCACGATGGATCCTAGATCTCATCCATCACGGCCCCCATCCACCAGTCTCCCCCAGGGTTCCACGCCTCTTTCCTCGACACCTATCTCGAGTATGCCAATGCCTCCTCAATACAGCATGCAGCCTCAGTATCCGGTGTCCCAGCCGCATACCCTCCCCCCGCTGCAGCCTCATCACAGTCAATCCCCTGCCCCTCATTCCTACATGGGCCAGCCGCCGTACAGGCCGGATCTGTCGAGGTATCCCACCACTACTCACGATGTTTACGCGTCCTCCACCGCTCCCATAATGCCTCATACCAGTGTGGGCAGCCTGCCTCCGTCGTCTTTCCTCTCCCACCCCAATCCGCAAGGGCAGCCTCAGCCGTCGCAACCCTATCCTCCGCCTCACAGCGTGTTGCCTCCCGCGTCGAGTGCTCAGACCTACCCGCAGCCGATTGCTCCGGCACCCCCGCGGGACCGCCGTCCTGACTACTCCGGACTCCCTTCGGGCGCCTTCAGCTACTCCGATGGCAAGGGATCCCCTTGGATGAACCCCGATCCCGTCGCGGGCGCAAACGGTGCTAGTCCCTATGGTGCAAAGGAACCTCCCCGCACCCAGGTGGTGGGATCTCAGGGCCGTCGCGGTATCCTCCCGAGCGTTCCCGGACGCGCCGCCCCCGTCGCGAATGGCGTCAATGGCAGCGCGAAGAACACCACGATTCCGGCCAAGGATGCTGACGGAAAATTCCCTTGTCCGCATTGCAACAAAACATATCTTCACGCCAAGCACCTGAAGCGTCATTTGCTTAGACGTAAGTTATTCCATATGATTTTGATTGATCGGAAGCCACGCGCGCTCCGGATCGTCTCGAAATTCATCGTCACTAACATATTTTTTTTTCCCTCCTACAGACACTGGTGATCGCCCTTACATGTGTGTGCTTTGCAAAGACACTTTCTCCCGAAGTGATATCTTGAAGCGCCATTTCCAGAAGTGCTCGTTACGTCGCGGCAACCCCACCGGTGCGACTCACTTGTCTCATCCCCAGGCACACTTGAAGAGATCCCAAGCTGCGGCCAATGCCAAGCCGGTTCAGGATGAAGTCAACGCTGCCGTTCCCCCTCCCAATGGGATGCCGGGTGCGCCTTACGCTGACGGAGCCGTGAACGGAAACGGCCTGGCTCACGGCCGACCTGGGTATCCGGACCAGCAGCCTTTGGGCTTTTCGATGTCGTCTGTCAACGGGATGAGCCGTGGACAGCCCGAGGACGCCTTCCCCCCGGGACAGGCGCCTCAGCGGGGCCCCTGGTTGGCTGCTCCCAAGCAGAACCCCTACCTCGTTCAGCCTGGTACCGATGCGTCGGGCCAGCATCTGAACGTGGACCGTCCTTCACTTGAGCAGGTAAAACCCCCGGTCGTGCAAGATCCCAAACGCCCAGTTATGTCTGGGCCCACTCCCCATCACACTGGCGAAATTGACTGGACTTCGATGTTTCAGCCCGGAGCTTCCGATGGGTACATAAACCCCGTTTTCCCCCAGTCCATGGCATCTGGCCAGGAGCCGATCCACGCTCACGTCGACGCCGAGCGGAAGTACTACCCCACCACCACCGCTGGTCCCCAGGAGGGCGGAATGAATGGTCTTTATCTGGCATCGACCACTTTGGGCGGCGACGGTATGTAAAATCTCGTCTCTCCATTTGTAGTTTTTGGTGACTGACGAACGACATTCAGGCACCGTTCAGCCCGCGCGTCAATAGTGGCGAAATAAAGTGGATGCGTGATGGCCGATTGAGTCGAAGCTCAATATAACGATGTGCACGTTAAACGAATCGGGGCTTTTTCTTATTTGCTCTCTCTCTTCAACCCTTGAAAAATGAAAGCAGCTCAATCATCTTTTTTGTCTACAGGTTGTGTGTGGAACCGGCGTTCTTTACGAACGATTAGCGATCCGATTCGTCTTCCTCAGGATCTAGGGAGTTCCGAAAGAATCGCCTGCGTCTCGCGCCAAAAAACACAAGAAAGTGGGAGAAAGTTTCTATCATTTCGCATAGGCCTGGTGCAGTGAGCTTTCGGTGTTAGCTCATTTCAAATCGCGGCATCCCATCCTCGATTCTATTACGAAAAAAGGCCATTTTCTTTTCTTCATCCATTGCGGGTTTCTTGTTCGGCTTGTTCTTTGATATTTTGCTATTTCTCTCGAAAAAACCGTGCCAGCATCATTGATCTTGATTCACTACGGCGAGTGCAACTTTGCGGCGGTCCAGGATTTGTTTTGATTTGCTTCCATCCATTATGAGTGGGCCGATGGTTTGGTGTGTGTGGTTTTTCTCCGGCGTCCAATCATAGACTTTGGGCATGTGGTTTCTTGATTTTGTGCCTTGCGTTTTCCTTCGATTTCTCCTCGTCTCTGCTGCTTTGTCAGTGTCAAAAGATCTTACGGGAGGGCTTCTGTCAACACCTCGTTCCCCGTCGTTTTTTCTTTTCCCTGCTGTTGAATCCCGAGTCGCATGAACATCGACTGTGCTTGGGATCGTTTGTTCAAACGTCACGGCCGTCTCGATCCGCATGTTCGTTGCTCAGTCCACCCGTGTAAGTAGCTTATGCATCTTCCCTCCGGACATATGAGTGCTCTTTTCTCTTTTCTTTCTTTTTTTTGTTCCATTTCTGGTTCTGGAGGAGACGGGGGCCATGGGGAGATGTATGCTTGTTTTCATTTCCTATCTTTTCCTTTCTGTGGTAACTTTTTCAACTGGTTATCTTTTATCTTCATATTTCTCACCTCGTTCTCTTCCCGTTGCGCGTTGATTGCGAAGAATTCGCAACGTGTTGTTTTATTCCAAACGTTTTCTGTGGCTGGGTTGCTCCTGGACGATGTGACGCCCCCCTCCAGCGAGGGCTTCTTTGTGTGTCCATCGACTTCGATGCATTGCCCCTGGTCAGCCCAAATGATGTTCCATACGTCGGTTGTCTGATTGTCTCTCCATTTGTGTCAGCTTGCATTTTACATTCCTGTCTTCCCTTGCAGAGGGATCGGACTCTATCGGGGCCTGAGATGTTTCATGTGTTCATTTTTGTATTCGCACTCGGCCTGGACTAGGGGACGATCCTATGGGGACCAGACAGGGGATCAAAAGCTAGAATATAGACTTATGTGATTAGATCCAAGAGCCATAATGAGGGAAAGATTACGATCCAAGACCGGCGGATAGACGTCTAGTAGTGACTGGCACCCTTTTGTCCGACGAGTGAGTTGAAGGCATCCAAACGGAATGACGGCATGTGATCTCGGGGGAGGCTCCGGGAAATGCCGCAAACCGGAGCAAAGGAGCTGCTCTTCTCTCTTGTCTTGTCTCTTGTCTTTTCTCTTCTCTTCTTTCCCCTCCTCTCCTCGTCAACCCCGCGTTCTCCCCGGATCAGACCAGACGCTCCGTTCTTTGATCTTGGACTAATTTCTTCTCGCTGGTGCGGGGCTGTTCTTGGATTCTTCCTCTCCACAGCCAAAGACGTCACTTCCGACTTTGCTTTGGCGCCGCCCGATATCCGACTCTGATGATTGGTGGTTCCGCCTCAGCGGCAACGGGACGCCTCGGAGAATAACGACTTCCCGGCCCTCGACCTCCGTTTCCTTAAATTCTTGTCTCCTCGCTCCTCCAAGGTCCTTCCAGTCGAGGTCGCGTTTGCCTTCATCGCCCTAGGGGTTACACCTGTCTATATCTAGAAGACTGATCACTCACTGCGGATTTGTTGTCTCTACATCGTCTCGCCAACATCCACCAGTGACGCAAAGGAGCCATCCCCCCTCCTCCATCCCTCATCTCACTAACCCGCCCTCGTTGATTCTTCTTTCGAACCTGCTCAATATCAAACCAACCAGAGTGTAAAATCCTAACCCGACGGGGTGCCGCGTGCGTTTATATGTCCACCAGAAGGCCGGATTCTGATTACCAAGACCACCGCCACCGCCCATCTGCCATGTCTACCAACAGGCCTTTCCTGGCCAACTTCCTCGCGGCCTTTCGCGCCCAGTCTACCTATAAGGCCTCTACGGCGGGCACGCAGTCCGCAACGGGACCGTCCTCTCAAATAGCACAGAATGCTCGAGCGATAGCCACAAAGGCGGGCAGCTCCGGCGCTTCTTCTCCGGAGCCCGGCTCCACGACAACTCATCACTATCATCATCATCATCATCACCACCACCACCCTTCCGCTTCGACTTCCTCATCCGCTCACTCTCGACCAAACTCCCACCCCCGAACACCCCTCAATCAGACCTCTGCCGCCGCAGACTCCCCTGCAGCTCCGTCCTCCCCACCAGCCACTCCAGCCTCATCCTCGACTCCTATCCCCATAGCCAGCGGCCATAACCGTCAACGTCGCGGCAGCGATAGTTCCAACGGCTCTGGCGGGTTCCGGGATGCCCTGGGGCCGGAGAAATGGTACATCGGGGGGAGGACGCCCGGCGGGGACGAGCGGTTCTATCGATTAGGCATGGTGACCAAGGGGGGTGGCCGGTTGGGTGGAAGCACACGAGTCGGAAGTATTGATCAACTGAGTTTGTGAAAACCATCTCTTACCCTCTACATACTATCCCTTTGCGTTTTTCCGGTTGAGCTTTTGTCTTGATTTTGAGGGTTCTTGGAACTTACGACTTCTGCGAGATATTTCTTTTCTTTTTCACTTTTTACCACTTTTTAAAAATCCTCGAGGGATATGATACTGGGCGTTTGAAACTGAATTCAAGCATAGGATGGCGTTGTTGGCTGGTTGGGTTCTTTTTATCTTCCGTTTGCTCTCTTGGATTTGGTATTTGAAGCAGTCAAATTCTCAAAAAGACGATGTCTTTGTTGCTTTTCTTTCTTTGCTTTGCTTTTTTCCCTCGGGATGTTCTTAACCTTCTCTTCTCTTCTTTTCTCTACTCTACTCTGATCTTGTACATCATATGGGTGGTTTGGATGTATATCATGTGCTTGTGGGCCAGGCCAGACATGAAGACAAAACCAAGAAGATATGAGGGCCCCAGTGGAGTGTGATTTGGGCTGTATGTTGAAAAGGAGATAAATTTAGATTTGGGATTGATTCTTCAACCATCGTTTCTTTGATCCATTATATTATGTCTGTCTGTATGAGTGGAGATCCTGAAAATTAATCCTACACTACACTGCACTCTGCTATACTATCTCTCCATATCCGTATACCCCCAAACCATAAACCCCAGAGAGCCTAAAGAACTAGAGAGCAGGAACTTGCTGCGTAACGCAATGCACCACGCCGCCCATCCGGGGCAGACAGTTCACGCGCACCGTCCGCACCTCCCGCTCCGGCAATAACCGTCGCATGGTCCGCACGGCCCGTTCGTCCGCATCGGGGTCCCCAAACACCGGCATCACGACGGCCCCGTTGGCCAAGTAGAAGTTGACATATGATGCTGCGGGATCTTCCTCCTCTTCCTCCGCAATAGGAACAGCATCAGGAGCAGCGCTAGTATCCTGTTGTTGTGTTGTCAGATACTTCGGGTCCGGTTCCTCGATCTCATGCACTTCGAATCGTCGACCGAGGGCGTCGGTTTCGCGGGATAGGATTGCGAGGATTTCGGTGTAGTTGCGTTTCCATTCGCGTCGTGTTCTGACCCTACTAAGCTCACCACTAGTAGACGTAGCAGCAGTAGCAGTTGAAGTAGAAGTCGTCTCCTCATTCCCATCTCCAAGAGATTCATGACCATAACCCCGCGGTCTCGAAACAACCACAACCCCCGGCCTGACGACCCGAACCAACGCATCGACATGCGCATCCGTGATATCTAGCCCCTTGCGGCCCGGAAACCAGATGAACTTGCGCACGCCAAGGAGACGAGTTAGTTCTTCCTCGGCCGTCGCGCGCGTTAGGTCCGGGTTGCGCTGCGGGCAGAAGATACTGCTCTCCGTGGCGAAGAAGGTTCCTTGGCCGTCGACTTCGATCCCGCCGCCTTCGAGGCGGAGGGGGGTGGTTACTCTGGCGGTGGTGATGGGGATGGAGGAAGATGAGGAAGGGGAGAAAGAGGCGATGACGCGGGCTGCGAAATCGGTGTTTTCGGCGAGGGTGGTGGGAGAGGGGATGGGCCAGACAGTGTTGGGGTCGTCGGTATCTTCGGGGAGGGGTGTGAAGATAGGGTCGAGATGTTTGTTGCCCCATTCGCAGAAGGAGAAGTCGACTGCGAAATGGTGCTCCTGCTGCTGCTGTTGTGTTGTCGTGGAAGTAGTAGGATTTAGGTCTGGATCTGTATCTACCGGACGGACGAACACTGGTCCTGTATCCCGTACCCAGCAATGGTTCGTCGGACAAGGGATAATCTGGATTCGGGATTGGAGATCAGGGACGGGGGTGCTGTTCCCATTCTCTTGGTTGTCCTGGCTGTCATGGTCAAGACACAAGGACTGACTCGTGCTGGCCGGGTGGCGATGGATTCGCTGCTTGATCAGTCCCTGCGCCGAGACGATATCCTCCGGACGGGTATACAGCCGGACGGGCTCGAACTCGGCGATCGTCACTGCTAGATCGACGATCTCGCGACAGGTGCCGGGATGGAAGGCCCTGGAGACGGATTGTCGCGAAGGGAAGCCGAGGATTGCGGCGGCGTGGGGGACGGATTCATGGGGGAGGTAGAATTGAGCTGTTTGTTGCTGTTGTTGGTGATGAAGGGATGAGGTGTGGAGGGTGGATTTTGATCCAGGGAGCTGGGTTGGGTGAGTTGAATGCTTGATTAAGGGTGGACAGGTGGGCTTACTGTTGTTCTGGATAGTCTCCCTATCTTCGAGGCATTGCATAATCGAGACGCCATGTTGATGGGATGCAGTTAACGTGCAGAGTAACACGGATGGAAGGAGACTTTATGGAGACTTTTAAGAAGTTGATCGGGGTCCGCGGAATGCCCAGAGGGAGTCACATGTTTTCGTATTGGCCGATGTTTATCTTTTAGAGTCGGACATGTCACACTTGACCCACGAGTCTAGGCAGTGCTTTTTCTCTATACGAAGTAGGACTACGAGCGATATCATGTTCCAATCAGGCGCTCTCTCTCCTCATCCTCCGCCTCCGCCTTCTGCCCATTACTGAGCCACAGCATGGGAATCGCTGTCCCGCCTGCCAGCACCCCCAGCGTCAACGACATGGTCTTCCATCCATACTGATACTCCGAGAATCCACCCCACAGCGGTCCCAGGGTCAGTCCCATGAACTGGGCCATCGTCTGGATGCCAAATGCCTGCGCCACGGCTCCCTGCTCGCCGAAGACCCCCGGTCGACTACGCTCCATATCCTCGAGAACCTGCTGCGTTTCGACAAACAGAGCCGGGATACACAAGTTAATCAGCAGTCCGATCAGGCCGAGAAGGACCAGCAGGAGCACGACGTGAGATGTGGTGTTCTGCTCCACAAACCGCAGGCAGATGAGCGGTGGAGCCAGCAGCAAGAACCCCAGGAAGGTAATGAGACGCGCGCCGTAATGGTCCGACAGGGTACCTGTTCCACGCCCCTTGCATTAGCGAGGGTCAAAATATGCGGAGTGTCGGATCGGCATATACTGACCGAAATAAGGCTCGAAGAGCGCAGTGATGGCGGAGGGCAGGAAAGCCATGCCGGCTCCGAAAGGTCCCCAGTGGAATCGTGATTCAACAAAGACCGGGATGGTCTACAGAGTTAGCATCAACGCCTACATCCACCCGGTAGTACGATCTAAGAATGGCTTACTGAATCAAAGGCTGAATATAGCACGCCCTGGACGAGAAGCGCCCACGACGAGATTATCACCCGGGGTTGTCGCGCGATAAGCAGAAGCGCTGGCTTTTGTGGCCCTACAGGACCTGCGTCTGACACGAGTCCGGGATCTGCAAAGGTGTCATATCCCCGATCGGCTGGTTCACGAGACGCCGGTTCACGGTCTTCCTCAGGCATGTCGGCCGTCCAGCGACGCGCGACCTTCTTCTCAATCACCGCAACTCGCATAATGACATCAATGGCCACAATGGCAAAGGCCATTCCGAAGACCGCCTGATACCCCGCTACGTCATATACCATGCCTCCCAGCAGGGGACCTAAAAGAAAGCCCAGCGCGATGGCCGACCCCAGGTATCCGATGGTCTGGCCGAGATTGTCAAACGAAACCGTGTCGGTCAGCAGGGACAGACCTGCCACCGAGACCATGGCGGTCGCACCACCTTGGATCAATCGTGCGAGAACAAATAGACCCACAGTATGAGCCACGGACAGGATCACCATGGAGGCACCCAACAGGATCAGGCCCAAGAGGTAGGGGAATTGGCGGGTGGGAGTGACGTCGACCATGTAGCCGAAAAGAGGACAGCAGACGAAGGCGACGGCGGCTTCGCACACGAGGAGCACGCTAACCCAGTATTCCCCTGTTGTCAAGGCACGCTCAGTTAAACTTCCTCCAGACCAAAGTAAATTGAGAACATACGCTCTTCATACGGTACTCCGGCTCGGTCGACCAGGGCAGTCGGCATGACGGGGACGATCTATTCGGAGCGGAGGGTTCAGCGAGGGGACGGCGCATTTGCCAAATTGCAGGCCGCGGCTTACCATGGCATAGAGAAAATAATCCTTTTGAAATTGACATTAGTACTGGGTTTCGGTATTGGCCGGGGCGATGATGGCCGTGATTGGAGACTCTTCGCAATTCTCCGCAAGCTGCGACATACCGTGAAAAAGGAAATCCAGACCGTCGCGACGATAAAACCAGCAGAGGAGCGCAGCCGTAATAGCCACGGCGGGCGTTTCTGCCCTCCCAGCAAAGACGACCACATGGGAGCGAGTGTTGGCGGGTGTCACAACGCAACGAGCGAGCTTGTGATTTTCAGCTGAAGTTGCAGAAGGGAAAAAGGAAGCTAAGGCCGGCGATTGGTGTGGGGAAAGGATTGAGAAGCGGCCCAGACTGGGAGCCTGACAGCTGGGGGGCCGCCATGATGGCATGGAATGGGCGGTGTCGGTGTTCAGGGGGTCATTGGATGTACCAAGCATCCAGATCTTGAATATAGCTTATTGAAGCACTCTAGAATCGAACGTGTTGATCACTGACGAGAGCATTTGCTGTCGCGGCGCATCCCACTTCCGGTGCCGTTGGTTGGACCGCAAGTTGCGACTTTACTGTCAGTGTTGGCATCATATTGTTTTGATCTGTCACTGCTGATCCAACGAGACCAATTGATTCCCGAGTGAGTCTGGAAATTAACATCACCGATGAAATGATCCTGGAAGAGAACGTAAGGAATTACGAAAGAAAGAGAGAGGGAGAGAAGGGAGGGAGGGAGGGAGAACAAGGCGATAAGATAAGGCGGCCATCGGAGGTGGCCGACGTTTGCCATCAGACCATCGCTTCGACTCTCGCCGTCGTCCTACGCCGCTCATCGTCGATTTGCCGACTATTTAACCTCACGGGGGTTCTCTCGTTCGTCCTGTCGGTCCTACAAATTAGTTGCGATTTCCTTTTCGTCCGGGTTGCCCCTTGCTTGAACCTCTTCTCCGCGCCGATCTACATCTACATTCCCATCCCTATCTAATCCTCTATCTTATCTCAACACGAGCTCTCTCTCTCTCATCTCACCATGGCTGAAGTATCCGCAGCTCGCTACGGCAAGGACAATGTCCGCGTCTACAAGGTGCACAAGGACGAGAAGACTGGCGTGCAGACCGTGGTCGAGATGACCGTCTGCGTGTTGTTGGAGGGTGAGATCGAGACGTCGTAAGTGCCCTTGCAAGCCCTTTGTTCCTCTGGTATATATAGGGCTCTCTCCCTTGTTAGATATCAACATGGAGGATCTCAACTCCGTACCAAGAGAAAGAAAGAAAAGCACAATAAAGTAACACTCAAACCAGCTACACCAAAGCCGATAACAGCGTCATCGTAACCACCGACTCCATCAAGAACAGCATCTACATCCTCGCCAAGCAAAACCCCGTCACTCCTCCGGAGCTGTTCGGCTCCATCCTGGGCACCCACTTCGTCACCAAGTACAAGCACATCCACGTGGCGCACGCCCACATCGTCACGCACCGCTGGACGCGATTGACCCTGGACGGCAAGCCGCACCCGCACTCGTTCGTGCGCGACAGCGAGGAGAAGCGCACCGTGCAGGTCGACGTGACCGAGGGCCGCGGCATCGCCATCACGTCGGGCTTGTCCAAGCTGACCGTGCTGAAGAGCACCGCGTCGCAGTTCTGGGGCTTCCTGCGCGACGAGTACACCACCCTCAAGGAGACCTGGGACCGCATCCTCAGCACCGACGTCGATGCCAGCTGGGCCTGGAAGAACTTCGCCTCGCTGGACGAGGTCCGCGCCGTGGTCCCCAAGTTCGACGCCACCTGGGAGCGCGCCCGCGAGGTCACTCTGAAGATCTTCGCCGAGGATAACAGTGCCAGTGTGCAGAACACTATGTATAAGATGGCCGAGCAGATCCTGGCCTATCAGCCGCTGGTGGAGACGGTGGATTATTCCTTGCCCAATAAGCATTACTTTGAGATCAGTACGTCGCTTTGCCTCTTTTACCTCCTGCATCCTTCGCGATGTTTGTTTTTCTTGTCATACTGACTTTTTTGTCCCAGATCTGGAATGGCACAAGGGACTGCAAAACACCGGCAAGAACGCCGAGGTGTTTGCCCCCCAGACCGACCCCAACGGTCTGATCAAGTGCACCGTGGGACGATCATCGGTGAAACCTAAGCTGTAGACCGCATTAGACATGCATGACGGATAAAGAATACCTGTGCTCTGTGTTTTTGGGAGTTTTCGACGGTCAACTGTATATAGTCTGGGGTATAAAGGCATACATGACGAGCATCCTTATTCTGTTCTTTTTCTTTATTGTTTTGAATTCCCTCACTGGTCCGTATGGTATAATACAAAGACACCAATTCAAATCTGTCGGAAAAGATGCAAGTTAAATGTAGGTAGAACTCGAATACCTAGATGGGGAAGACGAGGTAACCAAAAAAGGTGTGAAAATATGAAAAGAAAAGAGAAAGAAACTCCCACCCATGCGCTAGCAAATCATCAAAAACGACAAGACAGGAAGATAATCAAACAGCACGGTACAAGTATGTATACAATTACACCATCGAAACACTCCAGAGGCAGAGCAGGAGTTGACATAATACAGTACTTAGGGGATTTTGTCATCCCTTAAGCAGAGGCCTTGGTCTCCTTGAACGCCTGCTGCACCTCGGGCATGTTTCCAATGACCGACTGATTCCCGAATTTGACGATGTTGGCCTTGTAGGGGTGAGCGAGACCCTCGAAAGCTGTGAATCGTAGTTAGCCCATAGTCCTTTCTCGACCGACAACATCAGCCACTAAGTTGGAAGGAAACATACTCTTCAACCGCGCCAATCTCTTGTCCCGCAGACGGTTCTTAGGCAACATGCCTCGCACCGCACGGCGCAGGACCTCGCCGCCGCCCCATTTCTCAAACATCTTGTCCATGGTCATGCTGCGCAGGCTACCGGGGCGGGTGTTGTGGGTGTAGTACTTCTTCTGGAAGCGCTTCTTGCCGGTGGTGCGCAGGTCGTGGCAGCCCACGGCCACGACGTAGTCACCGCAGTCGGTCGAGGGGTCGTAGATGGGCTTATGCTTGCCCATGAGGTGGAGGGCGATGGCGGAGGCGACGCGGCCGAGGGAGCGGCCGTCGGTGCCCACGTCAACGTGATGCCATGTGCGCGAGTAGGCGAGACGGGTCTATTCAATTGGGAGGGTGTATGTTAGTCGGATGAGTTTGTTTGGCAGTTGGGGTTGTCGAGTTGTACCTTTCCAATGGTTTGCGACATGATGGAGGATCAGGACTGGATGACTCGGAGAGGACAAAGTCAGATGGATGAAGTCAAATCACGTCAATGAACAAAAGACAAACCCAAAAGAACGAAAGGCAAGAACGAGACCAGCCCAAGCAGACGATCTGAGCTCTCTCAGCAAGCAAGTCCGTCGTTCTCCGAAGTCCGACAGAACAAACTCGAACTGACCGCCCCACGTGACCCGGGGCGAGAAACAAACGGAGCAAACCGAAACCCTAGAAGCGGCACTAGCGCCAACACTAAGCGAAGGCCTCCCGCACGGAGTCGCTCCAGTCGAAGCAGCCCGTCCGAAAAATTAATCGAAAGTAGCCCGAGACGACGACAACTTCCACCACACTCCCTCTCCGACACCGATCAGGGCCATTCGATCACCATGGCTTCCGTTCCGAGTGTGCAATGCTTCGGCAAGAAGAAGACGGGTGAGTTTGCTGATTTTTGCGATTGAGATTGTGGGATTGGGGATGATTTGTGTGCGCGACTTGGATGGAGACATGGGATATCGTCAAAGGGGACTGAAAGGCTAACGAGTGTGTCTATCTAGCTACCGCTGTCGCCCACTGCAAGGTATGAGAGAACCGTCTTTTGTTTGAATCCCGGTGATTGTCTACACCGTGCCCTTGGATTTTGAGATCGGAAATGGAATGAATACACCCTACAATGTTTGGAAGAAAGAGAGGGAAGAAAGGAAATAATCGCAACAATACGAAAGAAAAGAGAAACGAATGTCGAAAGAAGAAAGAAAAAAAAACAGGCGGAAGAGAGGGACGATCAGCATGCGCGAAACAGAAACACCCATGATCTTTTTTATTCCATCGACTCTCCATCCACCATCACCCACAATTCGAATTTCAAACCCACTCGCACAAATACAAGGAACAAGATAACTGAGACTTTTTCTCTTTACAGCAAGGCAAGGGCCTTGTCAAGGTCAACGGCCAGCCCCTCTCTCTGGTCCAGCCTGAGGTCCTCCGCTTCAAGGTACGCCACAACACTCTCCATCCAGTCTAGGGAGATTCTGTCGCCAGGAAGGATATGAAAAAAAAAAGAACCCCATAGCCTAATATACCCTGAAATAATAGGTCTACGAGCCCCTCCTCATCGTCGGTGCCGACAAGTTCGCCGGTGTCGACATCCGTGTCCGCGTCTCCGGTGGTGGTCACACCTCGCAGGTCTACGCCATCCGTCAGGCCATCGCCAAGTCCATCGTCGCCTACTACCAGAAGTACGTCGATGAGCACTCCAAGAACCAGCTGAAGCAGGCTCTTGCCCAGTACGACCGCACATTGCTCGTTGCCGACAACCGTCGCACGGAGCCCAAGAAGTTCGGTGGACGTGGTGCCCGCGCCAGGTACCAGAAATCCTACCGTTAAACGGGGGATCAAAAAGAGAGAGAAAGACGGACGGGGGGCTTATACATCCCGCCATCTTTGTTTTCTCGAACCCCCACCCTCTCTCTTCTCTTTACTCTCTTCTTTTCGTCAGTCGGAAGCGAGGAAAGGGAGCAAGAGAGAGAGAGGAAACGAAGAAAAAATGGAAAAAAAGATGTTTGTGCAGAAACGCAGAATGGTGTCTACGGTGTACCGGGGAGGAAATCAAAAGGGAGAAAAGGAATCCATGGGACAATCGGGTTTTGGTTCGATTCTGGTTGCCGCTGTGGAATGTTGTTGTTTAATGGTGCGATACTAGGCCTGGCCTCGGCTGGATTTAGTATAGGCCAGCTATCTCAAATATCACCCAATTTTCTTTTCCTGTTCCTCGATGTGCCGGTGCGTGTCTTCTGATGGGAAGAAGCGAGACGTCGTTCCTGATATTCATCCTGCGTTGTCCTGTCCGTGGGGGGTTTCCTTGTTTAATGGTTATCGGTTTTTTTGTCCGCTGGATTACAAACGCTCAAATGTTACGAATTCAAGAATGTCTTCCAGCCAAGGGAAAAAAGGAAATGAACATCATGACCCTGCCTTCTGATATGTACTGTGCTGCCCTGTGGGGTCTGTGTCTTGCATCTGGGCCTAGAGTATTGTGTCGCCTCATGTAGATCATGCGTCAACTTTCCTATTTCGTAGCCAAAACTCTTGTGCCATGCTCTCATGCCCTACATGTGGGGTCCATGATTCCCAGTCTAGATGTCGGGAAGGTGAAAGTGCCGGCTCTCATTCGACCAATCTTGCAACAATTATGAATCCTCCTCATCCACTTCCACTCCCAATTCCTAAGAAAAATTGATTATGAAGTCCCCCTTACCCACTTTCATTCCCACTTCCCTCGAACGATTGCAGCGAAAGGAAAAGAAACGCTCTCCTTTCAACAGCCCTAGGCTAAGCCAATACTCTGTTGTCTGCCCAGCGGATACCACTGCCCAAGGGAGTACCGTTCAGTCCTTCACTGCCATCACTATCCTCCTCATCACCCCCATCGAGGGACAGGAGCTGGAATCGGTTGGGAATCGAGGCCGGCTTCTTGACCCCGGCTTGTGCGTCCTTTTTTGGTGCTGTAGGAATCTTGACCAGTGGCTGGTTGCATTCGTCGGGATAAAATCCGATCCTCATGCCCTTGTAAGTGAGACGTGACATCATGCAGGACCGGGCAAACAGGGCGTTGTGAACGGAGTTGGTGGAGATATAGGCGTTCCCATTCTTGAACTTAACCGCCACCACAATAAGGTTATGGATATGGTCGAGATCCTTGCGAATGAGCCCCTCAGTGATATTGGGGTTCACGTTGAAGAGCATGATGTTTCTCGACGCTCCGTTGTTGATTTTGGCCCTAACAAAGGGAGGCATATAGAACTGGCGGTCATTCCACAGGACCTCCACCTAGAATGACATGAGTTGGTTAGAATGGGACATATTGCTTGACAACCGATCAACTCACTCGTTTGCCGGCTACATAAAAACCGTAATCTTTCACATGTTGATAAAAACCTTGGGCGTCGGCCTCTTCAACGAACGAGATGCTGGCGGTGCGTTCACGGGCTCGAAGGTAAATATGTAGCAGGGCGCCGCCTCGCATGTTTTCGACGAGATCTTTATGGGTGACTCGATCGGGTAGGCCACGAATCAAAATGGTTCGTCGATCGGTTATGCCAGCACACGATCCCGTGGTCCTCGAGGATTCCTCGCAATCGTCCTTTTCGTCACTGTCCTGAGGGTCCATCAGGCCATCTTCCTCCTCCTCGTCGTCATCGTCTCCATCGAAATTTGTCGAGAGCTTATAGTTTTTGGAATGCTCATAGTAGTCAACACTAGAGGAAACTTCACGACGACCACCAGGATGTCCCGGGATAAAGTCTTGCTTTGGTGGCGTTTCGTGTGGTTCTGAACCACAGATCAATACCTGAAGATGGTCAGCCTTCTCGCCCGTCGCGCTGGGTCTTTATAACCTTGTTCCATCAAGCACTGACATCGAGACTCTCCGTCGACAATCCGCCCTTGAGGAGAGAATCTTTCAATCTATCTATGGATTAGGTCAGGACGTGCAATTAGACGGTGCAATCCCGGGCTGAAAATAAATGTTTGGTCCGTTGTCTGATGGCTCACATACTGAATTGTTCGGATTCTTGAAGCTGTCATTCCACGGGTGTTGGTCAGCACTGACGACCACCTAGGTCATCGGATCATGATCACGACTAACCAATTGCTTATATTCGGAATTGGGGATCGTCACTGAGTCGAGGTTGGAAGCATTGTTTTCCGGCGATACGCGCTATTGAACGACCTCGCCTGAGTTTAACGGGCAAAATCAAACGGACAAAAAGTAAACCATAGATCGCTAGCTCGTGCGACTTACAGCTTCCGCTCTATCCACATTCCCTCGTTAGCGGGTGGGTCTTCTATGGGCCGGTGTATACGAAGTATAGCACACCCAAACACAACACAAGCCAAGCCATAGCATTACCAGGAAGACAAGCGGGCGAATACAGCACACTTACTGTTCTAGCAGATGTTCCAGATGACGTTTCTCAACTGTAATAAATGAAGACATTGTGTGGTGAAATCTAGAACGATGTTCAGTATTCGGTGCCTGACCAATTCGTTCCCCACGGACTGTCTGAAGGCAGATGGGATGACGGGGAAGACGAACCGTGAATGCCAGTATCCTTCGATGAGACCGACAGGGGAACCCCGACAGTCGAATTGGAGAAGGACAAAAGTGCAGGGAAGAGGAAAAGCAAAGATAGGAGGGGAGGGAAGAGTAGAAAAGAAAGAAGAAAAGAGGGAAGGAAGAGAGAAAGATAAGGGACCAGGGAAAGGGTCTCGTGCCTTCCCAGACTCCCAAAGAATAGAAAAAGAAATATCCCAACGTCACCCCACGTTGTTCACTTGAGACAGAGATCTGACGTCTTGACCAGTCAACGGCGCCAGAGACCATTGTGGATGGGCGGCTGCAGAGGCAAGACGATCAGTAACCACAGGCGCCAATTGATGTGTAGAGAGTCGCTCTCCCAATCTCCTGATCTCCATCGAACCCGCCAGGCGCTTTTCAACGGCCTCTCGACGAATCGCTGCACCTTCTGCAGCGATGCTTGACGGTGGCGTTGGACAAGTCACAACACAAACTTCATTAATTCCCCTCCTCCTGCTTGAGCAGGCAAATCATCGACCTCGACGCAAGGCGCGTCGCTAGTATCTATTATTAATTCGGGCGACTGCGATGGGAGGTACTCGGAACATGTGCCTTAAGAAACTACGCCTAACGTCCTAACGTCTCAGCAATCTAATAGCCTTGAGCCTACTTAACGTCCGTACATGAACAGGTGTTCGACCATCATCAGCCTACGGTCGGCTGATCGGTCTTAAAATCTCCGAAGATACATCAGAATGAATCCAGGGCCGGAGAACGGCCGGAGAAAGTCGAAGATGCGCACATTCCGGCCAGCTGTACGGGAGTAGCCCCGTGGTTGATGGGTGTCTTTTCCATCCCATCCACTGCGAACTTGGAGAGAAATTGAATCATCATCTCCATTTCGTTCTTGGTTGACCGCCTGTGCAGAAACCCCTTGAGACCAGGGATTCAAAACGGGCCCACTACCAGCAAGGAAGCAGCGCAGGTATCATCTCTACGCCAGTTTGCCCCTCGTTGGTTCCTTCTCGGCATCCGATGGCACTGGAGCCGATTGGTGACATTGTTGTGCGCCGCCCGAATGACGATCGCCTGCAGTCGACTGGCAGTTCGAGAGGAATGCACTCAACCGGTATTGCGATCCGCCTCCACATCTGGTCGCTCCATCTCCTGCGGTTGCTCCCCCACGGGCTGAGGTGATACTTGCTCGGTTTCAGTCCTCCGTCGGAGGTCTCGTTCCTGTCGTCTTGATCGATAAATTTGACCGGCATTGGCGGCCACTTGTACCATGAAAATGACTAGGAATACACCCACAACGATGGTCTGCGAGACGTACGTTTCGGAATTCTGGCCCCGCATGAGCTGTCGCTGCTGCTGCTGCTGCTGCCTATCGAGAGAGAAGGGGTGGGTGGGTCCAAAGGAAACTGAGACCGACATGAAAAACGGTGAAAAGGTCGTGAAGACGCCCGGGTTTGATACCGGCAGGAGCGATGGAGATTGTCCTACTATCAACACGAGGACTGCGAAGACCAGGAGAGGGACGGCTAGTCATAAGACAGACGACACCGGGGGTCGGGGTCGAATCATCCTAAAGAAGAATAGTTGGTCAGTAATATGTTAGACATCGACAATACATCTAGTATCGACAGACCATTCCCCAGACTCTAACTTTTGCGCCCATCGCGCGCTGACTTTGAGTCGCTGTCGAACGCTGGTGGTCGGTAAAAGCTCATATTTTTCGTGTTCCTTGATAGGTAGCACGGTGGCAAACCACCAAGGAAATCGAGCAGCATCGTCGGGGATGCCCCCGTATGCCAGCAAGACACGCGGGTTAAGCCAGTGCACTTCTTGACTCTGCTGCTTCCGGACGAACGCCTGAGAAAGCTTCAGAAGATCTTGCGTCGGCATTGTCTCCAGCAACCTCTCTCTACTCGAGGGTTTTGGAGAATCTGCGATGGACGGTGATAGCGGGACTGACGTCTCCAGTGCTTCTCGTCTCTCCTCCTGCGTAATTGAGATGTCATTCACCAGTCGTATTCTACCGACATAATACCCATCCACAATGTCCGAGCCGAGCACCTTGAATCGAGACTGTCCTGTGGCAATCACAAGACTTCGTCCGTCGGGAAGCGGCTCATAGCGATCAACCACCATGACCGTGCCGTACTGCATGAATCGAGATCTTCCTAGCTCCCCTTGGATCCTGCCCATGACGTTCAGCATGACCATACCAAACTTACGTTTTCTATTCCGCATGACCCTCCGGATCATGAGGCGGTACCGGGGCTCAAAAATATGAAGGAAGGTTGGCACCGTCGGGAGAGCAAGCGTGTTCACAAACAACGGGAGGGTAGTCTCATCATCAGTGCCGGCTGTGTCTCGAGTCGAACCCTCGCGTCGCAGGGCGTCTTCCTCCGGGAAGAGTGTCGCTATGAGATCGGCGATTGTCTTATTTGTTGGCTCCGCCCGTACCGTCGAGTCCACGACGAGCTTTCGCCGACAGACAGGGCAGAGATCGGAATGATTCGTGGTCATTATGACACACCCGCGACAGAACGTATGGCCGCAGGACGTCGTCAACGGGTCCAGGATGGGCGAGTAGCAGACATGACAATCCAGCTCGTTCCGTATAGCCTCTCTGAGCCTGACCAGTGCGCCGTCGTCCCGTTCCCCTTGCCCAAACGCCTCATATCTGACCCCGAACGCGTCGTAATCGAGCCGGCCGCTTTTGACCAGATGGTAAGTACCCTCCAGCAGGCTACCTTCCAACGTTGCGCTCTGTTCCTCAAATATTCCCGACCCGTCTCTGCGAGGCCCTTGCCATGTCACCCGGAACCCTGCACCCTGCGACGTGCTGGAGCCAGCTCCTAGAACCTCGTCGAACACATCCACCAGACGAGTCAACAGGATGTCCCCCCCGCAGTCCCCGATGCAGTGTTCTCCCACGCAATCCCTATCGTATTGTTCCCAGTAGCAGGTAAATCCTTGCTTGCGCTCCTCATTCCCAGGGTAGGTGATGCCCGTGCGTGTACGGATCGGCGGCAGACAGGCTCGACAGACGGCGTTGCCGCACGGCAGTCGGAGAGGCGCGCGTAAAGGTCGCGAGCAGCGCGAACATTGTATCAAGTGGATGATTGCGTCGGGGGATAGCGCGGACTGCTCATCGTTGCAGATCGACCGGAGGGACGATGTTGAGGATGCAGGGGTCGTAGGGTCGGGGACCGAGTGGTGGTTGGCCTGTGGAGAGTACGGAGATGGCGCATCCATGAGGGACAACGGGATGTCGGATGATCGGGCAATATCCTAGAAAAGTAAAGATCAAGAAAACAAATCACTAGAACGGCCGTGTTTCCGCTCAGAAGCGCATCACATAATAACCCAAATCTGGAGAACGGTTAAGGGGGGAAAGCGGAGAGAGATGACTTGATTACTGGAGTTACTTGGCGATGGGAAAGACGGGGAGTTTGACCATCCGAAGTCCGAAACCTGTCGGCCTCGGCTTCATTTGTATATTGATCATATCATCCATCGTATGTACACTTCTTTCCAGACAGGCATGCGGGTTCGCTATTCAAATCAAATACGCGGTATATGAACACGGCGGAACTATGTTCGATGAGACTTTAATTCTCTCTCCGTCTCCTGTTCCTTCACATGAGAACCTGCTCGGCTCAGTATAACTGAGCAGACCGTGACACGTTGATATCCTTTCATTGCTCGTAACCAAAGCCGTTCCAAACACCGTCCCAGAACCAGAGGACCGAAGAATAATGGGACATGGAAAAGAGATGAGTGAAATGACGGGAAATAAAAAGAATCGTCCAGAAACCCTCCAAACAAAAACCACAAGTCGTTCCACAGGGTTACAGGGTATAAGGCTCAAAGAAATAATGAATAACGAAAACAAAGATCAAACACAGGATGCAAATAATTGAGGACAGCTAGACAATCAGCTCGATTCTTGAGATGAAGTGGCCTCGGACTCGGAGTCAGACTCATCCTCTAATACAATCCGTCGCATGACACTCTTGTCAAACAGATCAAGGGCAAAGCGACGGGCGGGGAGTCGGTAGTGATGGCTTTCTAGAATGCTAAGAGTTTTGCGGAAAAGGTGTGGTTGGTGGAATCGTTCGGGTTGCTTCGACTTGATACTACAGATTGAACTCATATATTAGTCGCCATACGGCTCGAGAAAGAAATGCAGGCTCGCTTACCTGTGAAGATCCGCCGCCGCTCGCTTTGAAAGGACGGTGTTTCCCATGTCAACAATGAGCTTGAGAATCTTCTGGTTGACCGGATCGGAATCGAGAGTAGCCTCCTTGAATTTCTCTTGAGACGCGCGTTTCGACCCGGGATGCCGAGAATGAGAGGGGAAATCCACCTAGTGATGAAGATTAGACTCGTATGAAGCGATGCCAGGCAGCTCTGAACATACCAGGAAGAGCTTGTTGAAATCAGTTGGAAGACTCAATCCCAGAGAATTTCCTTTCTGGTCAACAGCAGAGTCCCAGCCCAAATCCCAGAGTGCCCTGAGGCCATGCCGACTACGTGAAATCAACCCCAGGACAAAGAAAGCTGTGCCCCTCATGGTCAAAACCTCTGCACTTTCAGCCATTCTCACGATTTTTTCGACAATATCTGGCTCGAGAAATGGCGCGCCCAGCTCCATGGACCCAACGTTGCCGACGGCCCACAAACACCCTTTAACTTTGAGGAGGACCTCGGTGTCTTCCTCATGCAGTTGAAAATCACGGATGGTCCAAGCAAACTCGTTGAAATGACCTGACTGCTCAAGAAGTTTACAACCCTCGGCGGTTCGGGCCAGTTCTCTGTAGAAATGAGGCGGCACCAGCCCGATATCCTGCATATCCACAAGATCGTCGGGAACAAGACTACCCCTACGTGGTTGATCAACGTACGCTCTGGTGAGAGCAGCTTCGACAAACCCAACATATGTGTCGTTACGGCCCAGGAACCAGTCGTCCATCTCCTGCGTGATGTAGTCTAAGCCATCCAGATAGTGGTAGCCGACCGATGTGGATAAGAACCGCAGCAGAAGAGGGGCGCCGATCTCTCCCAGGTGGTCAAGAGACGGTCGACACTTCACGACATATTCAAGATAATCGCGGTGATTGCATGCCTCTTCCAGAATCTTCACAGCCATCTGGCATACGGAAACATCGGGATCGTAGAGCTGAGTCACGAGAAGCTTAACCACCCAGTCTGCGTTGCCAATAGCCGTCTGTGGAGCAAGAGAGATGTTCCCAACGGCATACTTGCGAAGGAGTTTAGTGGAAAATATTCGAATCTCCTTAGATCCGGTAGTGAGAGCCTTGGATAGAATGACTCGGAGATGGCTGTCTTTGGTGTAGTCCATGTTCCCCAGAAGCGTTTGTATCAGGTCATCCCGATCTCGGAGCTCGATAATATGGTAAAACATGTTGAGCATGTGCCACCGCTCCATCATAATGAGACCGTTCGCATCACCACTCAGTGTCCCCAGCAGGGCAAAGTAGCCGCCGCTGAGTGTACTGCTCATCTGCTCTCGGGAAAAGAGAGGCGACGCTGAAGTAAGCCCGCTCATGCGGTCCACCTGGGCAAGACACTCGGCCACTTGTCTCAAAAATTTATTTTCAGCCAAGTATTTTATGCCCTCTGGCACTTGGACTAGGGTACGCATTAATGCACATCCTGTCCGAACATAGCGCTGGTTCGGTTTGGTGTTCGGGAGCATAGAGAACCTGTACTTGAAAGGCCGATAGAAACCCACCAGTCGCTTGATGAATTTTGATCCCTTGATGGCCTCATCCAGCCTCTTGGGGTTCGTCAACGGGCCTTCGACGATGCGGTGAATCAAATCCCATTTCCACTTGATATAGTTCACCGTGTTCAATACGTGTGTTTCGAGAATCGCATTGCGAAATTGCGTCTCATCCATCGCAGGGCTCAGTTTGTCCTTGCCCTGATCTCCCGTTAGGAGAGAGGCAGATATGTCTACTTCCACGTTGTATCGGCCCGCTCCGTTCGGGACGTTTCCTATGGAGCGTGCCAGCGTCCTGTTGATGCTCTCGATCTGATAGATAGTGGAAGTAGAAACGTCGTGATTCTCAACGTCGAATTTGATGGCAGCGGGCAATAAGTGCGGAAGAACCTGGAGTTTCGCACTAATGTTATGAGGCAACGAGTGGTGCGCCAGCTTCAAGACTTCAGTCAAAAGTAGTGTGGCTTTGCGCCTAAGGGAAAGGTCTTCTTCATCCTCAATTAGATCGGAGAGTGCCTTCTTTCAGTCAGTAGTGTTCCAAGTAGGATGATAAGAGAACGAACCTGTGATAGCCCAGCATCCACCAGGGTCGCAAGGATCAGGGTCGAAAAATGGGCGGTTAGATCGAATTGGTTATCGCGGTCATCATAGTACCCCCGGGTCAATTTCGCGTCAGAATCGGACCTCAAGTTTGCAACTCTCCCATAAGTTGTCAGCCTTCGACCGGCGAGGAACGATGACGACCATGACGGTGGCTTTATCCGTAGGGCATCGAACAAAAGCTCCATGATCAAATCCCTTGCTTGGGCGTCGGGGTAATGCAGTGAATTCAAAAGTGACTGGAGAGGTTTAGCACCATTCCTTGCGAGAACCACCAAACCGGGCCAAGTTTTGAGCATGGCTGAAATGGCTTTCGCAGAAGACTTTAAGCGCCCGTTGCGGACAGTGTCGGATAAAGAATCGGTAAACGGTGCAAGAACGGCCTCAAGCTCACACCCTCCTTGCAGGTGTTTCCTGCTGCTTGGGGTGTCAAGCACGTGTAAGAAGCTGCCTATCAGACTCTCCGATGCACCGAATGTCCCTTCTGCTAGGGCATCATGCAAGATCGCAAAGCCACCCGCATGGGAGACCAACGCTGGTTCTTTCACTAAAATCTCGGCGAGGGTCATGATTGAAATATTCCGCAATCGATCCTCGTGGTGCTCGGCAACAGCGACAATTGTCCGCACCACGGCACGCGAGATCTCGTGCACGCCGTCCTTGACATCCAAAAAGCCCCGAACGAATTTAAGAGCCTGCTCCCGCTCGATGCTGGCTTTACTTTCCTTGACCAGAGATAGTATGACAAGCTCGTCGGTATGTAGAGAGCGAATTATCTGGAGGGATTTTCGATCTGCTATCGCATAGCGCGTGAGCCGGTATCCTGCCGCCACTACCTCTTTGTTGTCACTTAGCAGCATGATCTGGACACGCAATCCGAAGTCCGGCCATGCCAGGTCGTATTTCAAAGTGGGATGCCGTTTGAACAGCTCCACAAGACTATTGGCCCGTTCGACGTAGTAGTCGGGCGACATGCCCTCAATCTCCAACGCCTGTAATGTTTCCGCCAGAACGTATGTCGGGGATTCCATTTCCGCCTCTCCGTATTCTATCTGCTCATCGTCCACGTCCAGATTGGTGCGAGTGGGCGACCGTATCGAGCTGCCTTGGAACAGGCTGGAAAGACGGCTCCGAGGAGGGGTGGAGGGCTCCTGCGCACGTATAATCTCCTCTTCAAGTTCATGGTGTAGCTCCGCAAGTTTGCGATTTGACGTGCTCAACTCCGATTCCACTTTTAATCGCTGGTCTTTCGTGTGCTTCGGATTCTTCGCCAGCAAAGCCTCCAGCATGTTTTCGGTTCCAGTTTTGATCTTCATTTCCTTCGCGATCTTGTTCCGGATGACAGCCTGGCGCTCCTCCGTGCTGGACAGATCGTTGTAATCAACGTTGCTGCTCCCTCTTCGCCTGAAGGTGTCATCTGGTCGCGGGGTCGTGCTGCGGGAGGTCTTCATGCTTTTGAGTTCAGAACTGAAGCTGCCCGGTCCTCCAGATCCAAAAGAAGGGGCCAACGAGCCTCCCCGAGGACCGATCGTCCCACTGCCTCCAGACTCCGAGCGAGCGTTCCTCACGGACCTGGGAGGCACCCCCGGCCAGCTGCCATCCCCGGAGCCATCATCCTGGCTGGAAAAGGACCGGCCATCAGCACCAGGACGGTGCTGGACCGACGTCGCCGAGAACCCTGAGTTATGTCCGGACGCCATAGATCTCCATCTAGCTCCAATCGAGTGTTTTATCACCTATCGCGGGGAGGGTAGGTTATGGGGGGACCACATTGAGCGACGAGAAGAAGACCGTCGAGGATCACCGAGGCAGCCCCGGTGGCGTTGACGATTGTCGATCGAGCGCGTTCAGAGGGATCGGACAAGGCGGCGGGCACGTTTCGAAGGGAAGTGTCTGCTGTTCCGGAGGGGAGAGAGGGGAGAGGGGAGAGGAAGAGAGGGGAGCGGGCTGGCTATCGACAGGGGGGTCGGGCGATCGAAGATGGGCGAGGAATTGGGGGGGAGTGGAAACAAGAACAGAAGTAACGACAGAGGGCAACAGATGAGCTCGCGGGCAACAATGAAGACGAGCTTATCCATCCCACGGCTGGGTGGTTTCAGGCTGGCTGCAATGCATGTCTTGGCCGCCCATTGTTGGCTGACTAACAGGGCCCATCGCCTAAGGCTGCACCTGCGCCTCATGGATCCATGTGGAGATCGGCTTCTCCATGGTTTAGATTCACATTTAATGCCTCAACGGATTGCTTCTTTTATGCTATACACCCCGTATACCCCCTCCTCTACACTCTACACCCTACACCCTACTGTCTTCAGGCTAGCTCGGATTGATCTTGCGCAGGGATTATTTTGCTTGGCTTGTGTCACTCAACCCCAGATACAAGGGGGAAGAAAGTTTCGCATACGACTCAAATAGATCGCCATAACTCAGATCGATCGCAAATATTGCTAGCAAAAGGGTTGTCTCACTCAGAATACCTGGAATTATGGCCATGGTCTATGAGCACACGCATGGAAATAGTACGTCACATGGGAATGCGCCTCAAGGTAGGCATGAAGTGAGCGCAGCAGGAGAACAACCGACAATGAATCTTTTTCTTCTGCAGAAAAAGCAGACGAATGATGAAAGTTGGTAGGAATAAAAATAACTGTTGAAATTCCTGATGACGTTGACCTGTGTAACATTCCTGGCAACGTCTTCTCCTTTGAAGATTCCATCAACATCGGGTATTATGCAGGTTATGTTGCTCTCCAAGTCGATGAAATTGAAACCAAGAAAATCATTCGAACTACCATGGCCTCAACACAAAACAAATATACATTTGATTCCTATGCATTCGATATTCATGCCATAGGATCTGGGGCGAAAACGGAATGCTTGGGCTCTACTAGACACCTTGAAGGTCTGCCGCGGAATTTCCGTTACTAGGCCCAGCCAGAGCTACAGTGATGGCACATATCTACAAAGGGGCAGCATGAGGGCAGGGCACTCGTTCGCGAGATGGTACGATATACCAACAGCACAATTATTAAATCGGGGGCGGAATCAGAAACATCCGGATCCATGGTGCCGCATGGAATCCTTAACTAACATGTTTCTATACAGAAAGTAGGAGCCTAGCAATATGTGATTGTGGCGGAGAAACAGGTCGGGAGAGTTGCCGACAGCGTTGGTCAATCTCATATCGATCGGCGGATGTGAATGATGAGAGGTTGCGAGATCTCAAGTCTTCTCCACGATGCACGGTCCATATGCAAGAGCTAGAGTCTCCCAGGATCCTTTGATCGTCAGTTTCCAACATCCTTCACGAGAATGTTCGTCGTCATGAGCCCGTGCTGTTCACCAGAGTCCTCGGGGCGGAAGGTCTGATCAGTTTCACCGTTCAAAGTCGCATGGGGGTCAGTCGTGGCGAGCGAATGACACTATCATTAGGCCCCGAATAGACAATGAAGATCCCCTCTATTCATTTTTAGTCCAATGCAAGCGATCCGTGGATGCTCCAAAGCATATTGGATTGGGCCAGGTGTCACAATATATTCGACTTTTCGTGGAGAGGCCAGTGTCAAGTGGCCAGGAAACCTTTGTTCAAGACATGTTTCACGCCAGGGACTGGATCGAACCACGTTGATGAGGGAATTAGTCCCACGATGCGAGCCCCTCAGGAGATTTAAGTTAATTTAGGATTAATGCAATTCATGGTACCCGACGGCCAGGAGGGCGACAATCGGGGCGGAAGAACGATTATACGCAGTAACTACTCCACGGCCATGCTGCTTTCCAACGTATTTACCTCTCTCTCATCCAAACACTTGTACCTGAATGACACTCCACGGCTCCTGCTGTCTAATTGCTCGCTGAAGTTGGACAGCCCAATGGAGACTTTACCAGCGCACATCCCCAGAGTCACTGTCGTTTCCTATTTCACCTAGTAGTCCATACATTCGTTTATTCATTACCTCGGCATGTCGGTGACCATTCGTTCCGAGATCGTGGATCTTGATGGGCTGATCCCCAGAGCTGTGAACAAAGAATGTGAAGGTATGGGATATTGTGTCTCATCTGCGTAACTTACATGCGTCTTTCTGGTCTTTTTGATCCGCGTCGCTAACTGCTGATAGACCTGGATGTGGCGGGGTTGATCCCTTGGATATTTCGGAAAAGCGATGTCGCGACAGAGGAGCACACCGTAGAGTGGCCGCAAGACGAACTGAGCTTTCGAGCTTTCTTCTACGACCTTGGTTCCTATTTTAAGGGGCTGCAGGGCCCTAACGTAGGGGTCATAGATTACCTAAAAGCCCTGGAGACGATTACTCTCCCCAAGACCAGCTGGGAAGTCCCAGGGCGAGAAGCTCATAGAGCCTTCATCCGATCACAGGGCTTAATTTTGAAGGCGCTGGTGAGAACTATCTACTTTAACCTTGAATATGCCGGTGAACCCATTCCCCGAGTCAAGTGAGTCCTCGACCTCGGTTCTTAGGTCGCTTAAGGTTCTAATTCTCGATCAAAGGTTCGATTCCGAAGTGATGCAGAAATATGTGATGGGTGGTAAAAAGTTCGCTTCTAAATCAGAGGGTGCTGCCACCGTGAAGCTTCAAGAAGGTCACATTCCAATCGTTTCTTTCACCGGGGTAAGTCAGCTCAGTACCACGCGACTCCACCGCGATTTCTAATCAACCGTGAAGTGGTACGAAGGACAGACCTGGGACCAATTTCTGGTGGAAACCCTCAGCATCATGCTCGGACAATTGGCCAAGAACATCGCCCTACACCATGTCCACGCCGGGCCTCATGACCAAGAGGTTTTTGTGGTAGGCTTTCACGGGCGCTATGTTCACATCGCCCATGGGCTTTTCCTGGCTGATACGATCATGAGAGTGCATTCAGAGGGCTGCTCTACGGATGAAGTTTTCGCCTTGAAATTTACTCGAGGCTACGATCTAACCCTGAAGAAGGACTGGCTGGAAGCCATGCGTGCTCTAGCCCGGCTGTTCAGGTACCTCTTTAGTGGCAACGCCAAAGTTGGTGCCATACAGGCCTATCTGCAAACGAGGAAGGCAGCAGCAGCCGCCGCCGCTGCAGCGAGAAGTGAGGCTCAGATATAGACATGCTGGCGCTTTCTTTTTCTTTTTCTTTTTTCCCTCTCCAATCTCCTCATTCCCCCCTCCTTTTTTCTTCTCTCTCTCTTATCTTATATATACATACATCTGCCAGGAGTTTGGGGTCACCTTACAAGATACACATAGATTTCGTTTTTCGTTATGTTTCTGTTTCTCGCTGATTTTGCGTTATTTGTTTACCTCTTGTTAGGAATAAACTCAGAATAGACAACTCTGTTGACTTTGTTTTTTGTTTTACATTGTGAGGTCCTTTCTTCGAGCAGGTATGCTCGATCCATTAGGCGTGCAACTGTAGTACGTATGTACATAGACCTCATACTTGTGGCCAATCTTTACACTATATAACTAGGAGCACCCAATGCTGCTATAGATCATGGAGATCTGTTTACCGGTTCAATTTGAGATTTGGATTCAATGGCCTGATAACCAGTTTCAATATTCTCAATCGGTATCTCTGCCAACACTAAAACCCCCAACCAGAACCCAGCATGGGGTGATGAGGCTTGCATTAGCATGCTGCACTATTGTTTGCTACATGGTTGGAGAAACGAAAGTACGTATAACTGGCAAAACAAGGACCTAATCATGCATGATCATAGTAGTACTTGAGTAAATTGTTCCCCGCTGTAATTGCTTCTAGTTAACCCGAAAGAACATGGATGGCCGATAAGGAAGAGGCCATAGGAATGAAGTATGCTCAGTGTGCACAAATAAAAAACCCGAAAAAGCCCGCTGGCCGAGTCGACTTAATAACGCCCTTTCCCCGATCTAAACGGAGTTGAGATGAGCGAAATCTCAAATGCATCAGTAGTGACCACAGCGCCTCGCTAACTTTTGAATGACTGCTTTCTGTTTTGAACTTTCGCGCTTTTTCAATGCGTTTTTGCCTCTTTTTATCGAAGATAGAAGGAAGGAAAGAACGAACAACGTGCATCATATCATCCGATCATGAATTGCTCCTGTCATTCTTCAGGGACTCATGATTGTCCGGTGCTAGTCTTCTCAAGGATGGTCTTCATCATCTCGTTGCCGAGCTTGCTGGCTTCGGGGAAACGAGGAGCGAAGTATTTCTGGATTCGCTCGAATCGATCGCGGTAGGATTCGAAATCACCAAATGAGACGCAGTCGGACCAAGCCTGGGGGTTAGACAATTTATGTCAGTATGTGGGTGGAGAAATGGCTATCGCCCTCGGTGTCTGGGACGCTGGACCTACCCTGGCAGCAAAGGTGAATTCCAGGTCATCGGAACGGAACGTCTTGTCATCAATGGCAGTATTGATCGCCTCATCAAGGAGATCGGGGTTCCGGAACAGATATTCTGTAACGCCCAGCCACAAACGGAAGAGCTAACGGAGAGATTGTAAGCAAGATGTCGTGGCCGCAGAATCAAGTCAAGGCCACTCACGGGTGTGGAGCAAATCATGTGGTCGTAAGGGACGATGCCCAACTTAGACCAACAATCAACAATGGCCAACAGACTCAAGTGGTTGTTCGGAGGCGTGTCTTCACGTGGACGGTTTGAGAGAGAGAAGCGATCCAAAACCTCATCCTTCAGCAGAAGATCTTGGCCTTCGGTGCCTGCCTTGAAAACAGCCGCCCCGGCATCTTTAACTCTGCGCTTGAGTTCGTCTCGGCGTCCCTCAATCATAAGTTTGTAAAGGTCTGTCACTGATTCCGCATACTGGCGGATTTGGGTCTTGGCCGCCGGGTTCAGAATGGCTAGACCGGCGTAGACGTGCCACTTGTTTGCGTAGATGCGCAGGGTGATGTTGATCTTGACGTTCTCGATTCCACCCACCCAACGGGAAATCTCCCAGGGGAACTGCTTGTTTGCTTGCCATGCAGTTCCCATGCTCAGAAAAGCAGCATGGGTAACCGCCTGGGTGTCTGCAGTAATGCGATCGTGCTTTTCACCAGTCAGGTAGACATATTCGGATCCGAAACACGACAGGACGTTCTTCACGACCCGGAGACTCTCGTCCGACGCACGGTGCTGGATGAGGACCTAAAGGGAAAGCAACGGTGTTATTATGCGCGCAACGCCAATGTCACTCGGTATACAGCGGCATACCAGAGGCTGACCCTTGGGGTTGACTTTGGGTCCATGCAGCGAATGGCACGATACAATTTCTACATCCGGGGGAAGATGCTTGTCGAAGGCGGACAGCTCGGGAGCTTTGCAGGACGTTTGGCCGCCAACGATGGCGCCGACCTTGGTAGCTTTATGGATATTCCACGAGTCAGACACCGTTCGAAGGGAAGGTATGGTAGCTTTGGCTTTGACGAAGACATACATGGGCCATATTCTGCCACTACCTTGTCAATAACACCAGCCTCTACACTGTATATAATGAAATCGCTAATCCTTGAAACCAGGTGTCCATTCGGATAGATTGTAACACCTTGCTATGTACGATAAGTCGAGGAACAGCATGAGCTGCGGCCATAAGAGACGTACAGAAGAATCAAATTCTTTTTTCAGATCTTCAAAGCTATCGGGCTTGTCACAAGCATTAATCCTTCATTCGTAAATTATAAGTTAGTATATAGCTAGGACCGTAGTCTATCGAACGTGAAATTGTTTAGGAATACGATATAAGAGCCTAAATCCATTGCAGAGTCAGTCGACGATCAATGAATAGCAAGTCTTGTGATCCAAAAGGAAGATCATTTGGTAGTTCAGACAAAGAAAAGTAAGGTAGCGAGATATTTACATCATTGACAACTCGGGTGTCACCAAGGCACCAGAATGGTACCCAAGCTATCCCCGAGTCATACTCGAGCCAAATGCACTCAAGTCATCATCCAAATGAGGGGCAGTGTGGGAAGCAAGGGAGAGAGGGGGCGAGTCATACCTATTATGGGAGAAGTCGAGGAGACGGGGAAAGTGTCGCAGAATCAACAGAAAGATTGAGAGATTACCTCCACCCTGCTTGACTGAGTAACTGGGCATACATCTTGCCCATGTCACCCATGCCAATGATGCCAATCATGGCATTTTCCTTGGTGAAACCCATACTGGGTAGGAAAGCTCTGCGACAGTTGAGAGAGGACTAATCACTAGATTCAAGAGTACAATCCAGAACAAGTGACAGTCAAGCGGAATCAAAGACAGGATCCGACGCAGGACACACTGAGATTGACACTCCGTCTCTTCTTGAGGTAAACACAAGAACCAAGCAAAAGGGTGAGTTGCAGGAAAATTTAAATAGCCGTTGAAAAAGTACAACTCACCGCCTCTCGGACCGACTTACCCCGACGGGCTCATTCTGGTGGCCTCAGGCACCCACTCGCTTGGGCCCGCTCACATTGATGCTGGACCAATCACGAACCCCCAAACTGCCGGTAGGGCACACACCATCATTTTTCTGTATCCTCGATCTTTTGCACGCCCGTTTGATCTTCTCTTCTCCTTCCCATATTCCATTCCACCACAGCACATCAAAATGCCTCCCAAGAAAGCTCCCGCTGCCGCCAAGGAGAACGTCACTCTCGGCCCTCTGGCCGGTGATGGTAAGAATTTGAAATTTTCTCGAAGTTGTTTGCGTTTGCGCATGGACTAACATGGTGGGTTTATAGGCAAGCTCGTCTTCGGCGTTGCCCGTATCTTCGCCTCTTTCAACGATACCTTCGTTCACGTTACCGATCTTTCGTTAGTCTCCCTCTATTTTGCGCGACATTTGCGACAGGCTTCGATTGTTCGGTTCATGGGGATTTGGTCTCGGGAAAAATTCGACATGGATTGAAGATCGGAGCCTGAGAGAACAACGACAAGTGCAGGATTGCTAACGATTTGACAACAGCGGTCGCGAAACCATCTGCCGTGTCACCGGTGGTATGAAGGTCAAGGCTGACCGTGACGAGTCCTCCCCCTACGCTGCCATGTTGGCTGCTCAGGACGTTGCTGCCCGCTGCAAGGAGCTCGGCATCAACGCTCTGCACATCAAGATCCGTGCCACTGGTGGTATGTTCTTGAATACTCTACCCGATTCTATCGGTTCATGGCTAACGCGATTCTTTTCATAGGTAACGGCACCAAGACCCCCGGTCCTGGTGCTCAGTCTGCTCTCCGTGCTCTTGCCCGTTCCGGCATGAGAATCGGCAGAATCGAGGACGTTACCCCCACTCCCTCCGACTCTACCCGTCGCAAGGGTGGTCGCCGTGGTCGTCGTCTGTAGATATGTGCGGGTCTGTCTTTCTCTTCCAAGTTGTACGACTCTTCTGCAACGCTGGAATGGAGGCTACCAGCAGGGCTCTTGGCCTGTGTATGTGGATGGAATAAACGCGGAGAACGGCATACAAGCCTGGTCTTCAATTTTTTCATGTCCCAATTGGTTGTTTTCGGCTTTGGGGTTAGTAGTTTGTGGCAATCGTGGCAACTGCTCAGGTCAATATAACTCAAAACTGGAATGATGCATTCTTGTCAATTCGTAGGAACGGTAGTGTATGTGATTAAAACATGCGGTTAAGCTGTTAGATTTGTAGTCATAAACAGTAGAGGACCAAGCAGTGAGAGCCTTCTTATCACCGGTTGTTGGCAGAGGGGTTCTTTTTATCAGGCTTTTATCGGAGCTAAGATAAGGTCAGCCGCGGGTGCTTTCAAGTCTGATCCGCGCCGCAGTTTGTTCCATCTACAAATCCTGACAAGTTTGCCTCGCGCCTTTAGACTGGCACGTAATCAGATCCAGGGTAATAATTTCTCTCATTCCTCTATCATTCAACCTCATCATTTATCTCATAATAGCGCCATCTGACAAAATAACATCTTGGGTTGACGTCAGGGCATCCGAATCCTTGCGGCCTCGATATGCGACATTACTGAACTGAACCCAACACCCCCCCAATCAACGCATCTCTTCCACAGTGATAGCACTCTCTATTACATCAAACAATACAATCACATACCATACTCGACAACCATGCAAACCTCCGTCTCGCCATCCCCCACCATCCTGGTGCCCCACCTCCCCCCGAAGACCCTCGTCGGCATCGACCTGATCACCTTCACCTCGACGCCCAATTTCCACGGAATCCGCGACCTCCCTCCCGGCTGGCACTTCCTCTACACCGGGACAACAGAGAGCCTCTCACTCCGAAGCGGCGCCTGGTTCTACGTCGGCGACATCAACGCCGCCGGGACGACCATCAACGCAAAGAACGCGATCACCACACGCCGCAATGACACCGGATCCGAAATCTACATCTGGAAATGGAGTTCTGACAACGAGACTCTCGTGCCGTTGCTGGGCAGTAGCGATGCAGATAAGCAGGAGGCTATGCGGTACAAGGCAAATTTGGCTGCTGTGTGGCAGCGCGGGAGTCTCTTTCGGTATCGGAGTCGGGTCCCGCCGTCTTCTATGTCGCAGGGACGTTCGAAGGTGGGGGGTCAGGCGTCGGTGCCGGATGAGGTGGATGATGTGAATGAGGAGGAGGGGAGGAGGGATTGGCAGGGTCTGACGGATCGGGTTTCGCCGGCACTTCTGTCGCGGATCTTCGGGGCGCATGAGGTGGATGTGGATGATCGGCCGCGGTGGACGGTTACGTCTGCGAGCACGGCGAGGAGAGATGACGATGATATACCTGGTATTGAGAAGCTGTCGGAAGGGGAGGGGAATCCAGCAGGAGGCGAAGGCGTGGCGGTGGAGCCGGAGAGCGAGCTTTCGTTCTTGCCTATTGATTTGAAAAGAACGTGGAGAGAGGGGGCTATTGGACGCGAACGAACCGAAGCAGCTCAGGATCGATCCTGGGCGCTGGGGGACCTCATACACCAGGCGGCTGGTACCACCAAGGGCAATACGGAAGTTGATGAAAGGCTCGGGGAAGAGCAGGTGCTGGGCGAGTTGCAATTCACCTTCCTCATGATCTTGACCTTGATGAATTACTCGTGTCTCCAGCAGTGGAAAAGACTGCTCGGGTTGATCCTCACCTGCCGAAGTGCGATCAAGAACCGGGAAGGTTTCATGAGCGACGTACTGCGCTTGCTTTTACTACAGCTCAAGAGATGCGACGATGTCGAGGGCGGACTATTTGATCTCGACGGGGAAGAAGGCGGAGACTTCCTGCGGAAGTTACTGGTCAAGTTCCGAAAGTCGCTATATGACGTGGTGGATGGCGCTGCGTCTCCCGTGAAAGACGAATATGAGCGACTCGAGCAGTGGGTTAAGGAAGAATACGACTGGGAGCTGGACCGTGGGGTGGTTGTTCGACACGGCATGCTGCAATTGGAGGACGGCGAAGAGGTCGAGATGGATACGAACGAGGGCGACGAGGATCAGGAAATGGGGGAATATGCACCGGTCATTGTGGATCTTGGAGATGGTGATACTGAGGTTAGCAAGTATTAGCTGTGGGAGCGATTGCCATTTCGTTCCTAGTTAAGATCCGAACCTTTCTATATTACATGCATAGTTCAAATGGACTGTTGTTCATGTGGTATTCTATTAATATCTAGTATTAAGTCTAGATGAAACTAGGTTAAGCCAGGGCTTACAGGGTTCCATCCCCTCAGCTGACCCCGGTACTTGTCTCTCGTTTCTTTTCTTCCCCTAGACATCTCTGTTTTCAACAAGGCATCTGAATTCTTCAAGTTATAGTCATCTGATTTGAAAGAAAACAAATCTCTATGGTCATTGACTGCTAACATAAAACCGGCTCCTATCCAAATATATACAATGCAGGTATTTCATCAACATTTCGATCCGATCCGTCATTTCAGGGGTATGCCTGTTTATTTCTGACTCTCTTCTTCAATGACATAGGCCCATTCGTGGTTCTCCTGGCCATCCTTGCCGTACATGATAGACTCCAGCCAGGACTTGATCTGAGCGGCGTATCCGGCGCGGTTGGCATTGGCCTCCACCATGCTCATTTGAACGTCACCGTTGCCGATGAGCTTGACGGGGGTCACGAAGTACTAGGATCGAATTAGCACACCAATCCAAACCATGACATACGACTTTCTAAAGATAGAAGTTCACTTACAGCCGTGCCGCAGACGAATGCCTCAACGATACGTCCCTCCTTCCACGCCTGTTCGACATCACCGATCGTGAACGTCTTCTCAACAACCTCCACCGGCGCAAGAGATCCATAAGCCTTGGTCAAGTGCTCGCGAGCCAGCTGGAGCACACTGCGACGAGTAACACCGGGGAGAATGAGCTGGTTCTCCAGAGGAGCGGTGACAAGCTCCAGTTTCCCAGTCTCCTTGTTATCCCAGACGATGAAGAAGTTGCTAGCGCCGGCCTCGGTCACTTGACGGTCCTCGCCAAACAACCACAGCACCTGGTCAAAGCCCAGGGCCTGAGCCTTGCCGTGTGCAGAAAGCGAGGGCCCATAGTTGGCACCCAGCTTCGCGTAACCGAATCCACCGGGCCAGGCACGAATGGTGTCCGGTTGCGACGCAAGGAGCTTCAACCCCGGCTGGACGCCAGGCTCGAGCTTCTTCTTGGCGGGGTCGGGCCAGGGCACGGCGATGATGAAAAGGAGGGCCTCCTTGGGGGTCTGGATGCCGAGGTGCGGGCCGCTGCCAATCAACGTGGGACGAAGGTACAGGAAGTTCTCGGGTTTATCCTTGGGAAGCCAGCCTAGAGCAAATGCCTTGTCAGTCCGAAGTCACACATACAACTAAACACGGGGAGGGCGAACATACGGGGACCATCAATCTGGAGCAATTTGGCGATCAAACGCTTCAGCTCCTCGAACTTGAAGCCGGGCAGAGACGTTCTCTGACCACTGTTGACCAGTCTCTCGCCATTGAGGTCGGGGCGGAACAGACGCAGCTTGCCATCGTATCCGCGGTAGACCTTCATTCCCTCGAAACACTCGGTGGCATAGTGCAGGCACGAGGCCGTGGGCGGGATGCTCAGGTTCGCATACGGCTTGATCTCGGGGGTCTCCCAACCATGGACATCGGTCCACCGGACGGTGACCATATGATCCGTGCAGTGGGAATGGCTCAATTCCTCCGGCGAGCCAGGCGCGGGGACAGGTCGAAGGTTAGTCGTGCGGGTGATGTTGACCACCGAGGCATCCAACTCGGCCAAACGTGCGACGGAACCCATGATGAGCGTTGTTATAGAGGGAGTAAGATCTTCGGGAGAACGGAAGTGGGTATATGGTTTTATATAGTCGAGGAGAAGAGGCAGGAGTGAGTCACTGCGGAGATACTACTACCAAATGCGACCAAGGAATTGGCGAGGACCCTATAAACAGCGGTGACAAGTTGATGACAGGAACCTCCGACAAAGAAGGAAGAATAAGAACAAGACCAGGAATAAGAAGGAGTGATACAAAAAAAGGTCAGCGCAATCGGATACTGCCCGCTTTATGACTACAGTACGGCCTTGTCTACGGGGCCCTCCAAGCGGGGGGGCAAAAGAGAAAACTTTTCTCGGGGCCGAGTTGATTTGTCTGGGACGTTTCGCCATCGATATCCGAGCCTCCCAGATCACAGCCAGACCATTATCTGCCGTGACCCGCGAACGAACTTTCAGGGCTTGTCATGGAGTCTTGACAGTCCAATTGGGGATTGTGATAGGCTCGAGGGGACAACTAACGACGCCCTTTGACGCCCTTTGAGTGACAATACTTTTCTGCCGCGACGTGCAGATGTCCCTATCTATCGCCTTCACCGCCTACTCGGCCCCTCCTATCGGTGGAGGTGCCGAGTCTAACCGACCAGGGTCCCCGGCTACTTGCGGCCTTTATGGGGCCCGAGATCGGAGACCGTTTGTCATGTCATAAGCTTATCCTACTGTTGTATACAAGTTAATTCCACGCTGACCGATGACAGTCCGATGACATCCCCTGCTTCTCTCATCCTGTCATTCATCGCCAGGTTCCGGTTTAGAGTTCATGCTCGACAGCTCCTTGCCGTATAAATACCATGCACGCTGCATCGTCACCAAGGTAAGAGCAGTGGATGATCTGCGAGCAAGCCACATGCAAAAGACAAGGGGATCACCTCCACCCCGCCATATACATATACACAATTCCACACGAACTGGGGTAAAGTTCGTCCCAGGCCAAGGCCATCACACCCAGATCCGACAGTTCCATGGAAACCGACAAGGTGACAGAAGTATATACGGAGTAACGTCGAAATATATCCAGCGTTAGTGTCGGGTAGATGCAGGATCTGCTCCTTCCAGCGTTTCCAGTTTCCGTCTTAGGGCCCGGCAATCGACCACGGGGTGACACAGGGCTAGCTAGGAAGAAACACCCGGGCGGGATTAGCATGGCTGATCCGAGCTGGAGATTATGTAGTACTGCAGGGTCCGGGATGGTTTGATGGGAAGCCCTAATTACTGTGTACCATCTTGCTCGACTGCCCATCCAGTTGCGTTCTGGGCTAGCATGAGGATTTGGGGTCTCGTGGGAGGGTTTCATTTTACTTTCTTTGTTCTTCTTCTTCTTCTTCTTTTTCTCCTTCTTCCTTTTTTTTTCTAGTTACGAAGATTTCATTTGTGAATCCCAGTCTCGTTGCCGCAGCCCGCTTGATCTACTCCGTAGACTTCGCTGTGAACCAGTCCTGTCGGGGAAGTGGCTAACGAAAGCCCAAGGAAATCAAGAAACGAGGCTTGGCAGGTGACTCGGGCAATTACAATCTAGACTCGACTCGAAAATCCTTGCACGGGAGTACACCGTAACACGATGAACCCATCTTATAGGCTGGGGGAAAGACTCCGCCTGACAGCCGCATGGGGAAGCATGAAGGGAGATGTCTGACCGAAATCTGAATCCGAATCTGAAATCCAAATCCCCCGGTCCCTGAGCAGCAACCAGTCACCCGCCGGCGGATATTTGAAGCAATCTACGGAGTGAATTTTGGGTTGGGACGTTGATGTAATGATGCGGGGATCATGTGATGGCCACACAAACGTGATGGGTGTGTCACTCCCCCCCCTTCTTCCCGGATGGCTTCCACTTCCCAAGGATACCTTCGATGATCGACACTCCCAGTACCGCGCTGAGAGGCCACCAAACATCATCGCACCGAGAATTGTTCGTGCTAAGAATCCCCGATGATGAACCGTACTGTAGTCATCGTGTCTTCTGATTGGCCGTTACAACCTCGGATGCATCATCGACGTCGCCACCCAGTAGTCCATCTTCTCATTTTCTCATGATGCGGCCATCCGGTCATCGTGCGACCTTTTTGTTCATGGCAATCGTTGCATGTCCTAGCATAGGCACGACGCAGAGAGAGAGAGAAGACGGTGCCATATTTATCGCTGCAGTTTTCCATCTATGGTGGACTCACTGGTCCGTCCTGACTCGGTATCCGCATGGACCTTCCCCACAGCTCACAAAGGGTACCGTTTCAAATTGGATCCGCTTCCAGAGCACAAAGACAGATTAGTATGGACGCCCAGAGTACGCCTACCACTAGTCATTACGAGCTTGATGTAATTCTAAAGCAATGGGATGGTGGGCCTTGATGGGAGCTAGACCCGGGAACAGAGTGGTCGAACCAACATAGAGGCAGCAACCCCCGGTGCCTCGAGCTCAACTATCCCAAGCGGATCGCCGGTCGGTGCTCATTTCCGCCAGTGACATTTCATATGGCTTTTAGACCCGGCTGGGACAGCCAGCTTTGTCGCCCTTTGTGTCTTCCCACCCCTTCCCGCCTTCGCGCCTGGCGGGTCTGATAGCTTACGGTGTAGTTCCCTGACATTGTTGTTTGCTGGATTTTTATGCCGAGATTCGCCATCCAATTTGCAAAAAAAATGCGAAAACTTTTGCCGCGTGATAACCTACCGTCGTCGCCAAACTCCGTCATAGAACATCGTACCGGGAGAGGATGCCGCATGCTGATCCGCTCCCAGCCCAATCGGTGGGAACGACGGCTGTTGGATTCCTGGCATCAACACGTCGCAGACAAACATATGTAGACCGTGCTATAGGGTAACGACGGTGCAAGGGCCCTGGGGATGTAAACCAACAAAACCAACGATGCAGGCCTTGGGCTGCCGGACCAAAGCGAAGGATCCAGCCCGCCATGTCTTGTGCTGAATAGGCAGGTGGGCAGGAGGGACCTAAGATCGAAGCCCAATGTGCCTTGGGGGGGAAGATTGATCCGTGAATCAGGACCCGAGCCGTTCAAGTCCATAATGGCTGGATATTGTATCGTGTCTTGCCATAACCCCACCCACTAATCAATCGGGCCAGCCTCCAGAGAACCGGACCTGATGCTTGTCTGCTCTCCTTAGCTTCACCATTCAGAGTGCTGTCATGGACGCAAATGGCGGCTCCAGACAGCCTGTCGATGGATGCATCCATTTCCACCGACCGTTCTTTTTCTTTTCTTGAAGATGTAATCTGTTCCTTATTGGATGTTTCCCTTTTCCCCCTTGCTCTCCCTCTCTGGTTTCTTGTTTCTTTTCGACTTTTCCCTTTTCTGGTTGGTGATTTTTTTTTTTTTTTTTTGTGCTGGTAGGATCCCCATCCATTTCTTTCTCCTCCCCTCTCCGTATAATAATTGTTTCTTGGCGATTGAGCTCCCTCGTTGCTGCAACATCCATCGTCAAATTCCACTACCAACCCGACTTCCCCCGGCAGAACTCAACAATCAACATCCCGTTACGTGTCGCTGACATAGGACATGGCTGTTCGCCCCTCCCATGAAGCCGGTCGACGCTCTGATAGATGTTAAAAAAATATCCGCGATTCGCAAGACAAGGACCGAGAGTGTGTTGCATAAAAACAAGAGGAGTGCAAGAGGGTGGCGTTGCCAGCAAGCTCGATTGACTGCAGGCGCCGGTTTTCCAAATCTTCTCTCTCCACGATCGTATCGCCACGTCGGTGGTCCTTTCGTACTCTTTCGCGAATTTAGAATATAAAGGCAACACTAAGATTCTGCTGAACAAGCGCGGATTTCTCGCCTTCGTCGTCAGAAATAGACACGATCCCTTAAGATGAATCAGGACGATCAGAACAGGCACCTTCCAACACTCGCCCCGGGTCCACGAGGCCCCGTGGTGCACTCAGGGGTACCCATAACAAAGTCGAGAAAAAACTCCACCGCATGCCTACCCTGCAAGCAAGCGAAGAGAAAGGTAAACAATCTCTTGATTTTCGCCTCGAGAGGGGAAAAAAAGGAGGCACCGGAATTTGCCGCAACCAGGTGGGAGATGGGTGAAAGAGAAAGCACCACGGAGGGACGCAAGCATTGAAGAACGGTTCTCATAATCTTCTCGTTACACGCAGGCGCTAATTGTTGCTTCTTTGGATCACAGTGTACAGGACGCCCGCCGCCTTGCAAAGCATGCCAGAACACCGATGCCGAATGTGTCTTTGACGAGACCCTCGACCTCAGACGCAAAGTCGCCGCTAAACGCACTCTCGGAGAGCTAGAATATTATCGAGGACTGCTGAACTCTTTGCTGGAGTCACTCAGATCTCCGGAAGACGACAAGATCCAGTACATACTGAGTACTATCCGACAGACTCCTTCTCTGAAGGACGTTGCCTCCGCTGTAGATGCGCCGACTATGGATATGAGTGATGCGACATCGGATAATTTCAAGGGAGGAAACTCCACAGAGGACGCCATTGCTCAGCATGAACGTTTGCTTGTAGATGTTCACTCGAGGATAACCTTAGAGAAGCTTTGTGATGTTCCCGTGCTCCGAGTACCTGCCAAACCTTGGACGAGAGTCACCGAAGACGAGCAGCTCGTCTCGCATTTGATCTCTTTGTATTTCACGTGGGACCACCCACTGTCCCAACTCATTGATCAAAGGATGTTCATCAAGCACATGAACAAAGGTGACACGAACTCAGAGTTCTGCAGTCCGCTTCTCGTAAACAGTGTCCTCGCAATGGCAAGTGTAAGGTGTCCCCACGGCCTCCACCTATCCGCGTGACATCTCTAATTTGATCGAAGGCATACTCCGATTTCCCCGAAGTCTTCTCCTCTCCCGGCGATTTGACCTCGAAAGGCAAACAATTTTATGCGGAAGCAGAGAGACTGTGGATGGCCGAAGACGGGCATGCGTCGTTGACCAATATCCAGGCTGTCGCTCTTATGAGCTGCGTGTATGTGTACCCGAGCGTTTGCACATATGGTTGTACTGATGAACCAAAGGTTGAGCTTCCAGATGAAGAGAAAAGCAAGTTGGCTAATGCTGAGGCAAGCCGTGCAGCTTGCGCAAGACATTGGAATGTTCCAATCCCCCCGGTCGAGCCATAAAGAGTGGAAGAAGACACGCATTGATGTGCAGTATGCCGGGGTTGTAACTGCTTGGGGATTATTCGCCCTGAATTCGTGAGCATATGGTCTGGTCCAACACGTCCAGCTTATCCACCGACTAACTTTCGACCAGTCAAGTCTCCCTGGAATCCGGAAAAGTCGCAAACCTTGCACGCCCCAGATTCAAGCCGTTTAACCGAAACAGGCTCGATGACGATGTTGCATGGGTACCCTATCCTCGTTCGAACCAGATAGATTACGACGCAAAGCCGGCTTTGCTCGCGTCAATCATGTTTCACTCGACGGACCTGACGGAAATTGTAGTGGAGATCCAGGATTTATTATATGACAAGGCGCTCGACTGGCGAATGGAGGATACGTGGGCAGCGGCAAACAATCTATACACTCGTTTAGGGACGTGGTTGGAAGGACTGCCTGAAACTTTGCAAGTGGACGAGGAACAAATCCCGCAAATACTGTATATGCAGTAAGGACGGACCCCTGTCTTGGCTTGTCAATCAATAGGCCTGACGCGGACTGCAGTATCAACTACCATTATACCACCATCTACCTGTCCGGGTTTTTCCTCGACCACGAAGAGAGAACATTACAGCCGGCCCAAATCGAGCAGGCCAGATTGGCCCAGCTGCAGTCGGCGAACCAGATCGCACATTGCCTTCGAATTTATCACGAGTCTTACGGGCTCCGGCATGTGCCTCGAATGATGCTTGGGCCCACCAACAGAAGCGCCCTGGCCTTGCTGGCCGCTCTAGAGGACGAAGAGCTCAAGGAATCCTTCATCGAGTTGTGTCGGTTTTTGGTCGCCTTCAGCAAGAGGTTCTCGCAGGCTCAAGCCATGATCCACATGATCGAAAAAACCGCCCGACAGATGAAAATTGCACTGCCCCCGGAGGCTATTGCCGTGCTCGATCACAAAGAGCTGGAGACATCTCAATGGCTGTAACTTGACGGTAACATGCCCCTTAACCCCTTGCCTTTCGGTCGACTTTGCTGATTTGTTTAAGGGGGGAGGGAAGAGGTATAACGCGCCCGAGGATCAGGATGCCGACTCTCAAGGGCCGCGGGAGAAGGAATAGGGCGTAGTAGGATGAAAAAACGGAGAAGAGTTCCGGGCGCCAACAGTCGCAGATTAATGATCTTCGAAGCTCGAAGGTCTCTGATCAGAGCATGACTGTTTCAGTTTGTGGATTAGACGATACACAGTTAGAACTTGAATTGAATGTCAGTCGATTCATTCTGATCCGAAGAAAAGAGAAAAGGGAAAGGAGAAAAAAAGAAACGGGACAATGGCTGTCTGCTTGAAGCGTAAGGTATGCAATGGAGAGATGAAAGGGACCGGGCAATTTCCCCCCAAAGATCCGGTGCGGCTACTAACGACTCTTTCAGGCAGGCGCTGGGGGGAGGGGGTTGGAGCGAATTTGGGTCCCAGTGACCAGTAATATGTCCAGCGTGGCATGGATACTTTCTCCGGGGGCTGACTGCCAATGGCCCGTCAGGAATGATGGGCAGTTCCGGTCTGCCTGCCTTAAGAGGCCGTACCGAAGAATCCTGATTCCTTGCCAGCGTCATGCCCCGATCTACCGTTTGCCACCGCTAGACGGTGACGGGCAACTGATTCACCATGGCGTGTTTACTGGGTTTTACTGAGACTGGCCACACTCTCGTGCTGCTGGCCAGGACAACACATCTGGATGGTCTCTGGTATGCTGCTCGGTTCACTCGAGTCCGCGAGCATTCCTGTCTTTGAAATGGGGGAGGGCAACGATTTGCCGGTCTTCTCCTGTCCAATATCCCGCCTGAGACGATTTTCTCTCCCAGTGGCAACATTAGCCCCAAACTACAAGGCGAGGTGACCAATTAGGTAGACGATGAAGCTGTCTAGTGTCTGCGAAATAGCCAGCCCGATGATCATGTTCTACTTGGGCTTGGCTCTTGGTTCTCTACTACAGGCTTTCTTCTCGATATCACGCGAAATTGACACTGCATGATCCATGTGCACATTTCCATGCAAGATAGTAATTGCTCTTCGTTGCTGTAGTCGTAAGTAGTAGCTATGGCTAAGGGTTTTGCAATGCAACGATTCCGGTAGAGCGGCACCAATGATGCCTCGGTGGACTAGCCTGCAGTTACTTGACTTATGGACGGGACGTATAGCACCTCGATGTAAAATCCTGTCTTCTTTTATTGGAGCCAATTCCAATCAACGTGCTGGTATAGAAGAAGAAGAAAGCGGCGCTCACTAAAACTTCCGCCAAATCGGCTTACCGCACTTATCCCTGCATAGATGACTCAGCCCACCCGTTTATGCACAGATAAGATAAGCACAAACCGTCCAAGCGAAAACCCTCAAAATTCGATGCGGAAACAATTGAAATCCCACACCCCCGACGCCGAAGAGCCACGCCGAACGACGCGCTCTGTCCCACCCCGACCTTCCCAGTTGACCGACTCCTGGATATAGTTCTTGATTCCCGGCAGACCCCTTTTTTTCTCTTGCCAATATGTCCTACGAAGAGCGCGCCAACGCGCACCCCAACCTGAACGACGAGTCCGATGTGGAGGAGGAAGCGCTCGTCAACGACTACCGCGAGCAGGTCAACTTCGACGATGGCATGAGTGAGCTGGACCGCACGACGTCGCTGGGAGGTGGCTCTCAGACCCAGGATCTCCAGGCTCAACTCGCTGCTGCTGCCACCCCGCTGGAATACCAGGCTACGCTGGAGACCAAGTTCGCAAGCTACGACAACTACTGCAGTCTGTTCCACTACATCCTCAACTCGGATGGCCCTGTGGAATTGGAGGTTCCTTCTGTATGTTTTTTTGTATCCCCCGAGGTTTCCTATGAATTACGGCAGTTGGCTTGGATCCCGGCGTGTGTGCTCGGTCTACCCGCTGTCGATGTGTGCGGTGGGCTGGTTTGAATCGGATTATGCTAATTGGCTCCTTGTCTACGAATAGTACTACTGGGCCTGGGATGTGATCGACGAGTTCATCTACCAGTTCGAGTCCTTCTGCCGCTACCGTAACCGCGTCGCCCGCAGCGGCTCCAACGAGGAGGAGGCCCAGCTTCTGCGCGAGAACCCGAACACCTGGGGCTGCTACTCCGTACTCAACGTCCTCTACTCTCTCATCCAGCGTTCGCAGATCAACGAGCAATTGGCTGCCATGAAGCGTGGTGAGGACCCCCTGGCTTTTGCCGGAGAATACGGCTCGCGGCCCCTGTACAAGATGCTCGGATACTTCTCGATCATCGGTCTGCTGCGGGTTCACTGCTTGCTGGGAGACTTCAGCCTGGCTCTCAAGACCCTCGATGACATCGAGATGAACAAGAAGGCCATGTTCGCCCGTGTCATGGCTGCCCACTTCACCACCTACTACTACGTGGGATTCTCGTACATGATGATGCGCCGTTACGGCGACGCCATCCGCATGTTCAGCCACATCCTGGTCTACGTTTCCCGGACCAAGAACTTCCAGAAGGGTGGTAACAGCTACGACGCCATCGCCAAGAAGAACGACCAGATGTACGCCCTGATCGCCATCTGCGTTGCTCTCCACCCCACCCGTCTCGACGACACCATCCACTCCGCTCTGCGTGAGAAGTACGGCGAGCAGCTCATCCGTCTCCAGCACGGCGGTCCCGACGCCCTTCCTCTCTTCGAGGAGCTCTTCCGTTCCGCCTGCCCCAAGTTCATCAGCCCCACTCCCCCCGACTTCGACAACCCGTCGGTCAACGTCGACCCCGTCGACCACCACACCGCCATCTTCATGGATGAGGTCAAGAACACCATCTTCAACCCCACGATCCGCTCGTACCTGAAGCTCTATACGACCATGGATCTGAAGAAGCTGGCCGGCTTCCTCGAGGTCGAGCCCGAGAAGCTCCGCTCTTGGCTGTTGGTCAACAAGCAGCGTAGCCGCCAGGTTCGCTGGGTCGAGGGTGGCCTCCTGGAGGGTGAGCCGGTGAGCGCCAACGACCTGGACTACGCTCTCGAGAACGACCTGATCCACGTCAGCGAGACCAAGGCCGGACGTCGCCTGGTTGACTGGTACCTGCGCAACCTCGCCCGTGTGTACTAAACCGGTCCCCTCCCAAATACCATTTTTTTTCGGAGATCGTGCGCGAGTGGCCAAAAAATGAGAGACGCGTCATGTTTATAAACGGACCATTTTCGAAAGTAAGACTTCCCAAGCGGGGGAAGCCGTCGGGCACACCAGTCTGGTTTGTCCCATCATCTGCTCAAAAGCTCGGGGAGTCTTGGACGTTGCAGGTTGGAGATCACTAGTGGGGAAGAGCCACAATGACCGGTGTCAAGGACAAAAACAGAGAGTCATGGTGCTAGATCGCACAAGCACAATCTCTCTCCACCTCTCATCCTTTCTCCTACCTTCACAGCATCAAAATTATGAATTTTTTTTGCTTTCTTTCTGTTTTAATCTTATCTATGGTTTTCATTGTCCATGCTTTTTTCTCCCTTTTCCCTTTATATTTTTCTCCTCTTTACTCTCAGGGCTGTGCGAGCCTGGACCTGCTCTGGTTTACAGGTCTGGGAGAGCATACAAAATTCGAATTGAATCTCGAGGCTTGTTTGGGGCGTATTCAATGCTTGTGCTTGGTTTGTTTTACTGTTTCTGTTCCGGCATATCTGATCGATGCTCCATGTGAGCATGAGAGGGTTTGCCTGAAAAAAGGACGGATGATATGGTAGAATTTGTTGTTCGCATGATGAAATAGATGATGACTTATTTATCATTTTAAATACACCGATCCATCAGTTTGTACGTAGGACGTAGGAAGTCAGAAGTAGTAATAACATGAGGGGGGTATACACAGTAGGCATTACTCTATCTATACTCGATGCAAAAGGATAAATATGGTACAATATCAAAAGAGGAATCACTTTCTTCTCCCGCAGATTCGACCGATCCAATTTAATCACTAACATCAAAACTCGTCCCACAACCACAGTTACTCGTCGCGCGAGGATTATCCACAATCTTGAACTGGCTACCGATCAACTCCATCGTATAGTCGACCTTACTCCCGGACAGCAGTTCCAGCGAGGGCTCGTCCATAACGACCTTGGCGTCGCCGGGTCCTTGAGGCGATCCCTCCTCGGGCGTGTACTCGGCCTCGAAGACGGTGTCTTCCTCGGGGTCGATCTTCGAGGCCGCCTCGAGCGACATCATGTATTGGAAGCCGTGGCAGCCGCCGCTCGTCACGGTGATTCGGAGATGGTGGTACGGGTTCTCCTCTTTGGTGGCGGATGGGGAGGAGGACGGGTCGGTGATTTCGCGGAGGCGCTGTGATGGAGATGATTAGCTGGGTTTTAGTAACAGGTATATTGTTGGGGGGTGTGTTTAGAACAATGAATGAAACATAAGACAGCAAAATAATCAAAAAGTAAGAAAAAAAAGAAAAGAAAAGAAAAAGAAAAAGAAAAACATACAACAGCCGGGATTCGCTGGTGGTCACCCACCCAACTACTAACCGGCCGGCGTGTGGCTTAAGTACGGCTGAGCGGACGGGAAGCCCTGTTTTCCACACCCTGTGGTCGTATGTGCTTGTTTCAACCATGTCGGGGCTCTTATCGCGGACAACTTTTGCAGTTTCCCGATCATTCGGAGATGGTTGTCCGGAGTCCTTGCCACAGGGTAGTGCAACAAACTGCCTCCTCGTCCATACCAGCAGATTATAGCCATCACGGTCATTTGTGCGCATTGTGTTTGAACAAAACGAAAATCAACCAGGCAATGAACGTACCTCTGCAGCACGAGGCGAGATTTCCACCATCAATGTATTGCCATCTTCGCCGGTTCTCGGGTTAAGCGTCGCCTGGGTCGCTCGGTGGACAGTCGAGGCGGAAAAAGCGCGACGGTGACGGGGCGTGAGGAAGGGAGTAGCATTCCGCAAGGAGACATTTCGAGAGATCTGGGTCTTCTGTGATACGATCTGAGGCAGAAGTGGCCGGGGGGAGGCCGAGTCGCAAAAGCGTGCGGAGAAGGTGCTCCAAGCCGGTCTCGACGGCGAGAGGGCAGAGATTACCGGGCGAGACGGTGTTCGTGTTAGCCGGCGGGCGGCAGATGATACTATCGGACAAGACATCACTGCGACCGGGACCGCTTTTAGGATTCAAGAATAGTTGTCCGAAGCAAAGTCCTGGAGGCACCTTGGAACTTCCGGGCAATGGAGGAACTGATTATATATCAAGTTAGTCAGAGGGTTGCGCATGACGTTATTGGCCGACGGGCCTCGGAAAGAGACGGCAGAATCAACGCCGATCATCGCGGGGGTTTTTCTCTTTGGCTTTTCTCTTCTACTCTTGTCCTTCGATACTTCTATATTTCTATCCTACAGTTACTCATGTGCTTTTTGTCTTCCCTCCCTCTGCTGCAGGCTGCCCAACACTTGCACGGGTAGAGCACAAACATGGGAAATAACAACCAGACCAAGTAAACTCATCCAGTTCGAGTTTAAATTGCCCGAGTGGTCACGCAGAAACGCCACGACGCCATAACCTTGTTTCCCATCTATATGCAGTGGATCGGGGAGTATCTGGACATTTGGAGTCATCGGCTGCTATTCGCATAGGATATCGCTCAGAAGGCAGTGTCTTCCATGTTTCCTACAAATGTTGTAGATACCTATGACGTGCGGTAGCCGGGCAGCCTACAGCGGATAATTATGTAGAACAACCCCGCCGTAGAACAAACCATGTCTTATTCTTCTCTGGAGGTAGTCAAATTGGGGGATTTCCTTGATCCTATACAAATTACGGGGTTTAAACCACCAAGCCCATCACGGCTTTGACCAACAGTTCCTCCCGGCAACAACCGCTGTCTTCTCGCAACGTAGAAACTTCCGCCACCGCGGCAATCACATCCGGTCTTCATCCCAGCACCATCACTCTCCCTTACTCCATATTACGAGTGATCACATCTATTCTTATATCCCCGCAGGTCAGACTCAGTATGGCCTTCCAGGTCCGAGACATCAAAAACCGACCCCCACTTCCCTACAAGGACGATATCAGGGCTTTCACCAAGGAATATGCCGAGTCTCTCGACGCCCGAGACCCGCTCCATCATTTCCGAAATGAATTCATTATTCCTTCAAAATCCGATCTGAAGAGAAACACCCTAGCCGTTGACGAGCGTACGTTCATCTAGAACTCGTAAAGCGGTGTTGTGTATTACCCCGCTAACCTTCACCAAAATATAGCCCTTGACGACGCTGCCGATTCCAGATGTATTTACCTGTGCGGAAACTCTCTTGGAGTGCAGCCTCGCAACACGCGGAAGTACATTGAGCATTATCTGCGGACCTGGGCCTTGAAAGGCGTCACCGGTCATTTTACACCCCATGATGACCAGCTCCTGCCGCCGTTTGTCGACGTCGACGTTGCCGGCGCAAAGCTCATGGCCCCGGTCGTGGGGGCCCTCCAGAGCGAAGTGGCGCTCATGGGCACCCTGACGGCTAATCTGCATCTTCTCATGGCAAGCTTCTATCAGCCGACCCGGGACCGATACAAGATCATTATCGAGGGCAAGGCTTTCCCGAGTGATCATGTAGGTTTTGAGTTTGGCTTATAACCGTAAAAGATAATTAGACGGCTAATATATAGAGTATAGTATGCCGTTGAATCTCAAATCAAGCATCACAACTTGAACCCCAAGGATGCCTTGGTTCTCATCGAGCCCAAGGACACTGATCGGCCGATTTTAACGACGGAGCAAATCCTCCAAGTTATTGATGAGAATGCCTCGAGTACTGCTGTCCTCCTTCTCTCCGCAGTACAGTTTTACACCGGCCAGTACTTTGACGTCGAGAAGATCACCGCGCACGCGCAGTCCAAGGGCATCATTGTGGGCTGGGACTGCGCTCACGCAGCAGGCAATGTCGACTTGCGCCTGCACGATTGGAATGTAGACTTTGCGGCGTGGTGCAACTACAAATACCTCAACAGCGGACCCGGTGGCATGGCCGGTATCTTTGTCCACGAGAGACATGGTCAAGTGGATATGGACCGCGCTGATGGGGACGGCGAACCCTTTCGACCCCGATTGTCGGGCTGGTGGGGAGGAGACAAGAAGACCCGGTTTCTTATGAACAATAGTAAGCGATGCTGCCCGTTCCTTGAACTGTGATAAATGAACGAGTCCGAATCTAATCTGTGTAGACTTCTTGCCCCAGCCAGGCGCAGCAGGATACCAGGTATCCAACCCATCCGTGCTGGATATCAACGCAGTAGCTGCTTCACTTGAGCTGTTCAACCGCACATCCATGGCCGAGATTCGCCAAAAGTCCCTAGACCTCACGGGGTATCTGGAGCATCTGCTTCTGACCTACCCTCTTGATGCACCGCCCGAGGAGAAGCCGTTCATTATCATCACTCCGTCAAACCCGGAAGAGCGCGGTGCGCAGCTTAGTCTGCGGCTGCAGCCCGGCCTTTTGGACCACGTCCTGGAGGTCCTGGAAGAACATGCGGTCGTCATTGACGAGAGGAAACCAGACGTGATTAGGGTTGCACCAGCACCTCTATATAACACTTATGTGGACGTGTGGCAGTTCTGCCAGGTGTTTTATGATGCCTGCCGGAAGGCTGTGAACGCGCGGAAATAAGCTGCGAGGCATGCTTTGATGGTGTTCCCTTTTTCTCGAGGGGTTCGATTGTGAGGGTTACCCAGACGCGACGCTTTGGCTGTATACATAACATTGCAAGAATGACCATGGATCTGTAAATGAAATAGATGCAGCGATGAGTGCGATATCACGAGAAGCTGATCGGTATGAACCTTCGTATCATATATCTGTCAATATACAAGTACACACGCTATTAAATCCAATGAACTACTGAGAACCAACATATTGCCCAACGGGCATTCCATTCCGTATTCATGTTTCTGTTGGTATATCAACCGGTGTGCCCTACTCCTCTCCTTGCATGTAACCCATCAACCTAACGCAAAATACGCCCTCTCCACCGGTTGTCGTTCCGATTCCCAAGCCAACCAATCCGACCTCGTAGTCCTGCCCAAGAACCCAAATTAGCAAACCGATCCGCAACAACAATCCAACAGAAGAGAGACCAAGTGTAAACATACGGTAGCAGACCCATCGCATTAACCTTCCACACGCCCAGCGCCAGCAAAACCAACTGCATGAGCACATACATCGCCTTCACGCCGAGCAGTTTCCCCTTTGTGCCGTCCGTCTCGAACTTGGCAAAGACGCTGTTGGTGTTGATCAGACCCTGGATGGGGCCCTTGAAGAGCATGAACACCATCATGATACTGAAGATCTGGAGGCTGTTGCCGGACATGTACATCATGATCGCGTTCATGGGGATCTGCTTGGAGGGTGCGAGGGCGATCTCCCAGGCTTTTTTCAGCTTGAGGGTGTCGGTTTCGACGGGTTTGGATGGGGCGGAGGAGGATGTTGATTGTTGCTGCGAGCGCTGATCGGACAGGGGTGTTAGTGAGAGATCGGAGGAAACTGAACAGTTTGGGAGATATTGATGAGAATAAGTCGGTCACGTACGTTCTTGCCTCCTTCCTTGCGACTGGAGAACCCTGGAGGGTCGGGGATGCTGGATGCGGACTTGGGGGAACGTGGCTTGGGGGAATTCAGGTCCACGACCCATTGCGGGGGAGGAACTGGGGGCAAGGGCTGGGAGGTCATGATGAGATGAAGTTGAGATAAGAGACAGAACCAAGAACCGAACGAGTTTTGGCGGAAAATAAGCTAGAACGAGGGGGGAAGTCAAGAGGAAGAGAAGAAGGACGGATGCAAACATGAATGACGATAGGGAATAATTTCTCCACAAGCGCGCGGAGGCGGCGGTAACCCCGATCCACTCCTGATTCTCACCCAAGACTTTCTCCTTTTTCGATTCTCGCCTCTTGCTCAGTTCAACGTCGTGCTTCAGCTCTGGAGATTAAGTCCGGCGTCTACACTCGAGTCCAGGTACGTCCGCATGGCCCCTTAGACCCTTGCATTCCCCAAATGTCGTTAACCAACCCCGGCGGAACCAGGGCCTGCATGGAGCGTGCCAGCTAAGAGAATCGTTCCTTCGAAGCTCTTCGCCGCGACTCTGTTCTTATTCGTCCTTGCGCCAGACCTGCCCTTCCATGTGACCGGGGATCGGATACAATACCAGAAGAACCAACACCAGCCTGCATTGGGGAAGAAATTAAGACATTAGACTCGGAGAGGAAAACGAGCACCAAGCCGATCCTTTGTCGTCCGTCGTCCGAGCACCACCCACCATGAGTTCCAGCGGGGGAGATGCGAAGCTGTTCGCCAGGGTACGTTCTTGTCCAGGCCTTGTCGCGCCGCTCTTATCTAGCTTGGTCCCTTTCCTTCCCCTCCTCTCCTCCCCCCCATCCTTCCCCTCATACCGATCGTCCCATTCTTGGTCATGGATCTAGTGCTTCCACCGAAAGGATCTCATACCCATCTCTCCTTGCGTCTTGTGATACCCTACCCCATTTTGTGCCTTTTATCGTTTGTTCTCATCTAAGGTCTCCATTCAACTCCCCTACATCCCTCTCCATCTTCAAACGCTCTTTTTCTCCATGTTCATCAGTATCGCCCCTTATGCGACTCATGGCTTACAATTCTCTCGATCTCGACAGGGCAAAGTCGCCGAGTTGCGACAGGAACTCAACAGCGGCGGCAAGAAGGACAAGAACTTCTCCGCCAAGAAGATCGCTCTGAAGAAGATTGTCGCGAACATGACTATGAGCAACAACGATATGGTCGGCCTGTTTCCAGATGTGATCGGATGTATGAACCTACCGAGCTTGGAAATCAAGAAGATGTACGTCGCAGAAGATCTGCCGTCCGCTACACCCGCAATGAAGGAATGGCCGCTGATGTTATATTTTCGGAGGATAACAGGTGCTTCTTGTTCTTGGTGAACTATTCGAGAATGAAACCGGAAATTGCACTGAAGGCGCTGCCCATTTTGGTCAATGTAAGAGAACGGTTACACATCTGATGTGGAACTGGCTAACGCCCGGGCTAAATAGGACATGGAGGACTCGAACCCTCTAGTACGTGCTCTCGCGCTGCGGACTATCTCATACGTGCACGTCCGCGAGTATGTCGAGGCGACAATCCAGCCTGTCAAGCGGTTAATGGGAGATATGGATCCCTACGTTCGCAAAACCGCCGCGTTCTGCGTCGCCAAGCTTTATGAACATGACAAGAAGATGATCGAGGCCTCCGATTTGATCGATCGGTTGAATCAGATGCTGAAGGATGAGAATCCGACGGTTGTCTCCAGCGTCCTTGCTTCCCTGGTGGATATCTGGGGCCGGAGTGAAACCATTTCTCTGACGATCGATTACACGAGTGCCTCGAAATTGGTTTCGATCTTACCGGATTGCTCTGAGTATGCTCCCAGCTCTTTATGATATCTGAGCCAGGCTAACTCTGCATAGATGGGGTCAGTCCTACATTCTCGAGGCTCTAATGTCCTACGTCCCGCAAGATTCGGCAGAGGCCCTTTTGCTCGCAGAACGAATCGCTCCCCGTCTTTCCCACTCCAACTCCGCCGTCGTCCTCACTTCAATCCGTGTCATCCTTTACCTTATGAACTACATCGCCGACGAAAGACATGTTACCTCACTATCGAAAAAGCTCTCGCCCCCACTCGTCACTCTCTTGTCGAAACCCCCAGAAGTCCAGTATCTGGCGCTCCGAAATGCCATTCTCATCCTTCAGAAGAGACCTGAGGTCTTACGGAACGATATTCGGGTGTTTTTCTGCAACTACAACGATCCTATTTACGTCAAGGTCACCAAGCTGGAACTTATATTCATGTTGACCACGAAGGAGAACATCTCTGTCGTTCTGGCAGAACTGCGAGAGTATGTAGTACCCCCACCCTCTCGAGCATTTTGGTACTAACTGAGACTAGATACGCCACCGAAATTGACGTACATTTCGTGCGCAAGGCCGTCCGCGCCATTGGAAAACTCGCCATCAAGATCGAGTCCGCGGCACGGCAATGCATCGACACTCTGCTTGACCTGGTTAACGCCAAAATCCCCTACATCGTGCAGGAAGCCACGGTGGTCATCCGCAACATCTTCCGCAAGTACCCTAACCAGTACGAGAGCATCATCGGCCAGGTGATCCAGAACATCGACGAGCTGGACGAGCCCGAGGCCAAGGCCGCCATCATCTGGATCATCGGCCAGTACGCCGACCGCATCGAGAACTCGGACGGCCTGCTGCAGGACTACCTGGCCACCTTCCACGACGAGACCATCGAGGTGCAGCTGGCGCTGCTGACCGCCACGGTGAAATTCTTCATCCAGCGCCCCACCAAGGGCCAGCAGCTCGTGCCGCAGGTCCTGAAATGGTGCACTGAGGAGACCGACGACCCGGACCTCCGCGATCGCGGCTACATGTACTGGCGGCTGCTGTCCAGCGACCCGGCCACCGCGCGCCAGGTCGTCATGGGCCAGAAGCCGCCCATCAGCGCCGAGAGCGAGAAACTCGACTCGCGCACCCTAGAGGAACTCTGCCTGAACGTCGGCACCCTCGCCACCGTCTACCTGAAGCCCGTGCAGCAGGTCTTCCGCTCCGCCCGCACCCGCCGCCTCCAGTACAGTCCCGCGCTGCAGAAACCGCGCGAGGACAGCGGCAGCACCGTCTTCCAGTTCCCAGCGCCGACTCCGCAAGGAGGCGCCCCTGCCGGCGCCGCGATCTCTGCCACTGCCGCTGCCTCGGGAACGCCGACGTCGCCGACCAACGGCTCCGACCTGGGCCCACCGGGCGACATGAACGCGGCGGTCAACGCGGCCGACAACTACTTCAACAACATGGGCACGCAGCAGATGGCGGCGCTAGATCTAGGCGGTCGAGGCGACGGCGGTGCCGGCGGCGGTGGCGCCTCGCAGATGCAGTACATCGTGAATCAGAATCAGCAGTCAGTGTATCAACCTCAATTGGCCGGCGGGGCAGCTACGGGAGAGCTGTTGTTACTGTGATTATACTTTCCTTGTTATTGTATAGACTTTTTTTTTGTCCATTTTCTCTCTCAGCTCTGCAGACGGAGGAGGGGTATCCTTTTGGTTGATTCACTCGAGCGATACTCCCCTTTCATCGCAGGAATTTGTGATACCTCATTTTTCTTCTATATTTGAATCATTCTATTTGGTCATTGTGTTTTTACTGTATTGTATTTAATGCATAGGTTTATGTTTCGTAAAGCAGTAGTATAATGGAATATACATTACAGAGAACACAAATTGTCTTTGTTGAGTAGACAGCAAAACACAAGTTTTCCATTTGATGCAGTATGTGCTTTAATGGTTGGATATTGTCCTGTTAAACGCTAGAGGTATGACGCAAAAAGCAGGTAAGACGAAAACAGAAAGGAAAGAAAGAGCGAGACCTCTGCAGACTGCAGAATGGGACAAAGGTAGCTCGAAAGGAGAAAGCTCAATCATCATCCATCCGAGACAATCCACCACGGTTGCGGCGAATCCGCTCATCCAGGTTGTCCTCCTGCAGTTGTCGATGCATCGAAGAGACGAAACGACCCCGTTCCGATCGCTGCTTGTCGTCTCGCTCCTGCTGCTTCTCCTCCTCGGCCGTAACTTCGGCAATGCGCTGGCGACGAGTCTGTTCCATATCGTTCGCGTTGTCCATCATCTCGGCGAGCTTCTTTTTCCGAATCTCTTCTTGCTCCGCTGCATCGGGTCCGGGTCTGGAATCTTGGTCTCGAGGGTGCGAGTCTCTGGGGCCACGGTTGTTTCTGCCATTGTCGCGGTAAGGCCTGCTGTCCCTTCGGTCCTCCCCGCGGTAATCCCTGCGAGGTTTGGAATCCCTCTCCTCTGCGTGGCGGCGGTCTGGGTGACGGTAATCAGGCTGAGGTGAGGGAGATCGATCATGGAAGGAGCCACGTCGCGGAGCACGGTCGGACTTTCCCTCGCGGTCCCTATGTCTGTCCGAGCGATGATCCCTCCTCTCTCTATCCTCCCTGCGGTCTCTATCATCACGGTCCCGGCGGTCTCGACCATCACGTTCCTCCCTCCGATCTCGATCACTTCTGCGATCACGGTCTCTGCGGTCCCGGTCGTCGCGATCATCTCTGTGTCTCCGATGCGACCGTTCCGGAGATCTCGAGCGATGCCGATGCGATCTATGACGATGACGCCGATGTGAGTCCTCCTCATCACTATACCTTCTGCGCTTATGACTGCGCTCCCGATCCCCATCCCTCTCCCTCCCTCCGCCCCGGGAAGCAGCAGACCCCTCCGCAACCGCAGCACCCCTCCTCGCCGACTCCTTCACCAAGTTCTCATAAGCCGCCTGTTCCCTCTTCTTGATTTCCAACAACGGATCCGCCATGACCTTCGACATCGTATCCCGGGCATTCTGAACCGGCGGCGCAGCGGGTACCTGCCCGGAGCCCACCTCAGCACCCTTCTCCAACTTCTTGCTATCATCATTCTTCAACAAGATGCCGTCAATCCGACGCTTGCCCAGCAAATACCCCTCCATCTCTTCGGAATAGTGACCCGTCGCGCTCGACGGCGCCTGGTACATCCAGTCGACGCGGTTCTGCTGGCGCGCCTTCCCCGAGTCTTCCTGCAGACGCTGCAGTTCCTGGATTTGGCGCTCCTCGTCTCGTTCACGGCGGAGCTGGTCGATGCGTTTGCGCTCTTCCAAGGCGCGCTTCTCCTCTTGCCACACGCGCTCTTGGTTGCGCAGGAGCGAGGGGTGCCATGACCTATGGGTTGCGAGATGCGGGTCAGTATGTGAGATTTTGAATAGATGTCGAGGGAGACGGGGGAGCTTACTTCTTCAAGTTGAGATCGCCACCCATCTTGACTTTGGTTTATTGCAGGCAAGCTGCGACCGGGAGAATGTGAGGGTAAGTTGGTACTTGGCAAAGAAAGAGAGGTGGAGGTTGGTTGCACCTGCCCGATGGGTACAGTGAATAATTCCCGAAATGGAAAGCGCCACCGGGCCGACGTTGTTGCCATTTATGCCTGAGGCACCCACAACCGAGTAAGTACGTCTACGGTTTATACTACCTCGAAATCTCGTGGAAATGAAGATAATTGTATATCTGAAAGCCGCCAGGTAAGACAGAAAGGGAAACGAGAGACAGTCACCGTTACAGGGAATAAACGAAACAAGTTAAAAAAAAAGGCATCAGTAGATACATACGAGAAAAGTAATTATTTGAAAAGCAGATAACAAAACACAGAGAAGGCAAGGCGTGCACACGCAGCGAATCTCGTAAGCCCGATTGCAGATCATGTACCATGCGAAATTAAAATATACCAGAGTCGAATCATTTACTCATCTTCGGTTCAGCCGTCTGCGTTGTCATAAACATGGTTCAAGGGTAAGGGGGAAGGACAAATGTCAAGAGGGAGAGAGAGAGACAGAGGTGAGCGAAAATGGAAAGAAAATTATAGACCATAGTTGGTCCACAAAGGATTCTTCGTCAGCGGGTCAACCGCATCTGCGCAGGAAGACCGTCGCAAGCTCATTATGCATTAAAGGTTTCGTCCTTAACTTTCCCATCCAACCCAGCTGCGAGGCATTACTCGCCAAACCTTACATTCACCGCTGCGAAGGTCATTGAGTTTGAAGCTTTCCACTTTGACCTTCTTGCTTTCTCTGCCCTGCTCCCACGCTCGGATCTTCTTCTTGGTTCCGTCCCAGTCGACAACAACGCCGACATGATCCGGCTTGCCCACTTCAGAACTGTACTTTTGATGCATCGTACCACGGTGGCCCTGGAAGCGTGCATTACGGAAACTGACAATGTCGCCCGCTCGGATTTCGTCATTCTGCTGCACTGAGGCGTTGGCCAGGTTAGAATAGACCAAAGCACCGTAAGCTCGGGTTCCAACAGGGCGCAAAGCGTCCTTGATAGGGTTAAGCAAATGCTGAACCAGGCCGAACGGGGTGCCGTCCGCAACCGTGGTATTTTGAATTCCGTTGATAGCATTGGAGATGCGAGTTCCAATCTGGACATGAGCGTTTTCCAGCTGATCTTGACGGGGTTGAAGGGGAGGACCCTCATGACGTTGTTCCAAAGATGCATCGCTGGGGTTGCGAGCATCGTAGGTCACTGTGATTACTGTCTGCGAGTAATCCAAGAACAAGACATAGACATCTTTCGTGATTGTGGCCTTGCCTCCCCGCTTCGAAGAGGTCGACTCCTCAACCTCGAAGAAGAGGTCCTTGCGATTCTGCAGAGCGGGTGGAGGCGTCGATGGCTGGCTCCACCACAGTGTGCCTTCAGCCAAATCAACATCCATGGCAATGAAACCTTGGTCTATAGAAGGCCGGGCAACATCCATAGATCTCCGGAGAGGGGGCGCTCCCCTAGGGATATCCAAGGATGCACGGTTGCTCCGTGGGGTAGGTGGTTGGGCAGGAGGGAAGAAACTGGGAGGTGGGGGTGCCATAGAAGTACGTTTCTCAGTCGGTGCAGCAGGCGGCGGCACTTCCGGAGGAGCATGAACAGGAGACGCATCGTACAAATCATCCGAGTCATCTGCGACGTGCTCCGGTTGAATGCTAGGCGGAACTTCTGGTCGGCCGACGGGTACAGGGGGTGCCCTTGGAGGTGGCGGCAGTCCAGGCTGGGGGGCGGTGTAGCGATAAGGATCGTATTCATCGTCGTCCCCGTGGAATGAGTCCATGTGAGGCGGGGGAGGTGGAGGGCCCCTGGGTGATTCCAGCGAGGCTCTACCGGCACTACCGGCACTCTTGGGTGGCTGGACAGGCGGCGGCGGTGGGACTGCACGAGGGGCGGACGGAGGAGGCGGCGGTGGGAGGCGCGTTTCCTGAGGGCTCCGGGGCGATTGCAGGGAGTGATCGTCAGTTATAGTGCCTTCGTCGACGCTCGAATCCCGCCCATGGGCCTTCAGTGCATCCTTGAATTTTGCACCAGATGCTATATCCGTATCATAATCCCCGTCATATTCCGTCACTTCGCCCTCGGCGTCATCGCCCGCTTGGCGGGGCTGCGAAAGGATACTGATCCGGCTATCTGCGGTTGATCGACGTCGGATATCGCCTGGAGGCGGCGGAGGAGCAGGTCTATTCTGCGGCGACATGGGCGGACTTGTTGGCACTGGCGGAGGCGGGGGGCGGCTAAGTCTCTTCTCCGAAGGGAGGGTGGGGGATTTTGGAGACGAAACTTCGTATGTCGACGGGCGGCGGGCATCAATATGGTCAGGAATTGGGGGCGCCGACACAGGCGGAGGCGCAAACTGGTCTGACGCCACTGCGTTCAAAGACAAGTTCTGTGCATGGACAGAAAGCTCATCGTCCGAGTCCTCACCAGGATCCGCGGATGTGGTGCTCTTAGCAGGAGGAGGAACGGGGCGGGCTATAACCGAGGGATCAGTTAAACTGGCACTGGGCATGGAGATCATCCTCTAACTTACGAGCTGGCACGGGCGGAGGGGATGCAGGTGCACCCTGAGGAGCATGAGGCGGCGGGACAGGTCGTGTTTCCATCGGGGGAGGGGGAGGTACTGGTCGTTCTGGATATGATGATATATCGTCAGCTCTGAGGTTGCCGGGCTTCACATATTCGAGGATTAACAAGCCATCCATACCTTGAGTGGGGAATCTGTCAGACGAGGTGCGTCGAGGAGATGCTTCCGGAACAACTTCTTCGACGTCAGGCACCTCATGCGCCGGATGCTGCTCGGTCAAAGGCGTGGCAGGAGCTTCTTCGTCTTTCTCGACAGATGGAGCGGCTGCCGGTTTGCCCGTGTTCATCCCTGGTAGAGCCATGATAGGGACCGGTGGTGCTGCAGATGGACCGGGGCTTTCAGGTTCCGCGGTCTTCCTTTCGGGCTCCACTGGCGGTTTTGGTTTACGAGCTGCGCCAGGGGCAGGCATACCACCCGGAGGGCCAAAGAAACCCATCATCCCCATTCCACCGCTCATTTTTGCCATTCGCTCGCGGAGCTCCATCTTGCGCTTCACTTCCGGGTCCAGTTCTTCCTCCTCTTCCTCCTCGTCTTCATCCGGCTGCTGCTCTTGCTGCTCCTCCTGCTTTTGGTGTTTGACAGGTTCCGGCGCCTTTGTCTCGCCAGGAGACTGGGCGACACGCTGGGTTTCACCGCGCGCACGATCATCATAATCCTCCTTACTCGTTGACGTTTCCTCTGCGTCCTCAATATCAGCAGCAGCAGAGTCGTCAGCGTCGTTGGTATCGCTCGCCAGTTCCGGTGCCGGGGCAGGAGGGCTTGTTGGCTGTGGCACAGGAAGTGCACCGGGTTTCACAGTTTCGACGCTGTGGTCACGGACGGCATCGGGAGGCTCTACCCTTTCGGCGCTGAGGTCCTCGGCAGGCGCGGTTTCTTCTTGGGACTCTGTGCGGGTCTGCGGCGAAGGGCGCTTGGGCTTTTCCTTCTTCTGAGCCGCGTCGGCATGACGAGCAGCCTGCTCCATTTGCTGCTTTTGCAAAAGGGCAATCCGTTCCTTCAGACTTGTTGGCTTGGGCTGGTCCTCTGCCCCTTCTTCGGCATTCTCGGTTGGGGCGGGTCGGCTTTCAGACACGGGGGGTTCCCTTGCCACGGGCTCCTGAGCATCGAGATCCTCCTCCCTCCGGTAAATCTTTTGAGGAGCTTCTCTCGGCGGGGGAACGTAAGCATTCTTGCTGGGTGGCGGAGCAACAAAGGGTTTCTTGATGAACGAGGTCGAACTGTTGGAGCTCCATCCTCCAGGCTTGACTGGCGCAATTGGCGGCGCCGCGGGCTTGTTGAATGCGGCAATGCGATCCCTAAAGGAAGAGCCGGTCGGCTTCTCTGCAACGGCGGGGGGTGGGGGTTTCGTCGATGTCTTCGGAGCGGGCGGCTCGCTAGCTTCAGTGACAAGCGGTTGCGGAGGCGGCTGCGGAACCGAAGCTTGCACCGGACGAGGTGGAGATGGAACTTCACTGACCGGAGTTTCCACGGGAACAGGCGGCGACCGCGGCGGTTCAGGTGCATTTACCGACGCAGCCGGAGGAGCGGGCTCTGTCTCAGGTTCCGAGAGATATTGAGGTTCGGGGGCAGGGGGCTCGATAGCGACAGGTTGCGGTACCGGCTCAGGCTCAGGCTCCGGCTCCGGCTGAGCCTTGGGCTCGGGCGGAGGAGCAAGGGCAGGAGCAGGGGCAGGTTCGGATTCCTTCTTGGGCCTGCTCGGACGTGTAGGTCGTGGAGGAGCCGGGGGTTCATATTTCTCTACGAAATTCTTGGGGAAGATGCCTTCCGCCTTTGACCCCGAGCTGTCCGTATATTCACCATAATACCAATCAGCATCTTCTTCTTCGGTGACTGTAATAACCTGGCCGATTGCGAAATTTAGGTCGTCATCGTGGTTCGACGAATACTCGAAGACCGCTCTGACCGTGAACGGCGGGCTGGACATCTGGCAAGCCGGGCCCTGTCACGAACGTGGGATTGTTGTAAGACAGCGACCGAGGGCGGGACCGACGGGAGGGGGCGAGGTTGCAATCAATTAATCCAGAATGTAGCAGTTGCACGCAGGGAAGCACCAGATAACGTGGGTTCCGACGGACAAAAACATGCGCGAAAGGTGGTTTTCGGAGAAAGTGTGGATTTGGAAGAGGGACGCTAGACACTAGGAATCAACAGTCGGAAGTGGAATATGTCAGCCTGGTGGTCGGGTTGGGTACGTCAGAGGGAGAGTGCGCTGCATGAGAAGGAAGGCACCGCAAGCTTCCCCTCGTGGAGACAGCAAAGAAGGACAGTTGTGGCACTTACCAAATTCAGGCGCAGAAAATGATGGAAGGAAGCAGTTGCGGAAAATACGACGAATGCCAAGGATGGACAGAAGTGTGTGAGAGAGAGGGAAGGGAAGGAAAGGGAAGGGGGGAAGAGGAAGGGAAGAGACACGGAGGCGTAAGGAACCGTCGTGAGGTCGTCACCTTCTGGCGGGACAACCTGCTCCACCACGGGGGCGATCGGCGGCTAATATTATTGAACAGGAAGCGCAATTACAGTCCTTTGCGGTGGCGGTACAGAGACTACAGTACACTAAAGTCCTGAGTAGGTGCATGAAGCAATTAAGAGATATTATATCATATCATATTTTTATAGTCATTATCTACCCCGACAGACCAGTTGGCGTACCTTTTCTTTCTAGCTAAACTGCATCTACCTGGATTCAATCCGGGGCTCCCAAGTCTCTTGGCCGACCCGGAAAAAAAAGAGAGACAGAGGAGCAACCTTGTCTGACCCAAACTTCGTCATCCTTCTTCATTATATCATCGCCTCTGTCCGACACCACCATTTCTCATCAAACTCTCTATCCTTTGATCATGCCCTCCGACCAGTCAATACTCAAAACATCTCTTCCTTCCGCTCATCGTGCGGCCGCCCCCAAGACACCACCAGCCCAATCCACCACTCGCCGTGCGCCATCGAAACCCAAAGCGTCGCACCAAGCCAAAACCCAGTCGCAGGGTAAACCAGGCACCGATCCTCGTCATTTAGCCATTGCCCTGCAGCATGCACACCGGATTCAAGCGCAGAAAGATACGGAAGCCCTCATCCTCGATCGCATTCTCGAACTAGCCACCTTTCCCCCGTCGCCATCCGCAGACCCTGCGTCGCCATCGGCCGAAGATGTCCAGACATTCAAGTCCGCTCTCGTTCCTTTCCAGCCGGCCGATTATGACAATTTGATTCTGGAGCGCAATATCGAGGGTCTTTGTGGCTATACGCTATGTCCTCGCGAACACCGAAAGGACGACTTCAAAGGGACGTTCCGCATCAAGTGGGGTGCCAAAGGCAGCGGACCGGGCGGGCATGGACGAGACATGAACATCGTGCCGCGGGAAAAGATGGAAATGTGGTGTTCGGACGAGTGTGCCGAGAGAGCCATGTATATACGGGTCCAGCTGGCCGAGGAGCCGGTTTGGGAGAGAAGAGCCGATGATGCTCGTGGTAAGAATTTCGCTCTGCTGGAGGAAGGAAGAGCCGCACAGCGAGGGAAAGGAAAAGCGAAAGCTACCGTCAACGAGGTCGCAGGCCAGCTTGATAACCTCCACATGGACCCGGAGCAAAGTGGAAATGATGTGGCCGAAGACATTGCACAACTCTCCATTCGCGACGACGCCCGGTCTCGCGAACTCGCCATGGAGCGTGGTGATTCGGCCTCGTTATCACAGGCGGGTCGGGTTGAGGTTCACATTCGAGAAAAGGAAACGGGCTCCCATGGGAATGTCACGGCTCCAGAAATGCGCCCTGGGGATGATAAGGGAGGTTCCATTGAAGGGTATATGCCCAAGGACCATTGAGATGCGCCTAGATAATCTTGGAACTTCCCCTCTCTTCTCAAAAAAGATTGATTAGCCGCAGGTGTTAGGATGTTTGTTCTTATTTGAGGCGTTGGCAAATTGATTGATACCCAGTTTCTACAGCACATAGATTGATAGTTCACAAAAACAATGGCCATTCTGATGGGATGTTTCAGGTTGATATCCTAATGTTGCAGACACTGATAGTACGGAGTGTTATAAGAAAATCGAAATACTCCCCGAGGCTTTGCAGAGGGCTACTACTTATTGTAAACACATCGCTTCACTTTCAGTTTACACAAGGAAAATCAGGTGATGTGCATCATATCACAGAAAAGATAGGGAAGCGAACAAGGAATAGCTTTACATTTATCCAAGAATCTAATCATACAACCAGTTGAACTCTGCTCGAAAACAATGCAATCAACATCAAGAAAGGGTAATAAACATCTGGAAATCACGCAATTTCCATTAAGACCTGAGCGTTTTCATGAGGTTTCTCGCAATGTCTTCGGTGGATCCCGTGGCCGACTCCCGTGGCCGAGCGGTCTTGGGACGGTTTGAGTCCAACCTGGGGACAAAACGCTGATAGCCACGGGCAAATTCGGAAACAGCGCCTGGCTTCTTGTAGTCCTCGATGCGGTAGGGGGCCTTTGCAGTAGCGCTGGCACGGTACGATGCCAACCCAATCCTGCCGTCAGAGTCAACCGAGGCTCGGATGGGAGTGACCCAGTACTTAGCACCCCCAGGGATAGTAGAGTCGTAATGAGACAGGCCTGGAGGCGAGCCCTGCTCCATGAAGGTCATGGCATTCAAGTCCTCCACAGCGATACCACCAACACCAGCAATGGCCTTGGCAGTCTTGTTCTTAAACTTGCCCTTGGGCCGCAGGATACGTGCTTGGACGGGGCGCTGGAAGACCTGAGCACCGTACGAAGGATGGTTGTAAACCAAAGCATGCGAACGCGAGTATGACAGACCGGCGGAGGGATGCGTCTTCGGAGGTCCCGACACGGCGTATTCGCCCGACGAGAGTTTGGTGCCGGGGGATTGGTAGTATCGCTGCCCAATTCGGTCGCTCGGCACGGCGGGAGGAGAAGGGAGGTCTAGGAGCTCGAAAACGACAGGTCCGAGGGCGAATGGGTCCGCTCGCAGAGACTTCAGGTACGCTTGGAACTCCTCCTCGCTTACCTGAACGGGCGCGAGCTTCTCGAGATCCTCTCCGTTGTCCTGAGCCTGCTTCCTTCGTTCGGCAGTTCGCTTCTCGGTGAATCGCTCGCGCAATTTTTGTAGAAGCTCCGGCCGGTTTCCGCGGACTTTCTTCAAGTAGGCATCGAATTGCGCTTGCGACTGACCTGCAAGCCAAGGCCCAGAGTGTCTAAATTGTTTGGCCCCAGGTTCATCGAGGTTCTTGCTGGTGTTTGTGTTATCGACCTGAGTTTCAAATGGACTCTGATGTCGAGGTACGATGCTGGTAGCGTAGTTGACCTTGGACGGCAGCGAAATAGGCATATGGAGTTCCTGGAACTTCTCCAGAGTCACGGTGTGATCCGCCGCGGATTCGAAGTCGGTAACATGTTCGAATGTGTCGAGTTCGTTCACTCGGACAACCGGCCGAGAAGATTTCTGAGAGGTCGACTTCTGAGGAAGCGGTCGCTTCAAACCCCAATCTCCCCTTGCCAGCGACGAGGCCGGAGTGACAATGGACGCCCGGATGGGATAAGGCAGAGTCGCGGTGTCGGAATCACGGTGACCCTTCGAGGATGGATGTTCTTGAGGAGGCGTCAAGGCTTGCGGAAGTGCAAAAAGGCGAGACTTCCGTAGCAAGTTTGCTGTCGGCGATAGCCTGGTGGTGGCCATGGCGACTCGATTGGCAATTGCAGGGTCGGGAAGCTGAGTTCTTCCTCCGGAGAACGCTGGAGAAAAGTTGGAAGAAGACGTCGGAATAACTAAGTGCTTGCCAAGACTTTTCGGTACGGGGGACCACAACCACCTTACGCGAAGCTCTTGTGCTCCAGCGTTGTCTACTGAGTATACCCTTAGTCTTCTTGCTTGTGTTTCTTTTCTTTCTAATTGATTATCGAGGATGTTTCGGGCTCCCTCAACCTATTTCATCTCAATTTGCATATATTCATTCACATTGAACTGCGAGCTCTTATGTACTAACTATCTAGGTATCTATTTCAATTCATTAAGCACCCACCGCCAGAAGCGAGTCAACAGTCTCCTCGACAGACTGCTTCAACGACCGGTACTTGATCCCCAAGACCTCGATAGATCTCGTATTGTCATATCCGTAAACATCGGCCGGCGTATCGTCGGCAGAATCCTTTGGCGGGAGTTTGTCCTCCAATTCGGGGTGTGATTCTCGGATGATATCCACAACCTGCTTGTTGGAATACAAGCCGGCAGTCAGGAAGAATCGCTGACCCCCTGCTTCCGGAACCTCAATGGCTCTCACATGAGCCAACGCAACGTCGTGGACATCCACCCAGAGGAATGTGCCTGTTGGGGGTAGTTTGTCCCTGTCGTTGCCGCGGATCAGGTTGCTGATCCGCGAGTTCGAGGTGTTGATGGCGTCCAGTGAGTTCAGGTAATGGACAACGGGTCCCAATACTAGAGGAGGGTTGATCGTTGCAATATCGAAGTTTGGCTTCTCATTCTCGACAAAGTCCCAGGCGGCCTTTTCTGCAAAGGTCTTTATTAAAGTATTAGTATTGGCTGATACGACATGACCAGATCTCTCTTACCTTGCTGGCTCGGTATGTTTGCGCAGGGTCCAGAGCCTCTTCCCAGGTCACCGGGTTCCAAACCTTCTCGCTGTACACCTTCGCGTGGCTCTTGACGTTGGTAATAGCTGCAAAGGAAGATGTGATGACGACTCTTTTCACTGTGGGTGCGTAGGCCTTGACAGCCTTCAAGATACCAGTGGTACCCTTGATGGCGGGGTCTAGGAAGTCCTTCACGGGATCCTGGACGTTGTAGTGGAAGGGGGATGCGGTATGAAGGACATAGTCAAAGGGAGGGTTTGATTTTACGGCCTGGTAGAGTAAGACGTTAGTGTACGAACCATACAAGGGCATCTCCTAGTACTTACTTCGTCGAATGCTCCATCTGCCGCAACATCTTTGACGATGACATAGGACAGCTTTTCCTTGGGAGCCTCGGGGTGCGCTTCAAGGATCTTTTGGCCCTTTTCCTCCGATCTCACAGTTACCACGGTGTCGAAGCTATTATAAAGATTTGATTAGCACTCCAACGACGGTAGGCTGTTCATGGTCAAGCGAGCTCACCCCCGCTGCAATAGGTAATCGACAATGTGAGCAGCGATGAAGCCGCTACCTCCTGAAGATAAATGTTAGGGCCACTTGGATCTGATTGTTTGATAGACGCCTGCCTACCCGTAAGAAGAACTTTGACCATATTTGCGATGAGCGATGAATTTGCGAATAACAGTGTTTATAACGAATCAGGGTCTCGGTCAGTTGGACGTTAGAATGGTTATTAGCCTCGAGCGACAAGGTGAGCAACCTTCTTATAGCTCTCCCAACATGTATCTATACCCCTCCTTACGACCCCACCATGGTCCACCATCGCAGCTATCATTCGGATGTGATAGGATATTGTCGGCATGATTACAAATTGGCAATATTTGCGTCAATTGATGACGGAATTACTTGGTGGAATTAGGATTAAGCCCGGTACCCGGGGGAAGGATTGCGCTTAAGCCTACCAGGGATGCGTGGCCATATCCCCGAAACCCGCAGAGGCCGGTTTTAGTGGGAATTGTCTATCAGGGCCCATGCTCTTGACGGCGTGGCATTTACCGGCTTTAAATAGGTGGGGGCTCTTGAATTGTAGGTTTTACCAGTAAACTAACGTAGAAATATTGAATACTTCGAGTAACTACACAGTACTGCATAGAAGACATGTTTAGGATTATTTGTTTGGTTCATGAAAACCGCAGTTCTTGCAGCCTTGCCAGTTATATACTTCACACTGTCGGCATACTTAGCTTGTAGAGCCGCCTGAAAGCTTGAAACCCCATTTAGCTGACAATTATATGAGAATTTACCTTTTAGTTGCGCCTAAATTGTAATGCAAAGAAATGTTGACTATACAATAAGAGATTGGGTTCAACGCCATGCACACTATGTGATGTGTTCAAGATATCTGAGCCCAGTAATGACTACTGGTACATAACATCAGATAGATCTTAGACTTCCCGGATCATCAGATGAATAGCGGACAAAATAACCCTCAATCACGCTGGATATTGCCCGAGTGAATGATTGAATGGTATGTAGTATGGATATGGCGGCCTCAGGAAGCAAGGCGGAGAAGCAGAGCATGCCTCAGGCCGTGAACCAATCTGGCCCGTGCACGATCCCGTCAGGCCTTCGACTTGCACAACACCGTTTCCCGCATCCATCATCCTCGTCTGCTCATCAACCGCTCTCCACTCTTTCTTATGCTCATTTCGTGTCGACGTACATGCCCTAGAGGTTGACTTCAAATGTCCACCCTGGGGTGTGCTACGCAAAAATGGCGCAACCAGGTCCTTTCACGGACGTCACTCAGCGACTCTTCATCGAGTTGAAGTCCAAGAACGAGGAGACGCGGGCACGAGCTGCTTATGAGCTCTACGACAATGTCCTCGCCATCTCACGAGGTAGACCCCACAAACCCTGACCGCTTCCCCGTCATGGTGCTTACTCTGCCTTTCTTATAGATTGGGCCCCGGAGAAGTTCCTCGAATTCTATAATGCCGTCAGTCAACGGATCGCGCAGCTCGTCGTTACGGGCAGTGACGCAAACGAACGCATCGGTGGCCTGCTGGCTCTGAATCGCCTGATAGATTTCGACGGGGTCGATGCAGCTCAGAAGACGACTCGATTTGCTAGTTACCTGCGCAGCGCTCTTCGCAGCAATGACAATGCGGTGCTGGTATATGCAGCTAAGGCGCTGGGCCGCCTGGCTAAACCGGGCGGAGCTCTCACCGCGGAGCTGGTCGAAAGTGAAATACAATCCGCCCTCGAGGGCCTTCAATCTGAAAGACAGGAAAATAGACGCTTTGCCGCGGTACTCGTCATTCGCGAACTTGCTAAAGGTTCTCCAACGCTTCTTTATGGATTTGTCCCCCAAATTTTCGAGCTCATCTGGGTGGCTCTCAGGGACCCCAAGGTGTCTATCCGAGAGACTGCCGCTCAGGCGGTCAGTGAATGCTTTGAGATAATTGCTGCCAGGGACATGCAAGTACGGCAGCTATGGTTTGCCAGAATACACGAGGAGGCGCTTCTCGGCCTGAAATCTAACAACGTGGATTGGATACACGGATCACTTCTGGTTCTCAAGGAACTTCTTCTCAAGGGCGCCATGTTCATGAATGAGCACTACAGGAACGCCTGTGAAATTGTTCTCCGCCTAAAGGACCACCGGGACTCGAAGATTCGCACGCAGGTTGTCCTGACGATACCGATTCTCGCCTCGTACGCCCCTGTTGACTTCACCGAAACCTACCTTCACCGATTCATGATCTACCTCCAAGCACAGCTCAAGCGAGAGAAGGAGCGAGATTCAGCTTTCATCGCGATTGGAAAGATTGCCAATGCCGTAGGAGGTGCCATCGCGCAATATCTCGACGGTATCATCGTTTACATACGGGAGGGACTCGCCCTGAAAGCGTGAGCCGCCTCCAGAACCCTATAATGTCCGCTTCAGCTAACATTTCTAGGCGTAATCGAGCTGCTGTCAAGGAAGCCCCGATGTTCGAGTGTATCAGCATGTTGTCACTGGCCGTGGGACAAGCGCTCAACAAGTACATGGAGACGTTGCTTGATCCCATTTTTGCCTGCGGACTGAGCGAATCTCTGACACAGGCACTTGTCGACATGGCACACTACATCCCTCCCATCAAACCTACGATACAGGAGAAGCTCTTGGATATGCTGAGTTTGATTCTATACGGGGCCCCATTCCGGCCTCTGGGATGTCCGGAAACCAGGCTACCTCCTATGCCTTCCTTTGCAAAGGACTTTGCCCCGCAGGAATCGCACACTGATGCGGAAATTGCTTTAGCCCTTCACACTTTGGGTAGTTTCGACTTCTCTGGGCACATTCTCAACGAGTTTGTCCGTGATGTCGCGATAAACTATGTCGAAAACGACAACCCTGAAATCCGGAAAGCCTCGGCACTTACATGTTGTCAACTTTTTGTTCACGACCCGATCATCAACCAAACAAGTAGCCATTCGATACAAGTCGTTAGTGAGGTCATTGACAAACTGCTGACCGTGGGCGTTGGTGACCCGGACCCCGAAATCCGGCGTACGGTGCTGTGGTCTTTGGACCGCAAATTTGACCGTCACCTCGCCAGGCCAGAAAATATTCGCTGTCTGTTTTTGGCTGTGAACGATGAAGTCTTCTCCGTCAGGGAAGCTGCAATCTGCATTATTGGCCGCCTCTCTAGTGTCAATCCGGCATATGTCTTCCCACCACTACGGAAACTCCTCGTCAACCTTCTGACTGGCCTGGGTTTCGCAAGTACAGCTCGGCAAAAGGAAGAAAGCGCTCAGCTCATCAGTCTGTTTGTTTCAAATGCGACTAAACTCATTCGATCCTACGTCGATCCGATGGTGACGACGTTGCTTCCAAAGGCAACTGATGCCAATCCTGGAGTTGCCTCTACTACACTTAAAGCCGTTGGAGAGCTTGCAAACGTGGGCGGAAACGAAATGAGAGTCTATCTACCACAACTTATGCCAATTATCCTGGATTCTTTACAGGACCTTTCTTCACACGCCAAACGCGAGGCTGCTTTGCGGACACTAGGCCAATTGGCCAGCAACTCGGGATACGTCATTGACCCGTACCTTGAATACCCTCATCTTCTCGCAGTGCTGATCAATATCATCAAGACGGAGCAGACGGGTTCCCTGCGCAAAGAAACCATCAAATTACTAGGAATTGTCGGTGCGTTGGATCCGTACAAGTACCAGCAGATAAGCGAGAGTGCACCCGACGTTCACCACATCAATGAGGTCCAAACCGTTTCAGATGTTGCTCTGATCATGCAGGGCCTTACGCCTTCCAATGAGGAATACTACCCAACTGTTGTCATCAATACTCTGATGCAAAGTATCTTGCGCGAGAACTCTCTTGCCCAATACCATTCCGCAGTTATCGATGCAATCGTTACGATATTCAAAACATTGGGGCTGAAATGCGTGCCATTCCTTGGACAGATCATCCCCGGGTTTATATCGGTCATCAGAGGGTCGCCTCCTAGCCGCCTTGAGTCGTACTTCAATCAAATGGCAATTCTGGTTAATATCGTTAGGCAGCATATTCGAGCCTTCTTGCCCGAGATTATTGAAGTCATTCGTGATTTCTGGGATGCATCATACCAAGTCCAGGCTACCATCCTGTCACTCGTGGAAGCCATCGCCAAGTCTTTAGAAGGTGAATTCAAGAAATATCTTGCGGGTCTCATTCCACCGATGCTAGACACGCTTGATAACGACAGCACTCCTCGCCGACAACCATCAGAGAGGATTCTCCACACGTTTTTGATATTTGGCACTAGTGGGGAAGAATACATGCATTTGATAGTCCCCTCGATTGTCCAGCTCTTTGACAGGACTCAAAACCCGCAGAGTATTCGAAAATCGGCCATCGAAAGTCTCACCAAACTCTCGAGACAGGTCAACGTTTCTGACTTTGCATCTCTAATGGTCCATTCCTTGTCCCGAATTGTTGCAGGCAATGACCGCATTCTACGACAGGCCGCCATGGATTGCATCTGTGCCCTCATTTTTCAATTGGGCCAAGATTTCAGCCACTACATAAACCTCTTGAACAAGGTTCTGAAGCAGCATTCAGTCTCCCATATCAACTACCAGATCCTGGTCACAAAGTTGCAAAAGGGAGATCCCCTCCCGCAAGATCTCAACCCCGACGAAAACTATGCAGCTCTGGCAGATGACACGAATTATGCAGAGATCGGTCAGAAGAAAATGGTTGTCAATCAACAACACCTAAAGAATGCATGGGACGCCTCCCAAAAGTCGACGCGGGAGGATTGGCAGGAATGGATACGTCGTTTTAGTGTGGAGCTGCTGAAGGAGTCGCCCTCTCCGGCGCTGCGTGCTTGTGCCAGTCTGGCAGGTATCTATCAACCTCTTGCACGAGATCTCTTCAATGCCGCCTTTGTTTCCTGCTGGACGGAGCTGTATGATCAGTACCAGGAGGAGCTTGTTCGTTCCATCGAAAAAGCTCTCACGTCGCCAAATATCCCCCCAGAGATCCTGCAAGTTCTTCTAAATCTCGCAGAATTCATGGAGCATGATGACAAGGCTCTTCCCATTGACATTCGTACACTTGGCAAATACGCTGCGAAGTGTCATGCATTTGCCAAGGCCCTTCATTACAAGGAGCTCGAGTTTGAACAGGATCAAAACTCGGGGGCAGTGGAGGCTCTGATTACCATCAACAACCAGCTCCAACAATCGGACGCGGCCATCGGTATCCTTCGAAAGGCCCAGGCTTATCGGGACGTGGAACTGAAAGAGACTTGGTTCGAAAAACTTCAGCGCTGGGAGGAAGCTCTCGCTGCGTACAAGCGACGCGAGAAGATTGACCCCGACTCCTTTGGAGTCACCATGGGTAAAATGCGATGTCTACACGCACTGGGCGAGTGGAAGGTTCTATCTGATCTTGCTCAAGAAAAATGGAACCAAGCGTCACTGGAACACCGGAGAGCAATTGCTCCTCTAGCAGCGGCAGCGGCCTGGGGCAGGGGTCAGTGGGAGCTTATGGACTCTTATCTTGGGGTCATGAAGGAGCAGTCGCCGGATCGATCATTCTTCGGGGCTATTCTCTCGATTCACCGAAATCAGTTTGACGAGGCAACGATGTACATTGAGAAGGCGCGAAATGGCCTTGACACCGAGTTGTCCGCCCTTCTTGGAGAGTCATACAACCGTGCGTACAACGTTGTGGTTCGTGTTCAAATGCTTGCGGAACTCGAGGAGATCATTACATACAAGCAGAATGTCGGCGATCCCGAAAAGCAGATTTCTATGCGTCAGACATGGAACAAGCGATTGCTCGGCTGTCAGCAAAATGTCGAGGTTTGGCAACGTATGCTCAAGGTCAGAGCTCTCGTCACCTCTCCTCGGGAAAATCTCGACATGTGGATCAAATTTGCCAACCTTTGCCGCAAGTCAAACCGGATGGGTCTAGCGGAGCGGTCGCTCGCGTCCTTGGAGACTGTCGTCTCTGATGGCAGTGGCACACGAGCTGTGATTCCTTCAGAGGTAACTTATGCTCGATTGAAGTTTAGCTGGGCTACTGGACGACAGCGCGAGGCTCTCCAAATGCTGAAAGAGTTCACCGCTGAACTCACTGAAGACTTTACGCGCTTCAACACACTCATGATCTCTCAAGCCGAGCACAACGGAATGAACGGCGTCAACGGTATTACTGATGCAAACCACACCGACATCATGGGTCTTCGTGACCGGATTCAAGACGTGGCGAAAGTTAGGAGGCTACTGGCGAAGAGCTACCTTCGATTAGGTGAATGGCAAACCTCACTACAGCGAGGCGACTGGAAGCCAGAGCATGTTCGTGAGGTGCTCAACGCCTACTCTGCGGCTACCAAATACAATCGCGATTCATACAAAGCCTGGCACTCTTGGGCGTTGGCAAATTTTGAAGTCGTCACGACAATTGCCGGCCAAGCTAGCCGTGATGGCACCGCACCGGCCTTGGTACCGGGCCACATTGTCACCGAGCATGTAATTCCCGCAATCCGCGGCTTCCTGAGGTCAATCTCTCTGTCATCGACGTCCTCATTGCAGGATACCTTGCGACTCCTCACCCTCTGGTTTACCCACGGAGGCGACCAAGAAGTCAACGCTGTCGTCACAGAAGGATTCACCGCAGTGAACATCGATACGTGGCTTGCCGTTACTCCCCAGCTGATCGCACGGATCAATCAGCCGAATATCAGGGTTCGGAGCGCTGTTCATCGATTACTGGCCGAGGTCGGTAAAACCCACCCACAAGCTCTGGTGTATCCCTTGACCGTTGCGATGAAATCCAATGTTACTCGACGGTCGCAATCAGCAAGCAATATTATGGACAACATGCGCCAGCATAGTGCGAGATTGGTCGAACAGGCTGATCTCGTGAGTCATGAGTTGATCCGTGTCGCAGTCCTTTGGCACGAACTTTGGCATGAAGGCCTCGAAGAAGCCTCCCGGCTTTACTTTGGGGACCACAATGTCGAAGGCATGTTTGCAACTCTTGCGCCTCTGCATGAAATGCTTGATAAGGGGGCTGAAACATTGCGTGAAGTGTCTTTTGCCCAAGCTTTCGGGCGTGACCTTGCAGAAGCGAAGCATTATTGTATGCTGTATCGCGAAACCGAGGAAATCGGGGACTTGAATCAGGCATGGGACCTCTATTACACTGTCTTCAGGAAGATCAGCCGGCAGCTTCCGCAATTGTCCACTCTGGATTTGAAATACGTCTCCCCCAGACTCAAGGACTGTATGGATCTTGATTTGGCTGTTCCTGGTACATACCAAAGCGGCCGGCCTATCATTCGAATTGTTAGCTTCGATCCGATACTACACGTCCTCCAGACCAAGAAACGACCGCGAAGAATGACACTTAAGGGCAGTGATGGCAATTCTTACATGTATGCCCTCAAGGGACATGAGGACATAAGACAAGATGAGCGAGTCATGCAACTATTCGGCCTGGTCAACACGCTTCTCGACAACGACGGGGAAAGTTTCAAACGCCATCTGTCTGTCCAGCGATTCCCCGCCATTCCATTGTCCCAGAGTTCTGGTCTCTTGGGCTGGGTCTCGAACAGTGATACTCTCCATGCGCTGATTAAGGAATACCGAGAGAGTCGTCGCATCCTGCTAAACATTGAGCACCGTATCATGCTCCAGATGGCGCCCGATTATGACAACCTCACTCTCATGCAAAAGGTTGAGGTATTCGGGTACGCCATGGACAACACCACCGGAAAAGATCTGTATCGGGTTTTGTGGCTTAAGAGCAAGAGTTCCGAGGCCTGGCTCGAGCGACGGACGAATTACACTCGTTCTCTCGGTGTTATGTCGATGGTGGGCTACATTCTTGGTCTGGGAGATCGCCATCCTTCCAATCTTCTGCTGGACCGAGTCACTGGAAGGGTGGTTCACATTGATTTCGGTGACTGCTTTGAAGTTGCAATGCATCGGGAGAAGTATCCGGAACGAGTGCCATTCCGACTGACCCGTATGTTGACCTTTGCAATGGAAGTCAGCAATATCGAGGGAAGCTACCGGATCACCTGCGAGGCTGTCATGCGTGTTTTGAGAGAAAACAAGGACTCACTGATGGCCGTTTTGGAGGCGGTAAGTTTTTAGGCCACTTCCGAACTAACAATCTGAACGATGCTAATATATTCCAGTTCATTCACGATCCTTTGATCAACTGGCGACTGGGGGTGCGCGAGTCCCCCGACCGGATGCCATTCTCATCGGAACGCCGACAGTCAATCATCTCCAACATCAATGTTGATAATGGCGTCCAGCCTAGCAACTTCTCCCGCCACCGTCGACCTTCGATACTCGAAGGCGGCATACTCGACGCTCAAGAAGGAATCCCGAATGAAGCCCGCGAAGCACAGAATGCACGGGCATTGCAGGTCCTTGCGCGTGTCAAGGAGAAGCTGACCGGACGGGACTTTAAGCCCAACGAAGAGCTTAATATTAGCGACCAGGTTGATAAGCTTCTTGCTCAAGCAACCAGCGTTGAGAACATCTGCCAGCACTGGATCGGATGGTGCAGCTTCTGGTAATCACTGAACTCAGTTGTGGGTTTTGACTTTTTGGAGTCTGAAGATGGCGCAAACTGTGATCTGACGGTGGGGTTCTATTTTCTTAACATGGCATGGGATAATTCTCTTCGTCGCACTTTCTTTTCTCATTTTCATTCTGTTTATTCTCGTTTTAATTGTGTAGAATTATCTTTTTTTGTTTATTTTTCTTTATTGATTCCCGCTGCTATGTTCTTTTGGCATGTTGAACCTGTTTTCACGACCCTTATCTTGATCATATGGGACGCGTACAGCAGGTAATCTAATATAGAGATTGAATTTCCATCATCTGGGCATTTCAGAGCTAATGCGTATTTTGTGTATATATATATATATAAGTTCTTCTATTCTTTATGAGAATATACCTTAGTATGTCTGGAGCACATGAGGCTGAACATGCCGCCGACCCAAATAGCCGAGGTCACGAGCGATGCGCTCATCCATCCATTCTTCCCTGTTTCCCCCTGGCCTCTTTCCTCCACACATCGCAGGATGTGAGCCCCAGGACTCAGCCATATCTCGAAGATCTTCCATCTGACCCTAGATTTATCGCCCGCATCATGGCATCCGGCTCCACCGGCGATGCGGACATCCAGCCTCACGTCCACCCGGTTGTTCGCAACGCTCTCCGCATTTCTCTGAGCGCCAAGGAATACAAGACGCTGCACCAACTTGTGGCCCAACGCGCTCCTTCATTCCAGTCTAAACTGCCATCACCATCGCACTACGAAACCATCGTCCGATCTAAAAACAAACACAATGTGGCGGCCTTTCGCACGTCTGTGCGCGTCTTCCTACTCTCGGGAGCATCGTTGAAGCTTGTGGACCTGGTTGCTCGCAGAATCCGGGGAGAGCTCTCGAGGTACGATGCTATGCTGACCGATCATATTTCCCTGACTAACCCATTCGTGACTTTGATCGGTAGCTCTAAAAAGGAACCTCGTGTCTCGCTTTTTCGCTCCCCTAACTTCCGACTCTCCCTCGCTCTTTCTCTAGTGCTCCTCCTGCACCGGCTCCTCCATCGCTTCTTTGTTCGCCTACGCGCAAACCTCCGCACCGAGGAGGCCGAGCCGTTCCGCAAAAGGAACCCGCGCATTTCCAGTGCTCTGACTTCACGATATGCGCCCGCCGTCGGCGCCAGTTTGGCGGGGTTTGCGCTGGGCATCTGCCCCCAAAAGCAGCTCCGGATGACGGCCGCCATCTACACAACGACCCGGAGTTTGGAGTTCCTTTTCAATGTGGTTAATGAGAAAGGCTGGATCGAGAATCGGCCCTGGTGGTTTGGAAGCTGGCTGTTAATGCCTCTGTCTTGCGCTCAGCTGTTCCACGCGTTTGTTTTCGACCGAGAAACCACGCCCAAGGTAAGCTGGACTACAGAATCACAGTCTTGTCAAAGCCATTGTACAATGTTCAACAAACTGACCGCAAATAGTGGCTCGGAAACGTTATCATGAGGCTCTCTCCCGCCTACATCCATGGTCGACCGGAGACTCTGCCTGCCAATGTCCCTTGGCCTGAGAAGGAAGCCATAGTGGACTCGCTCGCCACTGTTGCGAAGCTGCGATGGCCGTAAGTCCTTGATTTACTTTCTCGTGCCCGCTTTGAGCAACACCAAATCGAACAAACTCTAACTTTTTAATAGAGCATTCATCTCGCCTATTCTTCATCCAGCGGATCCCTACACGTTACCATCTACGGTCAAAACCATATCCCCCATTACTGGACCTGCGCATCCGTCCATTTCCAGTCTGTCATGCGCTCTGCTTCATCCCGGCTGCCCGAGCTGCGGCACGACGTTTCTGCACCACCTTCTTCTTTCCGTTCCACCTCTAGCCCGATTTATAACCACGGTGACCTTGGCGCTGTCGGCACTGAAGCTTAAGAGTTTCGTCACCCAGCCCATTACCTCAATTAACAATCTCTCGAAGCGGATCATTGCATTGACGACCATTCTTTCTGCCTCGGTCGGCTCTGCGTGGGGAAGCATCTGCCTCTGGAACTCCATCCTCCCACGGTCCGTTCTTCCGACGCAACGATTCTTCCTGAGCGGAGCAGTGGCCGGTGTACCATTTGCGTTCCTTAGCAGCAGCCGTAACATCTTCCTGTACTTTTTCCGCGCGGCCGTGGACTCGGCGTGGAAGTCGGGGGTCAAGCGCGGGCTCTGGAAGGGGTGGAATGGCGGGGATATATCCGTCCTGGTGATCACCTGGGCTCTCATGGGGTCGATCTTGGAAGCTCGACCCTCTGCGGTGCAAGGAAAGGGAGTGCGGAAAGCATTGGCCTGGATGAGAGGGGATGGATACGTAGACCCGGCGGATGCTGCTGCCAAACGGAAGCACAAGAAGACGGCTGCACAGAAGAATGAGGATGAATCTTGAGCGGGGAGAGGAAAGCGACCCGTGAATGTAACTAGTCTTTTTTCCCCCTCTGGGGAAAATACTGCAATTAGTCGAGTGTGTTCTGTTCCACGTGACCGGGCCAGCCTTCCGCATGGACCAAAGCAGAAGGAGCGACCGGGCAGCGACCGGGCGCACCTGCCGCTTTTCCCAAGGCAGCAAAGCTCCCCGTGCGGGGAAAATCACCCCCAACGAAGCTGCCTTCCTCCTTCGTCCTCTAACTTGAACTCGCAGCTAGCAGGAGCGGATCTTTACTCTTACGCCTGTCTGCGAATAGCAATCGGATGCGCCCCGAGATCCTCATGTCCCAAGCCGGGAATGCATCTCGTTTGCGCAGGAAAGCAGTTTCCGACCACTCGGACTGCAGCAAATGGATTCCGGGGTAGGAACCAGGTCTCCACTCAACATCTCCAAGCTCCAGCAAGAGCCGTTTAGTAAGAGTCCCGACATGACTGACGGACCTGGACCGGCAACACTAGCTGATCTGGCTGGTCCTGCTTAGGCAAGGTCCTTCTTTCCTCAATTCGACGCCAAGTCCGAAGGGAAACTTGACCGACTTTGCGGTCTCTCGAGGGATGGTCCCCGACCGAATAAATTCCCGGCCGGTTCTCCTCGATTGATTTCTTCTTTGCCTGGTCCTTCAATTCAATTCATCTCTTCATCTCCTCTCATCTCCTTCGATTTTCTCTTCTCTCTGTCACGTCTTCCCTCCGGTTTTTTTTCCCTTTCTCCCTTCCAATATCACCATGTCTGCTACCAAGTTGAAAGTTGGCTGCGCTGGTCTCGGCCGCATGGGCAAGCGCCATGCCCTGAACTTCCTTCAACGGACCCCCCGTGCAGACCTCGTCGCGGCTAGCACGCCGGACGACACGGAGCTAGAATGGGCCAAAGTTCACCTCGCTCCTTACGGAGTGAAGCTATACAAGAACTACGATGACATGCTCAAGCACGAGGGCCTGGAAGCTGTCGTCGTTGCTTCTGCTACCGCCGTGCATGCTGAGCAAGCCATCAAGGCTATCGCGGCCGACAAGAACGTCTTGTGTGAGAAGCCGCTGTCCACAAGTGTTGACATTGTATGTGCTCTTTCAGGAAAGTCCGATCAGAAAGTCCGGTCAGCTGATACAGTCGTTCTAATAGTCCCAATCCGTCCTGGACGCCGCTGCCAAGAAGCCTCACCTCAAGGTGATGTGTGGCTTCTCCCGTCGCTTCGATGCCTCCTACCGAGATGCCTTCTCCAAGATGTCTGCCGGCACCATTGGCTCGCCCTCCGTCATGCGCAGTCAGACATGCGATAAGCTTGACCCGACCGGCTTCTTCGTCGCCTACGCCGAGTTCTCCGGCGGAATCTTCGTCGACTGCTCCATCCACGACATCGACCTCGCTCTCTGGTTTTTTGGCCAAGACAGCAAGGTCAAGTCTGTGTCGGCTGTGGGTATCACGGCCGTGGAGCCCGACCTCCGCAAGCACAACGACCGTGACAACGCGGTCGGACTCGTCGAGTTCTATAACGGCAAGATCGCCTACTTCTACGCCTCGCGCATGATGGCCGCCGGCCAGGAAGACACCACCGAGATCGTCGGCACGCAGGGCAAACTGGCCGTGAACACGCAGCCGGCGTTGAACCTGGTCAACATTTATGACAGCGCTGGTATCCGTCGCGAGGTGCCCCAGCACTACTACGACCGGTTCGAGTATGCGTTCGTCACCGAGGCCAACGAGTTCACGGCATCGTGTCTGGAGAACACCGCCGTGCCGTTGAAGCTCGAGGGTGCCGTACAGGCTGTGCGCATTGGAGCTGCGCTCCAGGAGGCGCTCATCACTGGCGAGAAGATCTTCTTCGATCAGGCGGGTAACCGTGAGCAAAAGTCCCGACTATAGACTCATAGTTGTTTGATGACTCCTGATGTTCTTCACCATTTCCTTCCTGTTCTGGCAACCTGAGACATGTTTTACGATGATTGCTTTGTTAGTCCTTAGTGTTGGTGTCGGAAATAGATTCAAATAGACCAATTGCAATGCCCGTCCTCTGTCCGGTAAAGCAAACCCTTGCACCTGATCTTTGATCGAACTTGATACCAGCCAAATAAGCTACTGCTCCCGAGATAACTAACGAAGACCATCTGAATATCTTGGCTCTCTTACATATGTAACGTTTTCTACTCGCTACCAGTTACTATCTATTTTCGCACTTCTCCCCATGGATCGACGTGAAACAGATTCTCTCTCGGAATACCCGTTCGACCCACCGTCTCGGGATTCCGTTTCCGAGTCGCATAGGGCAGGCTCTTCCTTTTACAATGAATTATGTGGCTGATACGTTGGAGAATAATCGAAAGAAGGGGTATTCGAGTACCTACTATGTTTGTAACTTCGTAATCAAAATGCACCATAATCTTGAACGTTCATTTCCCATAGTTGAAACAAAACTACTTCTACATCAAACATAAATTTGAAAAGAATGTGTATCAAGTAAATAAACAAGACCTTGTTTTATTTGTGGTCTTTTGATTCAATGTATTTGGGTAATTGGGTTGGTTTTGAATCGGTTCGTAAATCATCGCTATCATCATGCAGGAATAAACAAGAATTGAAAGGGTAAAGCAAGAGGAGACAAAAGAAAGTACATCAGCAACAAGAACAACAGATCGATCAATACAGTCTCTATCGTGTCGAACAATCATGGTACGGATATCATCATTTTTCACCGATTTACCACTTGATCACCCTGGTGGGGAAGTATTCGTTGATCAGGTCGAAGTAGTAAGGCTAGATGGGGATGGGAAGTTAGTATTATGTTCTGATTGGGGCTGTGGAGGAGGGGGTTTCTCACCTTCAGCTCCTCGACCGTGGGGACGTCATCACTCTTGCTGTACAAGTCGTAAGGGTTAAAGGCCTTGACAGCCTTCAGCATCTCCTTGTCGTGGTCGTTCATGAGCTCGTGGTAAGCGCCGGCGTTGTGCCAGGGGTAGAACGAGTGGTAGCGGATCATGGCGAGGGCCTCGTCGGGCAGGGTCGACTGCTCCTTGACGACGTGGTAGAGGTACTCGTCGTGTCCCCACGAGAGCATCACGTTGTCCAGGCCGCAGCCGGGGCTGTAGATGCCGAACTTGCTGCCGTAGATGGGGTGGCCAAAGTCCTCGTTATCCTTGAAGGACTCGGTGCCGTAGATGATGCGGTCGTCGAAAGCCAGACCCACGGGGAAGGTGTCCCCGACGACGTCCCACTGGCCCTGGGCGTCGAAAAAGTACAGCAGCTTGCCCAGGTCGTGGATGAGGCCGGTCAGCTGCATCCAGCGCGGCTTGCCGTCGCGGCGGATGGCCTCGGCGGACTGCAGGAGGTGCTCGATCTGGGAGAGGCTGGTGTCCGGGTCGGACTCGTCGATGAGGGTGTTGAGCTTCTCCATGGCTTCCCAGACGGTCATCTCGGCACGGGTCTTGGAGTGGAAGTCGTTGCGGGCCTTGAGGTTGTAGGCGACCGTCTGCTTGGTGTGCTGCTCCTTGTAGAAGTTCTTGACGCGATCGCAGGCGTCCTCGTACTGACGGAACTGGGTCTTGTCCTTGTTTTTGTCGAACTCGGAGGCCTCGTACAGGCCCTTCTCCTTCTCCTTCATGTTGGCCTTCAAGACGTTGACGTCGTCGATGGCGTCGGACAGATCCTCAAGGGCCTGTCCATCCCGCTTGGTGTTGAAGACGGGAATCTCGGGTGACACAGCGACTGGTGCCATTGTGAAGAGTTATGAAGATGTGGTTTTATGTATAGAATCTTTTTGATCGTCTGATTTGACCGTTTGTATGGTTCAAACTTGGTAAAATGGCTTCGTTAAAGGGAATTCAAGTCTCTGTCAAAGGATTGCTGTTGGAGAGACAAAACGCTGTGGGAGATGGCGGCATAAATATGGAGCAGCAGCGTAGTAGGAAGGGCGATTGTGGAAACATTCCCCGAAAGCCGTATGATTTCCTACAGTCGATTCCAATACCCCAGAGAATCGAAAACCGATGATCTGCATGGCCATGGCGGTGACACCAGGGCACGATCATGGCCTGCTCATCGGTCGGATTCCGGGTTCCGGGGGTATCAGTTCTGGAAGCGCAAGGGCTGGGGATGATCTCCACCGGTGCAGAACGTGGGAGGATCTTGCCAGGGGACAGATCTGGATCTCGGTGGGGATTGTGATGTCAATCCGCGGGCGTTGGCCGTGGGATGTGCAACGCTTAAGGATTCTGGTTTCCGACGGTCGAATCACCCACGGCTGATTCCATGCAGACCCTTCCATTCGAGATTCTCTGGCAGATGGTTTGCTGAGTCTGTTTCTTTTTCTGTTTCTTATTTTGTTTATTTTTATCGGCATGCGGCTCCCCTCGAATTCTTCTAAATCGGGCTGGAATCCCCTGGGGGACTGTTGATCCATCCTGTTGTCGTTCCCCGTCTAGGCGTTCACCTTGTGCGAAATGACCCCAGGTGCCCCCACCATTTCCCGTCGGAGTATCCATAGTCCAGGTCGGATTCTGGGCATGCGGAGAAAGACGGAGACGAGGGGTTCATCATGTCGGCATTCGGTTATCGACCATGAATGATGCGGACAGTAGCGAACGTCGAACTGGCTGACTTCGTTGTCGACTGCATCCATTCGCATCACGATTGATTTAGGACTCATGCAAAAGAAAGAGAAGAAACGGAGGGCAATGGATTCAAGTAGAGTGAAATGCCCAGCCAAAGGAGAGACGATCTTCACACTTCGCGCTGAAATAGTCCGAGCAACGGTTATGATTGATGGAGCTTCGGGCGGAGTTGCTCCGGCGCAGGTCGATGGAGGGGCGGCGCGGGGTGCTTTTTTCTGTTGGATTATTAGTATGAGCTCTGGCTCCTCTTCCCCTTCGTCTCTCTTCTTTTCTCTTTCTATTCTCCAAAGTCTCTCCTCCCTCCTCTCCCTTCATCCTGTATTCCCGTCTCTCCGCCCTATTCCCCCGATACCAATCCATCATGGCCGCCGTCTCGGACACCCGCTTCAAACTAAACACCGGCGCGGAGATCCCCGCCTTGGGTCTCGGTATGTACTTGCTATTTACTCTAAATCTATCTGCCAATTAGTCCAGTCAGACTAACCAGCTCGTAGGCACCTGGCAATCCGCCCCCGGTGAGGTCGAAAAGGCCGTGAGCCACGCCATTTCCGTGGGATACAGGCACATCGACGGTGCGTTCTGCTACCAGAACGAAGAGGAAGTCGGCAAAGGCATCAAAGAGGCCCTCGCTTCGGGCAAGGTCAAGCGGGAGGATCTCTTTGTCACCACAAAGCTATGGTGCACCTACCAAACCCGGGTCGAGGAGGCTCTGAACCTGAGCTTGAAGAACCTGGGCCTGGACTACCTCGATTTGTACCTCGTCCACTGGCCTCTGCTCATGAACCCCGAAGGTGAGTTGCCATCTGTTTCTCCGAGGCGTTCATTTCTAACGGGTTCTTAGGAAACCACCCTCTCTTCCCCAAGCACCCCGACGGTTCCCGGGATATCATCCACTCACACTCGCACATTGACACCTGGAAGAGCATGGAGAAGCTGCTGGCGACCGGTAAGGTCAAGGCAATTGGTGTCTCCAACTACAGCAAGCGCTACCTTGAAGAGCTGCTTCCCCACGCCACGGTGATTCCCGCCGTCAACCAGATCGAGAACCACCCTTCTCTTCCTCAGCAGGAGATTGTCGACTTCTGCAAGGAGAAGGGTATTCACATCACTGCCTACAGCCCGCTGGGCAGCACTGGCAGCCCGCTCTTCACGGCCGAGCCTATTGTGAAGGTTGCAAAGGATAAGGGCGTCACTCCCGCCACCGTTCTTCTGAGCTGGCACAGTAAGTACCCGGTATGCTTCTCAGGAAGGTATTTTGCTGACGTTTTCTTCTCTCAAAGTTGCCCGTGGATCCTCCGTGCTCGCCAAATCAGTCACGCCTTCTCGCATTGAAGACAACCGCAACCTGGTCAAGCTGGATGATTCGGATCTGGCTACTATTGCCAAGTACACCGACGAGCTGGCTGCGAAGAAAGCATTCCAGCGATTCGTCTACCCGCCCTTTGGCATTGACTTTGGCTTCCCGGACAAGTCTTAGAGCTCCTTGTCCTGTTATGTTTGCCACATCAGTGGTGCCATAGAATGTGCTATGATCATGATATAGAGGCATTTGTACAGTTTGAAAAGGGGACCAAGAGCAATGACGACATGTAAATGACTTGATTCTGTATGATCTGCATGACACTTTGAAATGATATCTCCTACTTATTGTGATTGCCCAAGCCAATGTAAAGATTACCGTAGTTTCCGGTGATCCGTGTGATCCTCCGTGAAAGGTGTTTGAGTGTGAGGAAAGACGTGAAAGGATGCACATCACGAAAAGAGAAAGAGAACAAAACAAAACAAAACAGGCACTTCTCACCGCCAACAGTCACCGCCCAACTTTCTGCCTGAATTCCCCCGCATTTCTTCTCTTGAGCTTCTCCAACTCACTTCCTCTCTCTCTCTCTCTCTCTCTTCCTTTCTCTCAGTGTCCCGCCTCCTCCGCTTGTGTTTCGTTCCCCCCTTGCCCCCTTCCCCTCTACCCTCATCTCTCTTTCCAGAGGCCCCTACTCTCGCGCAACCCAGGGGGTGGGCGGGGTAGACTGCCGTCTCCGAGATCTCAGGGCTCGGAGACAGCGCCCAACCCGACCCACTCCCGACACAGCTCGACCTCTGTGGTCAACGTCTGTGGCCCTGGCGCGGTGCCTGCGAGGTATTCCCGGTACCCCAGCTCTCCATTTCCAGCAGAGCGTCCGGGACCGCCCTGCTGGGAGAGCAGAAGGAGAGCCTGCAGCCGTCGTGCCTCCCTTGCGCTGATCACCGCCTGGGCTAGCTCCACCGACAGCACGTTTCGTGCTGTCATAATTGTGAAGGTCAAACCAAGTTGTTCATACGGCAGGTTGATCAAAATAGCGGACGAGATGACAGCTTCCTTGGCTGGCTTCTGTTCGTGGACTGTTGAGAATGATCCAAACTTGACGTCGGACAACTTGGGCCTGGCCGTCACGGCGCTGGGAAAGGTTCTCAGAGACTCGGGGATTCGATCTGGCATCCCTGTGCTCTGTGCTCCGGCGACCAACGAAAACCCCTCAGTCTCCTTCACATACTTACAAACAAACTCCAACACTGCATTGATCACCATCGGCGCCCACATCTCCTGCAGCTCGCGAGCGATGTTCTGGTTGTGTACTTGCTCGTGGCCAGGTCCGGCGCCCGCTTCCAGATTGACGGTAAATTTGAGGATCTCAAGGCCGATGCAGAGAATAAGCTCGACCGTATCCCAATCGACAAGCTCCGCTATCATGGTGAAGCCCGCTTCGGCAACATTGTGCAGCTGAAAGAAGACGCCCGAAGTGGCATAGCATATGGCGAAATCGGCCATGGCTCCGTTGACGTGGAAGTTTAACTGGCCCCTGGCGTCTTGGGTATAACCGTATGCTGAAAGCGTTGAAGCCCTGAGTTGGTGGCGCGTCACGAGAGGATGGCCATAGAGATTCCACAACGCCAATTCAAATGCTTTGATCATCGCAAAATTCTCTCGCACGACGGCAAAGATTCGGTTACTGGAATGAAAGCAGGCAGCAGCCAGCGGACTTTGAGTGGCCACGACCTTGTGTACGGCAAATTCCATTGGCAGGAAGTTATCCGTCACTGACCGGAGCACAATAATGGAGTCGCAGTATTCATTGCGCAACAATTTGGCGAACAGATGAGAAGCAAGGGGCCCCATAAGGTCGGTTGGCCGGGCAGGCCTGCTGGCCAGAGGCATCGGTTTTTCTGCAGAGGCTATCTCAATCCTATTAGCCATCACGAAGAACTCCGAGCTCACAGGGAAACGTAACTCACCTTCCTTCCTATCATCAGTCTTGTCCCTTTCCTCGCCTTCTTCATCACCACATTTCTTCTCAGCCTTGTCTCTATTCTTGTGCTCGATGCTCTCCACTGTCTTGGCCTCGGGCTTATCCTCGGCCTGGCCTTCGCTCTCGTGGCTGGGCTCATGCTTGGCCGCGTCCACAGCCATGATCTCGGGCATTTCTTTAGCCTTGTCCCCAGGCTTTTCTTCAACATCGAGATCATCCATATTCTCGTCGTCGATTATCTTTTCACCCATTTCATCACTTATCTTGTCACACTTGCTGCCTTTCTTGGGCTTTTGATCATCATCACTTGAGACTTTCTCCGTGTCGCCCTCAGTCACTTGACTCAACTCCTCAAAACCAGAATCAGGCTTTTCCAATGTTTCGTCTTTGCTGTTATTCGAAACACCTTTTGAGCCATGGTTGTCAACTTGAGTATGGGGATTGAGATTGCTCGACTCTTTCCCGTTGTTTGCTCCTGAGCCTTTGTCCTCCGTGCTCGGGTCTTGGCCTTGGTCGCTTGAAGGCTTGTCCTGGTTGTTGTTCACGTCGTCATCGTCATAGGTGGTGAGATCAGGGATAGACACGCAATGACAGCAATCTCCCAGATGATGCAGGCAACAGCACGACCAACGAGGGGGACACGAACAATTCTTTGGATCTCTATGCACACAGCATCGGGGGTCAAACTTACACGCCACACGTCTATGTGTGTGGCATACAAACGGATCGGAACCATTGTTTGCGACAGACGATGGTTCATTCTTCACCCTCTCCTCATCACGACGAACGCTCATTTCACGGATCGTGGTACTTTCAGATGAGGCACCGATCTCTTTCTCGACATCCCCGATCGATTCAGATCCATAACCCAACTGCGAACCCGATCCCAGACCCTGACTCAAATCAATAACCACGCGATCGACAGGCGTTTCACCATGAACGATAAACGGAGATGCCACGGCATCATTATCTTCCAAAACGTCCCCCTTATCAGCAACATCGTTTGAAGAAAGAGATTCAACCCGAAGCCCGTCGACCTTCTCATCATCGACGCCACCGGTCTGCTGCGACGAGGCTGTCCCGGTAGTCTTCTTATTATTTTTCTTCTTATTCGACTTCTTGTTCTTCTTCGCCTTGCGCCGCTCAGCAGTGCCATCATACTGCGGAGGCAGGGGCTGAGGCAGGGGCGTCATGACCAGCGAGTCAGGAGAGCAGGCCCTTCGCAAGTGCGCCATTTCGCCTGGGAAGTAAGACACGCGCGAGATATTGAAGTATGAGTCAAATGAGTCAACGGAGCGGGGTAGTTCGGCGGTGCAGAAGGTATCTCTTCTGCCTCTGCCCATGCTCTGTTGGAGGGCTGATGATCTGGACGATTTGAATCTGTTGTGACTAGTCAGAAAGAAAGAACGAAAGAAAGAAAGACAGTGGTTATTCTGAAACCGGATAACTCGTCGAAACGACGGCCCAGTTAAGAGAGTTCAGTCGACTTACCACGAAAACTGACTTGACGCGGATAATCAGGAGGGAAGAAACTGATCTCGAACTCGAGACTCGACACTGAAGACTGAATCGGACTCTCAAACCGAGCCGATGCCTTTATGAAGATTAGAAGCAAAGCTCACTCACAAGAGAGTTGAAGACGGATGGAACGAAAGCAAGGCAAAGTGAATCTTCCCAGGATGGTCGACTGACATACAGAACCAGAAGCAAACAGCGCACAGAAGAACTTCCAAAGAAACCTTAAAGCGAAGCAAGCTTCACAGAAGGAATGTTTGATATCTGTATGGACAGATCTAATAAAATGGAAATGGAAATGAATATGGACAGGAAGCGAAGAAAAGAGACTGACAGAGGGAGAGACAGACGGATGAATGAATGAATGTATGTACACAAGAAAAAACAGAGAGAGAAGTAGGCAGACAGAAACCTCCCACCCCTCCATAGATGTGACGGTCTACAAAGGAGCTTAGTAAAAGATAAGTTTGTTTATGACTTGTAATCAAGCAATTTTCTTATAAAAAGAAAAGAAATTATTTGATAAAAGATTTTAAAGCTTTTATATATTAATAGGATCTAATTAAATGTCACGACCCAGCACATGACATGACTGATTGCCTATCTAGAAAAGCCTTAGAAAAGTTTTCAATTAAACAAAGAATGTTTTAGTATGCTTAAATTTTTTTTTAGTATTTTTGAAAATAATTCTAAATAAAAAATAAAAGATTTTTATATCTAATTAGTGTGACAGTCTACAAAGGAGCCTAGTAAAAGACAAGTTTGTTTATGACTTGTAGTCAAGCAATTTTTCTATAAAGAGGAAAGAGACTATCTAACAAGGGATTCTAGGATCCTTATATGCTAATGAGACCCAACTGGATACAGAAATCTTTTAGTTTTTGCTTAAAATTGTTTACAAAGAACGTTGAGGCCTTCTTCTAGAGTTACCAGAACAATCTCTTGCTTGATCGGGACTTTCTCTGAGGCTCTTCTAGACAGGCAGTCAGTCAGATTATGTGCCAGATCATGACGATTAGATCTTGTTAATATATAAAGATTTAAAAATTTTTTTATTAAATGGTTCTTTTTTTCTTTATAAAATTTTTTTTCAATTACAAGTTATATGTGATAGTCTACAAAGGAGCCTAGACTAGAGTTGGGTTCGGTGCGGGTTCGGGCGGGGATTGCCTATTTAGGGCCCGCCCGCAGCGGATTTCGGGTATAAAAATTGAAACCCGCACCGCAGAGGGTTCGGTGCGGGTTCGGTGCGGATTTTGCCAAAAAACCCACACGCTAGTCTATTTTGTTCTAGCTTAGAGTTAAGTCCTAGCCCTAGGCCGAAATAGACTAGTTTCAAGGCGGTTTCGGGGCGATTTGAGACAGAATATTAAACTTTATTTTAATGTTTTGGTATTTCAAAAAATGAAATTTTCGACTTTTCGCTTAAATAAATTAATAAAAAATATATAGAAATTATATATATATATATTCTCTATGTATTTATGTATATATATATATTATTTTTCCATATTTTTTAATAATTTATTTAAACAAAAAATTGAAATTTTCATTTTTTTGCAATCAAATTTATTAAATGCGGATAATTTTATATATATTTGCAATACTACTTTCTAATCATGGTTTGATGAAAGTTTAAAATGCAATTTTTTGCTTAAATAAATAATTATTAAATTTAAATTAAATTTAAAATATATATAAATATATAAAGAATATATATATTATTTTTATATATTTTTTACTAATTTATTTAAGCGAAAAACTAAATTGCGAATTTTGCAGATTTAATCGCTGCGAGTAATCCGCTGGCCCGCAGCAAACGATTACCCGCGGATACTCACAAGTCCAAAAAATATCCCCGCAACCCGCTGCGGGTTCTGAACCCTCGCCCCGAACCCGCCCCGCTGCGGTGCGGTGCGGGTTCGGGGAATGGGGAATGGGGATTTTGGCCAAGTCTATGCATACTAAAGTAATTTTTTATTTAATTAAAAACTTCTTTAAAACCCTTTTAAATAGATAATTACTTATAATATAAATAAATTGTAATAATATCTCTTTTTTAAAAAAAATTAGTTTTATAATTTTATAATTTATTAAACTAATAAATTATTATTATTATATTTATTTAAAAATTTATTATTAATTATTGTAATAAGTCAGTTGTCTAATTGTTATAATAATTTTAGTTTATTTGAATATTAATTATAAAATTTTTGTAATTTAAATAACATATTGTAAAAATTAAAAACAAAATATTATATAAAATTTAGTAAATAATCTCTTATTAAATGTAATAATATAGTTTTTTATTATATAATTATAAAATAAATTTTTTTTAATTATTTATTTAAATTCTTTTTGAAGTTCGATTAGTAATTGAAAATTTTAAAACTAATTAATTATAAATAAAAAGTTAATTACTTGTTAAAATTTTTTGAATATAAATATTGTAAAATGATTCTGGTGCATGCCTGGTCATGGAGCCACATTGTTCCGAGTCGTTCCTTTTCCGAATATTTCATGTATTTAGTTCAGCTAGTTCCGCACCTATCGTAAATGAATTATACACTTCTTTTTCTTTCTTTTTATTCACTATGTTGACCGTAAGATCCTTGACAAATCTTTTATATAATGATATTATATTGATATAATCTTCATTTTGTATTGTATTTTTTCTATTATTATAATACAATGTTTAATTCGATTTTTTTTACATTAATAATTAACACAGAAAAGCTTTCATTTTTTTATTAAAATTATGAAAATGAACAATTTCATTAAAATGAATGCAATAAAAAAGATATAGAAAGATCGAATTCAAAAATGTAATATATTTGATCAAAAAAAACAATACAAAATTATATAAATAATCAATCATTTACACAAATTGAACATATAATTTTTAACAACATTTGTTAATTTAAAAAATAATACAATAAAATATCACATTTTTAATTATAAATTATTGATCAAATTATATCGTCAGAATTATTGCTATATTTGTATAAAAAATGTAATAATTATCAAAAAATAAAAAAGAATTTATAGAAATTATTAAATATATTGATAACATTATAACAAATAAAAAATTAATTATTTTAATATTCATATTTATACTTAATATATCAAATGCATTCATTTTTAGTAATAAAAATGTTATTTAATTTCTCAAACAATTTAAACAAATATATATAAATCACAAGATCACAAACATCGGAAAAATTGTAGGAATTTGGGGTGCCAGGGGTAGGCTACCGAAGTGGAAGAAAAATGAATGAATTATTGAAGCTTGCTTGAATGCTAACTAGGGGATAGAAAGGCCCTTTATATCTTCAATATCACGTGGTCTTCATGGCCGATTTCATGGCAAATACCGCTTATTTTCATGGAACCTTCCGCTTCATATAAAGGTTTTCGGAACTTGCCTTTAGCGAGGGTTTGGCGGATTGCTCGAAGCACCTGATTCTTCTACAAAAATCATTGAACAAATTTATAAATATATAAAAATTTGAATTAAAAAATAAATAAAATTATTGAATAATTATAAAAACAAAAATTAAAATGAGTTTTAAAAAAATATGAAACAACATATACATTTATATGAATATTTTAAAATATATATCAAACAATTAAAAAATGAAACAATTAAATTAAACGATATATTCAAAAATATGTAACGATCATGATTCAAATAAAAAAAAACATTGAATCTTTGAACATAAAACAAATGATTTTTTGTAAGATTTTTATTTTTATTTATAAAAGAAATTGAACAAAAAAATCATCAAAAATCCATTTAAAAAATTTGACATATACATATTTGAAGAATTCACAAAAACAATGTTAATAATTGTTCAAAATAAAAAACAAAATAACAAATTATTAAATATCATTTATAATATTTTAATAATCGACAATCTAACATAAAATTATAAAACATTTGATTTTTTTAATTTTATGAAATACAAAATGACTAAAAAAATGAATATTGACAAAATTTATAATAAAATAAAAAAATTTATTGAAATTTTTAAAACAATGATTTTATCATTGAAAATAATTATAAATCAAAACAATTATTGATAATTTGATAATATCAATTTATTAACTGTAAATGCAAATACAATAAAATAAACAAATATCAACAATGTGATTTATAATAATATATGGTTTTATGATGATATTTCAAATTATAAATTAAAAACATGTTTAATATAAAAAAAATAAAAAAAATCTTTATTATAAAGATTTTATCACGAAAACGATCATAAAAAATGATTTAAAAAAACCAAAAATTTTTAAAATGACATGAAAAAATCATTAAATTGATAATTTTTCAATTATCAAATTATAAAAATATGATTATTAACAACATCAACAAAAATATAAATAATGAACACAAAATCAACATGTTTGTAATTAAACAACGAGTTAACAAAAAAATTATAAAAAATAAATTATTTATCATTTACATTTTTCAATATAAAAAATATGATTTTTCAACAACATTTAATGAAAATAAAAACAACATTATTATGAAAAAAATGAATGTTGATAAATGAATAATGAAAACAAAATTTTTAAAATATTGACAAAGAAATCAATTTAAAATATTAAAAATTCAATTAATGAAAAAATATTATAAAAAAAATATTTAATCAAAAAATCAAAAATATTATAATTGAAAAATTCATTAATATAACATTATAATTGCATAAAACATTCTTTTAAATATATAAATTTTTAGATTCTTTTAATAATTATAAAAACATTATTAAAATTACATTTTCAAACATTGCAAATCTTCAATCTATATTAATGAAACAAGTAATATTTATTTACACAAAAAAATGTTCAAAACAATCGTTATATTTAAAAGATTCAAAATGAAAACATTATTAAATATAAGATTCAAATTAAATATGATAAATTTGAAATTAATAAATCATTTATAATTATTAATAAAAATTAATTCACAATTAACTATTGTTACAACAAATAAAAAGAAAAAAACATGTTTTAAATGTATGACGGACTTGCTCATTTAAATTAATAATTTTTTGATAAAAACATTGATATTTGTGATAAAATTAATAAAAAATTTCATTTTAAATACAAACCAAATTTGATATACAAACAACACAAAATAAAAAGATATAATATTGATTTTATTTATTGAATGAATCACATAAAATTAAAATAATATTTTGAAATTCTCATGATAAAATTTAATATAGAAAAAATATTTGATCAAAATCATTTTTAAATGTTTAAACGATCATTTCTTTGAATGAATGTGTAAGGAACATAAACCATTGAACGTAGGTATGTATTAGCAAAGAATAAGCTGCATGGGATGTAGTAGCTGGATATGGGCAGAAGCCTTTATTTATAATATTGTCTACTATCAACATAATTGCCAGAAATCGAGAGATTTTTAACGAAAAGTTTCATATGAAAAGATTTTATCGACAAGTTCATAAAAATATATCAAAAAATTTTTGACATTATTTTTTTTAATTGGAAATGTAAGATTTCTTAAACGCGAACACAAAACAATAAAAAAATGTTTAAAATAAATAAAAAAACTAGCCAGTTAAAAAGACCGTAAAAATAAAAAAACCAAAAACATATGATAATAACGACAATTTATCAAAATAACGAACGTAAAAATCCAAAATAAAATCTACAAAATGTTTAAAGTTCCGTCAAAATTATCATGAGAAATTTGACATTTGAAAGCATTTTGATTAAATAATTAAAGTCAACGATGAAGCGCCGAAAATTATGTATAAATAATGTAAGAAAGTGTTTAATTATTTATAATAACATGAAAATGACATTATAATAATAATCAAACATTTAAAAGAGATTGGATATCATAGTCAAAATAGATCTAATATTAAACAATTTTTTCAAAAAATAATATTCTTTTATGTTACTAAAAATCATTTCATTAATATCTTTTTTTTATTTAATCATATCTTTTTTAAATAATTTTAATTTCATTCAAAAAACCTGAAAAACAAATTTATTTCATTTTATTATTGATTCTCGACTATCATTTTAAATTTTTGAATATTTTGATTTTTATTATTTAATTTATATGATTTTTTATATTTCAAGATATTCATAAATCTCATTTTCAAAAACAATTCGACATTAATTTCAAGACATTATCAAACATTAAAATAATATTTTTCAAAAATTATCAAAAAATGAAAAATTATCAATAGCCTTAAACTGCTGGACATTTTTTTTAATAAATATTTATAACAATTATTGACTATTTTTTTAACAAAAATTAAAATTATTAAAAAATATTTTTTGATTTTGAACTGTTACATGAGACATATTCAAGAATCAATTGTAGCATCATTTTTTTAAATCATTTTAAAAACATCAAATCACAAATAAAATATTTGCAATTATTATTGATAATGCATCAAACAATAATATTATATTATCAAATATTTAAGATTTTATTTAATCTTTTAAAATTGACAATTATATTATAATTATCAAGATTTCTTGTCTCGTTCATGTTATTCAACTTAATTTTAAACAATTTTTCAGACAAATAAAAACAAATTCGAAAAATGACATAGCTGAAACGTAATGATTTAAAATATAAAATTAATTAATTCGCTCAAAACAACAAAAACGAAAGATCATTAATATATTTAATAAAATCAATTTATAATTCTCATATAATAAAAGTTTATTTATTTATTTAATTATATATAAATACAAAATTTAATTATTTTTATCAACGCAAGTTTTTAACGTCTAAAATTATTTTGCAAAGTTCAAACTACATCAACATTCTTTATGTCAATTTAAAACGTTAAAATACACTGAAATTTGATCTTTTTTATATTTTAACATACAAAACATTTATAATTTATGTTTAATAAGTTTTATATTAAATATGAACATTCGCATTTAAAACTTAATCAAAAACAATGATATTAGATCGATTATTTTTTTTATATTATTTAATCTTTTTTTCAATTTATGAATATATATTTAAAGATAAAGAATATTACAATATATTTTATTTTTAATATTTATAACAAATTTTTTGATCATTTTGAAAGATCTATTAATTAATTTAAACATAAAAAGATAGTTTGAAAAAAAACGATATTAAACACACTTCATGTAACAAAAACAAAGTTTTCTTAATATCATAACAAAATAAATAACATTTTTAACGACTTTTTATTATTAAAACAATATTTATATTGTAAAACAAACTTCAATTTTTTTTTTAAAAAAAGATTGAAACAACAAATGATATAATCGATATTGTTAAAACTTTATAACTTATTTCAAATCTTATAAATAATATTTATTATAAAATCAGATATTATTAGAAACTTATATATTCACAATACAAATTTTAAAATTTGATTTTGAACAAATGTTTAAAAAATCTGAATTTTAATAAATAAATCTAATTAAACAAAACAAATTTACAAGATACTTTGATTCTGATCAATATTATTTTAATTATTTATATATTATTAACAAAGTAATTATTTGAACTTTTCAAAAAAAATATTAATATAAATTTTTTGCATTCGTAAATTTCGCATATAATATTTGTCAAGGTGCGGGCTGGCGGGGGTGGTAGAGCTGATGCCAGGCAGGCAGGTAGGCTAATAGCTCACGGTATCTCTGAATTGCTACAGGGTCAAGCTATATACAGGCTAATAAACAAGACGTAGCTCAAAGAGCTAGAACAGGATCTTCAAATAAACGGGAAGATATGCAGATCCCGGAACGGATAATATGGTCTTTCGGGCCATAGTTAGAAGGTGTCTCAGGTATCAAAATCTGCATCATGACAGTACGCCTCCTTTTTATGGCCGAGTTCCGTGAGGCCGAAAGAAACCAGACTTATCAGGATACCGGCAATGATAATTTTGAACAATTTGTTCTGTGTGTTCAAGATATTCAGCAGACTCAGCAATAAGATCCATATATCCGATCCATTTGACAACATAGATCAGGCGGCGGTCGCGGCCGCGGTAGTCCTAAAACGAATCAAAGATATTTTCGACTTCCCATTTCTTCAGTCCATTGACTTCCACGTGTGATGGCGGGGGATGATGTTGACTAGATAGAGGTTTTGAGCAGACAAAAATAAGTAGACTAATATTAAATATAGGATGTATTTTCATGTTGGACGGGAGTTTCAGGCGATAAACATGCGAGTTAATAACTTTTTCAATACGGTATGGGCCTAAGGTATTCCAATCCAGCTTTTTGTTAGATTGTAAAGTTTTGATATGGCGAACATCTAGTTATATTAATTGATTTTTCTTGAATCTTCGAGCGGGACGGCGTCGTTTATTAGTTTGTTCAATGTAATGGATCTGAGTTGATAACATTTCTGCATAAACAAATTCTGTAATAATTTGCATTCGGATAACAAATTGTTCTATATCTCAAACAGTAGGTTGATTGCGATTATAATGATTCTTGATAAATATTGATTCAAATCTTATACGAGAGTGGAATCCATAATTCGCAAAAAAGAGGGTTGTTTTGATAGACTCAGAATGCGTGGCATTTAGAACAAATTCAGTTAAGAAAAGCCAGGTACTCCAATCTTCTTGCAGATAATTCACATAAGTTCGCAAATATTATTCTAATATGACATTCACACGCTCAGTCTGTCGGTCTCAGGATGATAGACAGTTAATAATTTGTTGATAATATCCAGATATTTGATCAGATGTTTCCAGAATTAAACAATAAATTGAGAATCTCTATCGGACAGGATCGATTGAAGTAATCCATGTAATTTTCATACATGCTGCATGTACATCGCGGCTACAGCTGGGACATTGACAGTTGAATTGCATGAAATTAGATGTTTCATCTTAGTCAGACGATCTATAATAACTAGAATTGCGTCGTAATTCTTGTTTTCAGGCAGGTGCGTGATAAAATCCATAGAAATATCTTTCTAAACACGTTTAAATACAGGTAAAGGCTTCAGAATACCTTGTTTCGCTTTACGGGATAAGATTATGCGATAACAGATGTGACAGTTTATTGTTCATTAAATCATGTATTTATACATGTTGGGCCAGTAGTAATCTCGAGACAAAAGTTCGTATATTTGAGTTCTTCTTGGATATCCGGACGCAGATTTGTTATGGACCAAGCGAATTAAATCTGTTTTTATTTGATCATTGTTAGAGATCCATAAACAGTTCTCATAGAATAGAAAACTATCTTTTCGTTTGTAGGCAGTCAGAGTGACTTTTGAATGATGATCTTTATTTGTAGTCAAAATCTTTAAGACATTTTGAATCTCTTTATCTTTTTCATAGGCTTCACATAGGCGGGATTGTATTTCAGAAAGTAGTTGCAAACTTTGTTCATCTTCAAAAGTAACAGTTCTTCGAGTTCGGGTTCTAGTAATAGAGGTTAATCGATCAAAAATCTCACCTGCGTGCGAGATTTCGAGGTTCTCAGATGAGTTAACTGGTTCAGGCGGGTTTGTTGATTTAGACAGGCTAGTTGATTTAGGCTGGTTGGTTGATTCAGGCTGGTTGGTTGATTCAGGCGAGTTGATTGATTCGGGCGGGCTGGTTTGTTTAATCAGGTTAGGCAAATCAAGATTTTCACGTTTTAGAACAGTTTGGCTTTGATGTAGTAAACGCTCATCTCTCTCTTTGAGGAGATCTTCTGATCTTTTGATCAGGCTATCAGATTTTATTCTGTATTTCTCAGGTCGATAAACAATTTTAAAGTTAAAATGAGACAAAAATTTAGATCAACGGGCTTGACGGCGGTTTAAGAGCTTTATCGACATAAAATATTCCAGATTGCGATAATCAGAAATAATTTGAATGAATGAAAAAGTCTTTTCGAACTCGAGGCGCCATTCTTCAAAATATTGAACAATAACGAATAATTTTTTGTTATAAATTTCATAATTGCATTCAGCCGAAGAATGTTTCTTTGAAAAGAACGCAATAAAATGTAATATTTTGTCATTTTTGTATTGAGATAAGATTCTAGCAAACATGTAGTCAGAGGCATCAGTTTTCAAAATAACGTTATGGGTTTAGTCAAATGGTTGCAAGATTGGGACATCAGTGAAAGTTCTCTTTAGATCATTTAAAGCTTTTTGACAGATAGATGTCCATTCTCACGGAGTATTTTTTTGAGTCAGGGTAATAAGCGGGACAGTAAGTTTTGAAAAATCTTTAATAAACCGGCAATAGAAATTGTCAAATCTCAAAAATGCTTGTACATCTGTTACACAAATAAAGATGGGTCAATTAACAACTGTGTCAATTTTTACAGGGTCCATTCGGATGCCTTTCCGGCCGATAATCAGATTCAAGAACTTAGTTTCGGAAACTGCGAATTCGCATTTAAAAAGCTTTGCATACAAGTCAACGTCCCGTAACTTCTGAAGAATTAGACGGACATGTTTTATATGTTCGGAATGGATGCGGCTATAGATCAGAATATTGTTCAAGTAAGCAGTACAAAAAACATTAAGGTAATCTCGCAAGATATCGTTTATATATCGCTGGAATGTTCCGGGGATCTTTGTTAGTCCAAAAAACATCACTAAAGACTCATATAGATTTAAACAGATTCGAAAAACAGTCAACCATTCCTGTCCATTTTTAACACGGAAATTGTTAAACGCGCTAATAATATCGATCTTGGTAAAGTAACACATGCTTTTGAGGTTGTTTAGGGTCTCTTTTACAAGGGATAGTGGATATCGATCTTTGATAGTAATTGCATTTAGAGTTCGATAATCGATATAGAAGCGCAAATCTCCGTCTGGTTTTTTCACGAACAGGATTGGAAATGCAGCAGGTGAAGAACTTGAATGAATAAATTTCTTTTTTAGGTTCTTTAACAGTCATTCTCGAAGCACTGAGAGTTTCTTTCGAAACATATTGTAGAATGATCCAAACGGAAATCTTTTTTCTGATTCAAGGATAATTGTATGATTGTAATCTTGATGTGAGGAAAGTTTTTCCGCTTCTTTTGGAGAAAAGATATCTGCAAAGTCTTTAAATTCATTTGGGAATTTAGATTCAGATAGTTCAGGAGTAATTTGAACTGCTTCATCAATTTGTTCAACTGTTAAAGTATAGACTTTATTTTCTCTGCGGGCGTACGCAGCGCAGGCAATTAATGAGACTATTTGAAAGTCTTAGTTTCTTAGAGATTTGGGAGCCTTCAGATTCGTGGGTTTGGCTCGAGCAGAAATATCATGCAGGATTTGGATCTTAGCAGATTGGGCTGGAATATTACAATGTTTCTGGCAATATGAGCTGGAAATTGAAGAATATGTTTTGCAAAGTTCATGCGGAGATTATGAATCTTTAGTCATGGTAAATCAATAATAATAGGAAAATGTGCTAGCTGAGTAATTAAAAATGGGACATCCTTTTCGACATGATCATGAATCTTCAAAATCATGCGGATATAATAGATAATAACGCCAGCTTCATTTTCACGGTCATCAAAACCCACTATAGGCTTAAATTTGTTTAAGGGGTACAGAATCAGATGATGGACTTCGGTCTAGTTCTTATTTATAATACGGGATATAGAATAGTCAATATCAAATATAGCGTAGATAGCAATTTCGTTTTATTTAGGATTCAGAGTAATAAGAATAATCAATAAATCAGTTTTTTGGAGTTCTTTCTCGATTAAAAGTCTTTTAATAACAGTTTCAGATATTCGATATATTTGTGCAAGAGAGTCCGTCTGGCTGTGGCTTAAACCAGGTTAATTCTTTTTAACTGTTCGCTCGGGTCTGGAAAGTATAGTCGTTCCGGCTGGAGCATAGCGCGGGATTGGGGGGCCTGGATTGAAAAAGATATAGACAGGTTTTGAGACATAGAATACAATACAGAGACAGGTGATCATTTTTTAGAGGGCGAAGCAGTCCTAGAAGGCGAGACAAAACGGGCAGTATAGTTGATCTAATAAGTGCGATTATCGGGCTCGGAACAATCCTTAATAAGGTGTTGGCTAAAACCGCAACAAAAGCATTCATTCTGTTTTTTGCGGGTTGAATCACGGGATCTAAAAAACAAGCAATGTGTGGAAGAGAGGTCCATAGCATCAGGATCAGAGATAGCTAAAACAGGTTTAAATGTTTCAATAACGGCATTCCAGAGTAAACTTCTGGGATTTTTGGTGATAAGATGACACGAGGAGCTTTGAATATCGGGGGTCGGTCTTCAAGGTTGATTTTAGATATATTGTTTGCGGCGGTTTTCGAGCTTCTGTAAAAAAATAACAAGATCGATATAGTTGCCAGTAAAAAGTTCTTGATGCATTATTATGTTTTTCAATTCTTGATTTACAGCTTTCTCAAAAAGTGTAGAGAGACTATCTTTAGCAATTTTTTTCTTCATAACAAGGCGTTGAAATTCAACAAAGAAAACAAAAAATTCTTGATTCTTTTGCTGTAAGCTATAGAGAGCAGTTCGAGCATTATGAACGCGATTTGGATCATTATAGGCTCGATCCAGTATCTTTAAGATATTGATATAGTCATTCAATTGGCAGATCCTGTCTTTGATGTACGGTAAGATCTGGGCATAGAATAGTTTTTTCAAACGATTGAAAACGTAAGCTATGCGGGTTTGGGGTGTCGGGAAACGGTCGTGGTTAACAGTCATTTTTTTTTTAATCTGGAAGATAAAATGACGGAGATCTAATCGGGTATTTTCAAATTTATCGGGATTGGGCAGGCGTTCGGAAAGATAAGCAGAGACAGAAAATCTGAAATTGATTGATGTAAACGTTTTCGTTAAAGTGATCGGGGATTTTTCAACGAATGGTTCAAGGGTTTGAATCAGAATGCTAATTATCGGTGTAATTATTTGGGTAGTCTGGTTTTGTTCCTTTATAGCTTGATCTCTTTCTTTAAAAGCCATATTACGAGCACTTATGGCTTCAATCAGCTGATGGGTTATCTTCATTTCTTTTTGCTAGAATTGTTCAGTCTGAAAAGCTAGCAATAATTCCTTTTTACTGAGGTTCTGGCTGGCATCTATTGCATAAGAGTGAATCTTTTTGCAGTAGTTATACCATTCTGAAGCATGTTCAGCAATATGCTGGGCTAATTCTTCTGGGTTGTTCGGGAAAGACGGGGGATTCGGGATAGCTGTCATTTTCGGGCGGACATCAGCTCTAAGGATGGGAGCTACGTAATGTCAAGGTGCGGGCTGGCGGGGGTGGTAGAGCTGATGGCAGGCAGGCAGGTAAGCTAATAGTTCACGGTATCTCTGAATTGCTACAGGATCAAGCTATATATAGGCTAATAGACAAGATGTAGCTCGAAGAGCTAGAACAGGATCTTCAAGCAAGCGGGAAGATATGCAGATCCCGGAACGGATAATATGGCCTTCCGGGCCATAGTTAGAAGGTGCCTCAGGCATCAAGATCTGCACCGTGACAATATTTTCATAATTTTTACTACAAATGCAGACATTGAACGTTTTTCTAATTTTATTTAAAATGTTTATCATTATTGTTAAGATTCATTAAAATTCAAAATGATTTAAAAATTTATGATATATAGATTTATAACATAATTTAAAATCGAAAATGAAAATCTTGTTTTTAAAAAAGATTATTTTATAAGTGAAGAAATCGAAACAAAAAAAAATTTTCAATTACTATAAGATATTGATTCTATTAATGACAACAAAAAAAACATAAAAATCACATAAAAATAAAATATTATTTAAAATTTTTTTTTTAAAATTTTATTATTTGACGATAAAGCTACAAATTTTTTTTAAAAATTTAATAATAAATTTTAAATAAAAATCAAAAGCAAAAATGAGATAATGATTAATTTATTAAATATTAATTATAAAATTAATTTTTATTTTAATTTATTTAATATCCGAAAAATCTTGAATCTTAATTAATTAATAATTATATATGAAATATTTAAAATTACAATTCAAATATACACAAAATATGCAAATCATAGATTTTCATCTGTTTGCATTGTTTAATTATCCGTGGATATCCAAAAATTATCCACGGGTATTATCCAGTTACCCACTATCCACACGCGGGTAGACGAACTCTACCCATTACCCGCCAAGAAACGGATAATGGGTACCCCGTTTGGGTAGACCCGCGGGTCGTGGCGAGGTCTAATTAAATTTACATTTGAAAAGAATTCCACAAAATTGCGATTTCTACTACAATAACTATAATAGATTGTTCATGAATGGGATAGGTCTTTAACAACATGATACTAACTATTATCATTGGTGCATAGACTGCAAAAAAAACTTTTCATCAATCAACAAAGCCCAATCATACCGTGCAGGCTATCACGGAGGCTATTAAATTAATAATTTTCTGCTGGGTCTCAAGGGACAATTGAAGGAGTACAAACTTATCTTTTGATCTTTGGTACTGCCAATTTTCATGTATTTTCAGATTGTCGTTGCGAGGATTTGAATTTTGTATCAGTGCTGAGAGCTCACCGAGCATCTTGTATCACCAAATATGAGTTATTTTAACTGTATCTACCCCCTGATTGCTACATATGATTCCGTTTGATAAAACAACTTTCTTTGGATCTGTGGTAATTATTCAACTAACTCAACAAACATCCGACAAAGTCACTCGTCAAGTGAATGTGTTCCCAGTTTGGACAAGCGTGGCTTCCGAGCTTCGGTCTCGAGTAGGAGTTTATTTGTGCTTGAAGGATTCTCCTACTGATGCCCGAGGCCAGTGTTATCACGCTAAACTGAGAAGGGGGGGGATTCAACGGATTCAGCTTCTGTCGTTATGTGTAATTCGTCATCATTCTGTCCAATTTCCAGGACCATTTGCTTTCCAAGATAGTTCACATCTTCATGGGTTACCATGTCGATCTTGCCATCGCGATTATCATCGTCAAATTTATCTGTAGTTTTAATTTCATCATAGACAAGATTGTCTTCAACTTCGTTTTCTGGCACAGAACTTGCAGTCGAGGCACTGATTGCTGGCAGCTCGCACCGTAAGACAGATAATTTCGAGAGTAGGCCAGCACCATGGTTTTCGCAAGGAATTTATCAAACTCTGAGGTGTTGTCGAATCCCTTGAAAAACTCCTCCTGTTGAAATATTTCATCGTCTGCATCAAAGGCTGCCAAAATGTTTGCGGTGAGATAATCAGAATATCAATCGTTTTTTGTAGCCATTGGTAAAGTTTTTCGGGCCAGTGAAATGATCTCAAATATAGTGATGTTTCGATCAAATGGTGCTATGTATTGTTTTGCAAGATCCTCCAGTCCACTCAGTCGATATGTTACGGCTGCACAATAAGTAAGAACGCTCCTGGTGTATTCCCTCGTTCGTTTAGGTTGATCATGGTCAGACGGTATCTTTACGGTCTGAAAGTTCCCAATATAAAAGAAATGCATAAAAGTGTGCCCGATATCTTCATTCACATCCAAAAGCGTAATAATTGTAAGATCGACCTCTTCCCGCATGCTGAAATCATGATAGTACGACCGTGAGGTAGTCTATAATCGAGTTCATAGAGCCGGGAATTTATCGATAAGAGGCCTGGGGATAGTATAACGCTTCTTGGTGAGACCGATCATAACTGTTACCGGCAGGCCCTCGTACGGACTTATAGTGCCAGACAATTAGTCCCAATGCAGTTTACATTAAAGTGATAAGGATACCTACCAGTATTCAGATTGGGAGTATTCCTTGATATCAGAGTCGGTCATAGATGTAGGTTCGACAATTGCATCGTCTGCCGGCGCAGTTGCGGCTGTTTCATACTCATCCAAAGGTGCAGTTGCCACCATTTCGTCTTCCGCTGGTGCCACTTCGGCCTCTCCCTGATTTTTGTAAATCTTGTTCGTTTTTATCTTATTTGACTTGCCCTTTTTACCTTTCTTCATGGTTCCGTTTCCAGGCTGAGAATGAAGCGAGCAATACACAAATCAGTCTGCGATTGAGATGGAACATCTGCTCGGAGCCTTTTATGATTAATCGAGGCGGTTCGTCAAAGCGGGGTTATCTGCAGGTGTGACGTGTTGACTGTACTTCTACCAATCGTAATCATCATCATACGCACGCTCGATTTTCTTGGGTTCAGCATGGTTCGACGATGACAACAGCTTTGTGCTTTTCTATATTAGAAAGTTGTTAAGATGCCACGCTGGGAAGAGCCACTTTTCAATCAAACTGTTGTCAATAAGACCATTGTGAAAGGAGAATAAGATCAAAGAGGTTCATAGCAATCAGATAAAGGCCTTCGAGATGGAAAGAACTGGCCCTGGGCTCTATAGTATCGTCGGGGTGAGTGTTTTACGGAGTAGCCATGCTTGGACAAAGTCTACTGATCTAAATGGCGAAGAACTGTCGCCACTGCGTAAGGCAGCTCTACCAATGGTACTCTTTCAAGAGTTAGTATAGTATTTCTGAGAAAAGCCCTAGCGCATCAACACATAGGCTCATAACTTAGCCTTGACCCATGCTATGCCAGCACTTCCCGCAATCATTGCAGCACCTCCCAACTGCGTAACCCCGTTCACAACCGCTAGGCCATATCCCCCTGTGCCAGCGCTCTGCGCCAGAGCAATCGCACTCCCGGGTACAATATTCCCGATTGAACTATGGAAGGCTGCAGCTGAAGACCCTGTATTTCGTACGCATAAAGTTACTAACTCCCAGAAGTTCAAGAGCCAGAGCCTATCTTATTGGCTCCCCTGAGATACTGGGCATACCTGCTTGTATACCTTCCGCCGTGAACCCTATAGCCGACAGTGCTGGGGCTGTTGCGCAGCCGGGGGCAGCCAGAAGAGCAACGCCAGTAAGGCCGGCAACTGCACAGGTGGCTAGAGTCGGGTTTTCAACACCCCAGCTAGCTGCCTGCCAGTTATTGCGATGATGGTCAGAACTGCCTCGTTGCACGTCAAAGATGTGTACCAACCTGAGCTGTCAGCTTTGCAGACTTTTCAAAGGCAGGATTGCCGTAAGCTTTGGCAAGCCTCTCGCCTTCCAATCCCGCTCGCATGATTCTAAAGCCCCCAGCGACCACACCCTCAGTAAAGAAACTTTGGGCAGACATAATGCAGCGTTTAGTCAGTCTGGTGTTCAATAAGACTAGACGAAGCCGTCATGTGTAGGTATCAATGATTAGCAGAGAAGAATCAAGTGAAGCTGGGGATGTGGGGAGATTCTAGATTTGGGACCTTCGTTTCGGATGGCATGTTCGGAAGTGGGCCTTCGTTTCTTGCGAGTATCCAATGAAATCGCAGCAGCGTCGAGGCTGCACCTGAATGCCCCGCTTGCTCCCCAGAACAGCTTTGTTCTTAAGATCGAGGCTGCTCACGAGAAGTCGAACTGCGTAACCAAACGTCAGGATACCGGCAACAGAATATTTGAGTCAATCCCAATTTATTATGTATTATCAATTCCATGTGCTTGCGCGGTTTACGCTCTAATACGAGATCAAAAAGCTACCTGTATTGGGATGGCAACAAACAGAACAGTTATGTGTTTTCAACAATCATGTGAAGGCATGATGTAGATAAGCTGTGGACGCTTTTCGTAATAGCGATCAAATATGAACTTTAACAATGAAAGATAGTCTATCAAAATGTAAATTAGTAAGAATCTTAAAAATATTCATATATATTATTACATTTAGCACATTTGTTCAAGACCGAAAGACAGGTCTTTAACATGAAGGCAAGAACAGTTTCAAAAAGAGTGTTATTTAATGTAAGATTATCCTTAATCCTCAATTTTAGTAAGTTTTTTTTTTTGTTAATTGGACAACAAGGTTCCTAAATCCGCAATCATTATTTCTCGTTAAGTTGTATATTTCAATGATAGTAGATGCAAACGACTTTTGAATAGGAGATTTTATAAAAGATTTTGAAAATATTGTTTTTTTTTTGTTTTCAGATTCTCGATTTGAAAATACTTTTTTTGAGCGTACATCTGGGCTAGACTTCCGCATAACCCAACTTGGGTCGAAGATCTCGACCCAAAACCCAACCCGGATCCAACACTGGGGCCTCAATAAAACCCAACTTGACCCAACTTGACCCAACTTTTACATAATTTTGATCATAAAACTGCTCAGTCATCAAAATATATTACTGTTTTTTATATCTGTTTAGATTATACCAATTATTACTATATGTTATAGTATAAATCTTTTAAAAATTCATAAAACAACTTTATATTCTTTTAGACTAGACTGAGTTTATAGTTAATTACTTATTAAATATTATAGTTAAGTAAATTAAGAAAGTTGAACGTTAAAGCTTGATATTCTAACTAGCAATTATAAAAATATATATTTTATCTTAAAAATTACGTACGGATTTCAACAAATAAATATATTATATTTTTTTAAAAACTCACACTTATATAATTCTAGTTAGATGAAAACAACTTCAGTTTATAATTGTTAGATATTGGTTGGTTGACTTTACCACTGCATTAAAGGCCAAAAAGGTACAATGAATGATCGACAGATCATTCAGTCAATATATTATATAGTAAACTTCTGGTCAGCGATTTTATCAGCGGTCAGGATCCTGACAATAATGCTTTATCTAACTAAAATTATTTATTCTTCTTTTATTATAATCTTTTATTGCTGGCTATTGCTGACTATTAATGTTGATAAGCGGTTTTAAATAGTTTATGCGTGGACTCTGCCGAGATTTAGAGGTAGATTGAAATTTTTTGGGGACCTGAAAGGGAAGTTGGGATGGGAATTGGGTTTTTTGGGTTATTGCTGGATTATTGCTGGGTTTTTTGGATTATTATTGGGTTATTATTGGGTTATTATTGGGTTTTTTGGGTTTTTTGGGTTAGACCCACAGAAAGATGGATCTTATAAATCAATCAAATCTTATTACATTTATACACTATCTTTTTAAAATTAATATATCGCTTTTGCTTTAATTTACTTTTTATTTTTAAGGTCGATTTATTTCTAAAAATTATTACTTGATAGATATCTATCTTCTTTTTTATCTTCTCAGTTGTTTATCAGACTGATTGATCATGTCGCAAAGTTAGTATTTTGATTTTGCATTTTTTTTTATGATGGTGAGATAGACAATCTTAGTTATCTAATATTATCAAATTATTTAATTATTTCATCTATCAATCAACACGCATTTATTATCTTCAATTAAGACTTTTTTCGATCGAATATTTCTTTAGCGGTTTCTTTTTTTTTTATACGCGTTGGATCCGACCGAAAAAAGGTTTTTCTTTTTTATGATAAAATGGCGCACAACGACTAGATAGACTAATGGCTCCAGACTGATTTCGAAAGAAAGAATAAGATTAATTGAGAATCAACGCGACATGTAGAGATTTGGAATCATTATTATCAAATTGCTCATAGTGTAGATGATGCGCCAAAGGTCATGTGTCAACGTTGTAAAGCTATTTTTAAATATTTGTATACTGTCAATCTAAAGGCAAAGAACAGAATACAATATCATGGCATATTAACAATGCAAAAGTATCTGAAAACAGTTGGATGTTTGAAAAATGAGCGAGAGAAGAAAGCAGAGATAACTGGATTTTTAAAAAATGATGTATGTTTCTTTATATTTGCGGATTTTTTTATAAAAATCTATTTCTGATTATATTTATTTTGTTAATTTACTTTATATATTAATATCAGGAAGAGCTATCTGCCGATATATCTTTCTCGCAAAAAGTTTGGAAAAAAGATATTTTACAGTTTTTTATATTTAATCGACTTTCATTTCATTTTATCGAGCATCCAACGTTTTAGCGACTTATCATTTAGATTCGTTGCGTTTCATTATTGCCAATAACTTTTTCTGCCGATACAATCCGCTGTTAACTAAAAAGTCTTGTTCAAGATCGGCAAGAATGTATCTTTCAAACATTATTCATCAGTTCAAAGATATCGATCACACTGGATTGCTAGACATTTTCATTCTTGCAGATCTTTATAGCAATTATAGATTATTTTATTGATGCTGATTAGATTTATCATAAGATTTTACTTGGATTCAAGCCTCTGTACAAAGCATATATTGATGTGAATTTAAATAATATCGTTCTTCAAATGCTTATGGAGCATAATTTTGAATTGTGAGTATTTAGATTAACAACAGATAATGTATCTAATAACAAAATCTTGATAGATTTTCTTCAACAAATTTTATCAGATGATGTTATTATTATTTGGATTTCATGCCTTGTTCATGTTATTTAGCTTAGTCTCAACCAGCTTCTTGATCGCATTAAGACAATTCCATTTAATGATTTTGCTGTGACAAAATGGATAAAAAAGCAATCAAGACTAACTCAAACAAACACGCAGCATCAAAAACAAAAAATATCTTATATCTTAAATAAGGTCCGCTATCTCGCAATTTATGTGAACGCAAATCTTCAATGTCGGGAGACATTTTATAATTTTCAGATGTCAAACGTGAAGCTAATGTTTATTCAAGATGTAAAAACTCAATGAAATTCAATCTTTTTAATGTTTCGTCGGACAAAGCGTCTACGTAGTATTTTTGCATCATTTTATGCGGAATATGACTGCGAAGAGATATTATTTCAGGATGAAAAATGGCATTAGATTGATTATCTTTTTTGTATTATTGAGTCATTTTTTGACTATACAATTCAGCTATTAAAGACCCGAGACGTTACAGCGCATTATGTGTTTAAAATTTACAACAAACTTTTCGAACACCTTGAACAATTAATAAAGCAGCTACAACAAAAGCGCGCTTCGTGGAAGCAACAAATGCTTTATGCATTAGAGACTGGTCGGACGAAGCTTGATGAGTATTATTTTCAAATTGATCATATCCAAGAGCATATTTATATAATTAATACGATGTTGACACCAATGAACAAGTTTAAATTCTTCTTTACAAAGGATTGAGATCAGAAATGGCGCAATATTTATTGCAAGTCCTTTTAACAGGCTTTTATTCTATATTAAGAACAACTTTCAATTCTTAATTAATTTTTAAACGGGTCTCATTCAACAATTCGGTTAAGTTCAAAGCTTGATAAGATGTTAAATGAGAGTGAAATATAGCCAAATGCAATAATTGACAAAATGATTCAATATCTTGATAGTGATGCGTTTATATTAAGTCTTTGCTAAAATATGCTAATTAGTTAATAGATTCTATTCTTATTGCGCCTCTTGCGTTTTGGAGAAAGCATCAAGCTCGCTTTTTAGTAATCGCTGCTTTTGCGTGAAATGTATTTTTTTTTCCTGCAATAGACACAGGAGTTGAACAATTCTTTAATATTGTTCGAGATATCTGTTATTATCGTTGAAGAAAAATGAAATTGTAAACAATTGAAAAATTAATAATGTTTCTTTGCATATCAAGATTTGATATGGAAAAATAAAAGACGAAATTTCTTGAGAAGTTCTTCTTTCATAAAAAAATGGAATCTGCGAAAAAAGAAAAGAATGAAAAGTCTGACAAAGTTGAGATAGATCTAATTAATGATATTGAAAAACAGAATACTATAATTAATGACGAGATAGGATTAGATGAGATAAACAAGATATGTGAAATAAATAAAGCCCAAATACCACTGCTTAGAAACAACATCCAAATACGGATCTCAAAACGGAAGCGCAAGAGCTGTGATAATAATATTTTTGAATATCATTAGTTAGATTTCAGATGCAAATTGAAATATATTATACTTTGTTTTTTGATTTTTTGATATATCATAATCTTTCTCATTCTTGCTTCCTGCCGATTTAGTTGTAAAAAAAATACTTAATATTACCGACAAAAAATGCATAATTTATGTAATCACGAGCCTTGACATATATGTGATGTTTATAACCCAAGTTGGGGCCCCAAACCTAGACTGGGTCACCCAACTTTAACCCGGACCCAACGCTGGGTCGGAGTCTTTGACCCAAAACCCAACCCAGCCCGGGTTGGGTCCGGGTTAGACCTCGGCATGGAACTTCCACGGGTAGGCATTTTGGTTCCAGACCCGTGGAACAGGTAGACGAGTCCTACCCATTACCCATGACCCCCCTACCCATTACCCACCATGGGTACCCCGCGGAGTACCCGTGAACTACCCAAAAATGCATAACTAACCCTTTTTGGACGTGTCAAACCGCATAAAACTGCTTATTCTCCTGATTAAAAGACTGGTTTTAATACCTGTTCTGGTCACCCTTCAGTGCATCACGCGATATAACCACAATATCTATGTAAATTAAATATTGAAGTTCGAAAACATTATCAGAAGCTCCAGTAATAATGGAAGGTGTTTATTTTCAATTGATTATATACTAAAGTAGAGGTGGTTCTAGATGGTATTATGGGAAATGCCTTGTTGAGTGTCTAAAATATATTTTGATATTTAAAAGAAGTAAGTGTATTCTTTTATAAAGACTATCTTTATTCTTTTATGTAATCTTATATTAGTTAATTATATCAAAACATTGATAAATTGAATTGTATATTTTATTTCTATCTTTAAATTATCTTTCTATTGACTTTATATGTCTATAATATGCGTGGAAGAGACTAAAACTATTAGATCTTGTCGAGAATTGATGGGACTGAAATATAAAAAAATTGTTAAAGTGAGACGGATATCCCGTGGACTACCCGCGGGGTATTCATTTATCCGCGGATAATCCACGGGATACCCGCGAGTAATCCGTAGAATTCATCAATTAGAATAGCTTATCACTGATATAATGAATCATTTATTTATATATCATTATAGCTTAAAGTATCTAGAGTCTTCAAATCTAAAACTATCAGTCGCAAAATTTACTGCGATAAATACTTGTTTTATTATATGATTCTATATTACCAGCCTGGTCTCATTTTTTTTATTATAATGTTTCAACTCTTTCAGTTTTCTGACGCGTACGCATCATTTTTATATGATGCTGACAATTCAGATAGTCTTCAGATTATTCAACTAGACGATCTCACCTTCAATCTTTTGTTTAATCAGCAAGCGTCACAATTAATTATTAATTCAGATTTCATTCGTTTATTTATTCCTGTTTCTATATCTCCTTCTCTCGAACGTATTTGCCCTGACCGAATTTTAACGTATCTTGTTTATTCTAACATAACAAAGAACGATTTTGTGAATTGATGACTCCAGACTGATTTCGGACAAAAAAAATGAATACATTAAAATGTTTGACAGCAATCTGACATTTGGAAGCACTTTGATCAAGTGACCAAAGTCAATAATGAAATGCTAAAGATCATATGTAAACGATACAAGAAAGTGTTTGATTATCTATAACAATATGAAAATGACATTACAGCAATGATCAAATATTTAAAAGAGATTAAATGTCGTAATTAAAATAGATTTAATATTAGGCAATTTCTCCAAAAGGTAGTATTCTCTTATGTTATAAAAAATCATTTAACTAATACCTTTCTTTCTACTAAGCCACATCTTTTTTAGATAGCCTTAGTTTCACTCAAGAAGCCTGGAAAGCAAATTTGTTCCGTTTTATCACTGATTCTCGATTATTATTTCAAATCTTTGAATATTTCGACTTTCATCATTTGATTTATATGGCTTCTTGTGTTTCAAAGTGTTTACAAATCTCATTTTCAAAGACAATTCGACATCGATTTCAAAGCACTATTATCGAACGTTAAAATAATGTTTTTCAGAAGCTATTAAAAGATGAAAAACTATCAGTGATTTTAAATTGTTGAATGTCTTTTTTTCAGCAAACATTTATGACAGTTACTGGCTACTTTTTCGACAAGAATTGAAACTATCGAAAAATATTTTTTGATTTTGAACCGCTACATGGAACACACTCAGAGATCAATCTTAGCGCTATTTTTTTTAAATTATTTCAAAAATATTAGATCACAGATAAAATATTTGCAATTATTATCAACAATGCATCAAACAATAATATTATATTATCAAATATTCAAGATTTTATTCAGTCCTTTAAAATCGACAATCGTATTATAATTATCAAGATTTTCTGTCTCGTCCATGTTATTCAACTCAGTCTTAAGCAGTTTCTCGGACAAATAAAAGCAAATCCAAAAAATGACATAACTGAAATGCAATGATTTGAAACACAAAATCAATTAATCCGCTCAAAACAGCAAAAACGAAAGATCATTGATACATTTAATAAGATTAATCTATAGCTTTGATATAATGAAAGCCTATTCATTTATTCAATTATATATAGATACAGAACTTAATTATTTTTATTAACACGAGCTTTTAATGTCTAAAATTATTCTGCAAGCTTCAAATTATATCAACATTTCTTGTGCCAATTCAAGACATTAGAACACGCTGAAACTCGATCTTTTTTATATTTTAACGTGCGAAACGTTTACAATCTATGTTTAATGAGTTCTGCATTAAATATGGACATTCGCATTTGAAGTTTGATCAAAAACAATAATATCAAATCGATTATTTTTTTTATATCATTTAATCTTTTTTTCAATTCACGAATGTGTTTTCAAAGACAAAGAATGTCATAATACATCTTATCTTTAGTATCTATAACAAGCTTTTTAGCCACCTTGAAAGATCTATTAATCAGCTTAAATATAAAAAAGTAACTTAAAAGAAGATGATATTAAATGCATTTCATGCAACAAAGACAAAACTTTTTCAATATTATAGCAAGACAGATAACGTTTTTGATGACTTCTTTGTTATTGAAACAATACTTGTATTGCAAAACAAGTTCCAATTTTTTTCAAAAAAAGATTGAAATAACGAATGATATAATCGATATTGTCAGAATTTTATGAATTATTTCGAATCTTATAAACAACGTTTATTATAAAATTAGATATTATCAGAGATTCATATATCCACAATACAAATTTCAAAATTTGATTTTAAATGAATGCTTAGAGAGTCTGAATCTCAGCAAGCAAATCTAACTAAATGAAATAAATTTACGAAATATCTTGATTCTAATCAATATTATTTTAATTATTTATATACTTTATTAATAAATATTTAGATATTATTAGCGAAATAATCATTCAAACATTCTAAAAAGATTATCAATATAAATTTTTTGCACTCGCAAGTCTCGCACGCGATATTTTCACAATTTCTGCTACAGGTGCAAACATTGAATGTTTTTTTAATTTTGTTCAGAATATCTATTATTATTGTCAAAATTTATCAAGATCCGAAACAATCCAAAAATTCATGATGGATAGATTCACAACACAATTCAAGATCGAAAATGAAAATCCCGCTCTCAAAAAGGATTATTTCACAAGTGAAAAAATTAAAACAAAAAAAAAAAAATTTTCAATTATTACAAAATATTGATTTTATTAATGATAATGAAAAAAAAAACACAAAAATTATACAAAAACAGAATATCTTCAAGATTTTTTTTATAAAATTTCATTATTCGATAATGAAATTACAAATCCCTTTTCAGAAATTCAATAACGGATTTCGGATAAAGATCGAAAACAAAGACAGGATGATAATCAATTTATTGAATATTAGTTATAGAATTAATCCTGTTTTAATTCATTTAATACTCGAGAAATCTTGAGTCTTGATTAGTTAATAATTGTATATAAAATACTTAAAATTACAGTTCGAATATGCACAAAATATGCAAGTCACGGGTTTCTACCTGTTTGCATTGTTTAATTACCCGTGGATACCCAAAAACTACCCACAGGTATTACCCAGCTACCCACTACCCACACGCGGGTAGGCGAACCCTACCCATTACCTGTCAAGAAACGGGTAATGGGTACCCCGTTTGGGTAGACCCGCAGGTCGTGGCGAGGTCTAATTACAATTATCTTTTGTCTGTCAAAGAAGCTACGTTACTTTAACAATAAAGATTGAAAAAAAAAAAAAATAAAAAAAAAAGATTGATTTTATGAAAATTTATCGAAATGTTCTACAAAAGAAGTTCAAGCGATATCAATAAAACATTTTAAAATTAATAAAATTTACAGATATGCAGACGTCTAAAAAAACAGTTGAAAAAAAAGAATTTGCAATATTATATGACTTACAGACTTTTCTACTATCTGATGTGGACTAATTAGATAATAAAATCACGCGATATCTTGCAAAGAATTAGTTTACTAATTTCTTTATATTTTTCTAAAATTATTTATACACTAACTTACATTATAAAATCCGCGAAAGACAACCCTCGATTATATTGAAAAAAATATGAACATGAGTTCCTAATTCTGGCAAAAATAGTGAAAGATATTTTTTTTATTTTTGCTAGCGATGCTAATGTCGAACGATTTTTTAACTATACTTATGATATCTGCCACTATTGCCGCGAACATTTTAAACCAGATATAATCAAAGATCTAATGCTTCATTTCTTCTTTTCAAAATTCGAGCTAAAACACAATCAATTTGAAATAATAAAAGAATATTTTTTTATTGAAAAAACTGCTATATTTGATCAAACAAAGATATTTTTTCTGCTTCTACAGAATCTCGATTCAATCAATGATAATAAAAAAGAAGATTGCGATCAAAAAAATGAATCTAATAATAATACGGAAAATGATACAAAAAATAATGTAAAAGATATATTTTCTCCGACATATGTTCTAACTTAAAGCAAACAAATTGAATGAAAATGCTTTCAATCAAGGTCTTCTGAAGTTCTAGATAATACAAAATTATTAATTGAAAAAAATACACAAATATGGTCAGGACAAATTCGAAAGAAATCAAGATTATCAGATGGATTTGAGATTGACAAGCTATAATATTAGTTTTTTAGATAAAAAAAGACTATTATAATTGAGATAGAGAAATACCTGTCCTTCTAAGAATTTGTGTAAAAAATTACGTGTGTATACTCCAAAAAATCAAAAAAACTGCATAATTTATACAGTCCCGCGGATGTCACGGGACTTGACATACCGTACTTGATCACCTGACGCACGCCCCCACCTGACGCACGAAAATCGATTCTACACCGATATTTTGAATATCTTTAAACCTCAATATCATCATCAATATGGCTCCTATTGACGAGACGATTGCAGAATTAAATTCCCTGAAGCTTGAAGATAGATCTATTCTTACTTTTATTGCGAAAAAGTATGGAATTCATAGATCAACGCTATTAAGAAGATTCCGCGGTGTTCAGCATTCCAAAGATGAGCAATATCAAGATCAACGATTGCTTAAAGATCGACAAGCAAAAGTGTTTATTTTTAATATTAATTGATTGAGCGAAAAAGACCTTTATATATCATTTGAAATGCTGCAAAATCTAGCTCACGAGATCTTTGATTAGACCTCGCCACGACCCGCGGGTCTACCCAAACGGGGTACCCATTACCCGTTTCTTGGCGGGTAATGGGTAGGGTTCGTCTACCCGCGTGTGGGTAGTGGGTAGCTGGGTAATACCCGTGGGTAGTTTTTGGGTACCCGCGGGTAGTTAAACAATGCAAACAGGTGGAAACCCGTGATTTGCATATTTTGTGCATATTTGAATTGTAATTTTAAATATTTCATATACAACTACTAATTAGTCAAGATTCAAGATTTCTTGGATATTAAATGAATTAAAACAGAATTAATTTTATAGTTAATATTTAATAAACTGATTATTATTCTGTCTTTATTTCCAATTTTTATTCGAAATCCGCTGTTGAGTCTCTGAAAAAAGATTTGTAGCTTCATTGTCGAATAATGAAGTTTTATAAAAAGGATTTTAAATAATATCCTATTTTTGCGTGATCTTTGTGTTTTCTTTTTTATTGTCATTAATAGAATCAATATCCTGTAATAATTGAAGATTTTTTTTTTTTTGTCTCGATTTTTCCGCTTGTGAAATAATTCTTTTTGAAAACAAAATTTTCATTTTTAATCTCGAATTGTATTGTGAATCTATACATTATGAATTTTTGGATCGTTTCGGACTTTAGTGAGCTTCGACGATAATGACAGACATTTTGAGCAAAATTAAAGAGACGTTTAACGCTTGCATCTGTAACAGAAATTGTGAGAATATCGCGTGCGAGACTTGCGAGTGCAAGAAATTCACGTTAATAATCTTTTCAGAAGATTTGAATGGTTATTTTGTTAATAGTATCTAAATATTTATTAATAAAGCATATAAATAGCTAGAGTAATACTGATCAGAGTCAAGATATTTTGTAAACTTGTCTTGTTCAGCTAGACTTGCTTGCTGAGATTCAGACTTTCTGAACATCTGTTCAAGATCAAATTTTGAAATTTGCGTCGTGGATATATGAGTCTCTGATAATATCTGATTTTATAATAAACGTTGTTTATAAGGTTCAAAATAATTCATAAAATTTTGACGATATCGATTATGTCATTCGTTGTCTTAATCTTTTTTTGAAAAAAACTGAAATTTATTTTACAGCGCAAACATTGTTTCAATAACAAAGAGATTGTTAGAAATGTCATTTGTCTTGTTGTAATATTGAAAAAATTTTGTCTTCGTTGCATGAAACGCGTTTAGCATCATTTTTTTCCAAGTTATCTTTTTATATTTAAGCTGATTAATAGATCTTTCAAGGTGGCTAAAAAGCTTGTTATAGATATTAAAAATAAGATGTACTGTGACATTCTTTGTCTTTGAAAGCGTATTTGTGAATTGAAAGAAAGATTGAATGATATAAAGAAGATAGTTGATCTGATGTTATTGCTTTTGATCAAGTTTCAAATGCAAATGTCCATATTTAGTGCAGAACTCATCGAATATAGATTATAAATATTTTGCACATTAAAATATAAAAAAGATCGAGTTTCAGTGTGTTCTAATGTCTTGAATTGACACAAGAGGTGTTGATATAATTTGAAGTTTGCAGAATAGTTTTAGATGTTGAAAGTTTGTGTTGATGAAAATAATTAAATTTTGTATCTATATATAATTAAATAAATGAATAGGCTTTCATTATATCAAAATTATAGATTGATCTTATTAAATGTATCAATGATCTTTCATTTTTGTTGTTTTGAACGGATCAATTGATTTTATGTTTCAAATCATTGCATTTCAGTTATGTCATTTTTTAGATTTGCTTTTATTTGTCCGAGAAACTGTTTAAGATTGAATTGAATAACATGAACGAGACAGGAAATCTTGATAATTGTAATACGATTGCCGATTTTAAAAGACTGAATAGAATTTTAAATATTCGATAATATAATATTATTGTTTGATGCATTGTCGATAATAATTGCAAATATTTTATCTGTGATCTGATATTTTTGAAATAATTTAAGAAAAATAACGCTAAGATTGATCCTTGAATGTGTTTCATGTAGCAGTTCAAAATCAAGAAATATTTTCTGATAATTTCAATTTTTGTTGAAAAAGTAGCCAATAATTGTTATAAATATTTGTTGGAAGAGAAACATTCAGTAATTTAAAATCACTGATAGTTTTTCATCTTTTGATAATTTCTAAAGAACATTATTCTGATATTCGATGATAGTGTTTTGAAATTGATATCGAATTGTTTTTGAAGATGGGATTTGTGGACACTTTGAGGCACAAAAGATCATATAAATTAAATGATGAAAGTCGAGATGTTCAAGAATTTGGAATGATAGTCGAGAATCAGTGATAAAACGGAACAAACTTGCTTTTCAGACTTCTTGAATGAAATTAAGGCTATCTAAAAAAGATGTGACTTAGTAGAAAGAAAGATATTAGTTAAATGATTTTTTATAACATAGGAGAATACTATCTTTTGGAAAAATTGTCTAATATTAGATCTATTTTGACTACAACATTTAATCCCTTTTAAATGTTTGATCATTGTTATAGTGTCATTTTCATATTACTATGGATGATCAAACATTTTCTTATATCGTTTACATATGATCTTCGGCATTTCATTGTTGATTTTAATCATTTGATTAAAGTGTTTTCAAACATCAAACTGCTATTAAGCATTTCAATGTATTCGTTTTTTTTGTTCGAAATCAGTCTAGAGTCATTAATTCACAAAATTGTTCTTTGTCATGTCAGAGTAAACAAGGTATATTGAAATTCGATCAGGGTAGATATGTTTGAGGGAGAAAGATATAAAAGTGGAAATAGATAAATGAATGAAATCTGAATTAGTGATTAATTGTGACGCTTGCTGGCTAAGCAAAAGATTGAAAATGAGATTGTCTAGTTAAATAATCTAAATACTATCTGAATTGTCAGCATCATATAAAGATGATGCGTACGCGTCAGAAAACTGGAAGAGTTGAGACATTATAGTAAAAGAAATAAGGCCAGACCGGTAATATAGAGTCATATAATAAAGCAAGTACTTATTACAGTAAATTTTGCGACTGATAACTTTAGATTTGGAAACTCTAGATATTTTGAGTTATAATAACATACAAATAAATGATTTATTATATCAGTGATAAGCTATTCTAATTGATGAGTTTTACGGGTTACTCGCGGGTATCTTGTGGATTACCCGCGGGTAAATGGATATTCCGCGGGTAATCCACGGGATATCCGTCTCACTTTAACAATTTTTTTATATTTCAGTCCCATCAATTCTCGACGAGATCTAATAGTTTTAGTCTCTTTCATGCATATTATAGACATATAAGGTCAATAGAAGGATAATTTAGAGATAAAAATAAAATATACAATTCAATTTATCAATGTTTTGATATAATTAACTAATATAAGATTACATAAGAGAATAAAGATAGTCTTTATAAGAGAATACACTTACTTCTTTCAAATATCAAAATATATTTTAGACACTCAACAAGGCATTTCCCATAATACCATCTAGAATCACCTCTACTTTAGTATATAATCAATTGAAAATAAACATCTTCCATTATTATTGGAGTTTCTGATAATGTTTTCGAACTTCGATATTTAATTTATGTAGATATTGTGGTTATATCGCGTGATGCACTGAAGGATGATCAGAACAGATATTAAAATCAGTATTTTAATCAAAAGAGTAGACAGTTTTATACGGTTTGGCACGTTCAAAAAGGGTTAGTTATGCATTTTTGGGTAGTTCACGGGTACTCCGCGGGGTACCCATGGTGGGTAATGGGTAGGGGGGTCATGGGTAATGGGTAGGACTCGTCTACCTGTTCCACGGGTCTGGAACCAAAATGCCTACCCGTGGAAGTTCCATGCCGAGGTCTATCTTTGATAATTGTCCCGAAAAACAATAATCGAGCTATTTTATAAAATGATATAATAATAATCTTATTTCTCGCTATACAACTGGGATCGATTTCTCTCGAAAAAAGATTGATTCTGCGTTGAATTACGCATTATATTTTGAACTTTTGATTTGTAAGATTTCGGAATACGATATACAGCAGAAAGATATCTATAATATGAACGAAAAAGACTTTTTGATCGAAATGCTTAATAAAACGAAGAGAATCTTCTTTAAATCATTATATAAAAAAAATGAAATGAAATAACGGCTTCAGGATGGAAATCGAAAATGGATTACAACATTCGCCTATATTTGCGCGAATGAGATTTCGCTATTTTCAGGTTTTATATATCAAACAATTTCTTCAAAGCTTCAAGATTTCTGGCTGCAAGATTTTAATCTTTTTTTTCATTCTTGCTTTTTTACATTTTCACTTTCAGGATGAACGAATGACGAGTTAGGATATGTATGATTACGAGATATATTCGATCGAAAAATAAAAGCGAAAACGAAACGGCATTGAAGACTTCTTATTCTTAACAGTCATGGATCTCATGTTAATATGAAATTTTTCGAATACTGCAAAACAAATAAGATTCTTTTAATAACTTATCTGTCTTATTTTATACATTTATTCTAATCACTTGACGTTGGAATCTTCGAACCTCTTTTTACAATGTATAGTAAGAGATTAGAATGATTTTTTTATGAATCTTAAGATCTTTGTCATATTACAAAAAAAGATTTCTTTTGTCTCTTTTGACCGTCATGAAAGAGCGCTTTATCTAATGAGAATATCGTTTTTTCGTGGAAATCGATAGGCGTTTGGCCGTTGAATTTTGATATTGTCTTATCGCGATTCAATAGAAATGATAATAATCGACCATTTTTTAGTGAATCATCTTGCTCAGTGTTTGATGCAAAGGATTGGAGAAAGATTAAGAGACTTTTTAAGTATACAATTGTTGATTTATATGATCAAAAGGCAAAATAGTTAAATTCGACGATGCATCATTTTTTTACAGAGAATGTCATCTTAAAACTACACTGCCAGAGTCTTGAAGAGGCCCTTTTTTAAAAGAAAAAGAAATGTCAGCGAGGCAAACCTCTTTTATCTGAATTACGGGCCTTTGAGGACGGCTACACGGTGTTTTATTTTCCTAAGAAGATTCAGCAAGCTCGTGATTTTCAAACAAAAAAAGATGAGGCTGTATAGTTCGCTAAGGCTTCAAAAGAAGAAAAAAGACTTTATAAGTAGCGAGAGAAGCAAGATTAAAAACTTTTAATTGAAGAATGTAAACGAATCCGTGTTTCAAATCGAGAAACGCGGGTTCGTGAGACAGAGACAAGAAAGCAAAAAAAGCGAGATGATTAGCTCGCTAAGCAAGCTGATATACAGCTTCAAAATGACTTCAATGTTGTTCAAACAGACGAGAATAAGGTCTCTATAATTCTAAAGGCAAAGAAATCGAGTGGTAAAGCTGCTATAGAACCTGAGATTGTTGATGAGGTCTCCCCAACGCTCAATTGCCGCGGTAGGCAGATCCGCCTGCTTGAGCGCTTTCGGCAGTAAAAAATGTTGTAAATAGTTTCAGTATAATGCATTGATTCATCCTTCTAAAAATCTCTGTATAATACTGAATGTGTGTGGTTGTAGAGCTTCATTTCTATATAGGTGCTGAGGTAAAATTCGTGCGTCAGGTGGGGGCGTGCGTCAGGTGATCAAGTACGGTATTTGTTATATTTGTTATTCAACAAATATTCGTTGGATATTCAACGCTTTAATTTCGATATCCAAGTCCGCAATTTGCGGATAGTTGGATATCAAGTTGACATCCAAGTCCGCAAATTGCGGATACGATATGCGGATATCCAACATACTGTTGGATATTGCCGCAGCCTAAACGTAGGGAACAGAGATGAAGAAAATGAACAGTATGATTTCCCTAAGATAGGTGCGGAACTAGCTGAGCTAAATGCATGAGGCATTCGGGGAAGGGACGGCTCGGAACAACGTGGCTCCATGACCGGGCATACACCAGAATCATTTTACAATAGCTTTAATTTTATATAAAAAAACATTTAGTGAGATAATAGATTTTTGCAATAATAAAAGAATATTTATAAAAATCTATATTTAAAAACTTCTGCTTTAATACCAATTTCTCATTATCGAAAGACTTTATTCAATTAATTTCTTAAAATACTTATCTTAATGTCAAAGACCTTTACATAGATCTTTTTTATTTCAAAAAGATCTTTATTAAAGATCTCAATTATATATTTTAATCACTTATCTTGCTCTATAACAATTTTATAATATTAAATGACTTTGAATGATTTCAAATGAATAAAATGGTTGATGTTAAAAATAAGCAGTAAGACGCCGCGCCAGCCCATTGTCACGCCGCTTCGTTGTCCGGTTACGTTAAAGAATTATCTTGATCTATAATACGCAAACGGGATATAAAGACAGTGTTACATTGGAAAACAACTAAATGTCATCATTACTCTGTAGTTATTCATGGTTCTTAGCAACAAATCTAGAGATTATGACACGTCGAGTGTGTCTAAATCCACATTCATGACAAATCATTCTTGATCTTGTTGAATATAAAAGTCTCATCAATTTCCCCGATTAACACAGTATTATCAGTCAATTAAAACTATCACATCTTTCAGTTCATTGTGAACCTTTCGGTGCAATTTCAACCAACCACATTCATAATGGCAGCCGCAGCAGTCGGAGATCTTCCTCGCCATGATATTTTCTTTGAAAAGTTTTCCCAGTCGGAAGTAATTACTTCCCCATCTGGCGAGAAGGGATACGCCTGGAAGCTTACTTCTACCGAACGTGCCCATATCGCGGAAATTCTTGATGTCGATGGTAAGTGCATTATTCCTAGTTAGCTGAAGCTTCTCTAAACGCATAATATACTTATAATATTACCGTCCAGCTTCCCAAGTAACTATAGAGAGAAATATCATGAGTCATGAGCGAGAAGAATGTTGTGGCTGTGGAAAGTATATGGGCCTTGATGATATGGTGCACAATGCCAAATACGGTAGTGTTCATAGCTCGTCTTTTATGCTTGAGGTTCTTCAGAACGGCAACAAGAGCGAGAGCCCTGCGCTTGTTATTTACTGCTCGCGCTGCACTATGCAATACGAAAATGTCCCATGGTGGTCCGAGAGTGGTGGTGATGAGTGGAGATAAAATAGTTCTGAAACAGTTATTTTCCTTACCCTTTCCTTTTAGCAATGTTGATAAAAAAAAACTTCGTATTGATAAAAAATTAAGGTATGGTGGGGGTATAGTGATAATTCTCTTTATGTCATATTAACTCTTTTTAAATTCAATTTCCAAGAAAAGCTTTAACTAGTCTACCACTTCTAGACGACCTACGTTGTGAGGACAATAAACAGAATAGGATCAAATGTCGTTGGCAAGCCTAACGCTGGTAACCCTGACTAAAGATTTAATGCTTCCCTAGAATGGTGTATCGATAATGTGGCTAGAATGTAAGGGGAAGCCCTGCAGGGGGTAGGTTCTTATTCCGGCACTTGACTCCCTGAACTAAAGGTACTAGATATATTGAGACGATCTTGAAAACACTATAATCTAAATATAAAAATAAATATAGATACCTGGGGGGGGGGGGGGGGGGGGGTATGGTAGAACCTAGTATTAGGTAGCTGGATGTATGCTGCCGCAGAACCTGCGCCGTCAGCGATCAAAAAGAGCGAAGAGCGTGACACCTATATTTATTAGTATGTACGAATAACTTATTTATATATATAAAAAGGAGATACTCATAGTGCCCGAGAAAAGAGAAAGAGAGGGGCTATTATTACTGGACCAATATCTAGATATAAGAGCTCTATCTTAGATATCTATAAATACTTAAGGCCCTATATCCACCTCTACTACCACGGTACTATTCGGTTAATCAAGGAGAATCGCCGTACCTATGGGTTCTACCCATGGTTACTGCACGGAACGGCTTCAGCAATTGCGTATGTTTAACGGCTTATGTTCCTTGCATCACCCTCGGGCCAATCAAGCCAGCGGCAACAAAGAGAATTAAACCAGTCTATTAGTCCAAGTGGATGCTCAGATCTTGTCGATCGCCAAGGTTCATTCAATATTGGTAGAACGAGCCAGTCTAGCATTAGATAGTCTGGTTAGAGTCCACATCGTGAGCCAATCATGGCGGCACGCGATGACGAGATGTAGTGTTAGCTCTTGTACCATTACTAATCCAATGTTATATTAATAATGCCCTCAAGCTATATATGAGCTGTAAACAAGTCCTTTGCATCTCGACACATCCATCAGACCCCAGCTGAGCTGTGTGAGAATCATTATCATGATGCAGACCAAGATTGACAATCGCGCTGCCTCCGGCATCTCATACTATACGCCAGTCCAAGAGCCCCCGGCTGGCACGCAACTCGAGGGGTCAACCAAGCTGTTCAGCCCTATTTCCATCCGCAGTTTAACGCTCCCTAATCGCCTTTTCCTGGCTCCCCTCTGTCAATATTCCTCAAAGGACGGTTATGCGAACGACTGGCATTTGACACACCTCGGCGGAATCATCCAGCGCGGACCGGGCCTGGCAATCATCGAAGCGACCGCAGTGCAGGAAATCGGCCGCATCACACCGCAGGATCTCGGACTGTACGAAGACGCTCATATCGAGCCGCTGAAGCGCATCACGGAATTCGCCCACGGCCAGAATCAGAAGATCGCCGTCCAATTGGCCCACGCCGGTCGGAAGGGCAGCGCCGTGGCCCCTTGGTTGAGCGGCAACGCCATGGCGGTCACGGAAGTTGGGGGATGGCCAGACGACCTTGTCGCTCCGTCGGCTATCCCCCATGAGGAGGGCATCAACACTGTGCCCTCAGCTCTATCTTTGGAGGAGATTGAGACTTTGAAGAATGCCTACGCAGCGGCTGCTCAAAGAGCTCTACGGGCAAACTTCGACGCAATCGAAATCCACGCCGCCCATGGGTATCTCCTGCATCAGTTCCTGAGTCCGGTCAGCAATCGGAGAACGGATCATTATGGGGGCAGCTTTGAGAACAGGGTCAGGCTACTGTTGGAGGTGTGCGATGTCGTTCGGGCTACGGTTCCGACATCCATGCCCGTCTTCGTGCGCATCAGTGCCACCGATTGGTTCGAGTTCGACGAAAGTCTGAGGCAAGAATTCTCTGAGTCATGGACGCTGGCTCAGTCAGTACGGCTGGCTCCTCTCCTGGCAGATCATGGCATCGACCTGGTGGATGTCAGCTCAGGGGGTATTCATGCCAAATCCGCCATTGCCATTCGTTCCGGTCCGGCTTATCAGGCGCATTTTGCCCGGGATATCAAAAGTGCAGTAGGCGACAAACTTCTGGTGTCCGCCGTAGGTGGCATCAAGACAGGCTCCCTGGCGGAGGAGGTGTTGCAGTCGGGAATTGATGTTGTTCAGTCCGGAAGGTGGTTCCAGCAAAATCCAGGCCTGGTCCGCGCATTTGCCAACGAACTGGGGGTCAAAGTCCGGATGGCAACGCAGATTGACTGGGCCTTTGAAGGCCGTGGCAAGAAGGCGAAGCCGAGTTCGCTTTAACTATAAGACCTCTACACTGCAGATGCCCCCCACGGGAATATATCTACGGATTCAACGTTGCATAAATATCTTTGCCCGAGTCCCATCGGAAACGCATTTAGGTACCCTTTCGAACCTCGAGGGGAGCCAGAAATAATTCAATCGTATTTGCTATTCCCAGAATGGACCATTGGCCGCTCTACTTAGTTCACCAGTAGTGGTGGGGTGACATCCTTCCTATGCCCAGCCATGGTGCAATAAACACTGCCATCCTCAGTCCACGGTCGCCATCGCGGGTTTGGTAATTATATACAACTTGCATTTTCTTCTGGCTTGGGAACGGCCATGATTACGGATAGATTCTGCGGATCGTATTCCAGCAGCTTCAGCATCCGCAGTCCTGCACGGTCAAGGAGCCTAACCCAGTCCTCTGCGCTGCGCTCTGATCCGCCACATGTCGCAAGCATAGCAGTGTCCATGAAGGCAGCCCAGAAAGACATGCCTATATCAGGAGGAATCATTTCGTCCAGAACGATACACGAGTGTGGGCCCATGGCAGGAACAATACTCCGCAGGATCTGGACGCAGAGATCGTCCTGCCAGTCGTGAAGTACAAACCGGAGATAGTAGAACTTGGCTCCTAGGATCGGCTGAGTCACAAAGAAGTCGTGCACCATAAACTCAACTCCATCAATCTGAGCCGCACCGTCAATTACTTCCGCCCGATCTTGCACAATCACACGGCCTGGGAGACCGGGAAATCTCTTCTTGAATGCGCTGGCCTGCTGCCCTCGTCCGCCGCCAATGTCAACAAGCAGCGGCCTTTCGTTTCCAGTTTGACCCCACTGACCCAGCTCACTTTCCACTGGAAACTCGTCGGTCCATTGATTGCCGTAGGACTGTTGCATAGACTTGTGTAGATTTTCAAGGTGCTCGGGATGCTGTTTCACAAATTCCGGGAACGTCAGCTCCGTTTTAAAAGCTACCTGAAACGCCGTGACGTCGTTGGACATGGGATCCTGATATTCCCTAGCTCGCAGAAAGTCTGGCAGGGCTTGGTATGCAGGCCCAAATACTGGCTGTCTATAATCGCGTGAGTCGCTGCTATAGATTGGCTTCGGGGCGGATATCCTGACTTACTGAAACCGCAGCAGCGAGTTCATGTCCGGATTGGAGAGAAGTCCAGTTACTCGATTTGATCGAAATGTATCAGCACCGGTCTGGTCGATCAGGTGCAACGCTGCCTGCGTCCGGAGGATTCTCTCTGGTCTCCATTAGCGCCGATCGACTGCCTATTGTTTCCCACCAGGATATCTTCTTTGTCTCACTCAGAAGTCCTGGGGCCCCAGCCACTCAATCTGCTATCTGCGAAGCCGTGAGAGGCCGATCTTTCTCCGTCAGAAGCTCGAATATATGGAGATCGACTCCGATTTTGGCCATCGCATACTTGACCGGCTGCTATTACATCAGCTGGAAAAGGACTTCTCAAAGTTCGGGCGATGCCACTCACACCATTGGCTGCCAAATGAATCATAAATTCCATTTCTGATAACATTGACCCTTGTAGGCGGTATATGTCACGGTGGATTGCTGCGCGACCCTTGGCATCTGATCCAGCATAGAGGTCTTTTATCTGCTGGAGGATTGACTGCATTTTCTTAAATGACGAGAAAGGAAACACTGCGACTCGGTTGGCGAGGAGCTGCTGGCGTGGGAACCGATAACTAGCAGGCCAAACTGCGGGGACAGCTTAATTTATCTCCTAGCAAACGATCCTCGCTGTTATTCGATGTGGAGCGATCGTATGAATTGTCTCTGATTGACTTTCGGAGTGACGGCCTCGTTGCGTTGGATGAATTGTGGCTCCCTTTTTTAGGGAGGCTTACTCCCGACAACCTATGTTTGTCTAGCACAAGTTATTTACGTGTCTCGCTGTGCACCCACCCTTCCTCTGGCCAGTGACAGTGCCAGGGCCACTCGCGCGATGATTCTAGCGAGCGGTTGGTGGAACAAGCCCGTATTCCTGTAACACCATTTGTCCTAGCTGATTGAAAGGAGAATGTGCTCTGGCAGGCCTGCTGGTTACCTTGCGTTGGTGCCACGAGTCTGGAGTTTCATCTATTCAACTGATTCAGCTATGACAGCACTGAATTTCAAGTTCTACAGAGGTCCGGCTCGTCACTCCGCATGCCGACATTGAGCTCGGAACTATGGGATTCGTCTATCGTTCGTTCTTTTGCCCACACGATGCCATGCCTCAGGTTCTCGCATCGAGGTTTACTTTATACAGGCTAGCTGGGTCTGTGAAAGACGCCCATGACCCAAACCGGAACCAGCCCAGACCAATTTATTACTACAAGGTTTTGAGAATACGTCGGAGCTCAATATAGCACGCTAAGGAAATCCCATTGCCTTCGGTCGCACAGGTTGGATGTCTCATGATCGGGTTTCGGGCAGCTCTAGAAATAAGCCTCCCAGGTTGAAGCTTGACTCGCTTGGTGGACCGAGGCGTTACGACGCAAATACGATCTAAGAGTCCTGGCCAGTCACTTCTAGTGTCGCAATGCTTCTGTTCAACATTACCTACCGGATGACTGACCGGGGTGGTTTTTATCGCGCTTCAAATAGAACCGATTCATAAGCACCTGACTTTGAGCATGATCATTCCACTTTCAAGCGGGCATGGGTTCCATTCCGATACTTTTAGATCTAGCTGGAATCGGTCCACGGAAGATTCACTTTGTACTCGTGTCGTTGTGCTATACTGAACTTTTCATCAGTCTTCGCCCCAGAGCGGAGTTTTCCATCAACAGCACAGTCGATGCGCATGAGCCATTGGTTCTCGAAAGATGCTCTAAAACGCCCAGTTGGCTATATAAAGCACTCTTTGGGTGGACGGGATTTGACTAACCGTCCATCCATGATCATATCCTACTCAATGCAACGTATTTACTCGGCTTTGTTTGGCTGCCGGGCCTCTCAGCCCCGGCCCCAGACACTAGCCACGATGAATAGGAATGCTGTTTGGCGAAGACTCGAGGCTTGGGTCTGGATTGGCTGCCATGCCAAATTCGCAAGTTGCCTCGAGAAATATACTCTTGCCTTGGATAACATGCAGGGTGGGATGTTCCAGATTCTTTACCATAGACCCCACGTCAACCCTGACGAAGGTGTTCTTGTGGTAGTGAAAGGCATGGTTGAGTCAGGGAAGGAGTGGAATTTTTGTCGGAAAACAGCCTTGAACACAGTCACTGCCCTGTACAACCAAGAGGTGACTCGTCAAGGCCGAACCAGAAGGAACAAAGGTGGATGGGGGTGACTAGGCCTCGTACAAATTCGACCAACTTAAACACCTACGACGCTCAAGCATCCAGCGGTGCTTGATATACGTCCCAGAAAAAACGATTAAAGTAAACAAAAGGATCCAATTGAACACATAAAGAGCTCAGACAAGAGGCCAGGTCTATTCCTAGAAGAGCCCAGATTACGGTCTACGTCTGCTTCTTCGACCCAGTTAACCCAGTTAACCCAGTTACTTGCGTTTTCCTTGCTTTTCCATGCTCCGTCTTTCGCATCTCCTTGATTGTCCTTGCGCCTTTCTTTGAGACAGTGGTTACACCCTATTGCCTATCCCGCAAAGGCTGCAGCTCGCTTCGCTACGACGGGTGTTACAAACCCAGAGCTCCTTGGTTGCGAGCAGTTCAAACTCCCAAAGGTATGCAGCCCCTATGATAACTCAGGCATGTATACTCCGTATTGCATCGGGCGTAAGTCATCCCTTTCATTGGTTGTGTGAAACACGTCGCTTGTACATAATCAGATGCGGTTGCACTTCTTGCCCAAAAGTCCCCGATAGCTCGGGTATAGCTTCAAACCTCTCTATAATATTGGGTACAGCCAGAAGCTACTCCTTAGACAATATACAAGCTGTCTTCCGACGAAACAATCTTGATCTCGGGTTGAATTTGTATACCTTTCCTCCTGTGCTTCCGAAAGTGTTGATATACTTGATATAGATATTATGGATATTCGTTGGAGCCGTAAATGTTACCGCGGTGAACGGCCAGATTAGCTGTAGTTCCCTCATCTTTCCCTTTCTCCACGCATCATTCTAGGGCTAGATGTCGGGTTTGTCCCGGTTCCCGCACCCTGCTCACTTCGAAAGGGGTCGGGATCAGACAAAGACTGAGAACTGATGGTCCAAAGAGTCGCGCTCTCATGCAGCCACCCAATCGCGAAGGAAGAGCCGTCTGTCTTTCCATTCACCACCCGTGGGGTGCTGTGTTCCGCACCGATGCAACGCGGATGGACACTGTTAGCGGGTGCGGGGCCTACACATGAAAGCCGCTGGCAAAGATCTACCAAGCATAGTAGCATGGGACAACCTAGGGGAGACTGTTGACGCAAGTGAACCTCCCTGTCCATTCACCGGGCGGGCACTTCGCCTCTCATGCCCTGCCACCAGGCGCTTTGCTGCCACAGGTCGCTCTGCGGGCCGTCAACTAACAGCCGCCATTTTTGAAGAAACCACGGCACAGCCTCCCAGCTGCGTCGATCCCACGGTTGACTACTTCCGCCTTGCTGGGCCGCCCAACAGATCAGACCCCCTTCGACGACGTCCTTTTTGAAGTCAAACGCATCCAGCAGAAAAGGCGCCGTGGCCGCCAGCATGATGGCACGAGCCCGCAGCCCTGGCAACGGTAGGAGATCAAGAATCGGATGATGGGGAAACAGCACCTGGGGCAATGTGGGCTGCAGATGAGGAGGGATCGAAGGCCGCGAGACGGCCGCCAACAAGGCTTTCGGGTCCTCGCTCATCGTGACTGGACGGTAAAAGGGCGAGCATAAGGACAAGCAGGAGTAGCTGGAGAATTCCTTAGCGCCGATGCCCAGGCAGCGTGCGTTGAAGAAGCACGCATGTAGAAGAGCCATTTGGGAGAACTGAAGACGATTCAGATAGAGATCTGCAAACGCCGGCTGAGTTACTCCATGCCCACCGTCATCCTCCGCTGGATGGTTTAAGTCAATGTCCGATCCCGCGATGCCCTCTGTCGGTAGTGGCTGGTCAGAAAATTGGAGCCACTGGTCAGAAAGACTATTCTCGCCCTCCAAGACAAAGTCACTTGAAACGAGAGGGTCAATGCCCACGATGTTTAACGGGTCACCACTCGGCTGCACGTGGAGGTCGGCAAGGCTCGACGGGCTTACTGACTCCGGTGCCGTATCTTGGATTCGGTCGAGGAATTCTAGATTGTCCAGGTCAAGATCGGAAGCAAAGCTCGAGGCAGGGTCGCGCGAAGATAGCGAGGATGCGGAGGCCGGTGGAATACGATCGTGCGAAGGGGGGACCTGTGCCGTTGGCAGGGGTTGGAGAACGGGGAAACGGTGGGCTGTCTGCGGCCGTGGCTGCTTCAGCCGCTCCTCTCTCTGTCGTCGGCCTACAGTAGGTCGTCCAGTCAGTTGGATTGATGCAAGGTCAATCTGTGGATCACATACGGTAGGCCCGCTGGGCGACGCGGTTCTGCTCTTTCCGAGCTTCCGTCACCACCCGCTTTCGCCGAACGGGAGGGCGGCCGTTGCGTGTCAACAATTCGGAAGAGCTCTCCATGCTGAAGAGCGGGCGATCGATGGCTTACATCCTGACTTCTATGAGGCTGTCGAGAGTACGGAGTCAGGTAGGCGCAGTTTGTCGTCTTGTCAGCTCCTCTTGGCACGTGGCTTACGCTGTGACGGCCAATCACCGTCGGGCTTGGCGAGTCAGCCAGGATGACTCATCGCCTGGCTTACTCCCCTCGACACCTGAGATTTGTGGCATCCGCTGCCCCGATGCATGAGGATGGCCGTTCCCCTTCATGCGCCGTCGAAGGTTATAAAAGCCCTGAGTCCCCTGCTGTCAAGTTGAATCATGCTTCCTTATTGTTTATATTCTCTTCGGCGTCATTTACTCTTGAGATCCCCTTCTCTTCTCCCTTCTCATAACCCTCCGCCGCAATTCATATATATAGGTCTTGACCTTGACCAGACCATGTCTTCCCCATGCAAGCTAATCGTCGTTGTCGGTGCCACGGGAAATCAAGGCTCTTCTGTGGCCCGAACCTTCTTGCAGCTCAATCACTGGGATGTCCGCTGCGTCACACGCAACGTGTCTTCTGTGGCGGCCAAAAACCTGGCGTCGCTCGGGGCCGGCGTGGTAGAGGCTAATCTCGCCGACCTTGCATCGCTGCATCGTGCTTTCGCAAATGCCAATGCGATCTTTGTTAATACGGATTTCTGGGGCCCTTACCGAAGCTCAACGGTCACAGGAGGCCAGTCCAAGTCCAGCGATGAGGCTTTTCAAGAGGAGGTCCTGCATGGGCAGAACGCTGCCATTGCCGCGGCTGAGATCCCGACCCTGGAGCGCTTTGTCTATTCGGCACTGGGCCCTATGAAGAAGCATTCCCGTGGGAAATACTCCTGTTCTTATCATTGGGACTCGAAAGCGACGATTGTGGAGTACATTGAGCGGGATCAGCCCTCCTTGGCCCGAAAGACTTCCTTTATCTACCCGGCCGTATACGCGACAAACCCGCTCTTCATGCCATCCCTGAATGCCTCGACTGGTCGGTACCAGTTTGTGCTGCCGCTACCTAAAGATCTGGAGATCCCAATCATCAACCCCTCCGAATCGACCGGTCCCTTCGTCCGCGCTCTCGTGGAGAACGAGCGACCTGGCGTCAAGCTTCTCGCCTATGACACCTCCCTGACCGTTGAAGCCATCGTGAAAGCCTGGAATCACGCCACCGGTAGACTAGCCGAGCTGGTCGAAGTTAGTGTAGATTATATGCATCGAGAGCTAGGAATTCCTTTGGAAGTGCTAGATGCACCCCCCTACATCGCCGAGTTTGGATACATGGGAGGTCTGGACAACGTCCTCTACCCGCGGGACCTGGCCGTCCCGGTCCAGACCCCTTCTTTTACGAGCTGGCTCAATGCACAAGACTGGCAGCAGGTCCTTGACGGGGGAAAGGCAGAGCTAACCTCGGTACTGGAGGATGCGAGTGAATGTGTAGAATCTGAGAAAGTTTAGTGATGTTGTCTCTTAGCGCTCCTGGGAGCTGGCTGCTTATGGAGTCTGTTTCGTATTTGATCACCTGCTCGGTTCGCCTACGTAATGACACAAGGGGAACATGTCGCTTGCTTTCTCAATCTATATACTTCACGTGTTGTTAAAGATTCTGCCAGAGAGCTATACACTCGTATGCATATGATAGCTTAGATGGATAGGCCTGTCATAAGGTCTCAGGTTCCAGTGATATCATCTGTTACTGCAGGGATTCTAGATCATAGTTGTAACCATGCCTCATTCCGTTGAAAGTGCTAACATTTCTGGCGCTCTGAAGTGCCAACGTCCAAAGAGCTTTGTCAGTTCATACGTGCGAGTACGCTAACTGGTGTCCAATTGTAGATCATCCCACTTGTAGCTTGCCCAAGCATTTTCTGGAGCACCGCCTCAAGTTCCGTCACGGAGCAAGTTATATCGAAAGAGGAGGACTTTTTGATGCCATTGAGGATTTACTGAAGGGCCATCAAGTAGGTTCTCGTACATAGTTGGACCGCGTCAGAGTCGAATCTACCATGATGTAATTCAACAACCTCCAAGCCCTCCTGACGCAGGCGATTGGGAGGGTCTGATACCCAACTATTCATTGAGCTCAGCGATTCCGGACTTGTTGCATCCGTACGATTTTCGGTACATCACTAACTTACCTGTAGTCAAGGTGGACCTGACGGAATAAGGTACGAAGCCTCGCGTCGAACCTTTCTGCTATCTCCCCTTGCACGACGGGGTTGACCAAGTCGGCGTCTTCCCACTGGATATATCCACCCGGTTCTACGCAAAGTCTTGTTACCGTTGCTCATCGGAAGGTGGCGAACCGGACCTACTCAGGAGGGATTTCGCTTGACGGATCACGGGTCCAATGTCACTCTCTCGGACATTACTTGCCCACATGCGAAGATGCACGCCATCATATTGGCCCCTGAGAGATGGCGGAGGATCTACCAGGGAATCCATCACTCCAAGTGATACATTCGACGGCCACAGATCTCTGGGTGGGAGCTGCTCATCTGAGATATCATAACCATCCACTCGCACGCCGAATGGAACGTGTTTAGCAACATCGAACACCCAAACACTGACGATCGTTAGAGCTTTTGGGAAAGCGGAACTATATAACAGCCGTGCGGCGCAGAGAAACACTAACCCAGTTCCGGTTCCGATTTCGGCGATTTTCATATGGTTTGTGATTGGAATCCCCGGGTGCAGTTCGAAGCCCTGATGCAACTTCCATAGCAGATGCTGGGCGTCCAGTCTGCCCAGGGTCAATGGTGAACTATTTTTTGGGAGCGCATGGAGCAGGTAACAGTATGAGACTCACCGGACCGAATCCACCAAGCCTCGACCCAATACATAATCGTCAGATTGAGCCATAGCAATTCTCTGCAAAATTGAAATATGGGCAAAACTGCTTGGGTCTTCGCAATAAATTTGAAATGCTCCGTCGACCATGTCTTATTCATATCTTCATCCACATCAGCTATTCACGGGTACAGTGGACATGGCCTGATCCAAATTAATTCACACATTTACCTGTAAGGCTTGTCTGCCCAGAGACTAACGGGTCGAATGTTAGAGTGAACATCATTTTATACCCTGGGAAGCCAAGGGTAGCGGTGCGAGTGTCATAATAAGCCCAGCACAGCGGGTGCAAATCTCCCGATGCAAGGGGTTTATCCTGATGTCTCGACTGACAGATAACGTGATTGGAAATTTTACTATTGGCTGGCTGTGTACAAAGACATAAATTCCTCTTCAAAATCAATTCACATCCTGTTCGATGATTTCATTTTCCAAAGATGATGAGAAAGGAGTTACGCATGAAACCACATTCTGATAGTACGTGGAACTAGAATGCTGTTTCCCTTGCATATTTCAGGGAAACGCAATATGTGCTCCGACGCAGGTAGAAACCTTAACCAGCTAGCCGACATCATAGTGATGACAATCAGGAATTACCCGCGGTGGTGTCTCTAATCGATATCAGGTTTCATGCAGGATCGGGGCTCTGCGTGCGCACGTAAGTAGAAATTTGGATACGTCTTAGAGCAGCGTATTTCCCAATTCTCCTGCCCGTAGAGCTTTCTATCAAGGTAGATTGGGGGATGATGCAGTTTATGAAGCCACTGACATCAAGTAGTTACTGTACAGACAAGATACACCACGACGTCGTCACTTAGTAGGAGTGTAGTTCTATTGCGAAGGTGGCAAACAGAGGGAAGCATTGGCGAGGGTTTCGGTTCACGTATAAATTGCACCCTTCCATTCGATCCTAAGAAGCCTAGCAGGCCTATCCAACACCAATGCCTAGGAAAGTACTCCCATGAGTCGAAAAATTCACAACACACAAAGCCGCCCATTTCAGTCTTACGAGATGGCCTTCTCTCAGGTTTCCTTTCCCCTCAATCCTAAACAAAAGGGTTTTGTGGAACGAGTGTCTGTGGTTTTAGCCAAGTTCAAGGGCGAAGATTATTACGCCTATGAGCAACACGGTGCATGGTATTTGGGCCTCGGAACCCAGGCTTCATTGCTGGTCGACGCTAAAGGAGAGATCGCTACGGTCACTGCCGGAGCGCGGCGTGAAGAACATCCGGTTCGAAATTCCCTTGCTCAGGCGGCGCGCGACTTTCTTTCCCAACACGCTCGACCCGGCCATAAAGCGTTCGGGCATGTTGGGTATAACTACGCCGCACACGTCCGAGGAATACCGTTTCAGTCGGGCCTTTGGCCACTGCTAAGTCTCTTGGTTCCACGCACAGAGATCACATTCCACCATGATCAAGTCACTCTGACTGGGTCCAACGACACGGAATTAAAGGAGCTGTCGGCACTGATCATCGGCGACACCTGTCTAGAACCGGGTCCAAAATTGAGGATTGATACAACGGATTCCGCGGGAGAGTATATCACTCGTGTTCAGCGAGCGCAGGAGGAAATTGAAGAAGGAAGTTATACCAAGGTCATCCCCTCGCGCGCCGTCCGTCTTGAGGGTCGCGTGAACATGGCAGCAACGCTTTTGTGCGGTCGTCGGGCCAACGATCCGGCCCGTACTTTTTCATTTAGCCAGGCCGGATTCCAGGCAACAGGCTTTAGTCCGGAACTGGTAATGTCCGTCCAGGATGGCATCGTGGCTACAGAACCGCTCGCTGGAACACGATCGCGCCTCGGCACTTCGGCGGAGGTTGAAAGCCTGGCGCATGAATTGACACACGATACGAAAGAGATTGTAGAGCATGTTATGTCTGTCAAGGAAGCAATGCAGGAACTAGATCAAATATGTGTATCTGGCACGGCAGCCACAAATGACCTGATGTCTGTTCGTGCCCGCGGTAGCGTGCAGCATCTGGGATCTCGGGTCTCTGGTACACTGGCAGCAGATAAGGACCCATGGGATGCCTTAGCGGTCATTTTTCCCTCAATCACAGCGTCTGGAATTCCGAAACAGGCAGCGTTGGAAGGGATCCAGCGTCTGGAACGCGAACCCCGCGAGCTGTATTCTGGCGCTGTCTTAATGTTGGACGGACCCGATTCCTTCGAGGCTTCGCTCGTTCTGCGCACCGTATTCCAAGACCACCATCGCTCGTGGGTTCAAGCTGGGGCCGGAGTCATCGCGCAGTCCAGACCTGACCGAGAACTCACTGAAACCCGCGAGAAGTTGGCCAGTGTTGCCCCATTTGTCGTCGCAGAGTGAAAGACTGCCCTGGTGGAAACTGAGTAGAAGGGTGGAGGAGGTGGGTAAGACAACAGGCCACACTATGTTACCCTCCTCTATGTATCGTTGTACTCGCTGCTTAGTTCCAACAATCATGTTTCAATCAAGTTGACTCGGTTGAGGTCCGAGAGAGGAACGAACCAACTCGTGCCTCACGGCACGCTCATGTAATATACTTAGCCTGTAGCCTGATAGTACGCAGTGGGGTCATCAAGTGAAGACCCACAAGGCTTGCCATGGAGCCAGCCGAACATCCTGGTTGGGGCCAAAATCAAGCCTTCTGTTAATTTACGGAATAAGTGGAACCTGCCCTAACGTCCTACTAACGGACTAACGAACCAACATGTGTCAAAGTTGTTCTCGTCGAGTTAGTTGGTAAACGAAGGGCGTTCCTGATTTGCCGCCTTTGTCTTGCCAACAGACTCCCTATCCTAGTCCGGTTGTCAGTCATTACTACACCGGTGTACTAAAAAGCCAACAAAGGATGGCGGATGCTTCAGGACTTTGGAATAACTAGATTGTTGGAGGATCAAGCTGGAATCGAAATGGCCGAGGAGTCCTACTCTTTCGTGAGGAATTCCGTCTTCCTCCCGGTGTGGAGAATAGCCCAAAGGGGGGCGAATGATTGGGGGTAGAGAGATTATAAAGAGGCAAGAAAGAGCCGTAGGGGTAGTAAAGATCCATTCCCATCCGAGTGGACAATCGATCTGCCAGTCTGTTCGACTGTGTACTATAAGATGGCAAGTCTCACAACACTACTGGTCCTCGCGTTGACAGCTCCTTCCTTGGCGAAGGCACCGTACTGTCTTCCTGGCGATGCCTGCTTTCCGTCTACCGACGAGCTCTCGCGGTTTAATAGCTCCGTGGATGGGAAATTGCTAGCCCCCCCTCCTTACGGCCGAGTGTGCTATGCCGGTCATTTTGATGCGCCGGCGTGTGCGGAACTCGTGGCCAATAAGAGAAACGGCACCTATCGTGAGGCTATCCCGGCTGCGATGATGTATACCAACACTGAGTTCACGTCTAATGGCACCGGCTGTCCGGTCCCTACGGCCGCGCCGGGGACAGGAATAGACGGGTCGTGCGAATTAGGCGCCTTGGGCTCCTATTTCGTGCAAGCGACGAGTGCAGAGGACGTCAGCCAGGCTGTGAAGTTTGCAGCCAAACACAATTTGCGGCTCCGAGTGAAGAATGTGAGTCACCCCTGGAATGGACGATCCCAGTATTGTGTTCTAACATGCGGCTCAGACTGGCCATGACTACACGGGACGCAGCACCGATGCTGGTTCCTTTGTCATCCTCACTCATGCATTTCAAGAGGTTGAGCTCAAGCCGAGCTTTGTTCCTCTAGGATGCAGCTCCTCAGCGTCGCAGAATGCCCTTCGCCTAGGTGCCGGCGTTGTGGCTCAAGACCTTTATGCCGAAGCGGCCAAGCTGGGCGTTGTCACCACCGGCGGATTCTGTCCCACCGTAGGCATTGCTGGAGGGTTTGCCCTAGGCGGAGGCGCTGCGGGGCCCTTTCAGCCCGTTATTGGCATGGGCGCCGATAGTAGGTGACTTCTTTCGCGTTGGGCTAGCCGGCATGTCAGGCTAATCATCGCCGCGACGCAGATGTGGTTCAATATGACATAGTGACCGTCGACGGTACCATTACTGTCGCCAATGAGTGCGAGAATAAGGATCTTTTCTGGGCAATGCGTGGTGGTGGCGGCGTCTTTGCCGTCAGCACGGCAACCTACGTGAAGGCGCATCCAGCCTTTGAGGCCGTCAACGTCGTCGTGGGGCAGGTCTCAGCCGCCGACAAGAAGTCATACCAAAACATGATCTCCGAGTTTGTGCAGCGCGACCCGGAGTATGCCTCGGGCTTCAGTTCGGGCCTTTGGGAGACAACCTATCCGAACCTTACTATTGCCTTCCAAAAGGGCTTCCAATCGAACGAAACCGTCGTTTCTGCCGAGAGATCGCTAAGCGCATTTGACTTCCTCAACTCTATTGACGGGGTGACGGTAAATTTGCAAGGGTTGCAGTTTGAGACCTGGAACGAGGCGTTCGAAAATGTAGTCGGTCCCATCATGGAGGAGGGCAGTGCAGTTGGTGTCAATATCATGGACATCAGTCGCGTGGTGCCGAACGATCTGTGGCGTTCGAAGGAAGGCCGACAGTCTATTGCGGACTTCGTGACGGGCCTACCCCAAACCCAACCCTTCATATTCCAAAGAGGTAAGTAAAGACAGTGACGCAAACAGCACAACGAGACTGACTCATTATGAAGTGGGTGGTGGTGCGGTGAACGAGCCAGCAGCCGACGCGGTAAGACCTCCCATTAAGTCGACCAGGAAGATAGGTACTGCTTTACTAACCTGCCTCTCGACAGACCTCCGTCAACCCGGCCTTCCGCAGCTCGGCGGCGTATGTAGACATCCCCGTCTTCGCCTCATCCACCAGCGGAACGACCTCCGTGCAGCAATCCACCGCGCAATCTCTCATGTCCCAAGCGGACCAAATCTTCGGTCGCGATGCTTATTACAACGAGGGCAACCGGCTGGAATCCGACTACCAGGCGCGGTTTTGGGGCAGCAATTACAAGACCCTCCTGTCGCTCAAGAGAAAGGTTGATCCGGACTGCGTTCTCACGGGCGCATTAACGGTGGGTGAGACTGAAATCTGCGGTGGTCGCTAAGGCTTCATTGTTAGTAGTGTAAATAGCCTCATAGCAATTTATGCATATTGTTTCGCGTCCACCTATGAATGAATGTAGAAGACGGCCGGTGAGTGTAATCGCAGCGTATATACGGCGACGGTGAACAGCACCCAGAGCCCACTACTCCCGTATGAAAAGTAACAGAGGACAGTTACCGACATTGTCCTCTGAGAGTCAAACCGATTCTTAGATTTGCCCGAGCATTCTTTGGCAAACTGCATCGACATCATTTCTCCTAGTCCGGCGACCGTGACGTCGGAGATGACGTCAACCCTGAATCGCCCCCGATCGATCTTCTTTATAATGCATCGAGGTTCATTCTCGACCCCTAGGATTCTCTCTCCGCACATCGAACAGCTTCATTCCAATCGAGATGCCAGAGGAGCATGGTGGCAGAAAGAAAGTGGCCATAATTGGTGCCGGGGCTGCAGGAATGGCAAGCAGAGACTCTCCAAATACGCTCTAGTCCGAGTACAAGTACGTCGATCACTAACGCAAAGCGCAGTCCTGTGCCTCCACCTTGGCCAAGCACCCTGATCGTTTTAAGGTTTCCCTGTTTGACATTGCGGACTATACCGGTGGCCAGGCGACCTCAATTCCCTTGGACAGTTCTCGCTATGGCGCCGAGTGGCTGAACGACGGGGTGCAGGGCGGCTCGCCCATTTTTCGACATACCTTCAATTTCTTTCGTCGATACGGCTACGAGCCCCAGCCTGTCAAGCTGCAAGTCTCATTCGGCAAAGGCACGGACAGCTTTTGGACCAACGTCTTTCCCAGTCCACTAGTGGATCGCTACTCCGACGAGATCCGGAAGCTGGGCCGCGCGCTGAAATGGATCAAACGTTTGATGCCCGTTCTCGGCGTCACGCCTGTCAAAGTGATGCTGCGACTGTTCCGGTTCAGCCGCGATTTCTCTAATAAGATGGTGTTGCCGCTAATGGCCCTGTTCCTGGGGACGGGCAATCAGACGCCCAATGTATCGAGCGTGCTGTTGGAACGATTGTTTGACGACCCGCAGATGCGACTCTGGGATTATGATCCAGACACGCTGCTGCCCAACCAACCCGGAATGTCTACCTTCCCCAATCTAAGCGATTTCTATCGTGACTGGGTGGCCGACGTGGCCGCGCGCGGCGTCGATCTGCGTCTCAGCACCACGGTCGACATCTTGCGGCGCGACAAGCGCGGTGTTTCACTGCGATCGCGACCCGCCGACTCCCAACCGGGCTCGGGAACAGGGTCTCCAGAGGAATTCGACGAGCTGGTGCTCTGCGTGCCTGCCGACGAGGCCAAGTCAATGCTGGGGAACAGTGCCACCTGGCGCGAGAATTTCGTCCTGGGCGGTGTCAAATTCTACAATGATTTGACCATCACTCATTCCGATTCGCAGTACTTCTCTAGCATTTTTCAAACGCGGTATGCGTCCGATGTTTGCGCGTCGGCCAGCACCGAGTCCCGAAAGAGTCAGATCGAGTTTGCCCGACAAACGCCGCGAACCCGCAGCGATGGGTGGGAGGGATTTGCGCCGATGTACTACACGCATTCGTATGTCTCCGATCCAGCGAAGATCGAAATGGGGTTCAATTGCACGCATTATCAGCACCAATTCCGCGAGGCCTTCGGTCAGGACGCCCCCGCTCCGGAGCCCGACCGACACGTCTACCAGACCATTTTCCTCGACGATCGACACAAGCATCTGTGGACCTGGGAGGGGATTGAGAAGGGAAAGATCATCGCACGCAAGGAGTGGCATCAATTCGGCCACCGCTGGCAACATTACCTGCGCGTAGTGCCAGGTATGATGTTCATCAACGGGAAGAACCACACGTTGTACGCCGGAAGCTGGACGATGGTGGTAAGTCACCCCAGATGACGCGCGTGGATAGAGTCTCATTGTGGATAGAACATGCACGAAATCGCGTGCATCTCCGGAATTGCGGCCGCGTATCGACTGGGCGCCACGTACGAGGCCTTCGACGATTTTGCCGAGGACTGCTTCGCCAAATATCTGCTGGTATGTCATGGCGTCCGGTACAAGCGAGCCCGCTGTGGGAACGCTGAGTCTAGTTGAGATTGGGACCTCCTCAACAGCCTAACTTAGTCCACTTTTCCATCCAACATCGATAACGACCCAGTGGACGGCCACGTCATCAGAGGCCTGAAACTGAGGAAGACCACGGGAAATACCCGATACCTCTCCCGCTAGTAGGACAATCAATGTACATGCGTGCATGTACGCCATTTGCGCAAATGTGGACCACGTCTACCGGGGACCCATGACCTACCCTACGAACTCTGAGTCAGGCAGAAACGCGGGCGGATGAGGCCCGCGACAGGACTCATTCCGGATTGAGACAGGTCTGAGAGCATAGCGCCGGTGGTGATAATCATTATTCTAACAATGCTTCGTGATATTTCAATGCAACGCCCTCCAGCCATGCACCATGCAGGAGTCAATTCCGATTTGGGCCCGTGCTCCAATGCTATTCCCATAGCGCGTAATCGGGAAAGTACTGGTCATGAATTCTTCGTGCGTAGTCCACTAAGGCTGGAAAGCTCCGGATGGTCCGTTGAGTCTCTGGAGCTCTTCGGCGGCGAGGCCATGTTAGAATACAGTCTCAATCAGGGGGGAAATAACGTACGCGTAGCAAACCAGGCCCGAGGCGATAAATCCGAAAAGGACGGCGTCGGCCTCGGTGGGCGCCTCGCCGGCCCAGATCCAAAACGGCGCGTCTGTATGGCTGTTTTTCGACCGGGCGGCCACCGCGGCGGCGTGGAGATTTTCCCAAATGTCCTGTCGAAAGGCGGCGATCTCTTCGTCCGAGAAGGTCAGAGTCCCTTGACCCTGCAGGGTGCGCGTGTTTTTGCGGTAGATCAGATGGCCCACGAGGACCTGCAGGGGCCAGGGCAGGTCGGCCAGGATCTTGCCGCGCATGATGTAGAAGTTCCGGATCCACTTTTCGTGGGACTAGATGATCGAAGGTCAGCACCTGAGATGGCCGATGCGCATTGTCCAGCGAGAACATTAGGGTTTAATGTAACCCACCTGGTAGAAATACAGCTTGTCCTCCAACAAGGCCTTCAGCGCCAGGTCATTGAGTTTCTCCGTCGGCGCAAGGTTGGCATCCAGGTCGGCCAGCACACCATCGTACATCAGCGTCTTGGTGATCAGGGTCGAGTCGCCGATAATCCGCGGCGTGCTGCCTTCCGAGGCGTCGTCGGCATCCGCGACTGCCACGTAGGGGATCTTCCCTCGGGGACCAACGCGCACAGAGCCCTGTTCAACCGAGTATGGCAAGCCGGAGAAGCGCAGACGAGCTTCTAACTTGGTGACAAAAGGAGACCAGGTGTAACACCCGGTCTCGGGGAAACCGCGAAAGAGCGTCACGGAAGGGACGTTGGAGGATTCCATGACGTGTAGATGCAGCTCGGTGACAGTTTCTCGCCGTGAAGATAATAGCAAACAATGGCTGCGTTCCGAGGACGGGTCGTCGGAGCTGCATTATGTACATCTTGTACGGAGTATATCGTCGGCCTTCGGGCGTTCTGTGGCCGATCGGGTGCCGACCGAGCGCGAGTAGGATTTGGGGGCGTTGTCAATCTCGTATCGCACGCAGTACACGCTAGGGGAAATGATGAGTGTCTAGTGGTAACCTAATAATCACCGGTTGGTGGTAAATGTGACTACCTAGGCAGCAGTGCAACGGGAATAGCTTCATCTTTCCGCTTTGGGGAACGCGTCCAAGGGCGCGTCGGTGTCAACACAGCACAGCCCATTCAACTCCTGCGCTCCACAGGGACCATGTAGGTACCTGATCTTTCCTCGTGGGGTCTCGGTCCCAGCACTGGGCCAGAAGTGTGCAGAGAGGAAGGAGGAAGTCCAAAACAGGACCGAAGAGAGGGTAATCAGCGGCCCGTGTTGATTGGCTGCCGGCGCCAAGGCCGCCCCACCTGCATCAACTGCCTAATCGGGACCGGACGGTGACTAATTCCCTGCATCATCGATGGACATCACCGAGTGCCTTGCTCCAGATCATGCGAATCCATGCCCTTCGCTCTAGACTCCGAACAGTCTCGTCGATGTAACAATGTCGTCATCCATGGAACCATTGGAGAAGCATATAAAGCCAATAAAGCCAGCGCCAATTGACCTTACCTTCATCATCTATCACCTCGCGATCCTCCACCATGTCCGCAGATCCCCTCCAAGAATATGGCTTCACCCCCGTGCCGTCCTCGGCGGAGAAGCTGATCGAGCAAGCCGTGCGGCATCGCGGCAGTCCCCCGGCGGCCCTCGTGTCGGCGACGCCCATTCCCGACACTCCTCTGGCGCGGCGCATCCAGACCTACGCCCGAACGCATTTGCCGCAGCCCACCTTTCATCACAGCATGCGCGTCTATCACCTCGGTCTGGCCATCAAGTCGCATTTCTTCCCCGAATGGCGGTTCTCCGACGAGACCTACTTCCTCGCCTGCATGCTGCACGATATCGGCACGAGTGCGGAGAGCCTTGGTGCCACGCATCTCAGCTTCGAATTCTACGGCGGCTTCCTGGCCCTGGACGTGTTGCAGCGGTCGGATGACGGGTCCGAGACATCGGCCGTCAGCCCCAAAGCTCAGGCCGAGAGTGTCGCGGAGGCAATCATTCGCCATCAGGATCTTTGCCAGGTCGGTTCAATCACGGCCGTCGGACAGTTGATTCAACTGGCCACCATCTTTGGTAGGTGGACTGTCCTCTCTTTCCGTTCATTCGGGGCCGGCTAACGTGCAGCAGACAACACCGGCATGCATTCGCAGCTGGTACATGCGGACACGGTGCGCGACGTCAACCAGCAGTTCCCCCGGTTGCGCTGGAGCGGCTGCTTTGCCGACACGGTGCGCCAGGAGATGCAATTGAAGCCCTGGGCCCATACGACCACTCTGGGCGAAGACGACTTTCCGGCCAAGATCTTGGGCAACCCTTTAGCTGCTGAGTTTGAGTAGGTCTGGTATCCGGTGTCGATGTGTAGTGGTCGCATGCCCTCTGTTCGGCGAAATTGTCAGTGTTAAAACGAATATGTGTTTGTCCGTATCTATTCAGGTCTTAGTCTCTCTGCGTTTGAATATTGGCCTGTCGTGGCTGGGCTTGATGGGGGAATGAGTGTCCGTGTAGGGCTGTTTATATATTTCCAACCTTCGGGAACAACGAACCGCAAATACCACGAGGACCCCATGGAGGATTCTTTTGTCTCCCACCGTAAATTAAAGTAATCATCGGTCCATAATTCGGACCTCGCCTACTCTGCGAGACTCGGAATGATCGGGCCCATGGCCGACTTGGCAGATGGGCGCGGCGTCATCACGTTGGAGGCCTACCGGAGCCGCGTCAGTCTGCGATGCCTGCTGCCACCGCCGGCTACAAATACGAGCTACAATCCGAATAGATCTCGTCCATCGCGACAACCATCGCTGTATCTTGATCTTGTCTTGACCATGGCTATTACGGAATTGGCGCTCGTGCGTCTCAAGTCGCCCGACGACTCCAGCACGCGGTCGGGAATACTGGCCGCCATCGAAGCGCAGGCCGCCTACTCCACCTTCCCCGTTTATCTCCTGACCCAGATCGAAGACCCGTCCTACGTCTACATCGTGGGCGGATGGGCGTCGACGGCGACACACATGCAGGACTGGATCGCCAGCGAGGCCAACCAAAGGCTGTTGACGGCGCTACAGGACCGGGTCGAGGTGTGCTGGATGATTCATGTGGACATTGACCCGGTCGACTGGAAACGACTTCCCCCCTCGGCGGGTGCGAGTCGCCCGGACGCACGCGAGCCCGACGAGCGAGTGCCGCTGGACGCCCCGGTGCTGGCCATCGGCCGCTACTTTATCGCGGACGGTCGGAAGGAGGATTTTGGCCGCACATTTCAGGCGACGAAAAGTCACCTGCAGCAGTTCGCGGCGCCGCAAGCAGTACGCGGCGGATGGCGCATCGAGCCTCAGGAGACAACGGCGGGGGGAGCGACCAAGGAGGAATTCGTGCTATTCAGCGGCTGGACGGACGTGCGGCAGCATGAGGATTTTGGGGAGTCGGCGGGATTCCAGGAATTCGGACGGATTAAGGAGGCGTTGGAGGGAGCGGAGATCAATCATGCGAGGGTGTGGCAGAGAACTGATGGGTAGATCGAGAGATGAAGAGATGGAAGGAAGGGAGATGAAAAGGAGGAAGACGAAGAGGAAGGGAGAGAGGAAGGGTATGGCCACCTGGTCAGGGCAGGTGGGCCGAGCGCGGGTGACTCAGCCGCAGCCTGGGGCATCCCGTGGTTTGCTTGCTTTTTGCCTTTTTGCTTTGTTTGTTTCCTTTGTTTCTTTGTTCTCTTTGCATCTCTTTCCAACATCTACATCTTCACCATCGTCAGCTTCCATATACATCTGGAGTATCGCCAACTATCCATCTCGACCCTCGCTCCACTTCGATGTAGAAAGGATGTTCACCGCTGGCGCGCATCGCCAATAAGCGATCGTCGGGGCTCCACTCGCCCTCTGTTTTTCTCATTTCCACTCCCCCGCAGAGTCCATCCGTCATCCCATCCCATCCCACAAGTCCCCCGATAGACATTCTTCGCTTTCCAATATCTATCACATTGACTCTTGTCTTGCCATTTTTGCCCTGGCTTCTTCTTCGTATTCTCTCTCTTCCCTCTCCCCTCCTCCCCCTCCCTCCCCGTCGCTGTTCCCTATGTCCTCGAACAGCTCCGCCAGTCCTGGACATTGGATCACCGGTAGCTACACCGGCGACAGCGATGGGGTGCGCATCGCCATCGCCACCTTCGTGGCCGTCGCCTGGTACAACGTCATCGAGCTGATCAACCTGATCTTCTTGACCTTCAAGCGCTACCAGGGGCCCTACTTCTGGAGTATGCTGGTCTCCGCCATCGGTGTCCTGCCCTACTCCGTCGGCTACCTCATGAAGTTCTTCGCCCTGACCCCGGCCACTTGGTTGCCCATCACCTTGCTGACCGTCGGCTGGTGGATGATGGTCACCGGCCAGTCCTTCGTGCTGTACTCGCGCCTGCATCTGGTCCTGCGCGACCTGCGCCTGCTGCGCGTCGTGCGCACCATGATCATCCTGAACGTCTTCTTCCTGCACGTCCCCACCACCGTCCTGACCTACATGGCCAACTTCAACACCTCGCCCACCACCGTGCGCGGCTACGACATCATGGAGAAGGTCCAGCTGACCGGCTTCTGCGTCCAGGAGGTCATCCTGTCCGGCCTGTACATGTGGGAGACCAACCGCATGCTGCAGTTGAATCCCGACCGCGCCACCCAGAAGACCATCCTGCAGCTGTTCGCCGTCAACCTGGTTTGTATCCTGATGGATATCGCTCTGATGATCATCGAATTCCGCAACTTCTACATCTACCAAACCACCCTGAAAGCCACCATCTACAGCATCAAGCTGAAACTGGAGATCGCCGTCCTGGGAAAACTGGTTTTCATGGCCCATCAGCACGTCTGGCGCTCTCCTTTTCCCGCCGGAACCGGCCGCACGCCTTCTTTCGTTGACGCCGCCCGCGTCGCCTCCGATCTGCATCATCCCACCCCTTCGCCGAAGTCCGGTCCGGCAGAGCTCGACGATCTGCACATCGATGCGCGATGAGGCCGGATTGCCCCCTTCGGACTGATGATCCTTTGCTTTGCCCCAACCTCCGCCCGTCGAGCACGGAAGGCCGAGCGAGGCAACGACCGTGCGGATGGAACGTATCACACCGTCCGCTCGATTGTCCGATCGCCAAGCATCGCCCCTTACAGCCAACGGATTGGATGCCAAGTCCAGTCGATCCGGGTTGGCACGGCGGTTGCCCCCTTCCCCTTGGGCATGAGCTCCCGAGGGAACGTCTGCGCAAGGCATGGCGTGGAGGGTCCCACCAACTGACGAGACGCACTTCATGATGTTCACGATATTCATAGAGCTTCTACGATAATAGACTAATTCCAACGCCGACCGCATCGACCGTAATGCCCGCTTTCCTTTGCTAGCCTGGTTTAGTAAACAAAAATGAAGTCCTCGTTCTTCAAGTCCGTAGTATCCAGGAACCCCTTGTCCTCGGTGGGCGGCGGCGTCACGTCCTCCAACTCCACGGCCTTGCCAGCCTCCCGTTTGTCTTGCGTCATCATGGACTCGTCGACGATCTGGGCCGATTTGCCCAGCGCCTCGCGCGTCTTGGCGTGTTGCTTGTTCAGAAAGACAAGATACAAGTTCGTGATTCTATGACGGTAAGTGAGCGAGCGTTTCCCCGGCACGACGAACAGCGCTTACATGGCGATCCCGGCGACGACCACGAACAGAATCAGATTCGAGATCAGCCCCGGCCGGTACAAGGGAGCCTGCGAGGTGGAATACAGTTGAGGACCGATGACCTGCGTTCGTTAGCTTCGCATCATCACAGCCCATAGCTCACTCCGATCCTTACATTGCCTGTGCACATGCCGATCAGCACCACCGCAGAGGTGCATTTCCGCTTCGTGTCGCCGGCGGTGTTCTGCGCCTCCCATGCATAGACCAAGGGCGTGACGGCCGCCAGGCACGAGACCTGCTTTGTTAGAAGGATTTGGTTCTCGAAGAGCAGGCCACGTACCAGATAATAGCCAAACAGCAGCACCCCTTTCTGCTCTCGCGGCACGACAATCATCAGCAAGGTGCCGACGGCGGCGATTAGAGCAAAGCCGACGATCACTAGCCCTTTGCGTTGGAATCGTGTCGCCAACCAGCCGCCGCCCAGGATGGCCACCACCTGAATGACACCAAAGGGGATGTTGAAGAGAATAGTTTGGAAGGCATCGTACCCGAAAGACTTGATAATGAGGTTGCCGAAAGTGCTAATTCCGCCGCTGGGAATCCTAAGCGCCGTCAGCGCAAATTCGCGGGGTCGAACGGAGGACCTACGAGATCGCAACGATCAAGAAAAACCAACACCACGTCTTCACATCATACAGCGTCTCCCAGGCATGGTCCCAGCGCCATTTCCGCGAGATGATCCCCATCTGATTGGCTCGCAGGCGCTCGACCGCGATGACCTTCTCGCGTTCGTTGAGGCACTTCGCTTCCATGGGCGAGTCGGGCATAAGAAACAGCACAACGAAGGCGTAGGCCACGGTTAGCAGCCCGCAGAACATAAAGATAATCTGATACGAGAAGAGAACGTCGCTGTGAATGTGCCCGAGCCCGTATGTGAAGAGACTCCCCACCTGCAACTAGGATGTTACTATCGCTCGGATTCAAGGCCGGGGGCTTGTACGTACAATGAAGGTCACGCCGTTCATCATGTTCCACCAGGCCGTTCGCATTGTCTGCTCACTTCGGCGCCACCACATCTGGGTGACGGCAACGCATGACGGAGCTGACGGTCAGCCGAATGTCACAGCATTGGTGGGTGCGAACATACCGATCATTGCCTCGAAGGACCCCAAGGCGAATCGAAGGCCCAGAAGACTTTTGAAATCGGTGCAAGCAGCCATGATCGCCAAGGAGCTTCCCCAGAGGAAGATGGCGGACCCGATCAGTTTGCCCGTGGGTGCTTTGACGAGCAGAAACGCCGCCAGGGGCTGCATCACCAGCTGAGCCAAGTAAAGGATGGACCCCAACCAGGAATACTCCTGACCCTGGAGGTTGGCATCCTCCACGATACCGAAGATCGAGACGTAGGAGAGAGAAGATTTATCGAGCTGTTGGAAGAAATACGCACCGAGGATTAAAGGGAGAATGCGTCGATCGATGCGTTTCAACACGGCTTTTTCTTCCTCCACAGTGAACGTATGATGCTCCCCGACGCTGGCGAGAAACTGAGCGGCCTTTTCCGCAGTTAGATCCCGGCCATTTTCGACGGGTTCTACCGTGATGGTGTCCTGAGAGGTGGGATGGGCCATGCTAGGCTGAGGGACAGGGATGAAGGAGGTGCACTTGCGTTGTCCCTTACCACCACCATCACTGCCGGTCCACCCCCGGTTATATACAGGCCACCGGACAGGAATGTCCCGACCACCAGCATGATTCAGAATAGGCTGTGGGGTAAATGTCAAGTGGTACCAGACTCTGATCGGCGCATATCGCTGGGGTTCACCCCCACGTCCCCAGATTCCCCCGCATTGACAGCCTTCGTTATGATTGACGGAAAAATAAGGAGACTTGGCTGTCATCAGTCAGGGCTGCGATCTGCACTTCGGGCCAAAGCAGCCCGACGCCTCTTATATACGCGCCACAGAGCTTGTCATTCCTGGCATTGCCGTAATCGTTGGCCGCGCTGATCGGTATCCAACTACCCGCCAAAATGAAGAAATACGCTATCGTGGGCACCGGCGGTCGTGCGATATTCTTCTATTCAGCCCTCGTCACTGACTTCTCTTCCACGGCCCAGCTGGTGGCCTTCTGCGACAGCAATGCCACTCGCATGGCATATGCAAACTCGCGCCTGGAGGCACTGGGTCATTCCGCCATCCCCACGTACGTCCCGAGCGATTTCGACCGCATGATCCGAGAGACCAAACCGGACGAGATTATTGTCACGACTATCGATCGCACGCACAACGAATACATCGTGCGGGCTCTGGAACTGGGCTGTAGTGTCATTACCGAGAAGCCGATGACCATCGACGTCCCGCGATGCCGACAGATTCTCGACGGCGTTGACCGGACCGGAGGGCGCGTGCGTGTCACCTTCAACTATCGCTACGCGCCGCACAACACCAAGGTCTACGAGCTTCTCTCATCCGGGGCTATTGGTCAGGTTAACTCAGTGCACTTCGAGTGGATGCTCAACACGTCGCATGGAGCCGATTACTTCCGGCGCTGGCACCGGGACAAACGGAACAGCGGCGGCCTCCTGGTACACAAGTCCACCCACCACTTCGACCTAATCAATTTCTGGCTGCAGAGCCACCCTGAGGCGGTCGTCGCTATGGGTGATTTGCGGTTCTATGGGAAGGAGAACGCAGAGAAACGTGGGGTCACCAAGTTCTACTCGCGCGCTCATGGGAGCGAAAACGCCCGCGAGGATCCGTTCGCTTTGCACTTGGATCAGAATGAACAGCTGAAGGCAATGTATTTGGACGCGGAGAAGGAGGATGAATACTACCGGGACCAGAGCGTTTTTGGTGACGGGATCAGCATCGAAGACACGATGGGTGTGATGGTACGGTATCGGTCTGGTGCCGTGCTAACCTACAGCCTAACCGCATATGCTCCTTGGGAGGGCTTCCGGGTCTGCTTCAACGGCAGCCAAGGACGACTGGAAGTGGAGGTGGTGGAGCAGTCGTATGTCAACTCAGGTGGCGAGCAGTCTCTGGAGGGCGCTCTAGAGAGCCGCTCTATCCTGCTTCGTCCAATGTTTGGAAAGCCTGTCGAGATCGAAGTACCGCACGGATCCGGGGGCCATGGCGGGGGGGATCCGCAGCTGTTGAATGATTTATTTGGCGATGCACCGGTGGATCAGTGGCGCCGAGCTGCCACACATATTGACGGGGCACGTTCGATCTTGACGGGTATAGCTGCGAACCTCTCGATGCAGAGAGGGGAAATTGTTCGAGTAGACGATATTCTCAAGATTTAAATCGTATACCGCCGACCATCTAGGATAGATCAGTGGGCCACCATCCCGATTCCGTCGCAATCGGACATTATGAGTTGAATTTCGTAAATAGCTTCCATAGATTCGTTACTCATACCATCGAGGTTCTGTATAAAATTGAGCCTCTTACCAGCATCACAGCAAACTTGGAAGTCAGGTTGGAGGCGTCAGGCCCTCCGAGCACAACGCCACCACTTGGTGGACTAGCTGTCTTTCTTCTCCAGTGCCACACCAGCGAGAGCATTGAATATGGCTCTGCGTAAGGGCCTCCGCTGGTACAAGAGAAAAGTCAACGACGCGATTGTCCTCCGCCGGAACACATCCTGGGCGAGACCATAATTCTGTCGGCCGGATCTCACTCGTCAAATTCCCGGTTTCCTCCAGCACGATGAGAGCAGCAAGCAGCTGAGCGGCCGAAGCACCCACATATAGGCTTTGTCGTGGAGGTCCGCGGAGCTGCAACTCCAGAGCTCGCCGACGCAGCGACGGAATCCGACATTTCAGCACTGTGACAAAAAGCGGCATCGCAACGCCCATGTCAAAAACGAACGGGGGTTGATCGCCGAGAAACCTCAACCTCTTCCCATCAACAGATCGCCTGCGACCATCCGGACGTCACAGCCATCAAGAGGGCGGGAGTGGCGATTTAGCCCACTTATCCAGATGGCCGTATGAGCATAAGGGCAAACGGCGATTATCTAAATCCCAAGGCCGCCATCAACCTCCAGACACACTCCAGTAAGATAGCTCGCCTCATCACTTGCCAAGAAGACTATTGAGTTGGCCACGTCGGCGGGTTGGCACACACGCCCCAGTGGTATGCTGCTGAGCATTTTCGCATGAGCCTCAGCACTCGAGTCTTGACCTAGGAACAGTGGCATCATTGCTGTATCTCCAACCGAAGGGCAGACGGCATTCACTCGGATGTTATGTGGCGCCCATTCAACTGCAAGACCCTTGGATGCCTTGAACCGGACCATATTAGCCATATTTTATCTTTGACAAGGAGCATTTCCGTAGATGCTAGGCGATGCTTACGGTATCGACTGCGCCTTTGCTTGCCCCGTACCACACAAGATTTGGTCGAGGACGGCTACCACTCATGCTGAAGGTATTGATGAAAAGCCCAGGCCTCCTTTCTTTCAGAAAGTAGGGAATTATCGTTTTGGTGCTAAGGTCGATTTGCTTCACGTTCACGCGGAAGACTCGCTCCCAGTCCTCGTCACTGAGCCCAATGGACGGTTGGGCCTTGTGCAATACACCAGCGTTGTTGACAACAATACCCAAGTGGCCATAGGCAGACAAAACCCACCCAAGAGCTTCTTGCCAATCGCCCGGAGAGGTCACGTCTCCCCGAAGATAAGTTATACTTTTTGAGGAGTCATCTTGGGCCTCCGCCCGGCTCGGCTCCATAATATCTAGTACTAGTACTATAGCCTGGGCACATTCAGCAGCGAACTTGGACACGATTGCTTTGCCGAATCCCATGGCGCCGCCTCTAACTAGAGCCATCTTGCCCCGTAGCCTCTGAGAGGTAACTTGCGTGATCAAGTGGCCTGTCATTATCAATGAATATCGGGCGCCTTAGTGGGGGGTTCAGACTTGTTGGATCAATAGGTACATTGTTGAGAAGGGTCGCATTTAATATTGGAAACAATTCTACTCTTTGATCGCACTTTAGGGGGCTGTCGTCAATTCTCCGAGTTCCGCATTTCCGACGTGAGGATTTCCGGAGTTTGTGAGACGCTCCGGTGGACATCCACCGGATACAGAATATCCTAAAAGAATCATAGAATCCTAAGGCTGTCATGTCATTAGCGGCAGGGCGTATAGAAAGTCTAGTGACCTTTTGCAGTCAAAATTCAACAGGTATATTCAGCACATACTGTACACTAAAAGAATACAGACTATTTTGACTTCCATAAGCTCCTTCACTCCCTCAGAAACAAACCAGTCACCATTTACGGCAACAAAGGCCAAACATCTCCCTACCAATGAAGTACCAATGAATGTCTTTTCCCTACAGGACAAAATCGTAACCTGCACAGATGCAACGGGTGGGATTGGTCTAGAGATGTCTAAATCTCTCGGAGAAGCCGGCGCTGATATTGTTTCGATTCAACTGCCAAATGTCCCAAATGCAGCATCCTTGTCAGATCAGTTGAAAAGAATTGGACGCAGTATCTGGGTATTGAGTGCGACCTTGCGGAAACCTCTGCCATTTGCGCTACATTTCAAGCTATCTGGAATGCCGGTATCAACCCGTCTGTTCTCAATTGCGCCGGTGTTAACTGAAGAACCTCAGTAAAAGAAATGGCCGATGATGACCTTGGTCTGGTATAGGCCAGCGAATTTCTTCCCTTCAGTCTCGGGGGGTCAAATTCAAGACTGACATAAGCTTAGATCCTGTCCATCAACCTCAAGGGCACTTACGTAGTAGCCCAAGTGTTTAGTAAAACATTAGTTAAATTGAGAATCCCCGGAAACATAATCAACATCGGATCACTTACTTCATTCCGTGGAATGTACAATATTCCCGCTTATGCAAACTCTAACGGAGGAGTGATCCAGATGACCAAGCCATTTAACAATGAGTTAGCTCCTCACGATATTAAAGTACACTGCATTTGTCCAGGGTAAGTATCTTCGACATCTCTATTTGGCAACTAGCAGATAAAAATTTCTAACTGAAGCGGATACGCACCCCTCTGATGAAGCAGCTACAGAACGATACGTTTTACACCCGCAGGTCGCTGGGAACACCTGGAGATTTCAGGGAGCCGCCATTTTCCTGTCTAGTAGCGCAAGCGATTTCGTTACAGGCTCGACCTTAATCGTAGATGGTGGCATGCTAGTTACTTGATCTCTGCTCTCATTATGGCCTTTATCATTTGAGCACTTTGCTGCATCAACCAGGCGAACTTTCTTGAAAACCCATTTTGCAGTTCGCCTTAAGCCAATTTAGAATATTTGTAGCACCTGATCAAGCCATCAGAATCTCAGTCTCAGATTGCCTCTGATCCTGTGCCCGTTGGTTGATGGGTCGCCCTCACATGTACAGAAGGAACCCCAAGAAAAGCATTGCCAGCAACAGCTATTCAGAGCACCTTCAGTGTAGGTAACTGTCGAGATCATAATCTGGTAGAATTGCCGGGCTGTATGGTGGAAAGCGGATTGAACTACTTTGTATCAAGCCCATAAACACGAAAGGTAACTGAGCGTAGCCCCCGGTGTCCGAAGCGTAGTATTATATTCTTATGAAAACAATCTTTTTGAAAATTGCCGGAATTCACTGTGTAGACTGTCAAGAATTTGAAACCAAGAGTTTTCAACTTCTCCACCACCTTGAGTCCACTCGGTTCGTCCTTTGGTCTCAGGTCCGGTGCACGGACTGGGAACGGACCGGAATGTAAGAAGCTTTGCAACGAACTATAGGCCCATACTCTGATCAACCAATTATGTGTACATTATGGATTATTCTATGTTCTACGGAGACGACCGGAATTAAATCTAGCCGAAATGTCACCGATAGGTTTTGGATCTTCCCCACGGATGTCTCACTACACAGTAATTGACCATTTCGCCACTATCCACCGGTCCCCCATAAATTTGGCAGAGCCATAGAAGTTGTTTGTTGGGATTGAACCACCAGAAAGTGAATATTTAAAGAGCGGCAACTAGGGACTTGACTGAAAATTCACTTTATACCATCTTTACCCATACAATGGTCCAATCTCGATACGCCAATATCGACGAGGCATCGATTGTTGAAGTTGTGAACGAACCAGCTGAAAGTGTCAGTATCGTTATTTGCAGAAGTGATACTTGATTCATGTGGGCTAACATAAAAATAGGCGCCGTACTTCACGCCGAAGCAACATCCTCCCGCTGGAACCCCCCTAGCCCCGGCTTCGGACGATGCCAGCCTCCCTAAGTTGTTCGCACCCCTGCGACTGCGCAGCATAAATATACGCAATCGAGTTCTTGTTAGTCCTAACATGCCTAGTCCATTATAAAATGCCAGCTGATGTCGGTTCTTAGCTGTCACCACTTTGCCAGTATTCAGCGGAAGATGGTCACCAAACTGATTGGCATTTTGCGCACCTTGGCGGTATCATTTCTCGTGGACCGGGACTCTCATTTGTGGAGGCTACTTCAGTGGTTCCCGAAGGCCGGATCACGCCTGAAGATTGTGGATTGTGGAAGGAGTCTCAAATAGCCCCTCTGCGCAGAATTGTGGATTTTGCCCATAGCCAGGGTCAGATGATCGGAATCCAACTCGCCCATGCAGGACGAAAAGCTAGCACTGTTGCCCCATGGCTGAGTATGGCGCGCGGACCAGCTGCTGCTCCGAAAACTGTACGTTTGGCTGCCACAAGAGCCACACGAGCCCGATACTAATTACGCTTTCTTCAGGTGAATGGGTATGAGAATGAAGGCTTTGCACCGGTAAGGACAACGAACAGTTCTGTTCATTTCTGAGCTAATTAGAAACCTCAGGCTGGTGGATGGCCGGACAATGTTGTTGCCCCTAGTGCTGTTGCATACAAGGACAAGAATGTCATCCCACATGAGATGTCGCGGGATGAGATTCATTCGCTGGTAGAGGAATGGGGTGAAGCTACCAAGCGGGCTGTGCAGTGTGGATTTGACGTGAGTGAACAAAATCCTAAGTTCTTCAATTACTCAAGACCTAACACCAATAGGCTATCGAAATCCACGGGGCTCATGGTTATCTCATTCATGAGTTCCTTTCACCGGTCACTAATAGAAGGACTGATGAGTATGGTGGAAGCTTCGAGAACAGAACTCGACTCGCCCTGGAGATCGTGGAAATCACTAGAAAGATCATCCCAGAGGGGATGCCACTATTCTTCCGTGTTAGCGGAACGGAGTGGCTCGAGCATATGCACCCGGAGCCCAGCTGGGATATCCAGGAGACCATCAAACTTGCTCAGATATTGTCATCTCAGGGGGTGGATGTCCTTGATATTTCTAGTGGCGGTAATGATCCCAGGCAGAAGATAACAGGTGGACCTGCTTATCAGGCTCCCTTCGCTCATCAAGTCAAGAAGGCTGTCGGCGACAAGCTTTTGGTTGCTACAGTTGGCGCAATCACATCGGGGAAGCAAGCTAATGAAATTTTGGAAGCAGGCCTTGACATGGTGCTTGTGGGGAGATATTTCCAGAAAGATCCTAACCTGGTCTGGACATTTGCCGAGGAGCTGGACATTCATCTCAAGTTGGCCAACCAGATTCAGTGGGGCTTTGGTGGGCATCGTCGCAAGTGAAGCTAAGAACTTCGAATGTACGAGGATAGAATTCTAGAACCAAAAAAAAAACCAAGAGCGCCTTGTTGTCTGAGGGTTGTATTAGGAGTTGAAGCACGGTAGTAGTATATCTTTAAAAGTGTTAGGAATCAACGTAGCGAACTACCTCAGTATTTCCAAAATTACTTACATTAATCAAGTGGTCAGTCAATTATTGCGAAGGTAGAAATCAATCGATTAAATCATTATCTACCATGCTTCTGCACGAAAGCTAATGTTCCCAGGGAAAACTTGGTCGATTCTGGACGGAAGCAAGTACACCGAGGTCATTTGCTGTTATTCACCCGGTTAACTGTTGCAAACGTTCTTTTACACCCAGGAAGAAGGAAGAGAGTTCAATACTCGCGGCTCATTTGGAAGAAATTGCATTTGAAACTTGGACCACCAACCATTAACTGGTATTTCCCGCTACGTAGATGTGGAAAATGGAGTACTCAACGTTCTCGCCGCAAATTTATCAGAAAGTCTCCATAAAAAGTACAGGCAAAGGATTACCTTGGCCAGCTTTTGATGATGGCAGTTGGGAAATTTGAACATGCTTATTGCCGAGAGAACGGATATGGTCGATCCGGTGCTGGCTGTACGACGAACAGACGAATTTGCCATTGGAAAGTAGAAATCGAAACTTTGTATTGCTTAAAAATCATTGATACCTTTTATGAGAATCACTAATGTAGACACAGAGGAAGTGGAGAATATTCTCCCTACATAATGACGTAGCGTTTATGATCAAGAGTATTTGAGCAGAGATCCATTTAAAGCAAAGCTGTTTCAGAATTTCCTCCATAATTTGCTCCAATGGACCGACAACAGGGTACTTGACAAAATTAACTATGAATTATTCACCGTTGTCTCAAACTCTTCTGGCTCACGTCCCAGTAGCTCTCCAAGGAGGGGTGATACGTATGCTGCCTCGCCTCGACGGAAGGCTTCAAAGGTGGTAGTCCACACCTTGGAGTGATCTACTCCATGATAGATGAAATTTGGCTTGACCTGAGGCTGTGCAGCAAATTCATCTTCAGAAACCCGGTGGATCTTGACAGGCAAGCTGGCCACTTTGCCTAAAATATCCACTGACTCCTTCAGAGACACCACCCTTCTTCCGGAGAGCAAAACAGTCCTCTGACGATACGGGAAGCCCTTCGGGTCATTGACAAATCTTTTCAGTAGCTCAGCTGTGCCCTCGCCCAGCTCTTCACGCTTGACCCAAGCAATACCGAGCCCTGATCCATCGTGCGGAATCTTAATCTCACCCACAGGATTCTTCGGGTCAAAGAACGCTGTATATAGTGGGTAAGACTCGGAGTACAGGCCTTCTCGGACTACCGTGTATCCGAAACCCGGGATTTTGTCAGACAACTGCTCCAGATACTTCTCTGTATCTAGATGAGCTTGCATGACATGGGCCACAGATTCTTTGTTCTCGGGCATGCCGCCATAACCTAGAGAGCCGTAGAAGATATGCTTCACTCCGCTACGAATTGCCGCATCAATGGCAAATCGATGACGCTACACACATCAAACTTTAGCACAGTCTCAAAAGGTGTAACATGGGATTTGCTCCTAGAACTTACTTCGGATCTGTGTTCATGCTCAACCGAAGCATATGAGATCAGGAAAAGAGTATCCACACCATCAAAAGCATTTAAGAGGCTGTTGTCATCGTCATAGTCTGCCCGCCGAATAGCCGCACCGGAAGACGAAGCTTCACTCAATCTCTCAGGCCGCCGAGCGATAAAGGTAAGATCTTTCGACGGAAGTCGTGGTAGCAGATGCTTGACAGTGCTGCCTCCGATACCGCCAGAGGCAGGAAAAACGGCCACTTTCTTGAAAGACATTCTCAATGAAGTGAATTGTGCTCTTTATCCCTTCAAAGCAATACGGTTTTATAAACCCACTCGGCGTGATTTGTAATTGATCGGAACGTTTTGTAGAGGCCAATTTGTCAACCCGGGCACAACCTTGGGAACTTATGGACTGCGGCCCCACTCGGACTAGGGATCGGTTTGAAATTGCCCAGGAGAGATTCGCCTCATATCAATTAGTGATCCATCTCAGCTCTTTCCTTCTTGCTTCTGATTGTACCCTCAACGCTGAATTTCCCGCAGAAAGACACCCATCTGTACCTGTCCCAAAGGACCTTCTAAGAATTAATACGTAGAGCCGTGAGACCGTTGTGGTAACCATGACAAGTTTCCGCCGTACTTGGGTGCAATATGAATATATTTCTTGCCGCGCATTATCAGCTCAGGAAGATATGGTAGTAACCTCGGAAGCCTTTTTTCGCACATAACGTTTTGTTTTAATTTATCTGTTGTTTTTTCTTCCCGTTGAAGAGAAGAGACCTCTGTTTACCTGGACATATTCCCGAGAACCTGAGTACCTTCAGGGCCTCGCTGATTCTGATAACGTCTCCAGCAGAAATTAATTTAATCTTCAGACCTGGTTCCTCTCCTCAAATTAAATAGGCTGTGCGGGACACTTTGAAATATCCCTAGTATCCATGTCACCTATTTTTACAGTTGTAGCCACTTCGAAAATTACCTCGAACAGGGCACATAACAGACAACTAGTCTATCACAGGGGGTGGTACTCTTTTGTGGCCGCGGGAGATATGCACTAGAATAAGCCCTTACTAAGTAAGGGTTGACCCTTTTTAGTGCAGTGGCAATATTCAACAGTTACTAATACAGACGCCACCACTAACTAGTGGACTGGCCCATGTTCCGGTGGACTCAAGCGCTCTTCCCCTTCGTGAAGCAAACCATTGACCAGTGCTACTAGTGAGTGCTGTGACACGCAGATATCTTTTTAATATAGAGCTCTGGAAATTTCCGGGGGATGCAGGGATCGGCGTCCCCAGGTGCCACGCAGGCGCACCCTAAGCAACAGGGGACCCGCCGACATGCCTGCGATCGATGCCGTAGACAGAAGTTGAAGGTAGCAAAATTCTCAAACGTTGCCGGCATCCACCCTCTAACAAGTTCACATCCAGTCTGATATACTAAGCCGTGCTCACTGTGCGTGCGCTCTGGCTTTGATTGCCTGACAACGTCAGCACCATTACGGTAGGGGTTCTCCGGTTGTGAGACATTGCAGGGAGCTGATATCGTATGTCTATCTGGTTAGGAAGTCAAAACAAGCAAAGAAAATCATGACCGAAAGGCGCCGCAGCACCAACCAACCACGGTCTCATCTACCTGCCCCATCGACGACAAGTCCTCACCTTTCTGAGCGACCCGAGCGACCCGCCAATAGCCCGGAGGCTTCTCACAGCGCGGGCAGTTGCCGAGATGGCAATCCTGAATCCCTTCCCCGGCCGCATAGATACTCGCAAGTATCAGCAGTCGAGCTGACAGATGAGGTAATCTAAATCCTCCGAAAGGCTTATCACGGACATGAAGTTGAACCGATCAATAGCTTTTTCGAATGCATAACACGGCATCTATAGTGTCACCGACAGAAACCAGCAATACCTCTGCTCTCCCTGGGGGTGGACCTCGCCCTACTCGAGATATCCATGATCAAGTAAATGAGAGAGGCACTCCTCTTACTTCCCACTTCAACGGATTGGTTCTTCCTTCCCGACAAATATGTGACTTCCTACTGCAATCATATTGGAAATCAGTGCACTGGTTCATGATGATTTTTCATCGATCTTCTTTGGAAAAGCAATACGAGGATATCATAGGCAAACAAGAAGCCACTCCTCGACAAAAAGGTATGGCAGTGCTGCTTTTGATGGTACTTGCCCTAGGTGCAAGGTATACTTCGGAAGAACAGGGATCACAGATTGGCCTCACTGAACAAGGAAGATCCTTTTTACAAGACAATATGCTGGCTCAAGTTCGTGCACACTTTTTCGAGATTCTGGACTTGGGAGGGTTAGAGTGTGTTCAATGTTGCATTTTGTTGAGCACATTTGACCTTTACAATGGCAAACCCAATCTAGCGTTGCCCATTATTGGCGCAGGAATTGGCAGCGCGCAGGCACAAGGCTTACACAAAGAGTCCCTATGGGGCCATGTACCGGAGGCTGTTCTTGAAGATCGCAAACGAACTTGGTGGGCGTTATATGTGCTTGATAGGTCTCTACCTCGGCCCGATGAAAGGGTATTCTCTAATTGAAAATAATGCTTACCATTTACCAGATTCGCCTCGTTAACTTATGGACGACCGTCATCTATAGTTGATGCTCATTGCTCAGTCAGCATGCCACGAGATATGGAGGATACGCAGGCCGTTCATCCGTTACTGAACTCATTAAAGTACACGGCAACAAATCACCCAGCACGCGTGACATTGGGCACATATCAACGCTACAAATTTGAGCTGTACACCATTTCTTCTTCAATAATTGGTAGCATATATAACCTCGATCTCCCAAAATCAACAGATGTGAGACTCCAAGCTGCAGTTATCAACACCAAGCTTGTCGATTGGTTTGAAAGGCTCCCAGAGGAGCTGAGGCTGAAAAGAAGTTCTGAAGTGCACATCGACAACTTGTCTAGCACCGAGCTTGAAGTGTACCGGCTTTTCGAGTTACAGGCATTAGTACTTCAGTTGGCATATGACAACGCTCAAATCGTCCTGCATCGCCCTTTCCTACGGTACACTGGTCAGTTGACTATGGGATCCAACCCTCGCAGCCCAGAGAATCGACCAACTAGTTTTGATCAATGCAGACATTGTGCTCGCCGCACGTGCAGCATCTTGCCACGATATGCACCAGTTCTCCTTGCCGCCAAAAATACTCACGCAGTAGCATACATTGCAATGCAAAACTTCACTGCTGGGGTGACTCTTTGTATGGTGGCATTGTCGGATCTAGGTTCTGCACAATTGCAAGATGCAAAGAAAGGGGTTGCAAATTCCATCTCGCTACAGAAAAATCTTGCTGCGTCATCTATCGTTCCATCACAGACAGTAAAGGTTCTCGAGGGACTTCTGCGTCTTATTTTTCAGCGAGAAATGGAAGCATTTCTAGACCACCCGCCTTTCGATATGACCACTGTGTACAGCCCCAACCCCGAAGGGGACTTGGCAGCTAGCATCGCACAAGAGGGTCATGTCTCTGATATGGTCGGTCGTCTGGAGAATGAAAGATTTGGCTTAGCGCAGTTGCCTCAAAGTCGAGATAATACAGATTATTCTCCGGAACATCTGAGCGCTGGAGGTAGACCACAAGTTGCCGCCGAAATGGAGACTACAACAGGGCCGGAGGTTGGTGCCTACCCGGATTCTTCGTTGCCGCTCTATGCTGGTGTCGATCAAGCGCTTGACTCGGTACAACAGGGTACGTTATATCCTCCCATTCACTCCCTTGGCAATTGCAGGCATTGCAAACACCAGAGGTTGACTTAATTAACTGTTTTTGATCTCAGTTCTTTGTGAGTGTTCGGATCCTATGATGAAATTCGGCAACGATAGACCTGCAGATGACGAAAGCTGGAGAGACCAAAGACCTGGAAATCTACCGCGTTCCAATCATGAGGTGCCTTTCAACTCGCAGATTCCGTCACTGGAACCTATTTCCGAGGGCCTAAATGATTTGAATTCATCATTTCCAGGCCAGAGCTGGATGTGGAATTGGACCAATACGCCCTGACATGACTTGCACACTCAAGCCTTATGCTCACCCTTTCCTAATAAAAGTCGAGCTACGACGAAGACCGTATTTGCAAGGCGGTTTGAAATACTTTACTACGAACTGAGCCCGGTTCACTTGGGATAATGTGACACGAGGCGGATAACAGGAACCATTCAAAGAATAAACTGGTCGACATAATTGGAGCCCAGTCCAACCTTTCCATAATGCACCTTTGTGCTAGCCAATTTGGAGAAGACATCTTCCACACCAAACGGTTTTTCCTACGTATCAGAACATATGTACACCCCGTCACGTGGAATAGTGTAACCATCTCCTCGGCATTGTCTGGTACTTCGAGGACGTGAATGTCACCGAGGGGCTTGAAAGCGTGGCTTCGCTCCGTGGCCCACTAATCGTGTCCGAGATAATGCGATCTTCGGAAACTGGACCAGAGAGACGGTAGCGAGAAAGAATGCCCGAGCGGCGTACCGAGAGCAGGTTGACAAAGTAACCTTGTTAGCGTTTAATTAAAAAACAAGAAAAAAGTAAGATTATTATAGAAAAAAAGACGAAAAGTATATTCATAATGTAGATCTTTATTTTACTGCTTTTATCTGAAATATAAGATATAAGTTACTATAAAAAGAAATTTAATACTATCTAATAGAGATAGAGTAATTGCTCCGATTAGATTAAAGTAAGTAAGTTATATTTATTATAAATATAATTATTATATTTTTATTCTAGTTTCTCTAAAATATATACTAGAAGAAAATAAAAACTATTTGGTGTTTTGGTAGTTGGGTCATACATTTTGCGGAAACTCAATGAATATAATATATACAAAATCGAATGAAATCCAACACAAGTCAATTATATTCAGGGATGCCGAGGAGAAGATCTGACTACGGCGAAAACGAATATCACCTTGGTGTTCAAGGCAGTAAAGAAAGCCCTAGTGGACACAGGTTCAACGAATGAACTGGTCCACATAGTCAGCGCCAAGCCCAACCTTTTCATAATGAGCCTTCGCGCTGGCTAGCTTTGAGAAAACATCCTCCACTCCCAAAGGAACACCCATAGGGTCGACATAGATGTACGCTCCAGTGACGTGGAACAACGTGATCATTTCTTCCACGCCGTCTGGCACCTCGAGGGTGTGAATATCACCTGGGGGCTCAAAAGCATGGCTCCCCTCAGTTGCCCACCAGTCGTGCTCAAGATAATGCCACTTACCGCGGAGAACTGTGGCGTGCACAGGTCCACAGTGACGGTGGCGGGACAAAATACCGGAACGACACACGCGGATGAGGTTGACGAAATAGCCCTGCGTGACATTGAAGAGGATGGGACGGAACCAGACATCCTGGCCTTGGGGGACCCAGAGTCTCTCGTCGAAGTCAAGATTCACAACGTTGGGGACTACAAGGTCCTGAGGAACGTTGGGTAGAGGCTCCCCCTGGTAAGGGATAGCCTCTGGCTTGGGTCGATGGTCGGCGGAGGCAGAAGTCATAGTGAAATTTATACCGGAAGTTGAAGCCGACGAAGTAGTGACCAGTATCTTGCAAATTATTGGATTTGAGAGCGTGAAAATGATTGCCTACCTGTCAAAATGATTCCTTATATACTCAGCAAATTGTTTCGGACCAGTTACACCTACCAGGCAAAAGGTATTTGCAAACCAAAAGAGTTGTGGTAATTGGAGGCACAAGACTACTTCTTGGACTTACAGTCCGGTGGAAGTTTGGTGTTCCACTTTTTTCTACTCCGAGTCCGGCGGATGTCCGGTCTCCTTCCGTATTCAGAGGCAGAACCATAGCCCAGGTAGTTCATTCCTTCATCGTCGCTTCCTAGCTGCCGAACTTACAAGCCCATGATATCTCCAAGAAACTTCGCATTCTCCGGAGAATATCCGTCCGTTGATGCCTGATATCCGAGGTATCCCCTGCCTCCCCCCTCGGCGCAACATCTCTATAACAAGGCTTTACCTACTTGGATTGAGATTTCAATTACACATTATAGTATGTATCCATAATACAAAATAAATGCTCAGGTTGTTGAAATGTCCAGGCGGCCAGGTGACACAAATTAAGCTGGAAATAACATGTATTTTTAGTAATACTGCATTGGAACAGAGTGAGTACAATGCAAAGGTTACTAGAAAATGAAAACATAGGTTGTAAACCTGTCTTTATAATACACTATACTAAAAACCTTCCTATTTATTGCGGTTCTACAAAGGTCAGGCTATGTTGTCAAGTGTATCTTGATTAAGTGCGTTGCAAACCCCAAAACCGCCCTACATGTCGACAGATTGTGATATGCAGATAGAATCCGTCTATCCGACAAGGCCATTTGAATTGAAAGGTACCAATCAGCTTTTCAGTTCTAGACACATCCACCTTTTTCGCCTTTGGCATGTATGATGTCTAATCAACACAACATGAAGTGTAAGAAACCCTAGAATAAACCGTTCAAAAATACGTGTACCAATCCGATAAAACCATACAAACACTAGTCATTATCGACAGAATCATGTTGACCCTTGCAAGTTCTGTTCAAATACCGTACGCCGATTTCTGGCCGGCTGTATAATGCTGGTGAGTCGAAGGACTTATCCGAAACAACATCGTAAATTATGAGACTTCTATAATTACTACAATTGTAGACAATACGTTCCGAAGTCTCCAGCACGGAAAAGGCTGCAATTGCAGACAGCTCCCTCGGTTGGCCTAGAGGCATCGAGCATATCCGCCGGGTGTCTAGGTTTTCCACATATCCCCGCATCTTTCATCCTCATTCCAGTAGATGATGAGCACTAGTTCAAGGTACCTGCTGAATTGGTTCTCAGTCTTCAATAGTTTCGGTCAAGATCTACATCTCTAGCTAGGTTCCCCCGGTGCGGAGGTTGATCTCCCCCCAAGAGAACCTTCCGGTGGATACCCACCGGAGAAGCCTAGTTCCCCCATCATGAATCGCTGCCCTATTCAGCGGTAGTCGATAGCGCAAAGCAAGGAAGACAAGAGTTCTGCGGACGCTCCTAATTACTACATCTGTCGGTCTTGGGTTGTAGACATGTGGACTGTATTCAACAATAAATAAGGGGGAGTGAGCATTACTACAACATTCAGGATTTCTCGACTGCTCTTCGTTTATTGCAACCTATTTACACTTTTATTCGATCCTCGGCGTATCTTACCGGTCCTTTTCTCACAACATGCATCACTTGCCCACTGACAAACTGTTCTCGTTGCAAGGAAAGACAGTCATCTGCACGGGAGCTACAGGTGGCATTGGTCAAACATTGTGTACGTCCCTTGCAATTGCAGGAGCCGACATTGTCTCCATTCAAATTCCAAATGATGTCCATGCCGAAAGCTTGTCAAGATCTATCTCAGAGCTTGGTCGAAAGTTTTGGACTTTTGAATGCAACCTGACCGATCCATCTTCAATTCGTGCAACCTTCCAAGATATTTGGCTAGCCGGAATCACGCCTTCCATTCTTTTAAACTGTGCTGGCGTCAATAGAAGATGCCCAATCACAGAAGTCACTGATGGCAATCTCGATCTTGTATGAAGAACGAATGGGCTTCATTTTTCTAAGGGAAAGCGCTGACAATTACTTCAGATTCTATCTATCAATCTCAAGGCTACGTACGTAGCCGCGCAGGAGTTTGCAAAGAAGTTGCTGCAGCTTAAGCTTCCTGGTAAAATTATCAACATTGGTTCAGTTACTTCATATCGTGGAATGTACAATGTTTCTGCCTATGCAAGCTCTAAGGGAGGAGTCGTCCAAATGACAAAGTCTTTCAGCAATGAACTTGCTCCTCACAACATACAAGTCAACTGCATCTGCCCAGGGTAAGAAAATGACCTTCGCGATTCTTTTGCAACCTCTTTTCGACTCTTCTTCGAAGTAAGGACTAAATTTGAAATAGATATATCAGTACCCCTTTGACGACACAGCTAGAGAATGACTCAGTTTATAATCATTTCATTGTGAAGGGAACACCGGCTGGTCGTTGGGGAACCCCTGAAGATCTGAGGGGGGCTGTCATCTTTCTTTCCAGCGGGGCTAGTAACTTCGTCACCGGTTCAAGCCTGATAGTGGACGGTGGAATGCTCGCTGTCTGACATAATCATGGTTGGTTCGAAGTAGGGTGAGGTAGAAATGTTGAAATGATACAGGACTTTTGGGCATAATATCCAATACTTCTTCAATAAATCACCTATAAGTATATAGCCCTAGAGCCTATGAATTTATCTATTGTAGTGGTGAATCCAGTGGCAGTAGTATATCAGTGGCCTGAGGTATCATAAATGCCTTCCGCAGACATGCAGTCTTCTCTTGCAGGGGAGAACGCAGCATGATCGAACACCCTCAATATGACTACAGTTATTCACTTCTTGATTCATGATATACCATCAGGACCAGTACGATCTACACCTTCAGAGACCAGCCTCTATGCATTTGCCTGCGTGGGAGTGATTGGTTGTGCATCCTCTTCGTTGATACCGACTCGTCTGCTATGCCATCGTGCCATCCCCATTTCACTATTTATTTTGAGCCAATGTATATAGAATGTGGAGGTGCTGGGCAAAGTCCAAGTCCAAGGTGCGCATTGCAGGACCTCATGACCCATAGACGTGTTTGCCTAGGTCTAAGCTAATCAAGTAATTACACTCAAACTGCTCCAGCTATCCAACTAAGAGACAGCTGGTCAATATTGGGGAGCTCCTTCAGTCAAAAACACTATCTCATGCCTTTGCAAATTCCTATATATATTATTTGAGGGTACTGGCCAAAATGCCAGGTCCAAAGCATCCGAGAGAGTGGGGGCGACACGATAGTAGTAATACTCGAATGCCCGTCGTTCCCGCTGCACGGGAGAGGTCTCCACGGAGTACGCTCGAGGTGCTGGATGCAGTGCCATCAGGACGACATAGTCGCACTTGCGGCCGGTGCTCGAGCATCGACGGCATTCGGGTCGTTCTTCCCCACATTTGACGCGCCGAGTTCTTACGGTTCGTGGTGGTCAGTCAGGGGCTTGTACATAGTGGGAAAGATAGACGTTCACCTGCATGTTCGACAACCGGACTTCGATCGCATTCTTGCTATGGAGCCAACAGGAGGCATGCTGTTTGCTACACGTCAATTGACCTCGCGTGCAGTCAAGAAAAGGCAGGACCAAGGTCGGTCAATTCCGTCTAGACTGGAGAACGAAAATGAAGCCGAAACAAAGACGCTGACTCCTGCCTGAGGCTGGACAGAGTGTAGGGTAGGGGTAAGTATAGAAATGGGCCGATGGGTGGCGGTTTCATGTTTGAAGGACTACTTGACTGTGGACTTAAAAGACATGTAGATCATCGTCAAGCCTTGCGATGCTTCCTCCTGGCCCTGGGCTTCCAATCGCCCTGTCTCAGGCCTGCCCTATACACACTGGCCGGCATCGCCATCTTGATGCCGTCGCATTCTTCTCAACCTGGAAATGCGCGATAAAGACCGTGATTCGGAGGATTATACCCGGAGAATCCATCTATCACGATTTGAGATATACAATCTGCACTTCTACGCTGAGTATAGGTAAAGCATTTGAACAGGACTACTGCACCGGCGAATGAGCACAGCCCAATTCGACGCTGAAATCTGAACAGCAGAGATCCTGGCACGGTCAGCACATAAGGACCGAGACAAGATCCACTTGGGGGTTTCTAGACCTGTTCAGGCAGGGGGCTGATCCTGACCGACTCCACCGATTAGGCGTTGGGGCCAAATCGAGACGCTTTTCCTTATGAAAGGAGCAGTTCGGTGTGACCAGAGACACCAACATGCCTTCATTTCCCTCGTTTGGCAATGCCTAACTTGTTGAGATTTTATGCAAGATCTAAGCCAAGCCTCGGAATTATCCTAACAAGGTAGCCTCGGCGCTGTGTGATGGTCTATCGCGGCCGGCCCAGCGCTGGTTGCGGACGGTGCCGAAGTCGCCGATTAAAGGTGTGGTTTCTTCCCTAATCGCCCACCAGCGTTACAAATGCTAACTGTAAATCGAGTGTGACCTAAAACGTCCCTCTTGCTCCCAGTGTATGCGTGCTGGCAGTCAATGTGTCGGTTATCGTGATCCGGAAGCGATTCGCTTCCATGATGAGAGCCAGCGGATCACAGAAAGAGCTCGTCAGCGCGAGGACGACGATGCGATCCTCATGTCGCCGCCGACCGACCACATCAAATCTATCAGCATATCTCTTCATGAGCGTGCTGCTAGCTTTATCTTCACGCACTATGTGCGCGGAGGTTCTGGCCTGCCGACAGGTAGTTTGGCCTTTTTGAATCACTTACTACCCATAGACAGTGGCTGCTTGTTAACGCCGGCCTTTCATGCCTTAGGATTGGCGTCTCTGGCAAACATTCATCGGTCGCCCCGACTGGTGCTCGCTGCAAGGGCAGAGTATAGCGTTGCCCTGGCGGCGACGAACGCGGCGCTGCAGGACCCGCGACGCCGCCGAACGGACGCCGCCGTCGCCACAGTCATTCTGCTGGCCATGTATGGTGTAGTGACGTGTCAGAGCACGTCGATCATCAATCGTTGGTTGGATCACGTTAACGGCGCCACGAAGCTGCTGGAGCTGCGTGGATCATCGCAGGTGGACGGCCCGGTTGGCCTGGACATGTTCAGTCAGCTCCGCCTTCAAATTGTTCGTGACATGACGCCTTGATTCTGGGAGGAACTAATGCTGATAATGCTGTCAACAGGTCTTGAGTAACCTCTATCGCCGGCGGTACACGCCGGGGTGGCTTCTCAGTATCTCACATGAAGCTATATCCCATCGCACTTTGGTGGATCGTGCGCAAGACGTTTTCTTCGGTCTTTTTGTGCGCGTAGCAAACCTTTGTGCCGCCTTGCGCGATGGCTCGATTCGAGGCCCGGGCACAATATTGCAAACAGCACGGGAGATTGACGCAGAGCTAGTTGAGTGGACGCGAACGGTGCATCCGAGCTGTAGATTTACACGATATAGCGTGTCCGGCGCCCGCGAGTTGGGTCTCGGTCTGCCCCCAAACGTAACCCAGTGTCATGTCTACTCCGACATTTCCGCTCATCATCTGTGGAACACCTACCGGATTGCGCGTATCGTGCTACACGAGTTGATCATCAAGTTCTGTCAGCAACTGCAGGTTCATTTGGGCACATTACACCCTGAACACGCATCAGCATGCACGCAAAGCATTGTCATCTCGCGGAGCTTGGTCGCGGATATCTGTGCCAGTGTGCCTTGGGCTACGGGCACTAGCAATCATGAAAGCAGCCCCCGGGCTGCGGGCATGTACCGTCTCATGTGGCCGTTGTTCATTGCGGCCAATTCGGTGGTCTGCGGCGCCGAGACACGGACGTGGATTGTCCAGTGCCTGGATCAAATCGGTTATTGCTTGGGCATATCTCAGTCTTTAACTCTGGCGCAGATTCTGCGCAACGGACAGCGAGATCGCCAGGGCGATGAACCCGACCCTGAAGATATCATGTTACATGAGAAATCAATGCGGCGTGGTCGAAGAGTAGGAGTGGGTGTGAAAGAAGCAGCTACAGTCTGGGATAAATAAACCGACGTCCAGGAAGTTCATGTTCTATGTATTCTTTACCCAGTTGCACCAGAACAAAAGCATCTACAGCAGCTCCTCAAACGTGATCCATCGTCAATATTCCTTGCCATACGTCATGTTTATACCCTCCCTCCGCTTGCCTCGCTCAATACACTTTTCCATTCCAACTCGTCGGTGCTATCCGCGTGGATAAAAATCTTCAGGTTCAGCGCGTTTTTCAACTGTTCGTTGGTGCTGGCGTACATCATGCACAGCTGATTGAAGGTTAGCTTCCTAATCATGGAATCCTAACAATCGAGACAACAAATACCTTCAATGGGGTGTTCTGGGGAACCCATGTGAAGAATACCGTCTTTGCCCTGTGTATTCTTTAGTTAATCCACATGCAGTTTGTTTCCCGGGCGAGCCCTTACCTTTTCCCATCTTCACCAAGATCATACTCCACGTCGTATACCCCATATCTCGGCATGGGTCGTCCTTGGCTATCTACAGCCGATGATAGCTTTCGGCGAAAGCCCTCGTAATCATGCTCGGGCGAAGAGTCTTCCACCACCACGGAAGATTCGTCATCGGCGATTTTGAAGATCACATATCGAAGTTTATTGCGGCCACGTCCACTGTGTAGGGCCCGGAATGCGTCAAGGCATTCGTCGGTGATTGTCACGCTGTCTACGATTAACATCCTCTCACGATAACTCCAGGCACGGGGGATCTTTGGACGTACCCTGAAGGGATCTTGGTTGAACACACATCATTAGTCCGCGTTGCGTCTTATTCAAACCTGGGGATATGAGCAACCTACAGACATATCTTTGCTTCGAAAGGTTATTCAAGGAAGGTTCTGTAAATAATGCCGGAAGTTGGGTTAGGGAGAGAGGGCTCTTTCTGATGCTTGCCTGTGGCACGTTGGGTCGGCGAGGATAATAAGGCGGGCTCTGGGCAAGGCAGCTATGTTTTCGTTAAGGAGTCCGACAGGGCAGAATGGAATGATGTTTGCAAGAGAAAGCTTCACTACTACACGGTGGGGCAATAAGGCCACGTCATACTGGTCAGTCAACCGTTCCATACTTCTCGATCATCACATCTTGTCTTAGGCCGACGCTTTTTTTTCACCCTCGGGTCCGCGGGCCCGCGCAGCGCGATAAAACCAACCGAGGGCTCGTGCCTTGAGATCCACATTTATCTCTTATGGGCCTTCCTGTTCAAACCATTGACCGGCTGGCGCCTACCTTAGACCCCTTATTTTGGGTTGAACTACGTAGTTTGGTGGCTATTAGCTTATGAGCCCTATGATGAATAGTGTATATACGTGAAAATAATTTGGTGGCTTGCAGGATACAGGTCTCTATCTTGTACGGAGCCGACACTGGGCCAGTATGGGGACTTCGGATATACGTGCAAATTCATTTTGTGTTGAGTACCTATTCGCTGAAGCCAAAGAGATCCATTCCTAATGGCTGTCCGCTCGCCCAATTTCCCAGGATGGAAGTCATGTCGTCGGCCTCTGCGGCTGTCAAATAATCGACCGTTTCCGAGTCAAGGATTCCCTGGATTGACTCGGGATGAAAGATCGACGTTTGTCCGACGCCGTTGAAGAACCGTAGAGTATCATCTTCGTCGGTGTATATCCCAAAACGAGAGCTGTGGGTCTGCATAAGACCTCGGGCCAGCCGCGCAAAGGTGGCACATATTTGGTAGAGGCGCTCGCATGCCCGGGACGCTGAACGAATGCGCTCCATCGAGGATACCACTTGATCCAGAAGCTCTAAATCCGACCAGCTGGTCGCGGAAGTAGCGTGCAGGAAAATGACGAGAAAGGGAGTGAAAGATGACGATGCCAGCATCCTGTTGGTATTAGGAAACGACCTATATCCTATGGAGGGCTATTCATATCTCACCAATTCGCATACTCGACGCTCGAAAGGTATCCCGTTTCATCGTAAGCAGGCATGCAATCAAGATGCCCATGCAGAGCCAGACGAGCTGCCTTGAAACAATCCGAATTGATCTCCGATTCAGATCCAGATGCGGATGACGCTCGCAGCGTGGAGGTCAGACTAGAATAGTAGAGAATGTCCCAGTTCTTTCGCGACAGCTGATAGATCTGTGGGTGATTGACTTGGCTTCCGTCGATCTAGACGGGGCGTTATTTCCCGGACGCCCTTCGAAGACTAGGAAAGTAGATACATACCTCCTTTAACTCGGAAAACCATTGGTGTAATTCGGTCGCCAACTCTCTAATGTGCTGCGCTCGCTCGGCTGGATCTCCTGCCAGCGCCGCTGTAGAATAGAGCCGACTGTATATCTGGCCTTGGAGCCGAGCCATCTTGATGCCCATGATGAAGGACTCATCCCACGGTCTAGCAGCGGGGTCCGCAGATAGTTCCGGGTGGCTGGTGTCGATTTCAATATCTTGCAGGCACGAGGCGCGCCCCATGAGCAAGGAAACGTTCCGATCAAACGTGTAAACTGTCCAGAACAGCCGGCGCATGTTTCTGGCGTTGGCTGCATGCCTGTTCAGATACATTATCTCGCGGTGGTACCCCAGTAGTTGTAGGCTTCTTGCTGCTGCCCCAAACATTGTAGAGGATAGAAAAGGATTGCCCTCATCTTGGGATATGATTCCCTGCGCAAAGTCAGTGGCACGATCTCGACACCTCCAGAAGACCAGGAGCAGCACCGACCCCTAGGGCTAATGCAAAAATATTTTCAAACCTTGGCACGACCAGAAGCTCATATGACTCGATTCCTAAGTTGAAATTCTTCCGGCACGTTTCCGCGTGCTTTTTGAGATCAAATGCGTCACACAGCGGGTCTCTTAGGAGGATGAATTCTCGCAGGAAAATGTAAAGTACCCCGTGCATACTAGAAAGTTCACCCAGAGAGACAGCCTCTGTGGGGAAGTAAATCTTTTGACAGATCCGCTCTACCCAGTCTGCATCATTCAAGAGATATGACGAGAGGAAAACAGGGGGTTGCACTGCCGAGGGCGTCAATCACACAGGGTGGGTCGTTTCCGCGCTTTCTCGTTCTTAAGCAAAGGGTCTTACCTTTAACCTTTCGCAGAACAGTCAGGATGAGCTCGACTGGTAGCAGTGTCATCTGCTCTGCTGGTTGGGGGCCGACATTGCGAGAGAACCGGTAGTCATTAGAGGTGGTGGATGGTCGGAGAAGGTCTTGAAGACGACGGAAAGACGCATCGACATTGCCGTCCGAGTAGGTTGTTTTGTGGAAGGCCTCGGTTGCTTGTATAGACTGAGTTGCAAAAGAAGAAGGTCCCTCATACACCGCGACTGTGTCTGTGCGAAAGTCTGGTTGAGGGCGAGGTTCCGGGGCCGCTCCAGGAGTTTTACGGCTAAGTAACTCATCCTCGACTACACGAAGGCGCTCCTCCAGTCGCTGTACATGCTCTTGTCTAGCACTAGGTCAGCTCTAACTCGGCCAAGCTGAAAGCGATACTCACAGTTGTGGCACTCGGTCCGACTTGGGGCGACATGCCGCGCGATCACCGGGCCTCTGGCATGCGATTTTCAGCGAGCGGCAGTTGGAACAGGGATTCGATCTGTCGCAGCGAATCTATATCCGTTAGTCACGGCTGACTACGGTGTGGGCTCCCATTGCTCTTTGCAACTGGACGATATCCCGTTACCTTGCGGAGTCTACATCCTTCACACTACACCGTAGGTATCGCCACCCGTTAGCCAACGGAAGACGCAATCATCCTACCAAGGGAGGAGGGGCTTACTGCTCGAGGAACCAATGACAATCGCTGTTTCCTGGCATGAATAGTTTCTTCTTGATCCGAATCGGCCATGACAGAAGGCAAATGCAAGCCAGTTGGGAAAGGGTGAAGATCCGAAGTGTCGCCGGCTGTTCAGCGATGGGAAAAGTCACGCGGACCCACGGGCCCTCGGTTCCGCGGGCCCGCGTCTTCCGCGTCGCCGGGCTTTTCTTTCTTCTTCTTACACAGCACTCCCTACTTCTCTTCGCAGTTCTCGGGACCCCGGGAATGTTCATGGCAGATGGAATGGGCTCTCGGGAGGTCTATCCCCCTGGATGTCCCTCTTCCGGCTCGGGCTCCGCCTGTTGTAGCCTCAAATACCTCCGGCAATCTGCACCTTGGCCATGGTATCTGATATTCCAATGATAGGTCTCAATTCGCGATTCGGCCAAATTAGAGTATCTGAGTCGGTCTACGAATTAATGGCAGAACAGAAGCCGCTTGCTGGCGAAAAGGATGGCGTCCAGGGGGAGAACGCCCGGGATGGCGCTGTTTTTGCAGACTACTGGGTACGCCTTCGGTCGCGGATCCGGGGTTATACACTGATGATGAAATTATTGATATCTATGGATTTTGACCTTGTGCAATGGGTAAACAATATAGAATCTGCGTGCGCGACTGCAATATGGATGAAGCTGTGTTTTGGGCCAGCAAGGCGGTAGAATATTGTGCTGATCTGAAGCACAAGAGGTTACGCTGTGTAATTTAGATTTGTGTGTTTTGGATAGCTTCGTTCTATCAATTCATTTTATACTGTGGAAACAAGATACTTCTATCAGGTTGCGCTCTTTTGATGTTGGATCTATCATTGCTTTGGCTAGTCTTGTTGGCTCGGAAGTAAAAGTGAAGGGTGAATAAGGAGAGTCTTTTGCTATATAATGAGGACACAAGACGGCGGCAAAATGAAGCTGGATAGACTAAGATTCTATGCGAAGGAACTTCCCGCATTTGGAGAATGGGACTTTGGAGTGGTTTACAGGGAGGATCCGACACCTCCCCGAGATCAAATCTAGTTTTGTGAAAATGACATACATTTGGCGCGGCTTTATCCGTTTTGTAAAACAAAAAAAATCAATCTATTACAGGCAACTATGTACGGACAGTGAGGTAGCTCAGGTAACAAATATGGACTTGGTACTCCGATCGAAGTCCTTCTTCGTGTCAGTCGACGCTTCCAGCATCTGGGTATGGAGATGTTCTTCCCTATCTCGTCCAAAGAATGAACAGTACTGAATGATATTTTGGTCAAATCCGAGTATACCCATGCGCATCCGACGATCCAAATCGAGGAGTCAGATCCGGACCCGGAAGATTAGGCTGATGATCAAATTTGAGGCTTTTCCGGCGTAGAACCAAGCGTCCATCCCCATCAGAACTCATCAATCGAACCTTAGAACTCTCCGCTTGCACTTGCATACTAATAGCAGTGGCCAACTTATCCCCCTCTTGTTTTTCCAATCCATGGTACAAGGTCGCCAAGGCCGATGACTTCCATAGAGGCATTCTGGCTTTTCGATTCACAACGATGGTTGCTATGAAGAAACAAGACCCAGCGAGGACAAGGCAGCCGGGTAGGATCATCCATTCCCATCTGACCTTCACAAAAACTTCGCTCCTGCGGGCGATGCCAGTGAAAGTTCCTTCTGTCTTATGCAGTTGTAGCTTTGTCAATGAAGCGGCAACGTTAGACATGATATTTTCGAAGCCAAGATTGTCGATGCGATTGAGGAAAGGTATTAACATGCGACCCCTATACGGATCCGATCCATTGTGATAAACATGGTATTGAATATCTGAAGCCGGAAGAAATTCATAGCTGCCAAGTGAGATTAAGGGCACGGAGGAATTGAACCAGGGTATGCAATATGCGAAAGCAGCTTTTGATTTATTATCAGGGGACCAGCATGACGTGAAATCAAAGGATGTTGGTACGTAGATGAACTCCGAAGATGATTCAGTAAAATTATGAGGTTGTTTGTTATATCTCATGCCAAACTCTGGATCTCCGGTCGTTATAGAAGCCTGGCCATTACTCACAGAGATATTGTAGTTGCGCAAACAATCTCCGAGGCCACAAACAGTCAATTTTGCGACATAAATGACGCTGGAATTCACCATTGAAAGGTGGGCTGGTTCAGAGACATTGACCTTGGCATAACCGTATGCTGCTAATGGAGAGCGCATTCCACCAAAGGTAAGAGATGTATTCCTATTCGCATTCTCATTGTCATAGACGGTCCAGAGAATCGAGTAGGGGAGTTGAAAGCTGACAGAGGGAAGGTCATTTAGGAACCAGGTTTCGGGGGTGGCGGAGAAAGTGTAAGCATCACCATCAGGTATCTTGATTTGACAAGTTGTGTTGGATGAAAAACTTAGGTTTGGCAGGTCGCAGTCTACCACAGCGGAAGCCGTCATATCAGAGCATCGACTGCAAATTCCGGCTGAGGTGAATTCCTCCCACGTACAATTACCCGATGAACATACTGGTGCAACTTCAAACCCATCATTCGACCAAAGGCCCTGTCCCCAGGCAGCTGCGAAGTCATCTGACAGGCCCCAATGAGATTCACTGGCCTCAGCGAGTGTAAAGTTGACCAAATCTGCAGGGGAAACCAAGGCTCCATGAAGCTGTTTTGCAGCCGCTAGGCCATCAGTAATATTGACCGGCAATACAGGATAGCTGATGACTTGTTGTATGAATGGCTCGAATGCGAGAAGAATAACAATGACCAGCGCGCCAACGCTGACGAGCGACTGTGCTCGATGGGAAAAGATAATAGAAATCGCTCCTAGCGGCCCTCTGCTAGCATTGTCGAAATCTTGCAGGCTAGATAGTCTTTGTTGGCTCGGACCTCGAAAATAGAGCCATTTCAACTGACACACAGCTTCTCCGACCACCAGAACTAAGGCGGACTTGCAGCCAGTGGCGAGGACTGAGATTATTGCGTTGAGTGTCAGTTTGTATGCCAGCTGAGGTCGCACTTTGTTCTCGTATACTTTAAGTAGAATGCAGATAGCGACGAAGCAAACCATGCTAAATGCCCATGCCAAAATTTCAAATCGCCATGTATCAAACCAAAAGCGTTTCCAACTTTTCGTAGGGTCAAGTGTTCGTTTCTTTAATGATGAGTCGCGTGGATCATTTTGGTGTGGATCGTTCAACGAAGTCATTTCGGTTTCGGTATTGATACTAAGTGTTGAGGGTTCCAATAAGGGCATATTAACATCAAACAAATGTCCAAGATTGAGTATCGTGATATTCTGATGAATCGTGGAAGTGAATCGGGAGACATTATCCTCGTGCACTGGGAATTGTGCATTTAAGCTGTCTAGCCTCCAAAAGATACCAACTTAGTGACCGAGTCGCAGAAGTCTCCTGCAATGCGGATGGGGGCCAAAGTGCACCGAAGCCAATGCTAATGGAAAGATTTTGGCAAGGATCAAGAAGACCCCTTGTATGTGTTCAGCTGGAAAAAGCAAACACCCCAAAAATAGATACATCAGGGAGTAGTACTCCGTAGAGAAGAAATGAATCGAGATGAAGGGAGGGTCCCACTGTGACGAACTGACTGACGACCACGAAGAACCACTATATAGAGCGATGCACGTACCAAGTCTGTTGACTTGGTATTCTAGTCTTTTGGTAGTCTAATGGTTAAACGTTCCATTCTACTCCGTAGGCGTAATTGTAAACCAAAGGCGGAAGGTGGTAGAAACGCACCTGCCATGACCCGTCCCAGATAGGAAAGGCCCATTCTTTAGGGCCGCACTATCGCCAAATCGAGCTCTATCGCCGAAATGATCGTCTGTACGAGTCATGTACAGATTGAAGCCCATGACCCGTTCCAAATAGGAAATATAATCAAAAAAGGTATGGTTTGCTACTCTAGAGTGTTATTCTGTAGATATTATGAAGATTTATGTATGTATATCACAGTATAGTAACTTGATACGTAGGCCAATGCTATATAATTATAATAGCTATTATAATAGTAGCTATAGTAAGTATAATTATACTATTTTAGGTCTTTGTAAACGCTCAATTGCAAGATTGTGTAGGCTGAACGTCTATATTGATTAAGATCGATCGTATATATATATATATATATATCTATCTGAGGATACGGAGTTCGTTAAATCTTCGAAACAATTAGTTCTTGTAAGCCGATTCAATATTAATTAAATAATCAGAAACTGTTTTTCAATTGCTTCATTTTTGAATACTAGGGGCGGGCCCGCCAGACCTCTTTGAATTCACGGGTCATGGGCTGCAACTCGTGGTGCAAAACACCTCTACTGTCATCTTCTGATGCCCAATTCTGTGCAGTGGAGCACCGAGAGCTCCATTCTGTGTTAAGAATCTGATAAATATAACCCGGGCGGGTGCCCTCGAACTGGAGGTCAAGGTTGTTCCCGATATCCACTTTTACCGACATCGTTTCCAATCGTTATTGGTTCCATGTGCCGCGTCGTGATGCATTATTTCACGACTCGTGAAGTTTCGGCGAATAGCGGGCTAGGTCGATTGCTTACACTGTAAGGCTTTGGTCAGGTGTCAAAAATTGAGGCTGTGGTTAGGGATGGAAATCCTTGAAGTTTAGTCTCACGGTTCCAAAGATTAAAAATTCAAAAATATCTACCCCTAGCACTGATCAACACCCGCAGCTTTCGGATCGCCAAGACAAAATAGCTTCCCAGGAGCTGCAGTGCCCCTCAGTCACGTGCATTTCCAAATACCCCAGCGCCCCCCCCCCCCCCCCCCCCCCGGTGTTTATTCAACCACGCAGTATGCCCTGAAACGATAAAAAAAAACTGGGAATAGTACAAACCACGTGTATTTCGAAGTACTCGACCAATGATAGCAAGGCTTGGCGCGAAATAAGCCAGTGTCTCAAAGCGTCAACTCAGCTTGAAGTCAGCCTCGCACAGACACACGGTTTGTAAACCCTTCCACGAAGTTTCACACTGCCAATGATACAGATTCTCTGTGACCATCTTCTCGAGAAGCCCGGATTATATGTGGATGAGATGGTTCTCTTTTTATGGGATGAGTTTCATACTTGGTTGACTAGCTCGAGTCTCAAGCGGGCTCTTGCTTCGGTCGGCTGGTCGAAGAAGGTAGCTTGATAGAGAGCAAAGGAACAGACTGCTGACTTGCGCGATTTCTATCTTCACAATCTATCGGACTTCAAGTCATACTATCTGGTCTATGTGGATGAGTCGGGACGTTATAAACGGATTGGTTGCAGATGCACTGGGTGGTATCCGCTAGGCCAGACACCATTCCAGATCTCTATATTTCATCGCGACCAGCGATACCAGATCCTGCCTGCATACGCACAAGACGGCGTTGTGCTTTCTCGTGTGTTTCAGGGCTCAACTGATTCAACTGTGTTTGAAGATTTCATCGAGCAGCTCCTCCAGCACTGTGGAAGGTGGCCAGAACCGAAATCCGTGATCATCATGGACAATGCATCCTTCCACCATTCTGACCAAATAAAAAAGATATATGTCGATACTGGAGTAAACTGATGTATTTGCTACCTTAACCGCCTGGTTTGAATCCTATCGAGGAGTTTTTTCTCCGAGCTGAAGGCGTTCATTAGGCGTCACTGGCGAAGGTATGAACAGAGCCCGGAGTAAGGATTCGATAATTTCCTTGATGGATGTGTCGAGGCTGTAGGATGCCGGGAACAAAGTGTAATCGGCCATTTCCGGCATGCCGGCGTAGTTGTCGAAGACCAGCCTGGAGCTACAGTATCTAGAGCATAGTAGTGATCTAGTTGGACACAATACTATGCAGATCACTACCAATGCGACTCGTATAAATCAAGGCATCGCCGAGAAACTAACGCTCCTAGTGCAGGGGCTCGCGAGGTTCTTCTCGGCCTTCATTGTTGCGATTTCCGTGCAATGGAAACTGGCGTTGATTGTGATGAGTGTCATTCCCCTAATGTTCCTGGTGTTTGCCATCTGTATGGGATCCAGTGCTCGGGTCGAGGCCAAGATAGCTCAAACCTATTCGGAGGGAGCGGCCCTGGCTCAAGAGGTACTCTCTTCTGTTCGGACGATTCACGCTTTCTGGGCCCAATCCCGAATGCTATCAAGGTACGATGAATACCTCACCCTCGCTCACAGATACGGAAGGAGTAAAACAGTGGTCACGGGGATCTTCGCATCGACCACTTACTTCTGTGTCCATTCGGGCACCGCCCTGGCCTTCTTGCAGGGCAATCGAATGTCACTGAATGGCGAGATCGAAACCGCTGGCAAGGTTATAACGTAAGAGAGAGGGCTTAGCACCGACAGATGTCAGAGGAAAAGACTGATCATCGTCCAGTGTTGTCCTCACCATTCTCATGGCCTCGTCCGCTATGGGCCTTATCTTCCCACAGTTAGAATCCATCAACCACGCCGCAGCCGCCGCGTCGGAGCTCTTTCAGATCATGGACAAGCCTTCAGAACTCGATCCGCTGTCCGAGGATGGGGTACAACTAACCTCTTGCCAGGGGAACATTGTCTTCCATGGAGTCGATTTCTCCTACCCTTCACGTCCGACGGCCCAAGTTTTGCGAAGCCTTACCTTGTCTATTCCGGCCGGCCAGTCTACGGCTTTGGTCGGGGCCAGTGGGTCGGGCAAGAGCACTGTTGTCGGGCTATTGGAGCGTTGGTATAGTCCAAGCAGCGGGTACATCACTCTCGACGGGATCGATATTGCTGAACTAAACACGAGGTGGCTTCGAAGTCAGATCGCTTTGGTTCAGCAGGTAGGTTCGCCACTGTCCAGGCTAGGTTCATTCAACTGACTTCGACTAGGAACCCATCTTATTCCAGGAAACAATATTTGAAAATGTCGCCAAAGGCTTCGTTGAATCCCAGAAACTGTTGGGCCATGCGAAACAATTCGCGCTTGTGCGAAAAGCTTGCTGCGACGCTTACGCTGACGAGTTCATCCGGAATCTTCCTGGGGTATGAAACATAGGTTTCATGGTAGAAGCACTAGGCAGCGTCATGGCTACAGCCTTTTAGGGTTATGACTCCTACCTTGGTGAGCGCGGAGGGATATTAAGTGGTGGCCAGAGACAACGTATTGCCATTGCAAGGAGCATCGTTTCCAACCCTCGAATACTGCTACTCGATGAGACGACAAGTGCCCTAGACCCTGGAGCCGAACGAATTGTGCAGAAGGCCTTGGATCGCGCTTCCAAGTCCCGAACAACCCTTGTGGTAGCACATCGTCTTTCTACTATCAAAAATGCTGACAATATCATGGTCGTTTCCAATGGCCAGGTCGTCGAACAGGGCTTCCATGAGCAATTGATTGTGCAGGGTGGCATCTACGCGCGCTTAATCCGAGCCCAGGACCTGAACACGACATCTTCAGCAGAGGGCGATGAAAGGTCGGAGGGCGAAGCAAAGGATGACTTTGACATTGGCCTTACAACGGTTACGACGAAACGTTCTGCCGGTACCAACAACATGGGGGACAGCGCACCCAGCAAGGGACTTAAGTCCAGGTCATTCTTGTCTGTGTTGTTTACTGTCGTTCGAGAGCAAAAGCGCCTTTATCCCTTGATCACTCTTGAAATTCTATTCTCTTTAGTTGCAGCGGGCACTTGGCCTGTGCAGTCCTTCCTCTTCTCGAAGCTGATCGACCTCTTCGCCCATGGTGCCGCCTCGGGCTTTGGCAGCACCAACTTCTATGTCCTGATGTTCTTCGTCTTGGCCCTGGCCAACTTGGTGTCCTACTTTGTCATTAGATGCGTTGCCAATATCATCTCCCAGACTGTCACCCACAGATACCGCTTGGAGCTCTTTGAGCGCCTCCTCAATATGGATATCGAGTTCTTCGACCAGCCCTCAAACACATCCGGTGCACTAGTCTCCAAGTTGACTACGGTTCCGAGCGGCATACAGGAGTTGATCTCCGTAAATATCTTTATTTTGTTGATTATGGTAATCAGCATCGTTGCCAGCAGTTGTCTTGCGCTCGGATATGATTGGAAGTTGGCACTGGTCATGGTATTCGGCGGGCTGCCTCCCTTAGTTGGGTCGGGATACGCCCGGATTCGTCTGGAATTGGATTTGAACGAAAGAGCTGATTTGCGCTTTTCAGAAAGTGCCGGTCATGCCGTCGAAGCTGTCAACTCGCTAAGAACCGTCGCGTCACTCGGTCTCGAGACCGAAATCCTGCAACAATATTCCATGATCCTTCGCGGCATCATCTGGCAGTCAATCGGTTCCTAGCTGTTGCCATGATCCCGTACGGACTATCTCAGTCGATTGAGTTTCTTGTCATGGCTTTGGGGTTCTGGTATGGTTCACGGCTCATGGACTCGGGCGAGTACGACACGTATCAATTCTTCATCATATTCATGAGCGTACCTTTTGCCGGCCAAGCCGCTTCCCAATTTATCGGTGCAGCCGGGAGCTTCACACGCGCAAAGGGTGCAATCAATTATCTTCTCAATTTGCGAGATCAAGAAGCGATTATTCAAGAGACCGCGCAGAACCATGACGAAGGGCCGTCTGGTGATAACTCACTATCGTTAAGCGATGTTCGCTTCAGCTATCCAGGCCGCGTGGCCTCCGTGCTCAAGGGTATTTCTCTGACCGTGAGTTATCACGATCCTTTCTTGATGATTGGATGCTAAGACTTTCAGGTTTCACCCGGCAGCTTTGTTGCCTGAGTGGGCCATAGCGGTAGTGGGAAAAGCACCTTGATATCTCTACTGGAAAGGTATTACGATCCCACGGTAGGTTTAATCCAGATGGGCAACCACGATATCAAGCACTTTTCCCCGAAGCTCTATCGAGCCCACCTGTCCCTAGTCCAACAGGAGCCCAGGCTATATCCGGGAAGCGTGAAAGAGGACATTCTTCTAGGGATGGGTCCGGACACGTCCTACGAAGACCTCGTGAGCGCCACGAGGCAGGCCAATCTACTTGACTTTATCATGTCGTTGCCGGACGGGTTTGAGACGCCCTGTGGGTCACAGGGGTCGTCCTTCTCCGGGCCAGAAGCAGCGCATTACCATCGCTCGTGCCCTCATTCGGAAACCAAGAATTCTCTTGCTTGACGAGGCAACGTCGGCCCTGGATAACGAGTCTGAACGATTGATACAGGAAGCTTTGGACCGGGCGGACCAAAGCAGTAGTCGGACGACCATAGTCGTAGCGCATCGTCTGTCCACTATACGCCACGCGCATGTCATTTTTGTCTTCTCCAATGGACAGATCGTTGAGGTGGGGAGCCACGAGGAGTTGCAGCGACGTGGGGTGACCTACCATCAGCTGTGTATGGCGCAATCTCTATACAGAAATGTATAATAGTTGTTGTAACTTTCAAGTTCGCGCGTATATACGTACGCGATGGGCATCATTCTTGGGATGGTTTGCATTGCCTTTCTATCGCCAACTCACTAGATTTAGCTACAAACCAAACTCCAAGGAGTAACACAAAAGAAAAAGGGAAATGTGACAATGTATTAGTCCCAGCCAATTCTTGCCGTCTGAGATCTAGCCAACTCGCAGAGTATCCACATCTATTATGTCAATGGAGCGGTAGCAATTGGAAACTCCAGTCGACGATGAAGTCGTGACACGATTTCTAGAAAGTCTGGATCATTCTCGGGGGTCAAAATCCCATGTCGAATGAAAAAGTCCACCAAAACAATTGCACTGTTGGGTTTGAATTGGCCTCTTTTCAACGCCTGTGCAACCTCATCAACAGTCCATAGGTGAAACTCTTCCACTTCTGAATCCCCAGGCTTTGGGATAGTATTGGCATCCAGCTTCAACTCATAGACATACTCCACCTCGGGCTGCAGTAGTCCATCTGCGCCGCCGGAATGAGGCCCTTGAACGTAATAATACGACAGACAGCCTGCTGACCGCAGACCGTCTGCCAGAACAGACTCTGGCAAAGAGGCTTCCTCCACTGCCTCTTGCACGACTGCGCGACCGGGAAATCGACCAGTCTGGAGTCCGCCAGCGGCCGTGCTATCGAGCATGCCAGGGTACGTCTGCTTGGACCTCGACCGTCTCCCGATCCAGATACGAAGGCCATGCTCGTCTTCCACGTAGCACGTCAATTGGACTCCGTAGGTGACTATGCCAAAGAGAGCACTGCCGGACCGTTCTATTTCCAGCAGAATTTCCCCCCTTGGTCCGTAGACAGGGAAGGTCTCGTTTCGCCAGCCTTTGAGGATGGAGAACTCGTCCATTTGCGCCATCTTGTGCATGGTTCTAGCCAGTAGATCAGACCGCACGGGAGCTGTTCTGGAGTATCCTGATCCCAAAGTGGCGGTTTTTCTGCCATGCTCTATGGTCCAACCATCGGGCCATTGGACCTTTTGTATGACGGTGGCGGGAATATGGCCCAAGAGTCGGTCACAATCACTGATGCGGAATTCATAGAAATGTTTTTTGGCATCATGGTACAGTTTGGGACTGTCTGTGTAGTAGGGGAAACTAACAGCTTGTCAGTCTCAAGGGTCACCGCCATGGAGAAAGGGAACTTGCTTGTCGCATTGTCGGACGAGGTCAAGATAGGATCGCGACATGGTGGTCGGCAGGTGTTGCGAAGGGATCAACAAGCCAACTTGCCGCTGCGCATTAGAGATCCACTCGACTTGTTGAACTACTAATGTCACGCCAGTCAGCATAAGAGAATGGCATAAACAGAATAAATTTTGTGCAACGGAATAACTCCGGCTGATGCTATCGTCTGACGTCATCTATCGAGGCTCATCGTTTTCTATATACAGACACCGTGCAACACGCGAACACCATAAGTTCACTGGCTCTCTCTCTCTCTCTCTCTCTCTCTCTCCCTCTCTCTCTCTCTCTCTCTCTCTCTCTCTCTCTCTTCCTCTATCCATCGTCGCATTCGGCATCGCATCTTCATTACCGTGTTTTCTTCTCCTCGCCATCGGTCGTGTTTCCTCCGCTGGACGCGCCGTCCACCACTACCGCATCCTCATCCGGGTCGTACTCGGCCTTGACGCGGGCACGACCACGCTCTTGCATGGAATCGCGGATGCGACGATTGACCTCGCCCAGGTCCTCTTTGGACCCAATTGTCAAGGGCTTGAGGAGGGTCTCCTGGAGGTGGTAGCTGCCACTTTGGGATCGGCTGTGACCGCTGCCGGGACGACTGCGGCTGCGACTTTCGGGTTCGCTGGGCGGCATACTCTTCAGATGGGACCGGTACGCGCCGTCGTCTTGAGGGTGGCCGTGTGGGACCAGCTTCTCCGCCTCGAAGTCGGGGAAGATTTCGGGGGCGAAGGTATCGATCGTGTCCACCACGCGCGCAGACAGTTCCTGACGCTGGGCGCGTAACTGGGCCAGAGAGTTATGGGACCGTGGACTCAGGGCCACCAAGAGCGGCGGCAGGGATTTCAGCACGTCGATACCGATCTCGCCGATTCGCAGACCGGCGAAGGAGACCGAGATCATCAGGCCAAAGAAGAAGACGGCGAAAACCGACAAGGGGATCCAGTCAGGCACATAGGTGACAGCATTGACCCACCAGGGCGCGGTCGTCGCGTAATATCCGCCTTTGCGGCAGTACGACAGCCAGATCGTCCCCAGCGCGGTATACCAGGTGTACAGGGTGGGCGCCAATCCCATGGCGACGAGGATCTTCCATGTGCCAACCACGTCGCGGCCCTCGAGTTTAACAACGGAACCGGCCAAGGCCTTCCGTTGCTTCTTGACGGAGATGATTTTTGTCGTCACAAACACGGGCCAGAAGAGCGCGACGGACGGCAACGTGCCCACGGCGACGGTCAACAGTTCGCCGATGCGATACAGCAGTGTGCCCAGGACCAACCACCAGGGCCGGTGCTGCACATCACCCCATTCGACCTGGTGGTCCCGGATGCCCAGCGCGCGCAGTCGTCGGTTGTAGTCGGTGACGGCCTTTTTCAGCTGGACCACCTTGCGTTCGTCCTTGAACTGCGTGTAGCCCTTGAGGAGCCGCCGGTTCAATTCGATGACCAAAGGCAAAGGGAGCTTCATGCGCAGCGGCTTATATAGTCGTCGAGTGGCTTGGATCAGGGCGAGAGTCTCGTGGTCGGGGGCCTGTTGCGTCACGGCCGTCAGGGCTTCCTGGATGGTCTCCAGCAGCGATCCCACGGCATTGCGCTTGGAGTTGCCACCGGCCTTGAACGCCTCAATCTGGTCGGGGTGCACCTGTACGGGGTTGCCAAATTCGACGACGGCGCGAGAGCGGAACTTGTTAGGATGGAAATAATTCATGCCGCAGGGAATGATCGACAGGCCACAGTCGGGTTCTCGAGCCAGCGCCCCCAGCGCGATAATCGCCGCGCCGGCTTTCAAGGGGAGCAAATTGGGGCGATCGTGACTGCCACCCTCGGGGAAGATGCCGATACAGCCTCCGGCGCAGAGTTCCTTGTAGACGGCGTCGAACATCTTGCTCTGGTCGATGTGGGGCGCCACCTTGAAGGAGGTGCCCTCCCGCAGCCCCTTGTACAAGGGATGGTCCGGTGCAAATTCTTTGAAAGGCTTGCGCAACCGCAACTCATGAGGGCCCAAGATCTCGGCAATAGCCTGCTGCTCCGGGCTGGTCTTGCCAACGCGAGGCAAGATGATCCCGCCGCCCTCCATGAACTGATCAGTGGTGAAATCGGTGTCGCGACCACGCAGCAAGGTAGGATCACCCTCCGGGTCGGGCAAGTAGACGGTCCCGGACCCGGGCTTCACGTTGTCCATGGCGCGCACGACGGGCAAAGCACCCATGCAGCCCGCCATGGTGCCGATATAAGGCTCGCGCATGGACTTCTCCGCGATGAGAAACGACGTACGACGATCGGCATGATGCTTCAGGATGCGCATCAACAAGATGGAGTCGACGAATTGGTTAGCATGAGGAGCGGCGACAATTATAACGGGGCCTCGCTTAGGGATGCGCCAGGCACCGCGCGAGTAAACCTCGCGAAAGAAAATATCCAGGCATAGCGTAAAGATCCAAATACCCAGGTCATAGAGCCAGGGGATCATGTACCGCTGGGCCATGGTGGGCGATGCGTGGTGAACGGGGGAGTTGGAAGAAGGACAAACAGGCTCCCTCGAAAATCCCAATCGGGAAAAAATGAAGTCAAATTGTCGCCGGATGCGGTCGCTTCCGGCCCGATCGGGACGCGTGTCGGGGGATCCTATCTCCGGTATCGGTACGGTCTTTCTGCGCGTCGCTCGCCGCCCGGAGGGAGCATTTTCCGGTATGGCAGTACGGTATATAGACACCTGAGGCAGTCACTTTGCTTATCGACTCTGGACCAGAACAACTATACGAGACAACAGCAGAACCACGGATATTGTGACCTTAGATGAACTTGATACTTCTGCTAGGAGTGCAGCTTCCAGTCATGTCACTTTCAGCTCAGCCTCGTTGCAGGTAGAAAGATTTATGCTTCCGCCCACTAGATATATATATTCCGTTCTGTCTCCAGGTACAAGACACCGCAACCTTGCTAGATATAAACCATATAGTTAATTCAACTAACATATATCTTCGACCTCTTACGGACTCAGATTTAGCCCCATAGTGGGTGGATTATATTCTGGCCTCATATCTATTATCAATGTACTGCTATACCATGGGAAATTGGCCTGAATAGTTATCGACATCAGAGCACCACTACTTTATAGTCGCAGCTTGTTGGTGGACTACTCGCTCGCGAAACACGAGATGAATTTGGACTACAAGAGTATTCAACTTGAAACCAGTGAGCCGATGAGACCAACTGCAGGCCTGACCTGCCAGACCCGTGCTCATAGCCACGCCATACTCTTCATCCGTAGATGACGAAGAAATAGACGACAACATATTTCAAATTTTGAGAAGGTCACAGCATCTCCGACTTCTGTGGCCTCAAACCTCTCATGAATGACGCGTCATGAGAATTTATGCTTCTCACTACCACGGCGGGCATTCCAGGCCTCCCTTGGTCCCACCAACCATTATCCTTGCGTCCATCAGGAACGCCTGCTAGTCACCAGTCGAACCCGATGGAGTACGATCGATGACAAATGGTTTCCCTGCCCGGTTAGATCAAATGTTCGGAGAATGTATGCGCTGCCCAGACAGGTGATGGAGAGAAGGGATCTTAACTCCCTCCGCCCTGGACCAACCGGTTTGGAGGGATTCTCCGTGTTGTCTGTAAGGAAGGGGTGGTTTACGGTGTACCTCAATTATAAACGGTACTGGTTGGTCTAGTTATCTGGTCGAGGAATACCTCCACTTAGCTTCATCAGCACCAAGACAGCGGAGCTTGAGCTCGTGCAACCTGCCAAGTTATCGAGGGCCTCTTTCTCGGTAACATTTTACCTCCGGGTCTCTGACATCAGAGCTCGAGGCACAGGCATCGAGCATATCGAGGCTTTCGACTGGTCCGACTTTCACACTACCATGCATCAGACAACCAAAGAAGAACTGATCGCCAGTTTCCAGTCTCTGTGACGGCGACAAGCTTGCTGCCATGTGTCGATCGCCTGAGGGCCTGACGACCAGGTAGAGGTAACAGAGAACACCATGTCGTCATACAGAAACTGTCGCGCCTCGTGTTAGCGACCCCTGTTGTTGAGCAGGGAAACCAACCATCGAACCAGCCCGTTAGATAGCCAGCAAAAATGTGGACACTTCGGATGATTCCTCAGACCGAAGGTTCGGCGTATCAGGGCAGCCAGCAGGATTGGCACGGAATGCGACTCGCTTGCTCATCTGCAAGGGACCGAGAGACCCTGTGATCCATTCCTGACTATGGTTCCGAATAGTGTCCGGATTAGGCGCTGGTTCTCAGCCCTGGAAGATGAAGCCTGGCAAACTTGATACTATGAATGGCACCTACGGGTGTCCACTCAAAGCAGGGTTCGCCGATCGACCGCAAGGGGGAGCACCCGAACGTATAATCATCGATGATCCCCAGAAGGCCCACGGAGCAGTATCTCGTGGTAACATATAATGCGCCGCATGGCAAAAGATGGAAGGAATTTTGAAACTTACGTCTCAGGCTTTAATTCTCGAATAGATGGAAACCAACCGTTGCCAAGATGGACCACAGCGACATTAAGAGCGAGGAAAAGCCATCCACTACCGTCCACGATGTCTCGCTGGAGGCTTGCCTGACGCAGTATGATCTGGAACTAACTCGCGATGGGCAGCATATACGATGGGGATCCAAAAACCCCCATCATCCGCGCAATTGGGGAACCGCCCGGAAAGTCTATGACTTGACAGTCATTACATTGATGGACCTCTTCGTGTATGTGTTGTGAATCCGGACGAGTTACCCTATGAAGCTGACAGTTTTGTGGCGTTTGAAGGACTGCAGTGAGCACGGCTGGTGTGAGTGTCTCTTTGTTTGTATGAACGAAACGAACTAACGGCTCCCTAGACGGCCGCAGCCAAAGCAGCCGACGATGAATACCAAATCAGCCAAACCCTTTCGATATTCCTGTTCGTATCAGTGTCACTATTCGGACAGCTTCTGGGTTCTCTTGTGTTTGCCCCATACTCCGAGACCTTTGGCCGGAAGAAGCTATACATCGGCAGCGGAGTCCTATTCAGTCTGGGATGCGTGTTGATTGCCTCGGTGGAGTCCCTGGTTGGGGTGGTGTTTGGGCGTGCTATCACCGGCTTTTTGTCGGCTATTCCAGCCAACATTCTCGGAGGTAGTATAGAAGACTTGTACAGCAGTCGGAAACAGGCCTGGTGGATCTGCATCTGGTCCGCGGCATCGGGACTCGGCTTGTCCCTGGGCCCCATCATGAGTGTCTATATCACGAGTGCCCTTGGCTGGTAAGCTGTCGTGCAATTTGTGATCGAAGCTGCAACTAACTCATGTAGGCGATGGGTGTTCTACGTTTATGCAATCATCGTCGCTGCAGTGACCGGATTGACCGTTTTCATGCGCGAATCTCGACCGTCTCTCCTGCTGGGTCGCCAGGTCGCCAGCTTGAGGAAGGTGACGGGCATAAATACACCCCCGGCGTTGAATCCGGACCATGTGCCCGATATGCAGACATTTGTGCAGGTCGTGCTCATCAGGCCTATGCAACTCTTTGCCGAGCCCATCGTGATGTCGGTGGGTATGATGGCCGGAGGCGCATTCGGGCTCATCTATCTCTTCACTGAAGCTCTGCAGCCGATTTATGAGTCCCTCGGATTTTCACAGGAGCTAGCCTCTCTTTCCTTCGTGGCTATTGGAATTGGGATTCTTCTCAGTCCCTTGACACGGCTCCTAGACGACCACATCTTCGAAATGAGGCTGCGTGCTGGATTGCCTCTTCTGCCCGAGCACAAGTTGGCAGGCATATGTATCGGCGCGCCTGCTATGGCCATCGGATTGTGGTGGTTCGCCTGGACGATCCCTCCTCATGCCTCTGACCTACCCTGGATCGTTCCCACTGTGCCATTGGTGCTGATCGGATACGCCCTGAACGAATACCCCACGGTGTGTTTAGGATACCTGGCCGACAGTTATCTGAGCTTCTCGGCCAGCGCCGTGGCCGTGGTAACCTGCATTCGAGCGGTCCTCTCGGCCACCTTCCCGCTGTTTACAGCCCAGATGTTCTCGTCACTTGGGGCGAACGTCGCCGCGTCGATTTTGGCCGTCCTGGCGACGGTGTTTTGCTTTATTCCGCCGTTGTTTGTGCGATATGGGACGCAGATCCGAGCCAAGAGCCGGTTTGCTAGGTATAGCCTGCAGACCTACAAGGAGAATTGCATTCATGCGGATGAGTTTATTCAAGACGGTACCTAGTCATGGTCGAGCGCTGTTTGAATTATAATGTTAATGACGGCAAAATGAAATAGTGGGCTGGCGACCGAGACCAAAACAAACATTTGGAGTCAGATAACTAGACAGGGATTGAGGCCCGGACGAAGAACCATCGACCAGGACAGACATTTGTATGATTTAGGACCAGGATAGATTGATCAAAAGTTCATACGTTCCATGACCCATCCACCGTTGCAAGTCCTGACGCGAAACCATCGGGACTCGGGTGGCGTCAACAAACGAACCTGTCAGTGGGACGACGATCTTAGTCAAAAATAGATTTAGCGAATCCAATTAGCCGGCCGATGCCACTGGAATATTGAATTCTACGCCAATCGTTGCCAGCCACCGACCCACTTGCCAGGGACATCCGATGCAGCGATGGTCGACCATGGAGAAATATCCCATTCCTTTACCGGCAGATTCACCCCCCCAAGTGCCATTTATAGGTGCAGTCGTCATGAAATTGGCCGTACTTGACACGTCTGGTGCATGCTGTCGCGTCAAATCTCTTCTTTGGTATCACAGGTGACGAAAGACGCGGTCACGATGGTTCCACTTGGGTCAATTAGCGTCTTGACCAAACCTGAACTCCACTGGATGGGGAAATCAGTTGGTCCGACCAGAGACAACCGAGGCTAAATCCGACAAAAAGCTTGTCTTATAATTGTGCGGAGGGATCGGTCTGCAGGTCTGACGCTTCGGACTGCATTTCCGTCTCTCGTTCATAGCCAGCCAGGGAATGGGAATGGACAAGCCCGCCTCAAGACAACATGGCAGAAGAGATTCCCCTGGAAAACCGTCACCGCCGTGAGAATAGTGCCGCCACGTATCACAGACGGACCTGGTCGGAACGAGATGTTGCAAACGAGGCTGATGGCCTGATCCCCGACACTCCTCCCACCCAGCCCGAGACGAACCCCCAAGATGGCTTCGCGACACGATTCCGACAGGCTGCTTCGAGACTGGGAGAACGACTGGGACGTGATCCAGACGACGGGGACGCGTTGGATGCCAGTCTTCACCCTGACGGGTACGGCGCTATCGACGATATGCAGCTGGCAGACCTAATGGAGGCAGACCTCCATGATGACGCGTTTCGTTTGAAGCTGCGAAATGCGCTGGATTCCGAGGCGCATGCTCTGGCCAGAGGACTGGGACTGCGAAATATGCATCCCAAAGGACAGGCTGTGGAGAATGGTGCGGACGTTAATGGCGGAGTGCTGTCGCACCTCATGCAGAGTTATACCGGCCATCGACGCCATTTCAGCGAAAGTACCCTGTCCGTTACCTCTGTAGAGTCGACCGCTTCCCAAGAGTCGCAGACTGGCAAGAAGAAAAAGCCGCGAAAGCAGAAATGGTACGATGAGGACGAGAACGAGCCTCGCAGCAACGGGAAAGGCAAGGGCAAGGGCAAGAACAAAGGGAAAGGAAAGAAGCGCCAGGTCCAACTGACCGAGAGAGTCGGCGCTATTTTGGCCCGCCAGCAATATATGATCCGACTCTGCCGTGCGTTGATGAAGTACGGCGCCCCAACGCATCGACTTGAGGAATACATGCAGATGACTGCCAACGTCTTGAGTGTCCAGGGCCAGTTCATGTATCTTCCGGGTTGCATGATCATGTCTTTTGATGACCCCTTGACGCATACAGCCGAGGTAAAAGTGGTCAGCGTGGCACCGGGCCTGGATTTGGGGCGGCTGGCCATGACGCACAACGTCTATAAGAAAGTGATGCACGGCAAATTGGAGGTGGACCAGGCGATCTCAGACCTGGATGAACTGATGAAGCGCAAGAATCGCTATCACGAACCCTGGGTTATGGTAATTTTGTCCGGCCTGGCCAGCGTGGCCGTAGGGCCTTGGGGTTTCAACGCTCGTCCGATCGACATGCCCATCATCTTTTTGCTCGGCTGTCTGCTGGGTATCCTGCAGCATGTACTTGCCCCGGCATCAGCGATGTACTCAAATGTGTTCGAAGTCAGCGTGGCGATCCTGGTTTCTTTCTTGGCCCGCGCATTTGGGAGCATTCGGGTAGACGGGGAGGCGGTATTTTGCTTTCCTGCTATGGCGCAAGCTTCAATTGCATTGATTCTTCCGGGATACTCAGTTCTGTGCAGTAGCCTGGAATTGCAGTCTCATCAGATTGTGGCCGGGTCCATCCGACTGGTGTACACAATTATCTACTGTTTATTCTTGGGTTACGGAGTCACGGTTGGAATCACAATATACGGCCTCATTGACAGCAACGCAACGACAGAGTCCGCCTGTCCGGCGGATAGTCTGCTCGTGTATGGAAGCGACTACATTCAGCGTTTCGTCTTTGTGGCAATATACTGTGCCATAGCCGGCGTCATCAACCAAGCCAAGTGGAAACAAATCCCCATGATGGTCTTCCTCGGCTTGAGCGGGTACGTGACTAACTATTTCGCCAACAAGGCGCTGGACGGGAGATTAGCCAGTACGATCGGAGCTTTTACGATTGGACTGCTTGCTAATCTGTATTCACGAGTGTGGCACGGCCATGCAGCTGCCGTGATTGTGCCGGGGATGTTCACATTAGTCTCATCAGGTTTGGCGACCAGCGGATCAATTATGTCTGGATTGGCTTATGCTGCCGCTGTGAAGAACAATACGGCCGCCGACGATAGTCCCTCCAGTGACTCGTTGCATGACTCTTTATCTGGATTGGGGTATAGCATGGTGCAGACCGCACTAGGTATCACCGTCGGACTGTTCCTGTCAGCTTTGGTCGTTTATCCATACGGTAAAAGAAGGAGTGGATTATTCAACCTGTGATGTTAACGGGGATCATGTCGTGGTCTGAAGCATTGGCTATCTTGTGTATCATGAATTTTTGTACGTGTTCAGGGGAAACAGGGGAGCCAGATAATTGAGCCCACAAGATTATGATGATCGACACAACCTGCATATTCTATTCCAATCAAAGTTCCTAAAAGGTCGTATCTCAGCAGTCTGACACGATAAGAGGGCCAAAACCTTCTGGCCAAGACAACCCTGCATATGAACCTCGTACTTGTGTCATTGCCACCGGGCCTAGAACATCATTCTCACGCACCTTTCAAATGCCAACTATGGTAGAAAACAAGGTAGTAACAGGATCGAGATGATGGCCACACGAAGTCAGAGTGTGCATGCATGCAACTAAAGAAAATCCCAGAGTTGTTTGTGAATGCGAAGTGGGTATTTTCGGGAATCTTCCCAGTTATCACGTCATCCTTCGGTCCTTGAGTAGTTACACCTCGTATCTCTACTGAACATCCTGTCAGGTTGGTGAGAGTACAATCCCCCGTCTTGCATTGTAGCGATCATTGGGGCCAAAGGAGGCACTCGACCCTATTAAGCATCCGCTTAGTCGTCAGCGATTACTGCACCCTTTGAGGTGCCAGGCCACAAAACGATGTTGACTTAATGTGTTTTTATCAAGTTATGTGGCATGTGAACAATAACCATGGAGTTGAACTTCCACCGGTCGCCTACCCTGATCTATACCTTGTTCTCCATTCTCTCTCCAGTGTCGGGCTGGGCTTTTGGATGGACCAACTCCTCTGGCAACACGCAATTTGAGTCCGGCACGGAGACAGAGTATCGATCCTGCACACGAATCCACCAAGCCAAAGGCAAATTGTTCGACTGGGACTCAGAGGAGCAGCCAATATGCTGGCAAATATACCGCGACGTGAACTGCAAGGACAGCGGAGGACATGCCTGCCACATGCTATCCAAGAATGCAAGCGACGATTTTGCCGCCTTTTCGGTGTATCCCAGAGATTCTTCGGTAACTGCGACCTCGGCACTAGCAACGTCTACCCTGTCGACTGCTACTACGCCAACGAGTGGAAGGTCATCAATCACATCAAATAGTCTTGCTACGTCAAGCACTACCAAGAAAGCTGCAGAGTCATCGAAACCGCTGTCAGGTGGAGCTATTGCCGGGGTGGTTATTGGAGTGTTGTTCGGCGTGGCGATTGTTGCAGTGTTGATATGTTTCTTGGTAAAACGGCGAAAAGTATCACCTACCGAGGGAGAACCCATAAAGCCTCGCCTTAAAGCACCAAGCGTTACTAGCCAAGTGCCCGAGCCGTATGTTGATCCGACAAGCTCGAGGACAAGCCCGAGGACAAGCCCAGCCATTCCCAGCACACAGCCGACGGCAGAACTGCAAGGGGACTCGGCACCGATGGAGATGAGCGACAGTCACCGTGTGGTGGAGTTGGAGACACCAGGGACAATCAAAGGTCTGTATCATTGACGGGTATTGGGGTATAAGAATCTATCTATGGGATTGCAATGGGTGGTTGTGGAAGTCGATCGTTCCTGCCGATTGTACATGGGATTGGGCCAGTTCGATCTCAATGTTGAAGTAATGTATTTCTAGTCGTTCAAACAGGTAGCGCAACTGGCGCGTCTGTATGATATCTCGTTACCTCGAATTGTCAATTCTGCTAACTCTGAACCATTCGTTTGGCCATCTAGCAGGAAGCTACTCCGTAGACTTTCCAAACGTTGCCAAGCGCCGCTAGGTCCAGAGTCATTACCCTACTGGTCCTGGTAATGGGTATCTACCGCGTCATCCGAACAGGAGGGCTGGGACGAATGGGAAGCATGATTGATTTGTCAGTAATGAGCCTAGCATCGCGCTCTTCTTCACTTCTCGGGTTGTTTCGAAGCCGAGGACGATTGCAGGGTGTGAGATATCGGTTATCGTGGTGTACCCCGAAAGTCCTGTTAGGATCATTCTACTACTGAGAGGTTAAGAGTTCTACCGGTGAAATTGGACCATATTGGATTGCTACTTGTGCACGAGATGTTTCTGAAATTGGTCTTCGAGGATACGGTTTGCTGGCATAAGACAAAATGAATCACTTGGAAGTACTGTTCTTGGAGGGACCCAAGACCTGAGATTGAGAGAACGCTATCTAAAGATTCACATTGACATCATAATAAAAGCACATTGCTGTCGTTACAGGAGATGCTTCAAGGGCTTTTGAAGCTCCGGGATGACCGACGGTCTATCCCCTCGCATCCGGCTTCCTTGCGGATCATACAACGGCTCCCGCGTAACGGTGGCCTTGATACGCCGCCCAAAGTACTCGATTTCAATCTTCTCCCCCTCGGAAGCATCGCCGGGGAGCCAGGCATATACAGCCGGCTTCTGAACCGAATAGGCAAATGCGGCAGTGGTCACGTATCCGACGGCCTTGCCATTGCGAAACACGGGTTCCTTCCCTAGGACAACGGAACGACCGTCGTCAACAGTGAGACACCGCAGTCGACGAGTGGGCGACTGCGCAGAGCGGCGAGCCAATGCGGCCTTGCCGACATAGTCGTCTCTCTTGTTGACCGCAACGGCGTCGGTCACACCCGCTTCGAAGGGATCGTGTTCCGTCGTCATGTCCGTGCCGTAAGTGCGGTATCCCTTTTCGAGGCGTAAAGCATTAAGAGCGCTACGACCTGCAGCGACCAGTCCGTGCGGCTTTCCGGCCTGGAAGATGGCGTCCCAAAGTCGGGCTCCGTACTCGGCGCTCGTCTGGATCTCCCAACCCAGCTCTCCGACATACGACTTGCGGAATGCGGTGACGGGGATACCGGCAATGAGGGCCTTCTTGACACCGAAATAGGGCAGTCCTTTGTTGGAGAAATCGTCGGAACTCACAGACCGAATCACGTCGCGGGCCCGGGGACCCCAAAGGCCGATGCAACAGGTGCCGCCGGTGATGTCGCGAACTTGTACCCATTGACCCGGTGCCTGGCGACGGGCTTCGCGTTCCAAGCTGTCGAGATCAATGGCCGTGTTGGCGCCCACTTGGAAGACGTTCTCCTCGAGCCGAGAGATAAAGAGGTCACTGCGGATGCCGGCTTGCTCATCAAGCAGCAGGGCGTAGGTGATGGTGTCAAGGCTCTGCCTCACGTCGGCTGTGGTTAATCGTTGGAGAAGAGACACTGCGCCCGGTCCAGACACCTCGAAGCGGTGGAAGGCCGTCATATCATACATGGCCACCGCGTTGCGCGTCTTCCAGGCTTCGACCGCGGCGATAGGTGAATAGAATCGGGCCGACCAGGCGTCTCGCTCGACGGGTCGCCATTTGGGTGGGAGATAGTTGACCAGAGCAGCATTGGCTTCATACCAGTAAGGGCGTTCCCATGCGGCAGCCTCGAGGAAGAATGCGCCCAGCTCGCGCTGTCGGTGATAAAAGGGACTGACTCGGAGGTTTCGTGGAGATTCCCGCGGCTGCAGCGGGTGAAGAATGTCGTACACTTCGACGAAGTTCTGCTGAGAGGTCTCGCTGACGTACTCGGGGGTCAATTGGACCTTTTCAAAGCGCGACAGTTGGCACTCGGTCATGTCGATCTGGGAATGGCCCTTTGTGAGCAATTCGGCCACTGCGCGAGCCACGCCGGCCGAATGCGTCACCCACACAGCTTCGGCCACGTAGAAGCCGTCCAGACCAGGCGCTTCTCCGATCACCGGCCCACCGTCGGGGGTGAATGAAAAGATGCCGTTGAAGCCGTCCTCGATCTGGCTCTCACGGAGGGCGGGTAACAGTTCCAGAGATCGGTTCCAAGCCGGCACGAAGTCCTCTGATGTGAAATCCAAGCGCGACGGCATATGCTTTTCGTCGACGTCCTTCGGAGTTAAACCCAGGGAGGCCGCATCGACCGGCATCGGCCTGTGCCCATAGAAGCCGATACCACATTGCTGGCCGTGTTCCCGATAGTATAGGTTCTGATCCTGGTGGCGTAGAATAGGCATGCTAGCGTTGCGACCGTTTGGTTTATCATTCACCTCGCGACCTGCAAGAGCCGGGACAGCCGTCGTCTTGACATACTGATGGGCGATGGGCAGCAGAGGGATCGAGACACCGGCCATGGCGCCCACATGAACCCCCCAGAACCCGGCACAGGAGACGACGAGATCAGCAGGGACGATTCCGCCGGGGATCCTGACGCCGGTGACCCGACGATTCGTCTGCTCAATTCCGGTAACGGGGGTGGATTCTAGATAGCGTACGCCCGCCTTTTGTGTGCGTTCAATGAGGAGCTGGGTGGCGCGAGCGGCGAGGGCGATACCGTCACTGGTGACATGGAATCCACCGAGCACGAGGTCAGGATTTAGGAGAGGGTACTGAGCGATACATTCGTCTTTGTTGAGCAGACGGGACTCGATGCCCCAGGACGAGGCATATCCATGTTTGCGTTTCAAATCTTCGAGACGAGCCGGCGTGGTGGCCACTTCGAGACTGCCTACTGAGTTGAAACAGTCGAGGGACAACAGCTTCTGCACCGTGTAATGGGCCAGCCTCGTCATCGTCTTGGAGGCATTGGTCTGAAACACGTTCCCCGGGGCGTGCGAAGTCGAGCCCCCGGGCATGTGCAGGGGCCCCTGCTCGACGACGGTGATATCACTCCATCCGCGCGAGATCAGCTCGTCGGCCAAGTTGGTGCCGACTATTCCGGCGCCGATGATGACAACTCGAGGAGGCATAGTTTTGTGAAAGAATGAGTTGATTCGTTCGTCCAACAACGTCGACGACAACAACTATAAGTATACCGGCAGAGCGACATTTTACCGTCATAGATAAGAGGGACAAAGAACCAGCGATCCGGAACACGGTCCGGGTCCGGTCCCCCTCACCGATATCTCCACATCAACTGATGTTCTAGTTTTGTATTTCGGTTCTTATTTTTACTTTATTCTGCCTGGTAGATCAACAGACCGGTGGAGTCGACACGGACGGGGGATGGCATATCCGTTTCGGGGCATGGATTCCATTACCCCACGGGGTGTTGGCTCCGGCCTGTTACTGGACTGCAATAATCTTATCTTGGTAAATTCTGTGCATTCCGTCGGTTCATTGGCCGCGGATTACGTCTGAGACTTTTCTGGGTGCTTCGGCTGGTCGTTATCGTCAGGATGATGCTATAATCGCCGCTAACCCACGCTAAAAATAGCCCCAATGTGCGCTTTTGGATCTTCTTATCTCTATCTGGCTGGCACATTTACCGCGGATTCACACACTGGCGTCTATCGAACACAGGCTCGGTGTTATCATTCAAAATACACGCGAGATTGTACGCTCTTTGTTTTCTCGATTTTTTTTTGTCTAGTTTTTTTTTTCTTTTTTTGCCCCTCTCAATCAACTCAAGGGATGGTTCATTTGTGAATGAGCAAACATCGATGCATCGCTTGAGCAGAGAAGTAACCAGCGCTATGATTAAAATATTTGACTTGGCCATTTGCTTCATCCTATCTCAACTCCTAGGGGAAAAGAGCAGAATCAACCAGGATAAACATTAGCCAGATTGGAAAAGATGACTCCCAGTATCCACTATCCAGACTCCTTTTTTTCTCTGTCTAGACCTTTAATCTTTCTACAAGTTTCCAAAATCCCACCACGTAGAGAAGCCCTCGATATCACCCATTGCCGGTTCCGACTCCTGATAACCAATACCGTCCATGTCTACCAGCTGGCCCGGGTCTGTCCACAGCCAGGGCGTGTTGAACATGAGGCTGTCGGCCGGAGCAACCAGTCGATCGGTAAAAGGGATATCCTGGCGTGATGTCGGTGCGGACGAGATATACACCATGTGCGGTGCCATATGGGCCGCTTGTCCTCCGTCCGCCGTGTTCACCGTCACCTCGGGCGACATGGCCACGATGACCTCCAGCGTGGGGGTGGAGTCTTCGTCAATGTTATCGCGAGAGGGGGCCAGCGAGGGATGAAGGACGCCATCCGTGGAGAGGTCCCGGGGGATGCATCCGTCCACTTGCAATACTGCCCACATAAAGGGGATGCTGAGATGAATCTTGGAAGGCGCCCAGTCGGAATCGATTGATTCGGCCCCCGCGATCCGTGTGATTCGACGCAGAATTTGATTCTATACCGAGGTCAGTCCTCCATTTGGAGACGTGATGGCTATGGCATGGATACCTACCAAAGCGTTGCAGGCCGGTGAAAACCAGACAAAGCGCTGTAAGAAGCGCCGGCACTTGGCCAGATCTACTTTCGACTTTTGTTTCAGTCGAGGGTCCGCGGCGCAGCAGTAGTAGAGGTGCACGGTGGCGGCGATCAGCGCTGCTTGTCCAAAGAACGGATCCACGAGCTGCAGCTTCTTGTCGGTGACCATGTCGATCAGCCGGACAACCCAGGTTGCATGCAGCAGGACAAGCTCGGAGGATCGGCGCCAGAAGGTGTTGGGGATTGTGAGGTTGTTGTTGTATTGGGATGCGGCGATGTAGAGGAAGGGGTGGTTTAACACGGTGAGAATGGAATGGTATGTGAATTGTAGCTTCAGCCACGGGACCCAATAGTCGCGATTGACTCTCAACTCGTCAGGTCGGCGCTCGTAGAATTTGACCGACTCGTATCGATGGCAGTGGGAATGCTTGTTCTCCATTTCTGTCAGGTCGGACTGAATCATCGCGTACATCGAGTCGTGTCGCCACGGCTCCTTCAGCCGGTTCTGTGCCACGTCCGACACGTATGTTCGCACTCGACTCCAGACCCAGCCAAAGTGCGCCGTCAGGTTCCAGATGCCCATGTCGTCCGATCTAGAACAGCCAATCTCGTCGCGAGGTAGAGAGGGGAGCCGGGAGTCTCCCTGGTCGCCGACCGCGGACACATAGAACGGTCGCAGGCTTTCTCCCGACGGGCTAAGAATGCCATTCTGCTGACCGTAGGACTGCTCGAGGGTCTGAAGCGTCCAAAATAGCCGTTTTTTGCGATCGGGAGACGGCGTGCCCATGTTGTACGTGGTTTTTAGATCCAACCGGGCGGAGCGACAGAGCTGGAAAGCCATGCCGAGATGGAATCGAGCGAGCTGCAGGTTTCCGTCTGCGAATTGAACATTAGCAATCAGGTATAATTGTCAGACCCAGTCCCAATTAAACAGACATACCCATAAAAGCACAGTACGACAATAGACAGAGGCTCTCCAGAGTCTCCAACTCCACCGTTCCGCTAGCCACGCGCAGCATCACCAGATGTCGGGCATAGTCACCATAACGCTGTAGCTGATCGCGCTCTCGCGAGAAGCGAGAGGTCAACGCAATGATACTACAGACTAGTTCCTCCGACATGCAACTCAGGTCCTCGAGATCCTCGCGCCCGAAGCACCAGATGGGCTGTCGGTGGCAATAATCAAAGTACAGATCGACCGCCTTGACAATGGCCGACGAACTGGGGTGCAAGTTCAAATTCTCGAAGTTGAACCCCGGAGAAATTGACTCGTTGATGGCATGGTTCAACTCAGTCGGTGGTGCCTGCGTGGTCGTCGACGACTGGGGAGAGATATCACTCGGTTCATCGGGTTCCTCCTGGATGGGTCTAGGAACCGGGGTCAGCCACAGACCGGGATAGGAATAAGAATAAGATGCTCTCTACCTGGAGCCGCTCAAGAGGAGATTTACCTTCTCTTCGAGGAACGCTAGCCTATCGTCCTGTGAGAATTAGTCGTCAACTCTTGCTCATCTCACCTGGAGGTGGCTGTGAACAATCGCCTACCGAATAGTCTCCCCGAGACGCTCTCCGGGCGGACGCGTAGAGACACGGCTGATTAAGGCGCACGCAGCTGGAACACGACGGCTTCTCGGCGGGACACCGGCTTTTCTTCCTCCTGCCATGCCATTTGGGTCAGTATAGGGCGAGAAGCGACGGAAACGAGTGGCGAAGACACTCACCGGCAGTTCAGACAAGCTTCGTGGGTACGTAGTCGCCCGCGACTGCCTTCGCGCGGCATTCTCTTGTTTGCACGGGGAAAATAACACCAAAATCAAAGATAAACGGACGATTGTTTCCCGGGAATGTAGAAGTCTAATTTAACAATAACAGCTTCGCCCGAGAAGTTGTCTCGGCGGCCAGCATGCCAGACCCGGTGGAAATGCCATAACAGATGACGTTAGAGGGGAACAAAGGGAGGGGGAATTGAGATGAGCGGCAAGTTATGACCAGGCAATCTACTAGTAACTAGTAGGTCGAACCAGGGTCGAGTTCTGGCCGCTGCAGGTCATAATGATTGAGAGTCGCCGGAGGGATGCAGATGCAGATTCCAGACTGTCAGCCCCCCAGAGAAGAGACAGAGACCCGTTGCCCCTTCGGGTTAACAGTTCCAGGGGAGGGGGGCGTGATTCGATAGTGCCTGGCCCTAATCCTGCTAATCCAGCTAATTCTGCTAGTTATGCGCGCCGCGACGCTAAAGGCTTGTCGGACAAAGAAACGTCGAGGCCCCTCTGCCCGTTGACCGTCGTACATACAGCGTCTAACAAAGCCAAACCGAGTCAAACTAAAGCTCATTTGCCTGATCATGGGACATGCGTGCTGCCCGGTTAGGCTTTTCCTTCGGCTGCCATCCTATTGGGTTCCATGCAACCCTCAAATCTGGTTGTGAGCAAAATACGGGTGGTTGGACTACAGACCACCGTGTCATGTGCTGGCGGTTAGACTTCGTTCAATCCATGGGTGCCGTTGTTGATATCAATTAGTTCAGTGTGATTGGTAAAGATTAGGGACTGCGTCTAGATACATTTGAAACCATGGCACTAAAAAAGACAGGCAATCTTATCGCAAACACGGGATGAAAAGTGGATCAAGGGAACATGCAGGGTGGAGGTAATAGTAGATCATTATTCGTGAAGGAGGGAGAAAAAAGGAAGGAAACAACATTAGTAGGCCAGTGCTGCGTTCGGCGTCTGACTGCAAACTCCACCGCAGCAGCCGTCGGCCTCGCGCGCCATCGAGTCGCAGCTCTCCTTGTTGGCCTGACTCGTGCGAGCCACCTTTGCGGCGAAATCCTCGTCCTCGCGACTGACCTGCGCCTTTCCGGGTAGCGTTTGACGAGCTGGCCAGATCTCCTGTCCCAGCAGTTCCTCGCGCTTGTGGTGAGCCTGCACGATCTCGCGCACCGCTGCCTGGAAGAAGAGAGGCCCCTTCTCCAACCGGGGGTGCAGCTCGCCGTTGATGAAGACGCCGGTGTTGATGTTCTTCTGAGCCTCGATGCAGAGGTACTTGTCCTCGGACATCACCCGCTTGTAGATCTGGTTGATACGGTCGAAGTCCTCGTCGCTGGAGCTCTTGTTGCGGTAGACCTCATATCGCATCTCGCAGGTAGTGGGGCTGCTGGGCACGAAGCGCTGCATGAAGAAGAAGTGAGGGCTATTCTTCGAGTAAGTACTGGTCTGGTCTGTATGAAGCAACGAAGGGGGGAGAGGGGACAGTCAACACTTACGAGACGGTCATGGAGGCGTTGGGGAAGTAGTATGTGCTTGCAATCTTCAGCCCGGCGGCGATCTGCTCCGGCTTGGAGTTGGCATAGTGCACGATGCTGTTGTCCTTGGTGTCGACCGCGTAGGTGCTGAGATCGGCGATGGAGGGGATGTCGGGGTGCGTCGTGGCGCAGTGGTAGCATTCGTTGTAGTTGTCGGCCAGGATCTTCCAGTTGTAGGCGCCCTCCATCTCCCAGTGGTGGTCGAACTCGTAGTCCTCAAAGTTGAACTCCTTCAGCCGGGGCTGCAGATCGATGCCCTGGAAGTCCTCTTCCCACGAGATCTCGGGCTTGTCGCCGCCGTCCAGGTTTACCCAGATGAATCCGTTGGTGTCGACGTGCACATGGATGGGCAGCAGGCCGTTCTGGCTCTTATCGAAGCCCTCCAGCTCTTGGTAGCCGGGCGCCTTGGCCAGCTTGCCGTTGAGGCCGTACGACCAGCCGTGGTACTTGCAGGAGAAGATGCGCGCCGTGCCGCCCTCCTCGGTCACGACGGGGAAGGCCCGGTGGCGGCAAACGTTGTGGAAGGCGTTGATGTTGCCATCGCGATCGCGCACCAGGATGAAGGCGTAATTGGCAATGTTGTACTTGAGCCAGTCACCGGTGTTGGGCAGGCGCAGCTTGTGGGTGGTGAGCAGCCACTTCTTCGAGAAGATGGCGCGACGCTCGAGCTCGTACATCTCCTGAGAGGTGTACCACGAGGCAGGCAGGGCGCGGATCGCGTTGCTGTCGTCATTGGGCGAGACTTCGGTGGCGGTGACCTTGCCCAGGCCGAAGTAATTCTTGAGCACAGATGTCATGATGACGGTTATCAAGACGAAAGACAAGTCTTTGTCGAAGGAACGCAGAGTTCTGGGGATGAGAAGAGATGGATTGATTGACTGACTTGCTTGTTGTTCTATCTGACATTGTCGCGAGATGGCAGACACCCTATATACTCGAGGCTTATCAGCGATGGCACCACCTTGAACGCTTCAAAGACATACTCAACACGAGCAGGAGGTAGGGTTGGGTCCGATCATGGGATCGGCTGCGCGGACCCAACCGTGTGGTTGCCGACGGGTCAGAGTCATGATTACATCGTTCAAGTCGAACTGAATGCTTATCACGGCATTTTCGGTCTGACGACCGTGTCTAACAGTCCGGATGATCTCCACCGAGCCGATAGTGGCGATGGCCATCGTTTTTGACCCGAAAAAGGCAAGATTTCCATCATCGACCTGCCAGGGCGGCGCTGCAGGGGGAACGCCCGCACCAATGGCATGACTTGTGATTCGAATTACAGGGATTTCAGCTTCAGTTTTGCCGATTTTGGGTGTGCAGAATCCTGCCAACTCTCATATCTCACGGGCAGTTGGGCAGCATTCAGGCTGTATAGTAGAAACCGGATGAGGATGGTTGCGCATGGGGCTCTGCGACGTCCTAGCGTTCATTTCTCTTTCTGTTTCATCCCTGTTACTCGGCTGTCCATTCCTTTCATGCGAGCCTACATTGGATGCCGACCATGTCTCCTTCAAGACACTGCGGCCACCAAATGACCCCTGTTCACTTTACAGCGACGCCCGGCAAATCTTCCAAAGCGGCTCCTTCAGATAGGATGCACGGAGGGCTACGGGCTAGGACATTGTCATCTACGAATTCTCCGATCTCTTTGGAAAACACGGATATCCACCTGCAGCTCTCGTTCTAGCGTACCGTTAAGCCCCACACAGCCGTCTGCATGGCTTGTATTGTACTCTACGCGGGTTCCCATCTTGGTTCTTTGTCCGTATTGATATGCCGAGCATTCCGGCACAGATTCTAGAATGGCTCGTCGACCCGCCTAATCAACTACATCGTGATATGCGGCACCTACATAGCGTCCTATGAAGGCTGCCGACAAGGACTAGATCCCGCCACGCTGCCTTATTGCACGCAGTTCCTACCGTGGTCCAGCAGGGGCGGGACTCGTCTTCATGTCTTGCGTTGGGCTTTGTTATGGGTAGGTATACCAGCTGCAGGCCATGCAGCGTAGTCGACTTCTTTCGATACCACGACCGTATTCAGGTTTGTGACATTCACCAGTTGGATGCTTCTCCAGCAAACGCGGGCCCTGCACCCCAAGGAGACGCCGGGCATCACGGCCTACGAGCCGAAAGCCGGTCTCAGAGAAGCGCGTCTGGGATTTGAGGGAAGATTGTCGATCTGTTCCGGCGGGGGTCGAAGAAAGGTCTAGGGGTAACATTTCAGCGTGCAACGTATGCAAGGGGGGGCGAACAAAAGCAAATAGACATATTGTATTCCGTGTGGTTGTTGATGTGTGTAGATTGTAGATTGTAGATTCCTCTTTGTTCCTTCGTTCGTTATCTGGGAGGCCGATCACGTGGGCGGAACCGGCCCGGCAACGGCGTTGGCCGGAACAGGCAAGGCGATCCCTCAGATAAGATCTGATCCCTACTCTCTACTCTCTACTCTCTAGTAGTCTCGAGTCTCGAGTCTCGAGTCTCTACGGAGTAGTTACCTTTGAGGCCGACCGGACCGTGAATTCCCTCCCCGGCTCCCCGCGCTTTCCGCGCTGCTACACGTGGTATAGCGTATAGACTATAGACAATAGACTATAGGCCTACTCTAGGTCCGTCGAGTCCGGGGAATTGGCCTTCCCAAAAGAGTAATGCGACCCCGTACTAAGAATAGCATCACCCGTGCACCACCCCAGAGATGATAGGCTTCAGATATTCTCAGACTGTCTGGGATTCAAGCGAGATCTGTAACTCAGATGAAACTCAAGCAGAGGTTCAAACAAAATCCATAACGCTGTTTGGTCCTCTCTGCGACCAGTATACTATACTCCCTATGCTATGCGTTCCAAAATATATAATGGAGGTACAAAAAAGTCATCCGTTGTTCAACACAGGGACCATCGAGAAAGCGTACGAATCAACAAACTCATTGACTGATACTGTCTTTCCTTGAATTAGAGTGTAACTGGGGGAATCACACGTAGTGTTCCAGAGTGTAGTATAGCAATCGCGGGAAGGCGGTGTCTCCCATTTTGCCGGGGATTTGTTTACTCTTGGCGGTTGAAGAAGCATCCTCCGTCAAGTACGCACACGTCGTTCGGACCAACCCCTCGTTCATTTCTGCCTAAATGCCAGTCATTTCAGTAGTATATCACTCGCACCCGGCCAAGCGTCGCTCGCGCTCGATCTTCTTGTCCTCGCCAGACACCCCAAACTCCCGCACGACAATCCATGCCGGCACGACCGACAGCGCCCACAGCCCGAAGTTGAGATAGATGCCTCCCACCGACGCCATGACCGCCACGCTGCTGAGCCCGTACTGCGTCGATTAGCTTGGATCACACTGGCAGAGAGAGCGAGACACTGAACTTACCGACACGGCCTGCACCGCCGACTCGGTGCCACGCAGCAGACCCGCCACGCGAATGATTTCCTCCTCGTCGTCCGCCAGATTGCCGATGATAAAGTACCTGACTTCAGGTTAGCCTCGTCTCTCAGCGCAAATCCAACCGAAATCACTGACAGGAACATGTAGTTCAGCTGGAACCCCATCACCCAGAACAGATACACCGCGAACCCTCGTCCGAACCCCTCGTCCACCCAGTCATACGTCGGCCCCGTGCGACGATACTCTGTCGCGACGATTGTTCCCCAGATCCACCATGCGCCTTGCAAGGCCAAGATTACCGTGAATGCGCCGCGACTGCGGATCTTCAGCGAAATGCGAGTGCGGTCAAGAAACGCGCCCAGCAGATTCCCGACCGTCAGCGCCGTGACCCCGGAGAGAAACGAGCCGAGCGCCCGCGCGCGCACCGAGAACCACAGCGACAGATACGTGAACATGACCGCTTCGCTGTACGCCGCCTGCGCGATCAGCGGCACCAGCAGCAGGAACTTGCGTGTCGCGAACAGTTTGGCCGTCGCTTTGATCTCGAACCAGGGACTTTGCGCCACGCGGAGGCGAACCGGCAGCCCGTCGCTGCGTTGCACGCGCTCCGGCGAGTTGAGTAGCAGGCCGGCAAAGGGCCCCAGCGCTTGCAGCGCAATAAAAATGATGAACACGGTGAACGAGACGCTTCCGGCCTCGTTGCGATTGGCGTTGATGCCCAGGTTGATGGCACCGCCGAGGATCTGTCCGCCCACGCGGAAACTCAGCCAGAACCCGAGGAATCGCCCCTGGTTGTAGGGCTCCGGGTAGGAGAGGGCGATGGCGCTTTCCGCCATCCAGAAGATGCCCGCCGAGAGACCGCAGAGAGCAGCGCCGAAGATGGTCAGCCACTCGCTCTGGAAGCGGTTGTTGGTGTAGAGACCCGCCGCGTAGGGCGCGTAGCCCATGGTGCCGACGATCAGGGTCCATTTGATGCCGATGAAGCGAACGACGACGCTGCCGAAGAAGCACGACACGACCATCAGACAGAACGTCAGCGCGTTGGCCGTGTTTACCAGGTACGGTTCCTGCGCACCGCCGCCGCCGAGCGAGTTCATGGCGCCCCAGATACCGGGAGCCAGGAAATTGCAGAGCCCGAGAATAAGGGCATTATAGAAGCTCGATCGATACCATTTGACTGGGTTTGTTAGGCATGTCCATGAGGAGAGGAGCATGGAAGGTCTTACCCTGATGCTTGCCCGGCTGCGCCAGCGACTGGTCGGCCACCTCCTCGTCGCTGGGCTGGAATTCCTTTTCCGTGGCCATGATAGTAGCAGATCTACCGTATCGGCGCTAAGGTAAGGGTTGAGGCTGTCTAAGGAGTCGCGCATGCTGGCGAACCTGGCAAGGTGTATATTTATATGGCGTTCCTCGCCGACGGAGCTACACGATGTAATCCCCTTGCACATCGTATATCAAACCGGCTAGACCGACGCATGGGAGAAACCGATGACCATTTCGTATCCACATCTGCCGTGCAAGATGCTGACATCGAATATCGCGTAGACAACAACGCAGCAGACCAAGGCCGAGGCTGCGATGTTGCCGTTGGAGCGCGCGATTACGTGCTCGCACGGCATTTTAGTAGGAATTGTCAATCGCGCGGCACGTCGGCGGCTTTTTAGTGTTCAGATAAGCCTGTCAACTAGGGAAACCCGATCTCGCATCTGAAATGAAAATTACCCCGACTCTACGAATGTTGGAGTCGTTAACGGTGGGTTCCTGCACGGCTCGTGGACCTTCTCCATCCCGTTTGACGTGATGAAACATGGATCGCTCCTATGAAGGAATGCAGGAGTACACTCTATTCCAACTAATCAAGATAATCGCAATTTGGTTACCAATCAACTAATAATACTTTGTCAAGAAAGACTATTTGTGGGCCATTTTATGTCTCCTGGCATGTCTCATACCTCGTCACCGGTCATCTATCCTTCAGTCGCGATCATCTGGATGGAAGACCAGCGTGCGCACCTCGATACTCTGCCTCGGATCCTCGTTCACTGTATCCGGGTTCACAAACGCCGTGTGAGGAACTCGTCTCGCCCGACCGTCGGTCTTCGAGTCCGCACACTTGATCAAAGTGACGAGGTCGGGGGTTTGCCCGTAGCGGTAGTACCATTTGATGTCGGGATTCGGCCGGACGGAACAAGTCTCGCCCTCCCGGTTAGGATAGATCAACTTGACGGGAATGATGTCGCTGTCGGGTACCGAGTGCGCATCGGCCACGGCCAGGGGATCCTTCAAGATGGTCTTGATGGGACGCCAGACGTTGATGATCTGGAACCGTCCCTTGAGGAGCTCGGGGGCCTCCTCGGGAAGATGATACGTGACACGGTTCCGCGACGCGCTGTAGGATTGATCGATATGCACACGCTGCACAGGTCCTCGCAGCTGTTCCGCGGGGGTATCGGGGTTCTCGGCCGGACGACGGATGGTGTGGTCAAAGATGAAGACCTTCGAGGCGCCGGTGCTGGGGACATCAGAAAGGGAGGCCAAAGACGAAGACATCGAGTGAAGCTTACGCATCCTTCAAAAGCTGCTCTACCTCGGGATAGTACTCCCTTTTGATCTTCTCGTCGTCGACAAAGTCCTTCTCCTTGCTCTCGTGGTAGTAGAACTGGAACCCATTACCGTCCAGCGTATAGTCCAGCTCACGGCCGCTGACATCGTGAACTGTCACCGGGACTTCCACCGACGGGCGTTCATAGGTCTCTGGCTTCCCGACGTAGCTCGGGGCGAGATGCGAACCGTCCGGCACCTCCTTGATGAAATGCAGGGTCGTCTGAACGTGGTGCGGCTTATCGGAGGTCTGGATGGGCGCCTGGGACTTTTGCGTGAGGAGAGATGAATCGGGACCGGTGGGAAGCTGGACTGCAGCAGAGGCCATTGTGACGCGACTTTTGACGAATACAAAGATGGTGGTGTGTTGAAAATCCTGACGGGCTTGATGATTCTGACATTCCTACCTCATGCCGCTGTCCAAGCTTGACTTTATATCCAAGAGCGGGGGAACAGCAATGCATTTGTCAGGCTAGCACGCCATCTTCCAGGGTGTACAGTCAATCACAAACTCAGGCAACGCTGATAAATCCAAACCAGCATCATTGGATGCATGGATTGGCAACGGTCATGCACATGCGTGGCTGTCATGGGAGCGAGCCAGGAGCGAATCATACGAGGTACTAACATTAATAATGGCGGCAGTTATGGAAGATTAGCTGAATAATGTTGATTCCTAATGCGTTCTATTGCTAATATCTGGAATTACTCTCAGGGTGCCTTGATTGTCTCATTCATTCGATCGAACCAGCTTGGTAATGCTGGTGCCATCATCCAATACGTCGACCTCCTCTTCCAACTTGTAGCCCCCCCAGCGAGGGAGCAGCCTTGTCCATACGTACCAGTAGAGAATGCCAAAAAGAACCCTGCCACAATTAGCCTTGTCTCGGAATAGGGAGATGCTGTACATACACCGAAGTCCCTACAATCGCATACGTCGCGTAGAAGAAGTGCACATCACCCTTCCGATCTGGCGGAGGAATGAAGGGGGCGACCAGCAAAGCCAGACAGACCACAATACGAAGCCACACGGCCGGTATCCAGGCTTTGAACGGACGCAGACGAAAGGGCTCGCGGCGTCGAACGAGGAGCAATCCGACCGTGACCGCGAGGGCAAAGATCTGACCGGGATAGCCCTCGACGTCGAGGATGAAGTTGTACACATCGCCCTGTGGCGGAAGAGAGATAACCAGAAGCGAGGGCACGTAGTGAACGATCAGACCGCCCAGAGGAGTCTGGAATGGCCGAGATGAAGAGAGCACCTTTGACCAGGGCAGAAATCCCTGTCGAGCGATCTCTTGGTTCACTCGTGCCTAGTGAGGTTAGGACATACTAGTCTTCCGGTCCGCGAGACGAACATACCAAAGCAAAAGTCACCACCATGACATTTCCCGCAGCAGATATAGCGATGGCTAAAGGAAATAGCGTCCTTCCGATGTGATCGCCGAAAAGACGCTCAAATAAAAGAGCACCCACAAGCTCGCCGCTGTTCTTGATCTCCTCCAGCGGTACAACCAGGAAATAAGACACGTTGGCCACCAGATACAGACCACAGGCGGTAAACAACGCCGCAGGGCACACGGTCTTCAAGGTACGTACGGGGTTTTGAACCTCGTTGAGGACATTGTTGACATTGTTCAAACCCGCGTACGAGTAGAGTACCTTGAATAGCGAGGTGGACAGCAAGCTCCAGCTCCAATTCGAACCCTCCCACACCGTGTCCCACGCGAAAGGATGATCAGGTCTAAATTGCGACGCTCCGATCGAGTCTCCGTATGGTCGGAAGAGAATCACCCATAACCCTGTCAAGGACATGGCCGCGATCAAGAAAATCTTCACCCACCCGAGCACGTTCTGGATCCAAATGCCCGTTTTGAGGAAACAGCCGTGCACGATGGTAATCGCCGTGAGCAATCCCACCGCCAGAGCCTTATGTTGCGCTTCGGTGGGCTCGATATCGAAGGCGAACAGGGTGTATTTGGCGAAAATGATGCAGTTGCTCGCCGTAAACCCCAGCACCACGGCCTGCACGGCGATGAGAGTCGAGGCAAGAAATCGTGGCCGAGGATAGGTATATTCGAGATACACCTGCGGAGAACATCAATTCTGCGGGTTCCATGCCACTCGAAAGATGCTCATGGATATCTATCTACCTTTTCTCCGCCCGACCGAGGCAACATGCATCCGTATTCCATGGACACGGCTAGTCCGCAGGCCGCCAGAATCGTGCCGACCAGCCATACCAACAGAGTCAATCCGACGCTACCGACTGACTTGACGATTGACCCGGGCGTTGCGAAGACGCCGCTACCGATAACCCGCGACACGACGAGAATATACGCGCTGGACCAGGTGAGGGTCTTGCCTTCCGGTGCCGTTCCGGGAAGCGTGCTCTGGATGCTGAGGCCTAATTCGTCGGGAGGGAGGTTGAGATAGGGGTCGCGCAGCGAGTCATACTGTATCGACGCGGCTTCGAGAAGTGGCTGGTGTTCGGTGTCGGCCATTTTGCGCGTGCGATGGTCCCAAATGATAAACAAGAGCAGCCAACCGACTGCGTGTACCGGATGATATAGCGTTCCTGGTCATTGTGAAATCGAGACGAAGATGGCAATTACCAAGCAAGGTAGCAAGAGACAGGTCAGCTCAGTAATCCCCGTGGATGCCAGGCACGTCATCCCGGCCTGAAGTTATGCGTGCATCCCAGTACTTATGAATGGAAGATAACCATTGGCACGGCGAATGCAATCCGATTGGAAGGGTCAGATGAGCTGTTCACGTTCCTGTGGTGGCCTGGAGGATCCGGGTCATATTCATAGCTTAGGATGTGAGTGTACAGTAGGTGGCCCCTGATTGAACACAGGGAGCTTGATCAACTTTGTCTAGAATAATAGGTCGTCCATTCGGATCTGTTCTTCTGCTTCCAGGCCAAGCAAAACAACGGGAAACAAGGAGAAGGACATAGTCCACGGACACAGGAGGGATTGAGTGCCTGATAACCAATATCACATCATCTTATCCGTTGAGCCTATTTTGCTCGCGTCTTTGTGTAATACCCCATCGTACCCACGGCCCGTGAATCACAAAGTTGTGCATTCCCATATCCGAGGCTGATCCTCCCTTCCTAACGATACGAAAAACGCAAGGGACGTTCTTTGGAACGGCGTCAATCCCCCGTCACGTCATTCCAGCCCCGTCATTCGCAATGAAGGCGATTTCCAACTAGAGACGGAATCGCAAATTACAATTTGCAAATTACACGCAAAAACGTCCTTATCGTTCAGTAGCGATTTGTAATCGTTCTGGTGGCGGTTAAGCGGAGGGCGTATGCATCCATGGGCCATGCAAGCACCTCGACAGAAATATACTTGATTCCCAGCTAGAGGGACTTGACTCTATCAACAATCGCCGTGGTACTTCAAAGTCTCTGGGCTAGAATCGTCCACTATAGACAGCCACCATGACCACGATATCTACCACGTATGCTCCGGCATCGCTGGACGAAAAGCACCATGCCGTCTTCCACCACGAACTGGTGATCGAACAAGCACCCAAGTATACTTATAACCAACCGTTTATACATTCTCGTCCAGTCGAGACCATCAGACCACCGCAGCACCGAACCACTCAGAGCGCCCTGCTACTTAAAGCCGCGCGCGAGCGATATACGCTGGTCACCGATCATACTATCCCATCCACCCGGACCAAGGATGAGATTCTAGTCAAGGTCTGTTTGTTATGCTTTCATTAAACCGAAACATCGCTGATAGCTTGCAGGTTCTAGCGATCGGCCTGAATCCGATCGACTGGAAGGGCCCGTAAGAAGTCTATCCGGTCTTGACTATGGTCCATGCTTGGCTGACACATGTGGTATGTAGGGCGTTCAACTTCGGGATTCCTAGTCTGCCTTGGGTCAACGGGCGAGACCTTGCCGGCATCGTTGTCGAGGCAGACGAATCAGCTCGCGTGAAGCAAGGCGACCTGGTCCTGGTTCCGTCCACCGATTATCGCGACATCCGCAAGGCCGCCTTCCAGGAGTATGCCGTGGCCACTCATTTCAATGCAGCGCGGATCCCTTCCACGGGATGTGTCCACGCCTCGGCTTCACTCGGCGTCGCCTTCGTGGCCTCCGTATTGGCATTGGGCGTGTCCCTAGGTCTTGACCTCTCGCAGGCCTTGTCGTCTCCTGGCCCGAACTTGGTGGAATTGGTGAATCAGATCAACAGAGAGGAAGTCCCGGTGGATATTCACGAAGAGTGCTTCAAGTCTTCGAGTAAAGCTGAGCAACCGCAGAAGGGCGACTGGATTGCCATTTGGGGAGGTGAGTCACCTTAAGGCCATTCACCCTCTTCAACACAGCACTGACCAGTCTAGCCTCTACTACGACGGGATACATCACACTTCAACTAGCCCGAATGGCCGGTCTCAAAGTCATCTGCGTCGCTGATATTGCCCGACACGGTGCCAAACTCATTGAACTGGGCGCCGATGCCCTCGTCGACCGCCACGATTCACAACGTGCCGTGGAGATCATTCGCGGCATCTCCAAGGGAAAGCTACGGTACGCGATCGACATTGTCGGCAAAGACACTGCAAACATCCTGCAACAAGCACTGGATGACTCGCCGCGGGACGATGGATCTCATGCGCACCTGCTCGGACTGACGGGGCTGCCCAAGGAAAAAGGCGAGAACATTACGCATCACACCGTTCCCATCAAGTTATTCCATTCGTCGCCGGCCGTAGGCGAAGCCATGGTATCCTGGTTAGAACGACTACTAGATTCCGGTTCTCTACAGCTGCCGGAGATTGTTCGAGCAGAGGGTGGTCTGGCAGGGATCAACGACTCGTTGGAGATTCTTCGCCAGGGCACGGCGTCCGGAAAACGCATCGTCGTAGATCTAGGGACGCAGTAGATTTGAGGGCGATTTTTTCTGCTTGATTCATGTTGATACGTTAGTACTATGAATATGTAGATAGAACACTTTAGGATTTACGTGATAGTTGGAAGATAAAACTACATGAATGAACGGAGCCAACTTGCATACTTCCTGACCGCAGAGAGCGGCACGGGGCTGGCCTTGCCCTAAGAGGTCCGATGTCGAAGTCTTTCCCGATGCGCGTGCACGAGAACATCTAATTGATAACGTATGTCGCCGAGAGTGATAATCACAAGAAGACTCATTTGGGCTGTATCGACGAGTTGGAGTACCCCAACGGTGTCACCATCGCGGGGTGGTCTCGCGCAATCAATCTGGGCGCGCACGCCTTCGGTCTCGCTGAATCGCCTTGCGCCAGGAGGGGCACTGGCTCTACTCTGCTGCTTGTGCAGCTCGTGCTACCGGTGGAAACATGCCGATGAGGGGTTACGAGGGGCAATGGGGCAGTCGGTCGCTATCGGTCTCGTTATGCCTTTTATGTGAACACGAGTATCCAGATCTGCTCCACCGAGTACGATCCGTCGCATCCATCTGACTCCTATTTAACCCTCAGCAAGACTGTCCTCTATCTTGATAAAGTTCTTTACGGAGTTGAGTATTCTTGTTCTCGTTCGTCACATCACAAATACCGCGCAAAATGGGTTCCGACGCGCCCAAGAAGCAGCTCATTCTCAATGCCTTCGCCATGCAATCGCCCTCCCATCTGAATCCAGGCTTGCACCGCTATCCCGGCGACCAAGGCCACAACTACAAGTCACTGCAGAACTGGATCAGCCTCGCGCAGAAGCTCGAGGCCGCCAAATTCCACGCCATCTTCTTTGCCGACGTCCTGGGCGGATACGACGTCTACAAGGGGCCTGCAAATCTGGACCCTACAATTCCCGCGGGCGCGCAGTTTCCTATCAACGATCCGCTGTACAGTATCCCAGCCATGGCCGCCGCCACACAGAGTATTGGGTTCGGGGTGACGGCGTCGACGACCTATGACGCGCCGTACGCGTTGGCGCGACGTTTCTCGACGGTCGACCATCTGAGCAACGGTCGCGTGGGTTGGAACATCGTCACCTCGTACTTGGACTCGGCGGCGCGGAATTTCGGGCTGAACACGCAGGTGGAACATGACGAGCGGTATCGCATCGCCGACGAATACCTCGACGTCACCTACAAGCTGTGGGAAGCATCCTGGCGCGACGATGCCGTGAATGTCCGAGACGGCGTGGCCGGATACGCCGACCCCAACGCCGTTCGCCAAATCAACCACAAGGGAAAATACTTCGAGGTACCGGGCCCGCATCTTTGCGAGCCCAGTCCTCAGCGCACCCCATTCTTGCTGCAGGCGGGCACCTCGACGGCGGGTAAGGCATTTGCCGCGAAGCATGCGGAGGCAATCTTCCTCCACGGACAGAAGCCGGAGCTGGTACGGCCGTCGGTGGACAATGTGCGACAGCAGGCCAAGGAGCTGGGTCGTGATCCATCCGCCATCAAGGTGGTCGCTGGACTGTTGGTGCTCGTAGCCGAGACGGACGAAGCGGCCTACGCCAAGTTCGCGGAGCTGGCGAAATACGGCGATCGCGAGGGAGCACTGGCTCTCTTCGGCGGCTGGTCAGGGTACGATCTCTCGAAGTGGGATGACGATCAGGACTTCCGTTTCGTCGAGCAGCCCGCGGTGCGCAGCATGGTCAACCACTGGGCCAGCACGGTGCCGGGCACGGAGGGGAAGAAATGGGATAAGAAGACCATCGCGGAGTATCTCATCATGGGAGGCAACGGGGCCAAGATCATCGGCAGCGTCAAGACGGTGGCGGATGAACTGGAACGCTGGGTGGAAGTGGGAGATGTAGATGGTTTCAACCTGAGCTATGCCAGCCTACCGGATACATTTGACGATATCATCAAGTATCTCATTCCAGAGCTGCAAAAACGCGGAATCTTCCACACCGATTACTCGGTGCCCGGAGGGACCTTCCGGGAGAACATGTACGAGACCAAGGGTCATACGAGACTGCCTGAGTCGCATCCTGGAGCGAAGTATTTCTGGAAACAAGGCGAGGAACGGCCAAAGTATGCCGACGAGGAAGAGAAGTAGGAAATAAGGAATCATCATGACATTTATATAACATCCAGCGGTCTAATAACGTTTCAACTTAATGGAATTGTCCTGCGACAGAGTATCTACACATCCCACCAGCCCTCCATATACGTCCTCAGATCAATCTCCTCCGGCCGGACCACATGCGGCGTCAAATCCGCGCCCTCCGTCTTCTCTCGCGTCCGCCATCCATTTCCAAAATACGCAAAGCGGTTGCCGCTGGGGTTGGTATACTCGTACTCCCAGTCTTCCCAGCGCGGGTCTCGGCGGAGATAGTTCAGACTGGCAGCGCTTCCGGGGAACAATCCGTGGATTCGGCCTCCGGGGCGACCACCGTTATACCACGAGCGACAGTTCTTCTGACCAGGAGTCGAGTCGTCGTTACCTGTCCATACGGTGCGAGGATAGAAGGTATCGCAGTATTCCACGAAATCGTCAGTTGCGGCTTTCGAGGGGGCAATGGTTTTGATCCCCTGGTTGCGCAGTTTGCGCAGGACCTTGGCGATATATGTGATTTGGTTTTCGAGGCTGTTGGGCACGCTGCCCCCGTGGCCTGTAGAGTGGGGACCTCCAATCCAGAGCAGATTGGGAAAGCCGGGGGTAGCGACGCCGAGGTAGTTGTAAGGGAATCCCCAGAGCCCGTCATGCTTCCATGCCGTCTTCAAGTCGATGCCATCGGCGATGATGGAGAATGGGGGCGCATGGTCGACATTCGCACCGGTAGCGCATATCACCACATCCACTGGGCGTTCTTCACCGTCGGCAGTCACGATACCCGTGGGTGTAAACCTTTGGATATGGGCCTGGATGTAGCTCACGTTAGGCTTGGTCAGAGCCTCGAGATAACCCGGGCCCGGCGTCGGACGACGACAGTTCGGCGGGAATTCAGGAATAAGCTTATCTCCCAGCTCGGGCTTCTCCCCAATGCGTCCCAGCATCAGCTGCGTCCATTTGTCGCGCAGTTCCTGGTTCTCCGCCGAGTTCTTGAACACGGCGCCGAAGCGGGAGAAGTAGCCCTGCTCGATTGACTTGCGATACTCATTGTATTTTCTCGAGTCCTTGAACGACTCGAGCTGCTCCGGTGTGAACAGATTGGGTTCCAGACGGCGCACACCGGTAGTACCGAAGGAGTCGGCCACCCAGGTGCGATTGCGCGCGTAGTGATCGACATGCTCGGCGATGGGTTGGATGGATGGCAGCACCTGCAGACCGGAGGCCCCGTTGCCGATCAGGGCAATGCGTTTGCCGTTCAATTCCACGTCGTGTTGCCAGTTGGAGGAATGGAATAAAGGTCCTTGGAACTGGTCGATTCCCTCGTAGTTCGGCAGTTGCCAGGCGTTAAAGTGGCCGATCGCATTGATGACCACGTCCAACTCCTCTATGTAAGTCTACAGTATTGCAGATCAATATTAGCGACGGTTATCCCTCAAGCAAGGACGTAACGTACCTTGTCCTCCTTCAGATCCCGCAGAGTAACACGCCATTTGCCCAGCTGGGGAATCCACTCGGCCTTCTCGACCCGTTGCTGAAATCGGAGATACTTGTAGACGTCGTACTTGCGCGCCACGCTCTGCCAATAGTTGCGGATCTCCGCGCCTTGAGCAAACTCCTCGGTCCATTGCGTGTTGGGCGAAAAGCCTGACTGGTATACGTGGGCTGGAATGTCGCATCGCACGCCGGGGTAGGTGTTTTCAAACCAAGTGCCACCCTATTCTCGTCAATCAACGGTTCCAGGTGTCGTTTGGAGTTAGCGACATGGCATACCACGTCTGCATTCTTATCATAGATCCTCAGGTCCAGTCCAGGCAGCTTCGCAGGAAGTAGAATCCCGGCGTTCACCCCGGCCAGACCGGCGCCGATGACACCAACTTTGATCGGTCGCACTTGGTCAATGGGATGCTCTTCAATCTCAAAGGCTGGTCGGCTCCGGGGTGTTGGTTTCGACGTGGGACTCGGCTCGACGATTCGAGGACTATACACCGCGGTATTTCCATGAGACAGAGGCAATGTCGTTGTCGCAACGACGGGACCTTTAACAGCAGCCATATCGATGCGCTCTACTTGATATAGTATGCATTCCACGCAGTTTCACAGCACACCTGCGACTCCTCATATTAATATCCCGATTCCCAAACCAGATGGCGTCGTCCACGGCCTATCGCTCGCCAATGCGGGGATCTGGCTTGTCAGAGCGATCGTCTCTGCACGCCATCGAGCGACCATCTGAGGTCTTCGCCGAGACCCCAAAGTTGGGGCGTTTGGAGCTGCCGGATAATCGGCGTCACACCATCACGCAGCCCGATTGTGTCAGCGGCGGGGGATCTTTTGCAATTCCTTGGAAGGAGCTGGTATTTTTCAGTCTACATCTACGTCGCTTCTGTGGATGTCTCCAACGACACTCGGCCGACATCTGCGGCCTGCTGGATGTCCGTCGATCCATGCGATGTCGGCTGCCGACAGCTGCTGGCCTTGTTCTTCGGTCCAGTTGCAGAGCAGGATGCACATCTCGTATCGCAGTATGATCATTGGCTGTGGGATCTGGTTTCAAGTATATTCAGGCAGTGCATTGAACAGGGGAGCGCTTGATGACCGCGGCAGGGGCCCTAGCTATGTATCGTATCTATCTACTTCTGCTCGGCGTCAAATCTCTTCCACATGCCCTCGATCGCCTCGTGACGCTTGAGCGCCCATTCGAAGGATGGATACCACTCATCCTTGCGGTAGGCCTCGTACAGTCGGGCGATATTCTGCGCCGTCGTGGGCAGAGCATCCCATTCATCTCCGTCCGCCACGATTTCCTCCGTCTGGTCGGTCTCGTTGCGGTAGATCTGCACCTTCGTCTCGGGATGACCCACGTTTAAGAACAAGTAGGGCGACGTCACTCGAATCCAGCCTCTCTCGCCCTGGATGCGCCAGTCCAGCCGCGGCGTACCGGGGAACTCCTTGCCCGCGTGGATGGTGAGCTGCACGGGGGCGTTGGACTCGCCAGCCGTGCCGTAGATCAGGATATTATCTGGCACGGTGTTGGGGGCGTTCTTTTCAAGCACCTTCCCGTCAGTATCGGGGCGCGTGTCCACAATGTCCAATGTCGGTCGGGTGATGGCGATCGAGCTGTTCAAGGAGTTGAACTGTCCCAGTACTAGGTAAACGCGAAAGGGATCCTATCAGCCACGGCACTTTGCCACGGTCGCAAATGAGGAACTCACCCGTAGTCACCGTCTCAATGCCATGGCCGACGTGAATGCTCATCATGCTGCCGCCCACCTCGCGGTCCAGGAAGTATCGCATGGCGCGGCTCCCCCTGTCGAGATCGTTGCCGGCGGAGCCCACAAACCAGCTGGACACCACTCGACCGATCGCATCGCTCTTCAGCACCTCGCGCACCTTGCGCAGAATGGGCGCCATGCCACTCTGCAGTCCTACGATCGTCCTCGCCTGGTGTTGCGCGGCCAGCGCCGTCATCTCGCGCGCAACCTGGGCGTTGCGATCGAGCGGCCACTCGACGAACACGGTTTTGCCGGCGATCAAACTGGGCTTGACGGTCTGGAAATGGCGATCGACGCGGACGCTGCAGACGACCAAGTCGACCTCCGGGTCGTTGGCCAGATCTAGAGGTTTGGAGTCAGCCTGAGTCGTCGTCATCGTCATCAGCCTAGGGGGTCGGCCAGTTCATCTCACCAGCCGGGTCCCCATAAGTCCTCGTCTTGTCGGGGAGATGATATTTCTGCACCGCGGCGCGAGCACTCTCCGTCGAGCTGTTCAGCAGGGCGACAATCTCATAATGCGGTGTCTTGGTCAGGTAGGGCAGATGTGCAATGGCAGTCCAGTTGGCACCCTCGTACTTGTCGGTCGGGGAGCCAGGCAGTCCGATCAAACCCACGCGAATTGGCGCCATTCTCGTTCGTGAAAGGAGTCGGATCGATAGTGGCGTCATTGCAGGAAACTGGTAGAGTCTAGGGGTCATTGACCCCCTATATACGCAGTAGGCTCGCGCAGTAGCGAGCCATAGATGAAGTAATCCTTCCCCTGGCTAGGGCGGTGCTTAGAAATCAACGAAATGACAGCCCTGTCGTCGCTGCTGCTGCTGATAAATACAAGATCCAAGGCAGGTTTTTCCCGCGACAAATGAGATTCGCAGCTCGGCCAAATTGGAGGAGTGCATTGCCTGGCAGGCAGTAATTTGCGCGCGTCGAGACATGGCCTGACGGTGTCGGCTCGAGTCCGACGATTTGTCTTGGTGGGCGTGTCTGGTGATTAGGATGTTTGACATGAGCGTGAAATCTGATATTCCAGAGCGATAATTGAGATCATCGAAACAAGTAAAACGTTATCAGAGTGAAATTGGGCAGATGCGACCGCGCAGAGTGATGGTGAAGCTTTTTGGCACCGGGGAAGTATACCCGCGGCCTCAGGCATCCGTCGTTGAACGCGATTGTCGTTGGGATGACAAATTCCGAGCAGCGAGCAGGGTGGGGTGGTAAACTTACAAACATGCGAGGCTCTGGGAGTGTGTGAGTAGGTTGGAGGGGAGTTGTGGTGGTGGTGGTGGAGAAGTGAGGCCTGTCGTAAGTATATACTTCCTACGGGAAATCCAGCATTTTGAACAATGACCACTTCGCTCGCTGGTACTGAGCAACGATCCGAGCAATCCATTTCAATTCGCAGCAAATATCCAAGTATATGACAGAAGAAGGGAAGGACGAGCCATCTCCTGTGGGCTTCACCCAGCTATTCCTGGGTCATGATGTCATTCATCAGGACCAGTTCCACCGTATGGCAGCACTTGACTTACTGAGTAGTGAAGAGATCATTCCTGATCGGCCCTCGGAGTTGGCAACAATATTCACTCGACAGAGGATGACGCAAGCTACCACCAGTGCGAGAGAACTGGTAACCGACAGAGATTGGCACGACCATGATTCTGCACTTGCTCACACTCCTGACTTAAGATGAAGCTCTCGCAGATATGGAACCGCGCCGTGGCTCTGTCCGGGCTGCAGTTGCTTCAGACAGCTCTTTGCGCGCCGGACGATAGCGACTCCCAGTCTCCTGCCTCAGTTGTGCTGAACGTGCAGAAGGATGGCGGCAATCACACGAGTCCGCTGCTGTACGGCATCATGTTTGAGGTGAGAGATCCGCCTGCTACTCCAAGACCGGCGCTGACTGTTGGACTCAAAAGGAAATGGATCACTCCGGTATGCTTCCTCGCAGAATAGGAAATGCCAGCTGACAGCTGAAGGACGACAGGCGACGGCGGAATTCACGGACAATTGCTGCAAAACAACGGCTTCCAGGGCTCCAACCCGGGACTGACGGCCTACTGGGCTATCGGCGACGTGGATATTTTGCAAGACGAGGCCAATCCTCTCAGCAGCGCCATCCTCTCGACTCTGCAGGTGCAGGTATCGCCGGAAGAGACCGAGCTCGTCGGTTTTGCCAACGGAGGCTACCAGGGCGTGCCAGTGATGAACGCGACCTACCGATGTGAATTCTGGATGAAGGGCGAATACTCCGGCCGCGTCACGCTGCAGCTGGTGGGAACATCCAGCGGAACTGTCTTTGCGTCGCATGGCATCACGACGAACAGCACCTGGCGACGATTCACCTGGTACGAGGCAGCCTTCAATGCCACCGCTTCCCCCGACGGCGACAACGAGTTTCGACTCTTGTTTGACGGCTCGAAGGTCCCAGGGATGTCCCTGAATTTTGGCCTGGTGCAGCTGTTCCCGCCGACGTATCATGACAGGTAAGGTCTTGAGGTTCTCGTCGGGCTTTTCGTTGACCATTGCAGAGCCAATGGCTTGCGAAACGACCTGGCGACAGTGCTGGAGGCGATCAAACCGTCGTTTTTGAGGTTTCCCGGAGGTAATAATCTGTAAGGACCATATTCTGTCACGGCGACTGGTGAATACGGGCTAACGTTCGCAGCGAGGGACTGGAGATTGACAGCCGATGGGCCTGGAATCGTACGATCGGTCCGGCAGTCGATCGACCAGGAAGAGACAGTAAGTGAGACTGCATTCCCTTGGAGGGATCAGATGTCACTAAGATCTCAAGGTGACTGGTTCTACCCCAACACCGACGCGTTAGGTAAGTTGCGCCTGCACGCCGGATTGTCAGACCTACGCTAATAACCCAGGACTGGATGACTATCTCTGGTGGTGTGAAGACATGGGCATGGAGCCGGTGCTGGCTGTCTGGGACGGCAAATCGTACGGGGGCATCTTGGTTGGATCTGACCTTCAACCGTACGTGGACGACATCATGAACGAACTCGAGGTAGGTGTCGCACAGCTGTCATAAAGAGTGGTCCGCTCACTCGCCCAGTATCTGCTCGGCCCTTCCAACAGCACGTACGGCAGGATGCGCGCCGCGAATGGACGAGAGGAGCCCTGGCCGGTGCGGTATATCGAGATTGGAAACGAGGATGATTACACCGGGGGATGCGAGTCCTACCCCGATCGCTTCACACAGATCTACGATGCAATCATCCGTGAGTATCCACACATCGCCATCATCGCGTCGACCATTGACAAGACCTGCCTGCCGCTGACGCCGCCGCCGGGCATCATGTACGACCATCACTACTATCGCAAGCCGGACGAGCTGGTGGATACGTTTAACGAGTGGGATAACTGGCCGCGATCTGAGCCCATCATTGTGGGAGAATGGGGATGTCGGAATACCACCGAGGAGCGCGGAGTGTACTGGTCCTTCGTGCAATGTAGCTGCAGCGAGGCCGTGCATATGATTGGAATGGAGCGCAACGCCGACGTGATCAAGATGTCGGCCTACACGCCTCTGCTGCAGCATTTCGGCTTTACCCAGTGGTCGGTGAGTTAGACCCGAAGAAAGAGTGGGATGCAGGATTCACGTCCTTCATGGATATTGACCGAGTCCAGCCAACGTTGTACGGATTTGACTCCAGCCCCGGATCCATCACGCCGTCGACGTCGTACTACGTGCAGAAGATGTTCTCCACCAACCGGGGAACGACCGTACTGCCCGTCAACTCCACGGCGGACTTCGGGCCTTTATACTGGGCTTCTTCGAGGGCGAACGGCACGTACTACGTGAAGTTGGCCAACTACGGCGAGGACGATCAGACGGTCCATGTCAGCGTGCCGGACACTGGATCGGGGAGACTGGAGACGCTGACGGGCCCTCGCGACGCCAGCAATCTGCCGCACAATGTGACAATTCAGCCCCGGGTCCACAACCTGTCGAGCCAGACGGGAAATTACACGATAGAAATGGCGGCCTGGGGAGTCGCTGTGTTGGCCGTATGGTAGCGCCTCTTCGTCTTTTGCTCTGGGGAACGCACGCAGTGGAACGGCACATGTAACTTGCTAGACTCCTTTCAACACTCGAGGCCTCGTCGAAGCCAATGATATTGAAGCGCTTGTAAATCAATCTATCATCCATTCACGCTCGCAGACGCTGGAAGGTCCGTCCCAACGGCCGCCGTAGTTCCTCCATCCACAGGCAGGACAACACCCGTCATCCATCGAGCCTGATCCCCGGCCAGGAAGCGCACGGCGGCGCCGATATCCCATCCGTTGCCTTCGGTTTTGAGCAGACTGCGATTCCTGCGCGCCTGTCGGGCTTCCTCACTCATGCCCTTGGCATACATCATGGGCGTATACACCATGCCGGGACACACGCAGTTCACGCGGATCCCGTCTCTTGCATGATGCGCCGCCATGGCCCTGGTCATGTTGACGATGGCCCCTTTGCTCGTAGGATAGAGCAAACGAGGCGTACCACCCTGGAGGCCGGCCACGCTGCCCATGTTCACAATACTTCCTCGATACCCGATCGCGGCGTCGTTCTTGCGCATCTCGGGCACCACGTACTTGACCATCATCACCATGCTGGAGACGTTCAGATGTAACCCCTGTGCCCAAGCCTCCATATCGACTGTCTCGGCCGTCCCGGTCGCCCCGCCGACGCCGACACAATTGAAGAGGATGTCCACGCGGCCAAATTGGTCGATCGCTGTTTGCACCACTCTCTGGCAGTCGGCCACAACGGTAACATCGGCCTGAACGGCGATTCCCAGGCCCTTGCCTTCGCGTGCGATCATCTGGACGGTGTGGTCCGCTAGGGGGAGTTGAAGGTCAACACAGACCACGGTGCATCCGTCTTCGGCCAGCAGAATGGCGGCTGCGCGGCCATTGCCAATACCATCGCCTGCAGCGCCGGCGCCCGTGACGATGGCGACGCGGCCCGTAAGTGAACGTTGAGGACGGAGGATGGCCGGACTGGAGGGTGTTTGTTCGGACATGGGTGGCAGGTGTGCTTAGAACTTGTCTCCTGATCTCCATCGTGGCCGAATGAATGGCACATTTAAGATTCTCCGCATGGCACAGCCGAGGCATCGACCTAGTCGGTTGTCGGCATCAAGGACTGCGCTGCCACTACGGGAATAACGACACAACCTCCCAATCAGGTTTACCGAGCATGGCTGGAGGGTCTCACTGGGCAGACAATAGGCGGTGACTCTGTCTCTCTCTCTCACTCTCTCTCACTGGCCAAGCGTGGGGAACCGATCAGGCCAAGTCGATCAGCGCCTTAGTGTATGTACCAGGCCAGAACCCCCACCCTTCCCTCGCGGGGACAGCATTCGCCTTCCAGCCAAAGGGGTCGATCCGGTTATATCGATCCTGGCTCGACTCGGCAACCACCGGCTGCTCACCTTCGACCTGTACGGCATCCTGGGAAGAGGTCATGCTGATCGCCCTTCAGCACGTCCTGACCCAACGCCAGGCCGCCTGCTCGGACAGGCACATCCTGCATATCTTCCACCAACAAGAACGTGAACAGCAGAATATAACGCCCGGGCTCGCTCCTCCCTTGGACCTTCTCAACGTTGTGCAACCTATTCCCGGGACAACGCCGTGTCTGCCGGCGTCCACGGCAAGCGAAGGAAAAAAGGTCGGCAAACCCCAGGGCACCAGCCAATTGCCTCAATATCGTGGACGCATGAAGCCTAATCTTGATGCTTTATGAGCCCGTCGTCCGTGCCAATCTTGAGCGGAGATCAGGTACCAAGACAAGCACGGCCAGTTTACCGAGGTGTCGCTCGACCTGGTGCTGAGGGTGCAGGATATTGGCTCTTAGAACCTGACATCTGCAACGGCGACTACATGGTATTGGCCGTGCGACGAGAATGTAATGACATGCCTGTCCAAGTGCTACGAACAGCGTGCAACCCAAAGAAACCGGCATCAAGTCGGTGTGGATCGTGCGACCGGGAGTCATCACGGGCAACGTGGAGCAGACAGTGTATAGTTGGCTTCGCGCACCACTTCGCCTGGAAGGTTTTCGTGCTCGATGGAATTGCCCTGGTGAATGGGGTGAGCATGCGATCCGTTGTGCGCAGAACAAGCCAGCCGGCAGCCTTACCTTGCGCAATTCCAGCAACATACCCAGCGAGATTCGGCGCTCCACATAATTGCTGGCGATCATCGTGTCGATGATATTGCCCGGAAAGTGATGGCCTAAGGTCGCAGCCACCTGGCTGACCTCGAGCATGTCTGGCTTCACCAGAGTCTCCATACTCCGGTGATCGAGCTGTAGCGTCCCGGTGTCCAGGCCAGCCAAGGTGGAGATGGGATCCAGACAGGTATTGCAGACGAGCTTTCGCCATCGGTTGAGCGCAACACTCGCGTCGTATCGGTGGTAGGTCTTGCCGCTGGCGGAATAGATGCGAACGAGATTCCTCGCGACGTGTTCCTGCTCAGCAACCGGTATCGAAGGGCGAGGAAACGCTCCGACGTCCAGAGAGTCCGGCTGCTTATGCTGAATGACGCCGGGGGCGATCTCGTGGGCGTCAGCTCGACTGACGCCAGAGAGCACGAGGTTGTTCGGGAATTGTGTCGTCAGCGGTTGGTTCGATGTTGATTCCGTCCTGGATCAGCACGATCACCGTCTGCCCCTGGGGGTCATGGCCGGAGCGATTAGGTCGCACAGCGAAGGGGGCGCGTCGGGGATGTTCCTGGTGCAACAGACATTATAATCGAACGGTGGTGACGGATGACGGGGCACTGCATGGAGAACTGGCTGCAGTTAGCGCAGGATCTGTGAGATGCAGACTGAGGGAATCCGGGATACTCTGCGTAGGCCGCCAATTGGTGACGGTACCATGGTCGCACGACTAAACGGCGAACCCCTTCTGTGGGACAGCAGCATGATTAGATCGCAGGACACAGGTCACATTTGCGCCGTTCCCTGCCTCAAGATTGAGCGCCGCAACGGTCCCGATGTCTCCACTTCCCACAAGGAGAACACGAGATTTGGCCATGTTGGACGAGAATAGGGGAAGAGAGACACAGGGAGAGACAGTGAGACGACTTTGACAGAGAGACGGGAATTGCGCCTTCATGTCGTAGAGCATCATCTGTCGTCCCTCCACGTCCGTTGCCGATCCACCGGTCCTCCTGGAGTAGTTCCTAGCCGGGATGCTCGCTACTAGATCTTACTGGGTCTCAGAATACGGAGTAGGCACAGTAGGGATCATCGCCAGCAAGATTGGGCACGTCGGGCCGGCGCCATCGGGGTCCATCGATTGATGGCGCTTTGTGTCTCAGGGTCCACCAGCTGACCAGACGGAGTAGCTATCTTCCATGATTTTGCCCCGTCCTCTGTTGTTGGACTGAATCTTGCGAGCTGTTCAGGCGAGTGGACCAAGCAGTCTTGTCTGGCAACCAAGTCAAGATATTGGTTTCAAGACCTGGACGACAAGTATGTTGCGGCATATGGGAACTCGTTCGTTCATGGGAGCATTGCTGGACTCACTGTTCCAACTGGAGAGCCTCAACCAGTCTCTGAAATGACCCCCGTTGAGAGCCACGTCATGTCTATCTTGATGGTATGTCTGTCAGGTCCCGTCCGTTTAACGGCCTTGTTCCTAACTGCCCGTATCTAGAACCCTCTAGCTCGGATCGCTTACTGTTTCGTTCGCAATAAACTCTCTTGCGCCCTTCCCCCTTCGCACCCTGATCCGCATCGCCCTCCCATTGTTTGTCGTCCGTTGGCCGAATGATCTAGAATTGCAATTTGGGTTACGCCCTGGTCCCCTGCGCCTGGACTGCCTTCGCGATTGGAACCCCCTCCGTCTCCGCCTACCTCCTCCGATTGCAGACAAACGAATTCCCCGGAGAGAAATGCTGGCCGGTTTGAGGATGAAGCCTGTGGCCCACCCTGTCTTGCTTTCTCCTTGTTCCATGCCACGATTGCGTCTTTCTAGAAGGGCCGGTGACCATTCGATTGGCTATCCAGAATGTACAATGCAGCAAATGGGCGCTCTATGGGAATCGACGGTCCCATTGGCGGCCTACGTCCACAAGGAAACGAGACAAATTGTGGAGGTTGGATGGTATGTAATCCGTCCTCTGAGCAGGTACATAAGAATGCCGGAGGAGCACCCAGCTTCATCCATTTTCCATCATCTCCAAAACTTCCTTGTTCGTTTCTAATCGTCTCCTACACTTACCCCGCCCTTCAATTGCCCCTCCTGTCTTTTGTCTTTGATTGTTCATTCCAACCAGCGGTCAGTCCGTCCAGTTTTCACCATTTGAACCAAACCTCCCCATCACACCATGTACAGCAACACCGTCGTCAACATCAACGTGCACAATGCCCAACTACGAGCTGCGGCGAGTCGGTTCATCACCGTACTCAAACGGACGCAGGCCCTGAGAGAGCTCGATGGCTTTGAGGACGCCGAGATCATCCTCATCGGTGGCCTAGCGGTCACGTCTCACACCAACCACCGGACTACCGACGTACGAACGACTCATTCCACCTTTCCAACCATCCTCAGCTAACCAACCCATGCAGGACATTGATTTCGCGGTGTCCCCACCCGACATGGCGGAAAAGATCACCCTCGAATTGAAAAACCACCGCGCCGACGTTTTTGAAAGGGACACGGAGGCGCTACTCTTCCGAGTTCCTGGAAGACGGAGCATTCAAGTGGACCTGCTCCCCATCAGCATCGTAGGTTTGCCTGACACCACTTTGCCATGCTCTTGCAAGGCCTCTTGGCTGACCCCAGAATGAATCCAGCTCCCGTACCGCCCAGAGGGAATGCGGCCAATTACCAGAGCCAGCCCCAGTGCAATCCCCGTTGCAAACCCTTTGGACCTCATGGGCCTCAAGGCCTTTTACTGCCCTTTCCGTGCGCAGGTGGACAAGAGAAGGAAAGATTCGCGTGATGTTTGGTGCCTACTTCGATCATTTACAACCGGACCCCTCCTCATGCAGTGTCAAGCAGACTGCCTCCGACATGCCAGACCATATCTGATCGAATACGGACCCGAGCTTGTAACCGGACAGATGTGGGCAAGTGCGCTACCATATTCAAAGGTCGAAGGTTTGCATTGGTTCCTCATGTTTGTTTTCTGTTCCTTTTTGATTTTTCGTCTTTCAGTAACTCTCGGCTGTTCAATATGTTTGATGTTTATAGAAATGTATGACGGTTTTAGTGGGACCTCGGATTGTTCCATTCTCTGTGCTCTGTAGTCACTCATCGCCTATCTTCCTGACTCTCTACTCTACCATAGATTTTCAACCTTTGCCCACATCTGACAGCTCCCACCCCCAGATAGCCCCTCATTCTGCCTCTGTTTTGGCCTTTCTCTGCCATTCGTACTCTACTGCCTCTTCAAATGCCCCCGACAGATGGTCTTCAGGCTGCCTACGGTATTACTCATTGTGAGCTCGTGTCAACCCACAACGTGAGTCTCGTACATCTACATCATATTTTGGCCAGTCTCTAATGTATTCAGTGAGGTAGAGTCAAGGCAAGTGAGGAACCTAACATGGGCCCGATAGAAGAGCCACAAGACCAGCAGATACAGACACAGGAAACGCAGAGCAAAGGTACCGGAGAGGTAAACCGGCTTCCAGTCTAGTCCCTCGAAACATTGCATTCCCGGAGGCGTTCTTCCAGAGGCCTGCAGCCCCAGTCAGACCCCGGCTCTTCTGCGGGTGGTAGCTGATTTTTTCTTTTCATCTCGACATAGATCTCGTGTTTTAACCTATGTCCTGCCGGGTCGTCTGCTTTCTCGTCCCACCCTATCTCCGCCCATTGTCGGAACGGCTCCACGAGCTCGTTGAAGTCGACATTCGATTCATGGTCGTTTATGATGTAATTCTGCTCGATTTGCCAATGAACGGACGTTCTCGTTCCCTCCAAATCACGAAGGTCGAGTAAGAACATAGCCTCCAGGTACCGAGCCGGAGTTGGCATTTTCACCGGATAAAAGGCTGGGTCGTCCGACTGCCGTCCTCTGGCAGCGGGATTGAGGTTTCTGATACGCGGGCTGGACGTCAGCATATAGTAAGGATTGTCGGAGCCAGGAGGACCAATGGGAGGGTCGGGGAACTTCCAGAAGAGCCTTGACTTCCGGTAGAGGAAAACGCCGCATGTCCAGTACTGTGGCTCGGTAGGGTAGAAATGGTCAGTATGCTAATGGTAGTCCGGGTATGGATTGCTGATCATCTGGAAGACCGTACAATCGCGACCCTGCGTACAGGGTGGGAAGTTGGCCTCGTCGAGCGTCTTAGCTGCGGCTTCGATGCAGTGGTCGGGGATCGCCCATCCAGAATACTTGCTCACCAGTTAGCTGAGTTCGTTGATGCACGGAATAAAGGGGAGGGTGGTGGAAGGTCGTACAGGGGGTAGAGAGGGAGTGCCCAGAATGTCCAGAACTGGGTCTCCCCAGATAAAATTCGGGATGCCGGCCTGATCAAGAAGCTTAGCGACATAAGACTCCAGTTCTGGGCCGATCGAAATGGGAAATGCTATCTCAGTCATGCTGGAAGTTCGGGTTGATACGGATGTGTGTGTCAGATGTCAAGACGAACTGCGGGGGCCAACCCCCTTTTATAGTTGATGCCGACGCCTGTCTATCATGAGACGCTGTGGGCTTCTGTCAAAACGACCAGTGACAACTTGAAAGTTCCCCTCTCATTCAGCTCATAGAACGAATCAACTCCCAGTGTAGACAATACCTTATTCCTCCAAGAACAGCTGACGGACAAGGCAGCCCAGATCCTTTCATGTGGCTCCTTAGCCGTGGTTTGACCATGGTTAGAACAAAGCTTTACATTCATCTAGTTCTCTCGGGAGTCCTGCCTATTCGCTCTTTATTCGTCCGAAGTCTTCATTGGACTCAACGCAGGCCTCTGAACTTGCCGTGTACGTGCAACAAAGGAATGAGGGGCCAGTCGTTGACAATCAGTACTTCCCATTCTAGGGCATTGATGAAGTCACGGAAACGTTCCGTTAGACTGACCTTACGGCCTTGTAGCGTCTTGGTTTTGATACATGCCTTGCCTTGGTAGGTAAAAGGCCTTATACTGGCGTCACACAAGGGATACGTAGTCATACAAGACGTGTAGACCGCGCCTTCGGCGCGGTGGGAGTACCTTATTTGAACAAATAGTATGCTGACTATGTTAGAGCTTCATAAAGAGGTTATTAAAGTATAGTAGAATAAGAGATAAGATAGTGTACTCTTTTCTATATTAAGGTATCGTTTTTTAAACGTTTTCTACTATTATATTTATCTTTATAGATTATTAGAGCTAGGACTTCATCAGTTTTATCCCTGTATCAAGATAGTTAACTCTCCTATATAAGTTAAGACGACTACTATAGAATCCCTTCATATATAAAGGTCTCTACCGATTAACGCAGGAAACCTACACTATCGGCTATAACAGCATACCGTAACCAGGAAAAGTGCGCAAAAGGGGTCTGCAGTCTACCGTGTTAAGCAGTGCTTGCCTTCGTATTCTTTAGATTTTATTGTTCGCAGGATTAACATTCCCTCTCTTATTGCCATCTTACTAGTAATGAGGCAAGGTAAATCTCTGTACATCTGGACAATACATCTAATCTAACGTCTTACTCATCCCTAGCTCTGGAAGGAAGTAAAGGGTGGTCAAAGTAATTACGCTGGGGAGTATGACGATAACAACATGGGATGAAATACTCTGCATCCAAACCTTCCTAGAAAAATTTCTTACATTACCTCTACTAAGAGTAACGCCAATAGCACAACAGACAGCTAATTATTCTCTATAGAATCTTCAAACCGGTTATTGCATTTTCTGTCGCATTATCAACAGTGCAATCAAAAACAATCAACGCCGTCGCCGATCCTGTGGTCGGTTCCAGTATACCTTCTTCTCTTCCGGAGTTGACCATTCCGGATCACAGGGGAGGCTGTACTGCCCCAGGAGGTCGTCCAAAGACGCCCAGGAGTCGAAACGCACATCATCCACTGGGGGGATCTGCTTGTTTCTCGCCATCTCAACAAAGATCTCGCTTTGGATCTTCTTGGCGTTCAGATCGCCCTTTCGTTCGGCATACCGGCCAAATGCCAGTCGTCGGGCCCATTCCCGGAACGGCTCGACGATATCCTCCAGTTTCAGCGTCCTACCTGGTTCAATCAGATACCCCGCCAGGTAATCGATCTCATCGAGCCAATGGCAGTACAGAATCACGCCCTCGAAGTCTCGGAGCGCCAGTCGGAACATGGCTTCTATGTAACGGCCGGGGGTGGGCATCTTCACGGGATACCAGATATTATACTGGGGACCCCTAGAGCTTCTGGCCCCCATCTCGATGCGGGAATCATCTGTGAGCATATAATAGGGATCGTCCGGGGCAGGGCGACCGATTGGGGGGTCGGGGAACGACCAAAACAGCCTCGACTTGCGATAGAGGAAGACCCCGCAGGTCATCGCGGCACCCCCAGGAGGAGATAGCCTCGGTGGATAGAATAGATCGGTGTGCCAGTGATGATCGGGATAGGGATGAGCTCGTCGCTCCCAGAAGACGCTGCATCCATCGCGGCCCTGCCTGCAGGGCGGGAAGTTCGCTGCGTCGAGAGCTTGCGCCGCCTTTTCAATACATTCGTCGGGGACGACCCATCCGCTGAACTACAGATTGCGTTAGCTAGACTGGCTGCATAGCCAAATCTTATCATGGATAGTTAGTTACTTACAAAAGAGACGGTGTCGACCCCTAAAATGGAGAGAGCCGGCTCGGCCCATATGAAATTCGGCACTCCGGCCTCGTCGAGAAGACGTGCCACGTAGGCCTCCAACTCGGATCCCACCTCGCACGGAAAGCTAACTTCAGGCATATTGGTTATGGAATATGAGTGCACGGGATGATGTGGGTGGATGCTTGCTCAGCGGAGAGAGAGAATAGGGAGGGAGGCAACGGCCTTTATATAGCTAAAAACCTCGACCCGTCTGAGCCTGTAGCTTCCATCAAAGACACCCCAACCCCATGAAGGTTCCTTTTCCTCGCTCCTTCATTGCATGGCGCATAAACTTTTTTGCTTTGTACCCTATCCCAGGAGCGCAAATACAGACGATCCCGTGAATGGTCAGTCACCTTGCCACCGCGGATGACTGCAAACTCCCCTTTCATCTAGTCTCTTTGTCCTCGCGCTCCGGTTGGAGAGACTCGGTCTCCCTTTCTTGCCATTGTGTGCGATGGTCTTTGGACTAGCGGGTGGCTTTCTGGTGCTGGGTCCAACAAGGGATAGATAAACCCGCCATGATACGGGGATGAGGAAGGTCCCGTTCAGACTCGAAATGACATCGAACCAGCACTCTTTAAGCGTTAAGAGGTGCTCCAGGATGCGATAGCAAGTTCCTAACAAGCGGCGATTGGAAGTGAGGTCCGTCCTCCAGTTGCTCCAGCTGGAGATGGTCGATAGTAGGCGACCCTGACGCCGACTCGGGCCGAGGATCAACGCTGGACCGAGCATTCCATTCCACGGATCAGATCAATGATCGTCAATTGCCCAAAGCGACATCCCTCGCCTAGTATTTCGGAAGCTTCCCACCGTTCGTCGTATCGCCATGTCAACCCCCCGGTTTTCGGCCGAGCCGTTGGAAGACTCGACGAACAAAGAGATCGCACGTCGCCGGATTGCACTACCGGCATGGCTGGATCATTTCAATGCGCGCGACCTCAAAGTGCTCTTCCGCTGCTGGGCCGCCGCATGGGTCGCATCGCTGTTGATTGTCATCGGCCCTGCCTTGCATAGGATCGGAATCGCCACCTTCTTCGCCGGTCTGGTGCTGTACATCGTACCCCCGGGCGGCATCTTATTCGTGTACCTGCTAGCCTCCCTATCCCTCCTATTTGGCATGTGCCTCGCCTGGGCATGGGGCCTTTTAACCATGAAAGGTGCTCTTGCGGCGCGACCAAATGAGCAGACACAGGCTCGTCTGCAAGCGCTGCAACAGCAGGTTGCCGCGGACGCTCAACAATCCGGCCTGCCGGCGTCATTCTTGACCCAGAGGGCTGTGTACGATGGGTTCATGCTGGATGCGCGAGTGACCGTAGTATTTTACGTCATGATCTGTCTATTCGTGTACACCGTCTCACGACTCCGCGTCGCCAACCAAAAGTTCGCGCTGGCCCAGATATTCGGCGTCATTATCGTGGATTTATTCCTAGTGTTTGGGCCCATCCTTCCATCATTCTCGGCGCTTCTGCCCAGGGTCCTGGTCGAGCCAGGAGCCATTGGCATTGGTGTGGGTGTCGCCTGCAATGTCGTCTTCTTCGCGCAGTCGGCATCGAGTGCCGTCTTGGCGAAGACGCAGCAACTGGTGAGCATGAGCGAGAAGCCACTGCAATGCACTCGCTCGCGTTTCTCGGGGAGAGCGGTTGACCTGGGCGAGCTCGAGGCATCCAAAGCGAGCACTATAGCACTCTTCAAAGCCACCGAGCCAGCGCTCGCGTTCCTTCCGGTAGATGTATCCTGGGGCCGATGGAGTCCCGAGGATGTCAAGTCATTATACCAGCCCTTGCGGCGCGCCATGGTTGCCGGCCTCTCGCTGCTAGATTTCCACATATCACATATCAGAACCGACAAACAGCTAGAGAAGATGCCTCGACCCTCGGTCGAAGGTCCTAACATCGCTCCCGGGGAAAAGCCACCGCGCGTCGGTCGCCATCAACTACAGGAAAGCGCCTATCTCATGCAAGCACTGCGGAGCCCGGAGGAGGCAGATATTCGCGCACATACTCGCGACGCCTTACAGGCCTCGACCGCCGAGATGTTACATCTTTCCTCGGAGTCGCTCAGCTGGGTGGGCCAGATTATCCACACCGTGAACTCGGAACGTTGGCTTCGTCGCACGTCTTTAGATCGAATCACTCACCTGATCACTCGGGGCCAGAGTCTTCGGAGCAGCCTTGAATCATCACGAGAAAGGTCCCGGACAGAAACCACAGCGCGCCTACTGGAAAGCCATGCAGAGATGTTTGACGCCACTGGGCAGCTCAAGAGTCGTGATCAACTAGGCCCTCATTCTCTTCGAGGTCTTGTTCTCGGGATGGTCGTCGAAGAGCGCATCCTCGGTGCCGCAGAAGCCATCGAGGATTTGCTGCTGCATGTCACGCGCTTGCTGCAAGATCGCACCAAACTCCGACTCTGGCTGCCGTCACGTCTCCGGCATGCCTTCTCCTGGCTGGTGAATCGGCGTCACCCAGCCCCGGCACCCGATCTACCGGCCAACGGAGGAAGCGATCCAGACCTCGTGGCGGAGCAGACGGAAGAAGTACATCGCCGACCTACGTATCAGCCGGGGCCACGGAAGACCAATCCGACACAGCCTTCTCACGCGGGTCATCGTCGCAATCTATCAGTGGCTGACCAACGCTGGCGGGATGTACGCCCTGCGCATGGTGGTGGTGACCATCGCGACTGCAATCCCCGGGTCCCTTCCGCACACGGCGGGCTTCTATTACCGCGAAAAGGGCATATGGGGTCTCATCACGGCGCAAACCACGCTACTAGTCTATATGGCCGACTTTACCGTCTCCCTGGTCGGCCGCACGGTGGGTACCGTGGTCGGCGGTGTCCTGGGCATGGCGGCCTGGTATATCGGGTCGGGAAACGGGCCGGGTAATCCGTACGGATTGGCCGCCATCACAGCGGTCATGACGCTGGTTCTTATGTGGTGGCGTCTCTTCTTGCCACCGGTGTTCACGATGGCGGCCATCATGAGCGGTGCGACGTTCATGCTTGTCCTCGGCTTTAGCTACGATGACACGCACATGCCGCAGTACGGGCTGCCCGGGCACGGATATACAGCCTTCTACAAGCGACTTGTCACCGTGCTGCTGGGATTTGTGGCAGCTTTCGTCGTGCAAATCTGCCCTCGTCCGCCGTCAGCAACCCGACACACATGCAAGACGCTGTCTAACACGGTACGCACCTTGTCAGATCATTATGCTCTTCTCCTGTCGCACTGGGGACGCGCACACCCTGACGCTAGGGAGGGCAAAACCAGGCCTGTCGGTGCCGTTGCGGAGAAGATCTCGTTGGAGGTTGCTGAGACCCTTCTCTCGGCGCAGCAGAGCATAGCGCTGCTCCGGTTCGAGATGACACTGGGTCCATTCGATTCACAGACCCTCTCGCAAGCGGTCCGTCTATGTCAGGACATGAACCAAGCCTTAGGGCGACTACTGTTACTCTCAGATACCCTCCCTGGTCACTTTCAGAGTCGATTATCCCACGCCGTCGGAATCCTTGATGATTATCATATCGGTGACATCATGGGCGTCCTCAGTATCATTGAACAGGGATTGCGACTGGGGCTTCCTCTCCCGGAACGACTCCCCACGCCGTTGCTTAAACGCTGCTACGAGTCATGGCACGAGCAGCACCGAGAAGCGCAGTTGAGTACCGAGCTTGTCCGAGACGAGAACTATCGTAGGTACTGCGTCGGGGTAAGCGCTTATCTCAAGTTCTTAGCCGCGATAGATGAGATGGTCCTAGTGTTGAAGGGATCATTGGGCGAATCGCATCTCGTTAGACGCTGGGACGGGGATGAAGTGGTTTAGAATTTATCCCTTTTTAACGGCGCCTTTATGGTTTCTTTAGAAGCCCCCTTCTTAGAATTGAATGGTTTCTTCGTTTGTTTGGTAATGTTGGGCTCTGCAAAAGGTTTATCTTGTCCTTCTCTTTCTTTTGATTTTGTTTTCTTTTTTGGACCGGCTTTTTGCATGATAAAGAGTTAACGGCAGCTCATTAGCCATGAAATGTCAATATCTGGCAAGGGTTTGATCTGAGTAGAGCAACTCGTCACAACCAGCTATGCAATAGTGCCGTTTTCACACCCGGATGCTTATAGATACATAGTCCATCATTATCACAGCATAGATGCATACTTGGAAGAAATCGATATGTTCCTCGATCGCTCAGGTCTACCCAAACACACCATCGCAGAATTCGAATATCAAGTCTGTGAGAATATGATACAAAAGCAAGAAAGCCCCACACCCGAATTTATCACGCCGCAATAATCTCCGTCTTTCTGTAGCCCGAACGTTCAAATATGATCATCCTGGACCTTGGTATAATCATTCTTCTCCCAGAACGGAAGCTGGTCCTTCTTTGTATCTAGCCATCCAAATGGATGCTAAAGCATGACTAGAAACGTTCGGTTATCCTTCCATCCGGGGCCCTCGAGCTCGGTTACTCCATCCTGGGCAAGGTAGATGTTGCGGTGCTGGGGCAGGTAGTGTCTTGGGCGCCTCCCGTTCCACAGCAAGGTATTGGTGAGCATTAGGGTCGCCTCGAAAACATAGAATAACCACTGATATCGCAGGATCGGGCTCAGGTCGTCTGCCTTGGCATACGCTCGGTCAATCGATGAGATGCAAAAGTGCTCAATGATGCGATAGATGCATCGGACCAGGATTAGAAGTGTGCTGGCGTAGAGGGTCCAGAGCGGAGCGGAGACGCGCTGTGACTTCATATTCCCTTTGGCGCAGCGATGCTGGAACAGACCTGCGAGGATACAGAAAAGCAAAAGCACGACTACCTGCACGATCAGTGACGTCTTCATCAGGGTGTGGCCAAGCTTCTGGCGGTCCTCGGGGAGCCGGTTGTTGGCAAGGTTGGACACTCCCAGGGCATTCCTGACTTCGACGACGGCCGAGAGCATACCGATGGTGGTGAGAACGCGACCGAGCATGTGGCAGTTGGCTAGTTCGAGGAGTGGACTCCGGGCGTTAGTCACTCTTAGAAGTACGTAGAAACGAGGAAGACTCATGGAGCCATGTAGATCAAGCATGTGCTGCCAATCTAGACGTAGAGGTTGGTCTTGTCCTCCGAGCCTACGTAGTTGAAGGAGCCGTATTCACGCAGGGCAAACCCGGCAGTAAACATGAAACAGCAGACCAGGTGCAGCCACGTGGTCTAGAAACACTTGTAACGACCACGCCGACCGTCAGATTTATCTTTCAACTGCACCCCCTACATCTTCCTATCGACACTTACCGACATTGCCATGTGTGGAAAAGCCCCGAGGCCGCAAAGCCCACGGCATATCTTACCGGGGCCCATTTGTTCGGGGCGTAGATGTATAGACTTCCTTTTGCAGACGGATGTGAGTACTTTCTTCATTGGCACAGACCCGGGGCGAGTACCTGGTTCTCCGTTTGCCATTTTGACTAAGGGTTATGTTCAGGACAATGACCGTAGGAAGACTAGAGACCAACGACACATTATATAGTCCACCAGGAACCATTTTAGGGTTCCAGAGGCTACTCTAAGATAGAGGTGAATGCAGCGACATGACCCCATTTTAGGAGGAGCATGAGGCCAGACACTGCCTACCGTTCTGACCCATCACGATGCCCGTGCTGTGGATTGATGGATGATGCCATCCGCCGACCCTCTGTAGGGTTACTGCCTGATCGGGCACTTTGTAGCCTCAGGCACCCAACCCGAACGGGCCAAGCGCGGGCCAAGCGTGGGCCAAGCGACGCGCCAAATCTTTAGCGCGGCCGACTTTGAGGCGGATTATCCATCCATCTTCCATCTTCCACACCTCTGGCCATCCTCTTGAGATGAGTGGTGAGAGAGTCCCACCGTCCCAGTCAAGCACGGTGAATGGGTCCTGCCCGATTCCCAAATCAGTAGTGATGCAGCGCCGTCAGACAAGGCTGAGGCCTGCCCCACGAGTGCTGCCAGAGAGAAAAGGGGCAAATCATCTTCTGCGTCGCCGTTCTTCCCCTTCGTTCTAGAAGCCGTGTCGCTCGATGCATCCGGACAGGGTTAGCATGGAAGACGGCGTACAGTCTAACAGTTCGGGTCATGAACGATGCCTTCGCCTCACGAGCAATTGACAGTTAAGACTCACCAGTAGAAGTGGCTTGGACTCTAGAGGTCAGCACTGCCATACTGACTCCCTATCCGCCACTATCTGACGTGGGGCCCATGCTGGAATATAACCCCGGCTTTTCCTGGCCCGAATGCGATCCGCGAGAAATGCTGCTCGCCGCGTTGCTGAGAATTCTGATAGGCACAACTCCCTCGTACTGATACTCACCACTTTGGTTCTCGATAACAAATCACACGCCTTGTCTAACAATGGCTCACCTGTCAGAGCATGGATTCCCACCACTGACCGATCAGCACGACAGGTCGACACTCAGCCAAGCACCTCCCCCGTATACTGCATCCAATGGTTACGACCAGGATCCCTTTTCCGATACTCCTTGCTTCTCTAGCTCGTCCGACCCGACGCAAACCGCACTCATCCGCTTCCCCCCAACGCTCAACGGCTACTTTCAGTGGAAGTTCATCTACACCTTCCACCTGGGCCCCAGTGGCGACGACAAGCGGTTTGCCGTCTCTACGCACACCACCTTTCTGCGCAGCAAGCAGATCATGATCCTCCATGCTGGCCCCTCGGACAAGGACCCGACGCTGGCCTCCATCGAGGGAGACCAGTCCATGCGCGATCGACCGTCTCCGATCACCATCCCCCGCGCCCAGCAGCCGCCGGTGGTCGAGGCGCTCCACCACGCGACGCCGTACACGCGCACGCCGCCCACCTTCGCCGTTGACGTCCCTGGCCCCCAGAAGCGCTCGCAGCGCGAGCAGTTCGAATGGCGCACCAGTCGCGGCAACGAGACCCGGGAGCTGACGGGTCACTCCGCATGCGGGTGGAAGTTGGTGCGCCTATCGCGAACCGTGGGTCCTGGTAGCGATAATCGACGACAGCGCGCGCTGGGATGCGCTAGCGACGGGCGGGAGGTGGTGGCGGTTTTGGCGCGCAACGTGTCGGCCAGTATGACGAAAGCCTTGGAGTTTCAGTTTCTGGGCAGCGGGCTGGATGGCAGCATGGGAGAGACTTGGGAGATCATGGCGATCATGACAGCCTTGCAGCTGTGGTACTACGACACGCTGAGCGCTACGATGGCCACGACAACCACGGCGGCGGCGGTGTCAACCTGATGCATGAGGGGGCGTGATTCACTCGAGCGTTGTTTCTATTTATTCCGACTGTTGGTTACGAGGTCCTTGTATGGGGAATTAAGAGATTGGTGAAACACGGCGAAGGGGAGATGGGCGATCAGCGTGTCTTTGGATGTCCGCCGCCGCCTGACAGATGAAACAACCCGATCATGATGTCCAGCTCAACCATGAACTCGGGAATCGTCCACCGCCAAGAAGGAAATACACAAATTCACAGTATCCTTATGACCCTGAATATTATTAGAGCGATCGACAGACCCGCGCTAGGCCCGATCGGGGCATACGCGGCGCTGTCCCCACCGGCGAGTGGATTCCTCAGGCCCCCCACGCGCGACGGCGTCAGAATTTAGTCGCAGGAACGACGAATTTCCAGCAAAACGTTGTTTTGGGTCCAGGAACGCATCCGCAGGGAAGTCGATCGTGGCCACCGTCGCTGAGGTCAGGCTTTCACCCCTACCCCCTTAAAAGGGCCGATGACCGTGCCGTTGGGCTCGCCGCCCTGCACCTCAATGCTCGGCGTCGACAACTCCTAACTCGATGAGGGCAAAACGTTGGCCAAGCCCTGACCTGGCGTTCTTAGTACTTCCTTACAATCTGCACAGGTCTGCACTGGACAGCGATCTTTTCGATCAGGCTCCGTTGGTACGGAACGGAGTATGCAGGGTGTCACGGCATCCCAAGTCCGCCTTGTGGTCGCTATCTAAATATCATCCCCCCGCTGTCATTTGTCTCTTGAGTGGATATAGTACGCTTGCAATAGTTATTACCGACTGCATGGCGCCCGCCACTGCGACTACGACTGCGACACCGGCTGGGGAGCGGCGGCAATGCTGGGAGTGTCGACGCCGCCGCCTTGTCTGCGACTCTGCACGACCGGCCTGCAACAAGTGCCGTGCAGCCGGGACCGAATGTCCTGGATACAGTGGGAACAAACCGCTCAAGTGGATTACTCCGGGCAAGGTTAAATCCCGAAATCGGGGAACACCGTCGAGCACGGCTAAGGCTCGTGTTGCGGCGCCAGATGCGGCTCCTTCTCCTTCGTCCTCTAGCTGTTCCTCTCGTTCATCGTCTGCTACCGTTCTGACGGCGCAGTACAATCCTAATACCAATTCCCATTTTCATGATAATAACAACGTCCCCGTCTCCGGTCCGGCCGCCCCTGTCATGGCCGAGCCTACGGGACCAGCTGCGGCGGCCGCTAGTCGGGCCAGCTTTGATAGCAGCGGCTCCGGTACGACGTGGAGTCCGAGAACCGACAGTCTGGATGAGCCAATCGGGAGTCCGACTGACTTGTTATTTGGAGGTCCAAGCACGGGGATCTTCCAGCAGGCGCAAACGGGTAATCTTGTGGACCCGATGCTCTTTATCAAAGACCTGGGAGCGGAAGCCCGCGCCTTCGTCAATATTGTTCTGTATTGTAGGTTTACATACCCTCCGCCACCGAGAATGCTTCTTTTACTTACGAGCGGCCCTGGCAGTCAATACCTGCGTGTACCCCGACGTGGCGGCGATGCATGACCTGCCGCCCAACCCGTATCTCGATCAGTTCCCGATGGTGGCGCTCCACCAAATGCCATTGTCCGTCTGCCACACCATCGCCTATTTGGTCCTGGGCCACCGGCTGCAACGGTGTGGCTCAAGCGACGCAGACGATGTCCTGACTCGGGAGCGTTCACGACTCTATCATCATCGCGGCGAAGCTATGCGATGCCTCAGCGAGGATATCGCCAGCGCCACGACGCAGTGCAACGACGCCACCATTCTCAGCGTATTGATGTTCTTATTCGCAGATGTCAGTATAAAGCCCTTGGTCAGGGGCGTATCTCGATTTATCCCTGCTGACGCTTGGACCATAGGTGCGCCAGTTCGCAGCTCCATACTGGCGGTATCATCTCACCGGTGCCACGCAGCTAATCCTTCTACGAGGCGGCCTGCGAAAGCTCATGCGGTCGTCAATGGCCCTTCGACCCTCGCTGCTTTATTTCATGATGTATGCCGCTCCCTCCACGCCCCTCCCGTCGTCATCTCTTGGACGCTGACACCCTTTAGCATCGGAGTTATGGGCAACACTACCAGTCCCGCAACTAATCAAATCCCCGCCACGTCCAGCCTTGATCTCATCGATCTAATGGCCGAGTCCTACGGCGAAGGTCTATCACCCTCGCTTTGCTGCCCGCCTACTCTGATGCTTGATATCATTCGCATCAATCACCTGCGGCTCGAAGGCTCCTCCAACCCCGCCGACGAATTCATCCATCTCAGCGCCACCACCCTCCTCGAACAGATCCAGGCCTTCTCGCCTGAGCAATGGGTGGTCACTAGCAAATTTCCACGCGAGGAATGGAGTCTGCTCGGTCGCATCTACCAATCCGCCATCCTAATTTATTGTATCTCCTCGCTACAAAGCGTGGGAGTGTTGCCCTACGCCGCCGATCTTGTCTCCATGCGCGCCGCCCACGGCAGTCGTCTCTGCCTTCTGCTGCGGAAGACCCTGTCCTCCCAAATGGCGCGGAAATGCATAACTTGGCCACTTTTAGTTGCCGGTGTACAAGCGAAAAGCAGCAGCCCCGATATGCGTACCTTCGTGGAGACTTCTTTGACCGAGATAGGTCGTGACCTCGCAACACCGATCCCTGGGGCTGCCCGGGACATTCTTGAGGCGTTCTGGGAGTCCGGAAGTGACGATTGGGATGCGTGTTTCAACCAGCCATATGCGTTTCTATCATAACAGGGAATATCTTTCTGGTTCGTTGGGTCTGACTTAAACAGCGCCACGGTTCTTTGTATCGAGGCCGCCATCTAGATTAATGGCCGGAGTTTATGGCGTCGGGAAGGCAACGGCCGGCTTTTTGGACTTTGGCATATATAGTATTAAAGACACCTGCTTCTGGTTAAATCTCACATCAAGGACTTTCACAACTTTACGATGCTGGTGCGAGCGTTTCCGATAGGTTGTTACTCTTTGTCAGTGGTGATGTTGGAAGCAGGAGGTGGCGCCCACTCGGCTAGCAGTGTCGGGGGATTGAGTTGGGACAGAGCAAGAGGGCCGTTATGAGATTCTTTCTGGCCGTTTTGGCTAGACCAATGTCGCTCAATCGCTGAACATCCCGTCGGTAGTTCTCTTCTCTGAGAGGAGCGATGGGATTAATGATCGATAATCCTTAGCAGAACGGAAGGTCTATACTACCCTATGGTAGTCATATGGTAATCGCCAGTCTTCTGCCTTCAATGTCAAAGGCACCTTCATGCAGCAATCCCGGGATCATTGAAAACAAAGACTAACTTTGTGAGGGTAAGCGCAGAAAGCATGGAAGCATGTAGAGGAATTTGTTCGCATCGACGGTTGCCTCTGAGCGGATCTGTTATAGTGGCAAGACAGCTACTCATCCACGACTGATACATGATCCCTTGTTTAAAAGGGGTCTGTGCGCAATGAACCCAGGGCACCTGTGTCTATATCACATTGGAACGTGATATCTTGCAGCTGTTCGGTACAGACAAGCTGCAAACACGCGCCAGGCCTTACCTCATGCGTGTCGGCCCTCTAGCCAGACAACTAATCGGCTAGAAATATGTTCAGCCTAACATGTTAACTTAAACCCGTACACAGATATCAATTCCGGGGAATGGGCCATTTTGCGGTCTTGTGGCAGGTCAGGAGCTAAAGCGAGAGCAACCGCTGATTCGGTCAATCGTGATGTTTCTGTGTAGTTATCCGCGCTATAGCCCAACGGTCTATGAGAGAATTGAGTTTGTTTGTAGGATCAAGGAGTTCGAGGTCAATACAAGCCATTACTGCACCTATCGGACACCAGCTCATACTCTCTTCGGGACGGGTTACCCTTCCGAGGTCTATAGATTAACAAGCCTCCTAAGTCATGTTGACGCACGGCACGGAAGCACCTGCTTTCGCCCCGAACAAATGAAAGCCCTGAAGATTCATCGCACATTCCAAGGCCCAATAGCATCGCACATCCGTTGTCTGAGGAGGGAGGGGAAGAGGCATCGTCGGCCGTGGTGTCATCGTAAACGCTGTTAATGATGATATCATTGACGCTGTCTTGCTCCAATCGACGATGCAACAATGCTAGAGTGCGGAGAAACCACAGTACTTGCATGCGCTAGTGTGCTACCTATGCTGCAATCCCGGAGCCGGGCAAATTGTAGCGACTTGCTCACATGTGTGCCAAATATTGTGGTTGGATGGTAAAATGGCATGGTGGAGGGGCTTAACTCTCCTTCGTATCAATCGTCAATCGATAGGTCCTACAGTAGCCTACAGTAGCCACACTCTCGGTGGACGTGAAATAGCCGAACCACTTCCAAGCGTTGATTATCGCAACGTGGAGCTTCTAGGCGAGCACGAGCCCGATTAATGTAGCTCACATGAATGCTCCGACGTATCACAACAACCTATCGAAGTCCACTTCAGCAAGGGATGGAACATTATAAAGTCCACTCTGAAGGAATGCTGCGAGGAAGCTTTAGAAATTAAACAGTTGTTCGGGTCTGCCAGGCCCACTTCTCATTATGCTGGGGTCCATGTCATCTCTTTGGACCTTTGTCGGCCTTCTGGCCGTGTACCTCGCTGTCAGGAGTATCTATCGTTTCTATTTCCATCCTCTGAGCCACATCCCCGGGCCCAGGCTGTCCGTCTTGACAGAGCTCTACGAGTTCTACTATGATATAGTCCTCGGCGGGAAGTTCCTCTTCCAAATAGAAAAATGGCACAAGCAATACGGTAAACGCGCCTCAAAAGAGAAACTCTTGGATGCCACTGACCACCACAGGTCCCATCGTCCGCATCAATTATCGCGAAGTGCACATTATCGACCCAGAGTTCTACGACAATATCTACTCCGGCGGCGCCCATAAACGAGACAAGGATCCGAAATTCGTCCCGGCCTTTGGTCTGCCCTTGTCCATGGTTGCAACAGTAGGCCACGATCATCACCGGTTCCGGCGCAGCATCCTCAACAACTTCTTCTCCAAACGGTCTGTGCTAGAACTCTCTCCAATAATCGATTATCATGTGCAGAAGCTCATGCATCGCCTCGAGGAATTTCACCGAGACCAGACCGTCATCCGCCTGGACGATGCTTTCGCCGCGTTAACCTCGGACATAATCACGCATTACTGCTACGGGCGCAGCTGGGGTTATCTGACGGACAAGAACTTCGATAGTCACATCCGCGACGTGGTAAACGATGCTGCCACTTATGTTCATGTCAACCGATTCTTCTCGTGGTTTCCGAATATTCTGCGCCTAATTCCGGCACAATTGATGTGTTTTGTCCAGCCGGGAAAGGCGGTGGTGTTTGACATACAGAAGGCCATCTACAAGCATTCCCTAGAGACTGGAACCGAGGCTCTAAAGGATACAGAAAAGCTGCACCAGGGCAATATGTTCGATCGTTTGAATGACCCGAGCGTTCCAGCCGAGGAGCGTACCCTGCCGCGACTGCAGGATGAGGGCATGACGCTGCTGACGGCCGGCACAGAGACCACCAGTCGAGCAATTACAGTAGCCGCTTATCATTTATATCGCGAGAAGGGGATTGCTCGACGGTTGCGCTCGGAGCTGAAGATGGCGCTCCCATCAATTACTAGCCGAGCGACCTGGACCGAGTTGGAGAAGCTTCCTTACCTGGTATGTACTGCCTCTGGTATAATCCATTCCAAGACCGTGCAATAGATGCTAAGAAGTCTAATAGACTGGCGTCGTCAACGAAGCGCTCCGTCTCGCGTTTGGTCTCACGATTCGACTGCCTCGCGTGGCACCAACAGAGGTGATCCAGTATGAGCAGTATTCAATTCCGCCGGGGGTAAGTCCCTTTCTCACAATCGCGGGAAGCCCTATACTAAAGGACCATAGACCCCCGTCAGCACCTCGTCATACTTCATACACCGAAGCCCTAGCATCTTTCCCGAGCCCGAAGAATTCAAGCCAGAGCGATGGATCTCCAACGGAGAAATTGACCGACATCTCACACGGTACATCACCTCGTTCACCAAAGGCAGTAGGCAATGTCTCGGTATTAAGTATGCATTCCTTTTCTGTCTCTCTAAACCTCGCTAATCGAGCAGCTTGGCGTATTCGGAACTCTACCTGGCGATAGCCTACTTGGTGCGACGATTCGATCTCGAATTACATGACACGCCGCCGGAGAATTTACGCATCACGCGCGACATGGGGGTGGGGTTCACTGACAAATACGAGTTCAAGGTGAGCGCGAAAGTGGTTGGGATGGTGCATGAGTAATGTGGCTTCGTGATGTGTCGCGAGATACCAATGGGTGGTGTTGCTTTGGAGATGTCTCCTTTTTCGGACTGTGCAAATCGTTGGATTCTCATGGGCCCTTAAACAGTTATTTGATCACGTAAATTCATTCATATAGTTCACGACCTTTGCACACTAATTAAAATCACAGTTGGGTATATAAGAACCAAAAAAGGTCGCCTTATCTACAAGCTCAGGTAACACATTCAAAATAGCCACTCCACTTTCCCCAAGCCACCATGACCACTTCATCGGTATTTCAAATCAAAGATTAGTTCACACGCGCCTGATACATCTGCTGAACTGGTGGTTGCCTATCAAACCGCGGCGCATGGTTGCCATACAGATCCGCCGTGCTGCCCACCATCACGGTACTGAGAAATGCACAGGTGTAGAAGAAGTATTTCAAGAAAAGCTGCGCCTCGTACGACCGCTCAAGATATTTGATCGACCCGTAGGTAGAATAAGCGCCGTAGGAGTTGTGGACGTATCCCGCCAGGCCCAGCAGAGTCATGGCGAGGGAAGAGAGGATGAGCAGTATGATTTTGATGCGGAGTGACTAGACCTATCAGCACATTTGGCCTATGGATTAAAATGCAAAGAGCATCACAAAGGTGAAAACACTTACGCCCCTCCCAAAATTCGGGTTCCGAACCAACGCAAACAGCATTGTGCCAGCGGCCACAAGCATGCAGATGACACCGAAGACATGGTAAGCGACCCAGATTCTGCGCTGATGCACGGCCAAGTCCGCAATATCATAGGACAAGCCGTATCGGGTTCTGGACGAATACGCATCCATGACCCGTGTGCTGATACTGAGCGAGACGATGAGAAGGACGGCAAACAGGCCCAGGGTTGCTGAGTGCACCATGAGAACCAACCCTCCCATGCCTTTGTTGCCGTGGTGCAGACGCCGAGAGATAGGAACCATGATTGCCACGATGACCAGAAAAGTGGCCAGAGTGTCGAGCCACGTGATGGCGATGTTGGCGCGGTATGGTTCATTTCCTATCAAGATACCGCACTCCGATAGCGTATTGAAGATGATATTCAGGGTAGTCGCGCTGTTCAAGATGGTCAGCAACAGCATCTTCTAATTTTGGTACAAGGGAATGGGTTAAGCATACAGAATGGCGAAAACGATCGAGAAGAATAGCTGTAACCAAAGTAATGGGGCCTTGGCGATCCTCTTGGTGCGCTTGTGCTTTGCAACGGTAACGAAGAAGACTGCGATAAACACGAGGAAGAACAGCGCGTGAAAGGCGATATAGATTCGGCTTATAGTCGTTGCAAAGGCCCCGTAGTCCGAACATTGGCTGCTAGACCCGGACGAATAGCCACCAGAGGAACTGCCGCCGCGTCGAGGAGCCATTATGGGTTGGAATGAATGCGCTAGTATGTATACCCCACGCACTTGATATCGGCAGACCGCGAAAGAGCCGACGTTTCGACTTGGGGAGTTGCCTCATTATGTAGGCGATTCCGCCGCTGCGCTGGCGACTATGACCTGGGGAAACCAAATCACGCCCAGACTGTGGGCAACTTGAAGAGTCATAGCCTTAATCCGAGTATGCATAATGGAGGAATCTTGTTGGTCGCTTGGGGAAGCGGGCTGAGGCTCAGGGACCGGAATACGAGTTATTTTGGTGAAGGGGGGCCATTCAGGGCAAGGCTGGCCAGTCAACTTGGTTTGATCAATCCGAAGCCAAGAGATGAAGACCTCCTAACTCGAGGGTCCGTTTGGGGATCGTGTTCTTTGGGTCTGGTGCTATTTGACTATCGCGAATCACCTGCTGATCGGGTTAGTAGGTATGAAGCCAGGTGGTGACCAGAAAGGTTGTGGGCGTGACTCTGTCGGCTGCTCTGTTGCAGTGCCAAATCTCAAGGCAGAATCAGCCTGGGCTGGAGTTCTACTGATCCAGGGCATGACCCTACAGATTGCTGACAGATGTTTCCAGGAACAAGATGCTTCACTATATAGCGATTCCGTTATGTTCAGGATTTATGTTTCTAACTGTCTGTGGTGTTTTTCTTTCAACAGGATTAGCGGCGCGCTACCGGTAACTACACCCCTATTTTTAGGCGTATCCATCCTGATGTGCATCACACTGTGGGTACTACATCTGGAATAAACACTGAGCTAGCATCATCGTTGAGTACTGGGTAGTACTAGGTAGGCAAAGAGCGGGTATATCAGTTGCATGTATGGCTTTTTAGACAGGAGCTCGAATGCACCGCTTCTTTTGTACGTCAGTTTGCTCGATGCAGTATTTCCGACCTGCCAGACACACAGCTAGAGGCACCCCGTATAGGGCTTGTAAATGTCGGTGAGGTTTTCAGTACCGAATGCTTCGAAGGATGTTTTTGGCTCGTATTCTGCAGCCCGACCTTGCATTCGTACCTGGTATGATGATGCCTGTAGCACGTTTTGAGGGGAATTTGATTTTAAGCAGAAACAGCGTAGGTGCCATCGGAAAGGCCTTCGAGCGCGATTGTTCTTGGAAAAGAGAGTAATCTATGTACTACCTAGCAGCTCCAACACTCTCCTCGTTGCTCCACCGTTTGTTGCGCTGGACAACTCCAAATTCGCAGGTTTTTATTTCTGGCCTACTCATTGTCATTCGGCCGGTATTGGTGCCTATCCAGTAGTTTGAAATTCTGGCCAGACTCCTGTCAGGGCAACGGGGGAGTTTCGGTAACACGCAAAGCGCAACCAAGGGTCATGGCATCTTTTCCACGGCTATACTCCGTATGATCACGCCAGATGAGAAAGACCTAACTACTCCAGGTTGAATGCCAACTACCAGACATCCGTCATCACCTCGAGTGGCTCAACAAGCCCCTTGCTGCCATCCGCACACATCGGTGGGTCTCGGGGGAAAGCACCGCCAGGCTAAAATATATTTCTACACTTCAGACAAATGTACATTGACATATTGTGATTGCTGGATGGAAGTGTACTACTCCGTACTAAGTGATGAATACCTCTCTACATTTATTTCGATTGTGAAAACCGAACGAAATGAAGGCGAATAAGAAGCACTTGATTTGATACCGCCACCCAGCCAGGGGCATTACAATAAAACCCTCGAATTCATCAGTTAAAAGACCCGAAAATTTGACAAAAAATGCGACCGATAAAGTCATAGCCAGAACCAAATATTCAAACTCACCCAAAATGCTACCCTCCTGTGGCGACTGGCGACACGGAGCTGGGGACTGTCCCCTGACTCAAAAAGCAGCCCCTGTGCACAGCATCTGATCCTGAGACACCCTATTTTCTTGGCTGGCGTCACGGTCGCAAGTGACGATGCAATAATGTGATCAGACCGGTCGCGAACAGGGAATTTGCCTGTAAGATTTAGAAGCTGCGAGAAACCGAACGTGAAAATGGCCGCAATCAGACTACTGAGATGCTATAAACACATTTTCCAACACAGCTTCGGGTCGGACAAATGATTTCATATGCGCTGCGACGCTGCAAGGGGCGAGATGCCTTCTGGAAAGACTGGAACAGCCCGATCGTCGTGGAGATTAACCGAGGATTCCACGGCTCCATCGCTGCGACGGCGGATCCATTCTTACGGAGTTCGCATCGATCAAGGGATTCATTTCCACGGCGCAACGGTTGGTCGGTTACTCCGTATGGGTCTGGAGGGGATATTTTTGGTCTGTGAAAGAATCCCTTCCCTCCAAATATAGTCAGGAGAGGTAGGAATTAACGAGTCCCTGGTATTAATCTATCGTGGACTCTCCTAACATTACAGTGGCTCGCAGCTCCAGAGCGGAGATTTACCGAGGCAGGCAAAGGACAGGACGATCGCTCGTAACAAATTTCCGCATTGCAGGTGACTTTGGAGTTGTCTGACCGTGCAACATGAGAGGACATCAGGACTTATGAACGGCTGATGGGTTCGATTAAAGTTTGTAAGCCATGCAACAAGCTGACAGTGGAACCATTGGGATTCGTCTGTATCACGGTGGCACTGGAATAAGGCTGAGAGAATGGCTTTGCTTTCTAGGGACATGATACCGAGTGCAAGAGAGGCTGTAGAATGGCGTTATACCGTCATGGCGTGATGCCACCATAATAGGGAATTTCCCAAATTCTGTCGCCCCTCTCTGATGATGGAAGAAATATCATGACGCATTTTCACGGTTTGCGAGTCCATGTGAGATCTACACTGTCGTCCTCGGGTCTCGTACTGTTGAGTCCACAATAGCCGAACCCGTTCATATGAAGGCTTCAACGGAATGCAGATCAATGGGGCCGATGATCCGTTCAATTACGGAGTATATGCTACTTTTACTTCACTGGGTCATAGTAATAGGTCCAGACAAAGGGTAAAGACACAAACGAAGGAGCTATTTCATGTGAGATCATATGCTAAAAGTCAAGAGCGATCGGTCGGTGTTACATTCAAAGCAGAAAACAGCCATTACCAATTAAATCCATCAATCATTTCACAGCCACCATGACAAGGCGACCAGTAGTAGGAGTAGTATTCACATCAAAATCACAACCTAACGTATTTACAGCGCCAAACCAACACCAGCAACCCAGGCGAGCATCCAAGGAGCCCAGTTCTTGTCGGCGAAACCGGCCGCGCCAGAGTCAGTCTCGGTAGCAGAGGCAGAAGCCGAGGCAGTGCCCGAGCCAGACTCTTCGCCGCTGGTGGACGAGGCCTCGCCTGTGGGAGAGGCGGATGAGTCGGAGTTGGTGGCAGACGCGCTGCCAGACTCGCTAGCCGTGGCGCTAGCAGAGTTGCTGCCAGTCTGCGAGCCCGAGACGGCGGTCGAGGTAGAGACAACGTCGGTGGAGGTGCTGACGGCCGTCGAGCCGGTGGCCACGGAGGAGGTCTGGGTGGCAGTTACGCTGGCAGTCTCGCCGGACTCGGTGGCAGTCGCAGTCGCAGTGGCGGTTTCAGAGGGAGGAGCGGAGATTTCGGTCAGAGTAACACCGCCGGGGGGAGTAGCAGAGTCGGTGAAGTAGGGCAAGCTGAAGTTGGGCTCGCCATTCTCAGTGGGAGCGGCCACATCGGTGGCCTCGGTGTTCTGGGCGTAGGCAACGGTGGCCAGGGCAGCGGCCAGGAGGGCCGTAGACTTGAATTGAAGCTGCATTTTGTATTTGGTATAGATTCGGTGGTATGATCACACCAAGGAGGGTATTTTTTGATTATAGTTGAAGGGTATATATGGACAGAAAGAGAGAGGGAGAGCAAAAGGGAGCTCCGGAGGAAAGACAGCTTTTTATAGCAAGAGAGCAACTCCACCGCCACCTTCCAAGGACCACAACAAACATCCGTCGCCCTCCGTCAGACACGGACAAAGCCACCCAAAGAATAGGCGCTTTGTCCGGGGAAACGCCAAAAGGACCAACGCAAAGCGGGGCAAGGCTGATTCTCCGCTGCGTCGCCAAGTCGCATCGTCGTCTTGGATCGGCGGGCTCCATTGGCCACGATGGAACGACCGGCGGTGGCCGAGAGACAGCCGAGTGGATCTGCAATCCTCTGGCCAGATCCAGCGGCCTGTTTGATGTCCTTCGTAGGCTGATGCATTTCGTTTCCCCCCTGTCGCTGGTCGGGAGAAAGCGCCGCGCCTTTTTCCTGGCTCGTCGTGCCATTCGACCTCATTACATCATTGCATTAGGGCATTGCGCAAGCCTGGCCTTGGTTTTGGCCTCTTTTCAGAATTCAGGGCCATTCAGGCAGAAATACGTTGGTCTTATGCTGTCTGAGCTGTCTGTCATCACGGACTTAACGCTTATTCCCCCCTCCCTCTTGTGCGGTCGTCGTCATCAGCAACCCTAACTCAGCCTTCGTCATTATTCACCATGAATTCCTCCGTCAATCAGCAGAAATCAGGCCAAGATCAAGAGAAAAATCGGGAAAAGCTAATCAAGCAGACCAATCCGTCGTGGCGCCCAGGGCTTCTCCCGACTTTGGCAACAAAAAATCACTGGCCTCGATACTTCCGTCGGCCTTACGATCCCCTTGCACCAGACTCACGTCGATACTGACAAAGCTGCTGTTGCTCCAGCTGCCACTGCCGTCCCACGAGTTCCCTTTCGAAACCTGTTTGTCACTTAAAGAGGTCGGCTTCTCCCCGTTGGCCGCCGCAATGTTGCCCGTCAGCGTGGATACGGCCGTCTGGGAACGGAAGCCGATGGCAGCGTTATTCCAGGCCGTGTTGCGCTTGAGGGTGAAATCGCCAGGCTGCGAGTTGTCGGTAAATCCGTCATGCGAGTTTCCGAAGGCGATGCAGTTGGTGAGGACGTGGTTAGCCGGTCCTTTGTCGGCTTCGTCGCCGCCGCCCAGTTTGAAGCCGTTGCCGTCACCTTCGAAGGGCTCGAAACCCCATCTACCACGGTGGATGTCGGTTAGTTATATGCTATTTATGGGATCATGTCTCACTCGGTACGGACTGTGCAGCTTGCAGGATGCAGGGGCGGACGCATGTCTTACCTGTTATATCCATTGCCCCAAGACAGAGTGTTTTCGATGGTCACGCCGGATTTGAATTCCCTGACACCATTAGCTCGGTCCAGTGTGATCCAGCGCGGTCGGCCGCAGGGGAAACAGCAGGATATAATACCAGAGGTCCAGTCCGTCGTCGACATTGTTCCAAAGTCGGGCACCTCGCAGCACATTGCCCTCACCCTCACCCTCCTTGCAGGCGAATCCATCGGCACTCTCGCCGTTCTTGCGAGGATCCCGATTGCCGTACGAATCGAGATAGAGAACCGTGTTGTTGGCTGAGGCTCCCTCGAGCTGGAAGCCTAGAAGGTGTCAGCAGTCATCGGCGTATTGTGCCGAAGTGGACCTACCAGTCTCGTAGTTCTCGCGGGTAGTTATCCGCTCGTAGTGATTGTTCGAAGCATCCCTGGCGTACACGCCGTACGGCCCGTTGATGAACTCGAGGTCGTAGAACTCCCAGTACTCGGCGTCCTGAATGTGGAAGATACCTCGATCCTTGTTGGCCAGCGAGCCACCGACCTCAGCAGGGGTGCTATTAGAAATATACCACCGTGTCAGAAATCTTGTCAGATGTAGAACCGCAGCGAAAGCTGGAAACTAACCCCGGTAGATCTTCCCCGTCGATGATAACCTTCTCACCCTCGTAAGCGCGCACGACATACGCCGCTCCGGGTGAACCCTTCTTTTTGATCTGAATGTTACTCGAGGGCGAATAGGTGCCCTTGCGCAGGTAGATTGTGGTGCCAGCGGTGGCCGCGTCGACGGCGGCTTGAATCGACTTCAGCGGCGAATTGATTCCACCTGATGCGCTGTCAGAGCCAGATGGCGAGACATACAGGTCTGCGGCGAGGCCCGGGGCCACCAGGAGAAGACTGTAGAGGAGGTATCGCATTATGAAGGAGCTTGGATGCGTGGGCTGACTACGTAGGATATGGACGGCTCTGCTCTACTCTTGGTCCCCGAGTGAGATCCTTCAGGTTAAATAGTTGTTTAGATACAATACACCCAACGCATGCTCAGTATTCTCCAAGACTCGCTTGTACCGGAGAATTTTCTGCAGACGGAGTATTTCCCCCCAGCCAAGGCTTTTAGATGAGAGGTATGCAGGGAAGAGGAGTGCAGAATCCCCAAGGTGCCGCCGGCGTTTCAGAGACCGCGACCTGCCAAGGGCACTGACAGGCGAGAAGAAATTGATTCATGAAGATCGCTATCATAGTGCAATCTGCATAGAGATTAGTCCGTTCCATACGGAGTAAGCCTTCCTATCCTGGTAGCTCTCTGGTTTCAAGACTAGACTATGCAGTATCCTGTAGGTACTATTTCTCGTACTCGCCCAAGGCCTTCGCCAGCACCTCCGGATACCATTTCCTCCCCACGTCCTGGTGGCTCATGATCCGATGAATGAAGGTACCCTCGCCAAACCTGCCCCGAAACATGACGTTGAACGTGGCCTCCGCATCGGACCGAACCTTTTCGTCTTTAATCAACTCCTTGACGTGCGCGGGGATCTTCAGCGAGACGTTATCGGCGGACAGATCCAAGCCCATGCCCCGGAATACCGGGATGGAGAACCGCGGCCCGAGCGACTCTCCCTGCGCATTCACAAAGTTCCTGGACGCTAGACTTACGCGGTGCGTGGTGGCAGTGCAAACGCCGCCCGTCAAAGCTTCCAGGGCGCGACCGATATTGACGACCAGGGAGTCAGCGATCGGCGGCGCGGGGATCCATTCGCCGGCTTTATTCTGGACTTCCAGGCCGGCGTGAGGCGTGGCTTGCAGGAGGAACGTGAGGAACTCCGAGTCCTTGTGGGCGCCCACGCCTTGGGTTTCTGACTCGGTCGTCGAGTCGGGCGGAGGCGGATACTTGATCAGCTTCATTTTCTGCTGCGACGGGGTTTCGAAGTACCGGTGCAAAGCCGTCGGAGGAAGATCGAGTGCCTCTGCGATGAAGACCTGGAATTCATCCGCTACTGGGGCCACCTCTGCCAGGTACGCCTCGACGGCGTGACGGAATCCAGGGATGGCGGCTTCGTCGGGCCACTGTTCCGTTAGTGTTAAGGAGACATGGAGTCGCTTGGAAATAGCCGAATGCATACCTGGTTAGGGCCTCGAATGTTGTGATACAGAGGCTCGTCTGGGCCAGGGGGAGGTAACTCGGTGGCGAACTGTCCTTTGTCAATGCTACGCTCTATCCATAAGTGCGATTGTTCTGCATAAGATGCATACGCACGTCGAACTGTTCGCGATAATCCGGCGTCCTCGCCGTGAGCTCTGCGCCCAGTCGCGAATACCCCAAAAAATGCTTATTATTGACCATCTCAATTTCTAGTTTCTTCTCCAGAGGCAGATCGAAAATCTTGAACGTTTGATCTACCAGTGCGTCTCGCACCTCGGGCGCGATCGGCGTGTTGATAAGATAGAAGAACCCCACGTTGATGAGCGCATCGCGCAGTTCCGCCAGGAAGGTGGCCCTGCTCTCGGGCGAAGTCGACAGTCTATAGTCTAGCACTGGGATGGCGGTAAATGTGTCGGTCGAGGAAGCCATGACGGGTGCGATGGGATAGGATGGTGATTTCAGACGGAGAAATGAGAAATGGAGGCGACGACAAGGCCCTTGATTCCGGTGGGGTTGGCCTCGTTAGTGGCTCTGGCGCCATCAGTCGTTGGTGGATCTTTCTGCAGCACGGCAATTCTGAAGGCTTTCGGAGGATTGGGTTTCGATCTGTATTCCTGGATGATTCACCTGCGATGGGGGTCTCATGTTTCTTCGTCCTCTGACGCGATCGCCTCGATATGCCCGCCCTAGTCTCTAAGCCACCCAGTGTTGCTATGACGCTATACTTCATGTAATCCAGGTTATTAGTAGTAAATAGACGGCACTTGAACAGGGTATCCATTCCTATCAAGTCTGCATGCCTTCGGTCAACTCTCTGGATCGTTGAATAAATATCTATTCTGTCCGTGTATAGTTCCTCTACAATCTATTAAGGCAATCCACCTAGGGAGCCGAGTTCCGGCTGCTGATACTCTCACGCAGCCAGTCTCTCCACGCCTGGTCGCTCAGGATAGATCTGACCCGAGCCTCGAGCCACTCCGTGTTCCCCCAGAATCCCCAGGATGCCTGGAACCTACACCAGTCGACCAGGGCAGTCTCCCAGTGACGCTTGAATGTTGCCCATTCATATCGTGGTGCCTTCTCGTTCTGGAGAAGACTCGAGTGATACCGCTGGAGGAGTGTCTTCTCCCTCTCCTGCATCTCCAGCTGCTCGGGTGAATCTGCATCACCAACCAGCATATGCAGAGGGACAGAGCACGTAAACAGTTTGGCGAGATCGCAGACTCCCAGGCCTAGGCCGACGTATTGGAAATCAAAGAACGCCACCTTCTCTCCATCCGTGGTCGTGAAGAGGTTCTCCGATTTGACATCGCCATGGATGTACGACTCGACCGATCTGCCACACGGGGTCAAGAAGAGGGCAACCATTTCGGCAATAGACAGTGACGACCCTTCTGGAGTGGTGCACAGGGCGTCCGACCACTCCGAGTCGGTATCTTCAATGAGCGACGCATACTCTTCCCGTCGCGTCGCAAGGTACGTGTAACCTCCATTCAGCCACAGTGCGCTACCGCCCTGTTTGCCTGCACATTGCCGTCTCCTGGATTCTTCAAGGGGCGGTAGGACAAATCGGTCGAGGTCCTTGGGTGGTAGGCTCCATGACCGGCCATGAAACCCAGCCAACCACTCTAGAGCACCGTATACTTGCGTGCGACTTAGCACGCTTCTCTTCTCTCCGGCAACCGGGAACATGGGTCGCAGATCCGCCATGATCATGGCCATCAGACCACCCAGTTCCTCGTCATGCACATCCCGCGTCGAAACGAGGCACTGGGCAACGGCAGTCTTGTCGCCAAGCAGCGGAGCTATTTCGCAGTAGAAATGCTGCTCCACCTCGTAACTTAGGATTTTCCGCAGGTGGCCTTCGTCCTCATGACCGCCACTTTTGGTCGGCGGTGAGATGAGCTTTAGGATGAGCGGATACATAGTCCCAGCGATCCCACTGGATTTCAATCCGCATAGCTTATCGAGATCATCCGCCGCCTGGTCGGTGGTGGCGCGCGCGGTGATGGCACAAATCTGACCGTATCCCGCCCACAGCCTCTGCAGGGTAGTGCAAGAGACGAGCGCCAGCGAGTGTCGCGACAGCAAGGTCTTGGCGACGCGCTCGGGGTCATTGGCGAGTGCAGAGGCCATGACAGTCAGCTTTCACGACAAAAATCAACAACTATTATTCACTCTCTAGACACAGGGAGATAGCCTTGTTGTTGTTGTTGTTGTTGTTGTTGTTGCACAAAGAGGAAGAGGAAGAGAATGAGGAAGGTGAATCAGGACCGGAAATCCCCGAGTGCGGAATGTCTGCCGGGAGGCACGTGATCAATGGCCTATATAGCAACGTCGGTCGGGAGGGTGGGAAATATCTGGAATTTTATTCTAACGGCTCATGGACTACTATCTGGTTGGGATGAGTCTGATTTGCACAGGAGTACTATATTCTGTTAAGACTGGGTGACCGATATCTGTTGTTTTGTGACCATATATGTCATTTCTATACCTGTTCGAAAGGTTGGTCAAGACAAGCCCCAGAGTTAACACCATAGGGAAGGAGAAGAGTAAAAAGAAAGAAATTTGGAATGAAACACCGATACAACGTTGCAAGTGAGGACAACATAGACAAGAATCACATTCTCAGCCCTGGGGGTTTTCGGAGTTCGTAAAGTTGCCATCTCGCAGAAAGAATGCGGAAGAAGAAGGAAGCGAGTGTCCTGACTGAAGTCCAGTAGATCGGAGGGCGCCTTTTATATCCTTCCGAAAGCCAACCTTGGCAGCCAGCAAGCACGTAGATCGGGCCCTGCTGCCGATGGCCTGGTATCTTATTCGGATAGTCGAGGTGAAATAACTAGCTGGACTGCATCAAGACCCAACAAAACAATGACTGCCTTCTCTACTCCTCATGAATTCTACAGCCTTTTGGACTTCTTTGCGTTCAGAATTGAGAATCATATAAGCCTTCGATTCGATTCGATTCATGGGCTACGATGTGATGACTTCGAATTACTCCAAGGTATGACAGGCACGTAGAGTGTTGCTGCCGGCCATGTAAGGATCCTTGACATTCCGGACACTCGAAAATTTCAACAGCATGTTCATCAAGTTACATTGTCAGTTGCGCCGCTGGACCTCGCCTGTACAAAGAGACGTGTACCGATAACTGCGCTGGTACTCACAAAGTAGACCCAAACATATCGACAGAGTCGAGCAGACAATTCTCATAACAGCAACTCACCGAAATCTGGTTATGCATCACGAAATCACTTGGCCTCTTTTGCTAGAGATATACTGTCTTGTGTGCGAACTTCGTCATACTAGAGTAAGAAGTCACACTAATCTGTTCACGATCACAAATCCCCGCATTAGTCGGCTAAAGATTCCGACTCGGATCGATAGACGGTCTTCGTTGCCGATCCTGATAAGAATAAGCAATATGAAAAGCCAACGTGCTTCTGTCATCGACATCGTGGCATTTTCATAACACCGAGACCGTCTTCATTACCAGATTCTAATCACTTCTGAATACAAGGAAAACCCAACATGGCTCTTGAAGTAAGACAATACAATCTTTCACCCACGGATCTCATCCCGAATTCGCCCCGACCTCTTCTGCACTACAAGAATGTTCTAGCCAAAAGGCCCAACAACTCGCACTGTGATCCAGCCGAAGTCTGGGACATGTTCACGAGGAATGAATGGAATGTGCACTGGATCTTCCGCTACAGCCACACACAAGTATCGCACTATCATTCTAAAGCACACGAGTGCATGGCCGTCCTTTCCGGCACCGCGACCATCCGATTTGGTGTCGGTGACACGTCGCCCGATCTGAACGAGAACACGCACGGGTCTGCCTGGGAAAAGGGTGGTGTCCTGCTAGAAGCCGAGGCTGGTGACGTGTTCATCATCCCAGCCGGCGTGGCACACAAGACGCACAACACTAAGCCCGAGGCCGAGTTTGCGCTATTGTCACCGGGAACTGGGCACGGAATCGAAGCCGAAGATCCCAAGAAAGCCCTGTCGGAGGTCAGACTGGATGGTTTTACTATGATGGGGGCTTATAGCGGAGGTGACTGGGACTTTGTTGCGACTGGGGGGGATTTCGAAAAGGTGTGGTCTGTTCCTAAACCAAAGTTTGATCCTGTCCTTGGGAGTTCAGAGCAAGGGCTTTGCAAAACTTGGCGGGGAAGCGACTCTATGCCCAGGTCCCATCTCTAGGCGAGCAAAGTGATATATATACTGTTGTACAGGACATAGTGTAAGGGGGATTGGTTGATGAAGCTTACTCTGTGCGCCGTGTCAGAGGAATCACCTATGCCTCCATGCAAAAGGACCGTTAAAGTACTAGCTCTTATCGCATCTCATGAAATTTGGTACGTCCGCAATAGTATAGTCCTAGAGGAGCTACAGTAATATGATCGTTCTCGTTTATTTTAACCAATTTCAATCTCATATATGACACCAGATCGCCATTCCGCACTTAATGCTCGAACCAAATATTCCATCATCCTTCTACTTCTCTTGTCCTGGGTGTAAAATAACTCTCTCGAGAGACAGCTAGTCAAGCTCATGTTCATAGAATAAGCACTCACGGAGGAATATTCTCATTTGTTGACCTCTCCAACGTTCCATCACCCCTGTTTCCGCGGAAACCTTGACTTGAGAATTACCGGAAGAGCTGGCTTATTCCACAGAACAAAGTTCGCCTGGTCTTCCCAGGCCACACTGGGGTCGTGCAACTGCATGTCAAAGTTGAACACCATGCGAGCCAGGATGCTACGCATTTCAACGTACGCCAGACTATGGTGGCATTAACAACAGATCTCTGGCACTAAAGATATCATAGGATCAACCATACTTGCGCCCAATACAGTTCCGAGGCCCAAAGCTGAACGGTTGAAGAACCGTCTTGCTATCGTTCGTAAATCGAGGATCATCGAGGAATCGCTCCGGAATGAAACTTCCAGGGTCGGTGAAATTGGCGGAGGAATGATATGCGGCCATTTGGGAGACCGATACAATTGTCTTCTTCTGTGTTAGCTGTGATTAGGCATCGCCATAAATAGACAACACTTACTCCTGGAGGCACCCACTCCCCGGCGACCGTATCGCCCTGTGCATCTACAATCCGGGGCAATCCGACGCTGACCGGAGGATACATGCGCAAAGCCTCGTTAATAACGGCATTAAGATAGATCAGCTTGTTGCAAGACGCAAGTGCAATCTCGCTGTCGGAATCAAATGCGCTGCGCACTTCATCCTGCAATTTCTCCAGCACCCGGGGCGTCTTCAGAAGGTAATAGGTAGCCCCCGACAGTAATGTCGCAGTAGTCTCTGAACCAGCCACGACCAGAGTACTGGCGTTCGACTGCAGTTCACCAAAGCTCATGCCCTTCTCGGTGTTATGATGTTTCAGAATGTGACTAAAGAAATCAGGCCTCTCATTTGAGCTCTTCAATCGATCCTCCACCTTCTTCTTAGTGGTAGCCAGATGCCACTCCCTGCCCTCAGCAACCTTCTTCGGGATGAACATTTGCAGCAGAACCTTGAGCGAGGGGAAGCGCCGAAACACATTGGCATAGGCACCATATTTGACGTGACCGACGATAGCAGCGACCCACTGATGATACTGTGAATTTTGCAGACAGCCGAACGGCTTTCCGAAGGTCAGGTCACCGATGATATCGAATGTAGTGAAGTTATACCACGACACCATGTCGACCGGTTGAGCGCCATTCGACTGCTCGTGGAGTCGCTGGATCAGCAGATCGATGTAGCCCTTTATGATGGGCTCTTGTCCGCGAAGCGAAGCCTCGGAGAACGCATGCGACAGAAGTCTTCGGAAACGAGAATGATCCGCATCGTTGGACTGGATAATGGTCGGAAGACCGTTCGGAGGAGGTGTAAAAACCCGCAGGTCCTTTTGCTTTTGGCCGTGTCCAGTCCGGGTGCCGTAGATGGCCTTCCACGCATCGCCGTTGGTGAAGGCCAGCTCGTCGGGCGCTATGCGAACCACTTCGCCATACTCTTCATGCAGGGCTTTGAGTGTTTGGGCTAATCGACCGTCTACTACGGCTCGCAGGTACGGGACACGAGATGCAGCGAAGTGCTTGGGACCCGGGAATGGCGCGAGAGGGTGGAAATAGAGGTTATATACTGTCAGTGCGAACACATAGAAGATTCCCTAGTCGAAACTCCCGGTCAGCTGTATCTGTCAAGGTATTGAACATGGTCTTACCAACGCTATAGCCACCCCGGGCACCATCACTGCAGCGTGCCATCCTCCCGCAAAGAAATCATGAAGAATATTGCCCATACTGATATGCCACCAGTCTGGCTGTGGACAGAAAACGAGACGAACTTAGCATGTAGGCGACCTTCAAGCCGGTTCTCCTCTTAGTCGGCTACTTATACCCCTCCGTGAAGAGAGCTGCACCAAAGCTGCACAATGCGCCAATGCCAGATCGCTAGAACATAAGCCATTTGAGCCGAGTGGATCGTGATCAACACCTCTGGCGTTACCCCGCATACTAGGTCGTCATATCCAGTCGGCGTATCGCATCCGTGACGATCGGTGGGTGTGACGACCATTAGGAGATAATTGATGCATCACAGCAGGCAAGGAGGCAAGGCGTATGCGCACTGATGCCGCTTTTCCCGGGTGCAGGTCAAGGCCTTGTGAACAGTTTGACTGCATAAATCTTCATAACACATGTCGGGGACTTCTTGCGCAGTTCAAAGCGGTGGTTAATTAATCGGAGACCGACGGTGCAGTGCCTCGATGCCTCCGAGCTATGCACCCCTCTGCAAAATTCACTGGGGAAGTTCTAGCCGACAGCCAAGGAGACAAATGAAGCATTTGGCAGGAATTCGACCAAGTATCTAGCCTTAGCAATAACACCACTCCAGCCAATACAGCTGAGGTTGAATCCTCCGGACCGTTATCCGGTCATCTTCTGAGCATCCTCCAAAGCTTGGCTTTTTAGTATGTTCATTGATTGGTGAACGAATGAGCCTATTCTATTCACGTCGGCTTTTGATTTATGTTCAATCCTGTATATAAATGTTGCGTTTGTCACAGACCTAGAATATGAGACATCCAAGGGCCAACTCGGTCTTAAGAGATACAAGTGATCAAACCGAGGCTGTGGCGTTTCTTCAGTCGAATATGACACGTTCATTGCTTTCTCGGCAACTAAGCTCAGAGGAAAGCAGACTCGTCGCGTAAACAAAAAGTGGTTATTTCGGGCGATAATGCTGCTGCTTTGCCCATCTCTTTTTATGTTGTATTATTTTTTTCTTCTTTCCGTCTTCTTTCATTCCTGTGCAACGCCATGCTTTGTCACATTATCCTTTAGCTTACCCTCTCGCGGAGAAGTCTTGTGTTCATGCTGTGAAACCGGGCGGAATATATTTCTTGCACTGAGATTTGTTAACACACCCAAATCAATTGTTCTTAGATTGCACACTTCTTAAGAATGTAGAATCCGTGGCAGAGTTCTTTTGTTTGTTTGTTTGTTTTTTCTTTCTTTCTTTCTTCTTTCCAAATTGTTATTTCGTAGGTATCTTAACAAAGCCAGTCGAGATCAACTCCTAATGATTGCAGAGAATCGAACAATGGCCACAGACCCTGCAACGGCGCATCCCTTTCTTAACAAGTAATTATGGAGCAAGATAGGCCTTGTAGATCAGTCGAAAGGAACTAGACTTCATAAATAGTCATACTCTAGTCCACCTTAATATTGTGATGTAAAGGGACAACTATCGTATAGTTGGCTTTACACTCGGCGGACCCTTACAAGGAACACCATCTACTCTTATACCAGCTTATAACATGATAACTGAACATGGTTAAGTTAATTTACTGTATGTACAGAAGAAAGTCATGTCTATGTAAAAAGGAAAAGGTAACTTGAAGTACAGTGAGAAGATAAAGGGACCAGCCAACCAACCAATCATCCAAACACATCCCCTACATAGTCATAAAAAACAGCATTGCCAGGGCAATCACCGCAGCGGTACGGTTCATCTGCCCGCGAGTAGCCGCAGACTCGGAAGAATCGATCTGCAACTCGGGCTTATAGTCGGAAGGAGTCGAGCTGTCGACGGTGCCGTTCCAGCAGTAGCTCTTGAAGCAGGTGTTGCAGATGTCGGGCAACTTGGTGTTGGTGCGCTCAGCGGAGCGCGAGAGGATGGCACAGCCCACACACGAGGGCCAGTCGGCGTCGACACTAGAGTTACCGCGCGTGACGACGTTGTAACCGTTCAGGATGATGTTGTCGCGCTCCTCGTCGCTGTACTCCATCTTGTAGGTGGAGGCGTTGGAGGCGTAGTTGTAGGGGGAGTTGGGCAGGTAGACGACGAGGGGCGCAGGACCGGTCAGGTTCTTGGAGTCGCAACCGAAGAAGGTCGGGCGCTTGTTCAAGCCGAGGTTGATGAAGGTGTTCTTGTCGGGCACGGCGGGAAAGACGGTACCATTGCCGATACCAGTGCTGTTCAAGCTACGCTCGTAGGTGTGGCCCAGCGACGAGCCGTCGGGCCAGCTGTTGGTATCGGCGGACGAGTCGACAGCGAAGATGACATCCACATGGCGGTTGGGCTGAATCAAGGGGTGCAGGGGAACGTTCTGGCCATCCTCACCACCGTCGACGACGTCGAGGTCGCGGCTCTTCGAGTAGGCATGGGTAGCGTTGCGGTAACGATAGAAGGGGTTAGGCGAGTAGACCGCAATATCCTCGTCGTTCCTGTCGAGCTTCTTGAGGATCTTCATGACCGTCTCCTTGACAAAGTCGGGAGCATCAGTGTTGTTGAGTCGCAGGAGACCCTGGTTGAAAAGAGAGGAAGAGGTTCCCATAACGAAGCCGGCGTTGTCGAACCCGCGCACACACTTCTCGTCCTTGGGCAGCTCGCCGTTCTCGAAGCGCGATCCAAGGAACTCCAGGGGCGCGAATCCGTAGATGGAGGGATCGAAGGTGCCGAATTCCCAGGGGTTGAACTCGTACACGGTCGAGTTACTGCCGACAACGAGCTCGCCGGGGTTTCGGCCGTCGGCGACGACAATAGGCATGGGCATCTGACCCTTCTTGAAGGTGTCTGTCAGGGCGATAGAGGACCAAGTGTAGTCGATGCCGCCGTCATTGGAAGACGAGTTGATGAACTGGTAGGAGAGAGCACGACCCCAGTAGTCCGTCAGCGAGGTGTTGTAGCCGGCATCCTGCTTCTTGTCGACGGCCTTGAACAGGTCTTTCCAGTAGCTCGGGGTACTCAAAATTTGGAGACCCTTGGAGTTAGGACCCTCGAGGATGTTCTTAGAGAAATCCCAAACGCGCTCGTCCTCCTGCAGCGCGGTGACCGTGGTGAAGTTGTTGATGACGATCGATCCCAGCAACCACGAGCCACCACTGAGACCAGAAACGTAGGTGGCCGACTGCAGCAGTCCTCCTAGCTGACCCTCTGCTGTGGCATTGTTCGTTCGGCTATCGAAAGCTTTAATGGCGCCAGCACCGTTGGTCAGGGCGCGATAACCACCACCGGAGACGGCGATACCGATATTGGGGATGTTGGAGATGTTCTTCGAATGACGGTCGATGTACGATTTGGCGTCGAAGGAAGTAAGGTTTAGACGACCCAGCAGGTCTTTCATGGGCTTGAGGGTTTCTTCGCGACGAATCTTCAGCCAGTCGGTCTCGTTGGCGGAGAGTTCGCCGGCGGATCGAATAGTCGGCCGGGTAGACGGGCACGTAACGTTATCGGGGGCGTAGCCATCAGGGGCGTTCGCAAAGGCGCGCGGTACCAGAGAGATAGAGGCGGCGTCAGCCAGGCCAGCCGCTAGGGTGAGAAGGGGGATCTTCATTATGGCGGGAGGTGGATGTTACGGGGAAAGGGACAAGGGACGAACACCCCCCTTTTAGGCATCGTGAATATATGTACTATTTTTTGGCTTTATTTTTTATTTAATTTTTTTTCTTGTCATTAGGATTCAGCCCAGGACGATCGAAGGCTGGAATCATGAGCCTCGTCAGACTAACGGTCAATAGTGTCGGATCGCGTGGACCAACCGGAAGGAAAGGGATCGTGGAGTCACAGCCCGGTGGGGAGCAAGAGAGCGAAGAACCCCAATCATGAACGGAGTCGGAGTTCGGCAGTGGCATAGGGCTAGCCAGGCAGCATTATTTTAAGAAGTTTAAGGGGAAAGAGGAAGTTCGCTCTCGTAGTCGTATTGGAAATCTGAGGTCCGTGGAACAAGGGAGTGGCTGAGTTTGACAGAGAATGAGAGAGGGATTAGGGCTAACCACTTAGTACTGTCTAGGCAGCCATCTACGCCCCCTTGCATCTGCTTCGTTTGTTATGTTATGGTCAGAGTCAGACAGGGTGGCTGCAGCTGAAACCTCTCGAGTCTGACAATTCACAGGCCCAGATTCCGCCCCAAGGCCCCCAAATTAGAAGTTTGGTCTGTGGATCCTCGACACATTCATTCCTTGGCCCTTTTTAGCCCGTTCTCAGGCTGGAATGGCATACACAACTTGAGCTGAGTCAGTTATGCATCGGGATTTTCGATTATGCACTGGCAATTGTGCACATCAAATGGCAGGGCGTTCTATGTATGTAGCCAACCCACGAGGTCGGAATACGAGCACAATCTCATTGTTCCTATTTTACTAGAAACCATCCTTTGCATAAAACTCAGAATTCCGCCAGAACCGAAGGTGGATCCACAAGGTCCAATTTTGAATTTCCTGACCGTAATATCTTTTCGCCTAGCTGGACCAGCGAACAAAACGAAGAGTCAGCCAACAAATAAGACTCGAACATGATGGCCGAGGGAGGAGCCGTTCGCTTCCCGCGGAGTCCGCTTGGCTCTGTCAGTCCTGGCTTGAATCCTCCTTCTAACTGTGTACGGTGTACAGAGCATCCCATAAGGCGCCATGAACCCTGATGGGCGTTGAAGTTTGGTTCTCCGCGCGATCCGGTGTGGCGCTGCGGAATGTCATGACATCATAATATTTATTAATCTCATCACATAGCCTGGTGAGGCTCTAGTTGGGAATGAGGCTTGTATCTCTGGTGAATTAGCGGCCGATTGTGGGTTATGTTTGGGTTTGGTATTAAATATTAATATATCATTGTTGGTAATTGATAAATCCGCCCAAAGCTTGGCCTCTGGGTTCGCCTAATAAACGCTCCTCTTGATTACAGACTACTCCTGCCAACGGTTTCTTTCATAGCCCGAAGGATCAACCATGCGGTGAGCCGGATGCCACCTCTAGTCTTGAATTTCTTTGAGCGTGCTCTCAGCCTTGTTATGTCCAGATACAATTGGACATGGTGGATTAGTTGCTGAGGCAATGGCCGAGTTGTTACAAGAGGTACGAGTGATTGATCGCAGAAGGGATCTAAATTCTGTAGTGATTCCAGGTATCAGGTATTGCTTCCGACTAGACTAAAAAGCTCAGCTGGCTGATGGTCAGTCCTTGCAGTGACCTGATATGTCAATCGCCCATTTCATTTCCTGGCGCGACAAAGTTCACTATTAGTGTAAACTTGTCTCCCCCAAAACTGCGTAGAGATCAAATACTTTGTTTATATATCAGGATTCCCTGGCACCATTATTTGTCCCGAGGTCCCAGTTTTGAAAGCATCCTCAAGGAATGTACGTAAGGTGGCGACCTTGAGTAGATTGTTATATCGGGCGTGTACATCGAGTCTACTGGCTCCTGAACAGATGGGGAAGACTTTGTTTGCTGATGTCGTGTTCTGAGCATTGGCCTTAGGTGCCAACCTCGGGGGGAGAGTCTATGACATCACCACATTCTATACAATTGTGAAGTGCAGTCGTTTGAAGAGCACAGAAAAGGGAATTGATCTCAACAAAGTTGCGAATCATGTGCTATACAAGTGATTATCGTCGTCGATCGATGTTCCTCCAAGCCCTCCTGGACTCAATGATTGTTCATCAGAAAAGAAGTGAACGGGAAAAGAGGTCTGAGATCTAGACTAGTGCAAATCCGAACTTGAACTCAATCTGGACAAGTTACATCACGACTCTGAACGTATATATAGCATTGCTCATCTCCTGATTCCGCCCGGATACAATCACCATACCATCTCCTTTGACTAGTATCTCTTCACCACCACAAAAATGGACAAGCTTTCCGGTCTAGCCTCCAAACTCACCGGCAAACACAAGGACGAGTCAACAGGTGGTGGCGAGTCCGGAGGCAGCGGTAGCAACAACCAGAAGGACTATCTTGATAACGGTTGGTCTTCCTGTCCCTGAATCGAAATGGCATTCGAAAACTAACATGAGTAGCCGTGGATTCTGCCGAGAGAAAGTTTGGTGGCGGCAAGATCGACCCTGATAAGATGCGCGATACCAACGAAAAGATCACGGACACCGCACGCGAGAGGTTCGAGGGTGCTACAGGGTATGCTGCTAGTATATTACTGGCCATGAAGAAATATGAGGCTGATCCATTGGCGCAGAAAGAAAGTACCAGAGAAGTTTTCCAATTAGTTCGCTGCGCAAATAGGAGTATTATGGTTCATAACTCAGATAGCATAATGTAATAAAGGCTGTATAAATCCATCGATGTATATCGGTTGCTCATCGCTGAAATGACTTCAACAAACCCTGCAGTCCTGCGCCTCTTTTTGGCATCAAATACTGTGTGTTCAACTGGCATAACTGAATGTTGTTGAGGACATCCTGCGGCAGCTCGGTGTTTGTTTGCTCACACACACTTACCAGCTTGTCATAATACTGCTGTGCCTCAAGATACCGCTGGCTGGAGAAGTACATGTTCCCTAGCAGGCCGAGAGTCGCATGTATATCCGGGTTGCTCGGACCAAGGCGGTGCTCGGCCCAGTCAAGATATCGCCGGAGCCAGGGGACCGCCATATCTACATTGCTGCCATTGGAACTGTACGAAAACATACCGAGACTTCCCTGCATCACATACATAGTTCCCATGAGCGCAACAATATTGAGGGTCTCGGGGTGGTCATGCCCAAGATACTCCTCCGCGCTGGCCAGAGCGCGGCGGAGGGTTTCCGATGGCTCGGTGATGCTGTTATTCGCGTTCATCTGGCTGGCCCCAAGAATCCGTAGTCCCCAGATAGTCAGCGGGTGGCGAGGCCCGAGAATGCTATTTATCTCGCGAAAGATCTTCGCAATGCCCTTGACTGTCTCCTGCGTCTGCGGGTTGAATCGAGCGGCGAGTCTCTCCCTGTCGCTCTGGGCGTAGTTTGAGACAACCAGCTCGGCCGTGCAGAGCACTGATGCAAAGACTTGGATATGGTTCTCGCCCAGGAGACTCTGCAGGCTGGCGGTTCGCTTTTCAGCCGCGGACACACCCTCTTCTTTGCGACCGAGACAGGCATAGGCGACTGCCAGTCGACGACGGGTCTCTAGGGTGTCGAGGTCCTCCTCGCCAATGGTCATTTGTTGCTTAGCCAGGACGTTGGCACAGACAGACTCGCCTTCTTGGTTCTTTCCCTGATGGCAGAGAATCTCGCCCATGAGACTTTCAGCCTTCATCGTGAGCGGGTGTCGCCTGTCGAATATGCGCGCACTGTTGTTCGACACCCACTCGCACCATTCGGCCGCCTTGCTCAAGTACTCGGAACGCAGATCAATCTCCGCCAGGTTGTACCCAACTTGAAGTGTGCTGTGATGATCTGGACCCAGTGTGCGCAGATGGTCCTGAAAAACGGCATACTCAAGATCTCGCGCCTTATCCCACTGCCAATTGTTCTTATGCTCGGCAGCCTGCACAGACCGGGGATCATTGTCCAAGGGCGCAAATAGCGTACCCACGACTCGTTGGGCCGGAGCAGGCGAGCGACTGGGTGGATAAGGCGCACTGCTGTTGAGATGCATTCGTGGTGGAACGGGGGGAGGCCGACGCGACGCTGCCGACGGTTGAGGAATATATCCCTGCTCGGCGACGAGGACCTGGTCGGCGATTTGCTTGATGTTTCCTTTGATGAGCTTGTACATTGGTCCGGCTGTTCCGACTTTGCACATCTGCGAGTGGTCTGCGTCAAGCTTGAGGCGAGTCTCGCGCTGCCCAGGTAGGCCGAGTACGGCAGACTCTTCATCGACAACCAGCTGGCATGTGTCAGTGTTACCATGATGCAAAACATAGAGAGAGGCTAGAGACTAACGTGACTGAGAGACGCGGGCCCAGCACCTCCAAGGATGACCTCCTTTCCCTCGATAAAGCTGACGACCTTGTAATCCTCCAGCTGGTGCGAAAAGCGCGCGCTCATCTGTCTCGTAAACAGGGAATTATGCTGCAAACAGTCCAGTAGGTCATTGCTGGCATGGCCCTTGGAGACGAACTGTGCGACCTTGGCTGCGATCTTACCCAGTTCGACTCCCTTGGTTCCATGATGAGGACAGCCGAAGAAGACGAGGCCGGAGGTGCCGGTTCGAATGGAGGTGTACTTGGGGTCTTCTTGGGCGTTGAGTAGTGCCTTTTTCATCTTCTTAGTTTCTCATCGTGATGAAAGGTGTCGAAACTAACCTGTTTGATCACCAAACCACCCAAACTATGCCCGACAAAGATGATTTTAGGAAGTCGAGCATTCTACATCAGTCAGCGTTGTCTCCGAAAAACCAAAGACATTGTCCATACCAACTGCGGGCTCCTCTCCATATCCAACAGATTCAGTAAAGTGTTCGCATGGTCCCTCACACTCGCCGTGGACATAGCCTGGGGGTTCGCGATGTTGGAATTGTAGCCATAGACAAAGACCCGCGCCTGGGGAATGTCACGAGGAAGGAGGTCCCTAGGCCAGAAGGTTCCATTCTGATGCGTCCATGTTTCGAAGGGGTGATCGTTCCGACCGCGAGGATTGAGTCCATGAACAAACACAAAGCTACTCAGGTCAACAGGGAGTCGGGTGCAGGAAGGAAGACACTGACTCGATTTTGGGCTGTTCGGCAGGGGTATAAACCTCCTCTAAGAAGGGAAACTCATGCTCTCCGGCATCCTAACGCACTTAGCTTATGAAGCTGATGAAATTCGATGGAGACATACCATAACTGATGCTTAGAGTATCGCGACGATGACGAGGGCAAAGAAACATCAGCGCTCTGGGTGAAGATAAGAACACCAACAACGCCATCAGCCGCATGGCCTTCGACCCTCGTACAAATCATGTGATCAAGTAATGTGATAACGTGAAACAGCACCATTTCCAATCGGCTCTGATGTCCTGTCGAGTTCGTATTGAGAGATCATGATAGACACGCGACGGGGCGAGGCGTCAATACGAGGCCGATGGCTTAGTCGTACTCTCTGGATTGGCTGTAGACGCGACGCTGCAGGACGTAGTGCTTCCTGTTCATCGTGTGCCCGATTAGCCCCTGGCTTAGTATGTGCTGGAAGGTAAAAGGTGATTGGATTATCAGGTATGTCATGATCAAGGATTCGGGAATATGTAGGCAAGACAGGGGAGATGCGTGTGTCCAACCAGCCCGAACTTGATAGGCAAATTCCGGATTCGCCCCTAGTGAGCTTACTTTTCAAGTATACTTATTTGCTATGTGCATCTTACAGTATTGATTTCCGACGCGATCTTTTCTGAGCCCCATAGGCCCCAAGCGTGCCATTATTCGCATAATATATCCTTTCCGACTCGATCTTTATGGAGAAGCCCAGCAGATACTATGCCTAATTGTATCAAGGCTAGCTCTCTTGACGGTGAAGACGAGAAAAACTATAAAATAAACGCCTCCCAAGCCATAGAGCCGGTCGGGATAGGGCTCTTTTGGCAAAGCCTGTCAGCATTTCTTTCAACTTGTCAAAGAACTAAACCTCTGCTTAGCGGTAGCAGGCTGTAATCAAGGTGCTTATGCTTTACCATAGCACAACTTCCTGAGCAGCGCCGGTAAAGTGATTGAAGATTATTGAAGTTCTCTTTCTTAGCCCGTTTTCCCATCAGTTGACAACCATGGAATATGCGAGCCTTATACCATGCACCGCATCACTGGGACTGGCGGGCACAAGGTTCCGTCTTTATATCATATGCGAGTCAGGGACATGTCCACTGTCAGCTCAACCATAATTCAAAGGCTCAGGCGCATGCTTCATGTATTCCAATCTCACTTGGGTTTCATCTTGTCAAAACTCGCACGAATCATAATCCTGGACGTCAATCTAGAACCCGGGATCGGCCATCATGCATATGTTGAACATCCTATTTGTGCTCTTGGCCTTTAAGGCTACTCACGCGGCCGCGGATAGTGTCACGGTAAAGCCACCGCCGTTCTTTTCTGTCTCTCAGCTGCTAATCACAAAGAGCAGGTCAAACTCGACCTCATCGACGCTCCGGACTGGACCCACAACATTCGCGACGGATATTGCTCGCACCAGGGCGTAAGCCGGACAGGGTGAGTGTGGCCTCTCTACGTGAAAGCAAGGGGAATGACTTTTAAATATCTCGAGAGCTGCGAGAGGATACGAAGTGCGATCGTCTAGCTTCTACTGCTACAGCTGGCCGTAAGTACTCCGCTTGATAGAACCGCGCAATGAACCTAAGACATTCCAGGACCAACCTTTGCGAGGGTGAGCCCAATCCACAGCCAATGACGGGCACTGGGAAGTTCTCACCCACTGTGAAGGCCATGTCGGTTGCTTGTTGGAGGTATTGAACATGGTAAAGGGGGGTCATCACATCACTCCAGTCCTTTCGTAAAATATTAGGTACCTGGAGTCCAAATGTTTCCCTATCTATATCTACAAGCACATCAGTGGAAGTCAAGGGCCCTGGCCCGCCGCATCGTCCTCGGGCTTGGACTTCAGCTTTTGCAAGCATGGAGCATGGAATAGGGACTTCTGCCATGCCCCCTTTGCCGTTCTGCATGCTACCACAACCCACAAGAGTCCCACAGCCGCACTTAGGATCTATACACATCAGTGAGAACTCAGTCATTATGAAAGAATACACACCGTTCCACAAACTTGGAAAAACATGAGGTCTGTTTCTGTTCCAAGCAGAATCGTATTCGCCGCATACACGCCCAACGGGAAGGTGAATCCCCACCAGCCCATATTGAAAGGAAAAGGCGAGGTATAGTAGATAGTAGCAAGGGCAAAGACCAGCCAGATCAGTCCGAACGACCACATGAGCAAGGATGTGAGGAGTCCGAAAACATATGCCATGTATCCGAGGATCGGGTCCAAAGTATTCGATTCTCCGAGCAAATTGCGGGCTACTTTTCCAAGATAAAGGATTCTTTGCCTTAATTAGCATTCATATGATGATAGTTTAGAGCAAGAAGGAAATCACGCACCCAAATCCACCAAACCCCAAAGGCCCAAGAGGTAAAAAGCAACTCACGATCGTCGCGCGCGACGGCAGCTTATGAACAGCGAGACGCTGGTAATAAATAACCAAAATCATCATCGCCATAGGAGTGCCCATACCCCAGAGAATATACGAGACAAGTAAAGTCCCGGTCGCATGGCTGGGATTGGGGAGAATATCGGCGATTTCTGCACCCACCCCGGCAGCAACGATCGTGGCGGCGATAGGAAGAAGCTGCAGGGCCGTGATGCGCTCGAGTGACGTAACGTAGCTTTGGGATATCCTGGTCCCCTATTAGCACGAAGTGAAGGGTTTGGAGAACAGACAACAAACAGAATAAACGAAAGCGAAGCCGTCACCGACGCAGCAGCAGCGGCATCTACAATCCAAAAGGCCCATGCCACGGTGCGCGCCCAATCACCCCATATAGGCACACAGATGAAAACCCACAGTTCAATCAACGTCGCAAAGCCCATGGGACAAGTCGCGAGGAACAGCGAGTTAACCGGATCTTGGATCATCACTGCCCATATCTCCGGAAAGAGGGCATATCGCAGAGCGGACATGGTGAAGACGGTCGCGAAGAGAATTGTGTTCAGGCTGAAGAAAGCGATAGCGATATAGCGGAATGCTGGAGTATCAAATGGTACCAGATGGAACAAAATGCCAACGATCCCCGTGCCCATTGTGGTTGAGAACCATCTATTCGAGAGAGTTAAGTGTTAGACACGATGGCAACGCGGTGGGAGTCACTTACGATGGGCTGAAATTGCTGATAACTCGTCGCCATCCTGCAGTATATTTGGGGGGTATTCTTGCTTTCTGCTCTGGTGAAGATGCCTTGCTCGCACGCATTTTGCAATATTATCTACAAGCAGACAGAGTGTGCGGAGAGGAGAACGAAGGTGAAGTCATATTCTCATAGAAATCTCCGTTATTTGCTCGGCCGAGAGGAAGTCGGCGATCTCCGCTACAAAGAACCATAAAACCAGTTTCCCTTTTATCTACCATGCGCCCACAATCCCAGCCACAGGAATGTCAATCCCCGTTGTATATGAACTCCCGTCGCTCAGCAAATACACATATGCGCCTCCCAGCTCGCGAGGATCCGCCAGTCGCGGCATTCCCCCGTAATACTGCATCTTGAGGTCCCAGTCGGGCGAATGCTCGACATAGTAGGTCATGGCGGTGCGGACAAAACCTGGAGAGACGCTGTTGACACGAATGCCGTGTTTGCTCCATTCCATGGCGAGCGTGTGGCACATATTTCGAACTATGCTCTTGTTAAGACACTATCCAGATCCCCGAAAGGAAAGGGGAGACTTACCAGCTGCCTTGGTGGCACCGTAGGGGGCGGATGGGGCGGCCTGCATAGTCAATATCGATGTATTTGAAAATATCATAGGGAATACATACTCGATTCGGTCGATACGAAGTCATGCTCGAGGTCATAACAATCGACCCTTTGATGCCCAGCTCGATGAACTTGCGGGCGACGATTTGCGCACAGAAATAAGCACCAAATACCTAGATCATATTAACGAGACTCCAATCGAACTCAATCTATACACCGACTCACATTCAAATTAAACAACTTATCAAGCTCAGCGCGATCAAAATCCAGCGCAGGCTGATGCTTCGTCATTCCAGCATTCGCCACCAGACCATCAATCCTCCCCGTCTCCTCGACGATCTGGTTTATCGCTTTCTCAACGCTCTCTTCCGATGTCACATCGGTCTGAATGTATCGGATATTGGGGCGACGCTTCCGCAGGGCAAAGAAATCTTCTCCGGGTTCCATGAGGTCAAGCGAGTAGATGATATTTGCCGAGTTGGCAAGACAGACTTCTGCGATCCCAAGGCCAATGCCGCGATTGGCTCCCGTGATTGCGATCACCTTGTTTGCTAGCGTGATCTGCCAGGTGAAGTCGGACGAAGGCATCGTGCTGAGAGGAGGTTGCGTGGCGCCGTTGGCTTTGGCGGCCGGCGTGGCCGGCGTTTCGTCTGCGGAGGGAGGCATGGCGACTGTGAATATAGTTCGTAAATAGGAAAAGATAGAACTGCTCAGGTGGTAATAAGAAGAGTAAGATGGACACGAGGTATGAATCTAGAGAAGCAGATGTAGATGATAGATAGACCGGACACCAAACCTGGACTGCGGACAACGCAGGCTTCTTATACTTGACGACAGCTGTCACCAGTAAGAAGACCCAGAAAATCGTGGTGACATAGCCCCATAAACAATTCCCATTCGCAGTCTGTCCCCGCATCAAAAGACATACGATCGCGTTTCCGAGTGGAAGTGCCTCGAGTCGAGGCAGTCGGATACCGATCAAGGCGGAGATGCCGATCTAGTGGGTAACAGACTAACAGGAATGGGGGCGTGCACTGTGCACTGTGCAAGGGCCCAGGGGTCAGGGAAGCGCATTTAGGCTCATGGGGCTACTTTCCCTTAGTCTAGTCTTAATTGCAGGGTCGCTTATAGGCCCGGCTGCATGTAACCCAGTGATTACGGAGTATGCAATGTCACTATAGACGGGATTGGTGGATATGAGAATTTCCAAAGCAAAGGGGTATCCGTATATTATCTGAGCAGCTATTTACAGGTGTTACAGCCTTAAGGTCATTGTCTGTTATCAATAGGCCCCGGCAGATCGTCCCTCTGAAAGTCCAGCTCCAAATCTCGCCGAAGAGAATTACTAGGCCACCGGACCCTCTGTTGGAACGTGTCCATGAGCTCGAGCAGAATCGATCGTTCGTGGGGCGTGTGGACGCACATTCCAGCTAGATTGCAAGCAGCTTAGCGAGAGCGACGACTATGTCCGGTGGAATGAAAACCCACCTCCGTATAAAGAATTAAGCGACACCAGACACGCCGCATTATCATTTTCATCCACCGTCTTCGCGATCCCGCAGATCGTACTGACTGATGCCGTCAGAAGGCGCTGACCCGCACGATAGTCGTGCAATCCCCCTACAGAGGGCCGATGCAACAGGACAAGGATACGTGCCAAACTATGCAATTGCAGTGCAGCTCCGTATGATGGAGGATGCACCCAAATGGGAGGGAAGAGTTCTTCAGTAGGCGCGGTAGGCAGCGGTCGAAATGCACTGGGAAGATAATCGAGCCATTCCTGCAGCATGGCGAGTAACTCGCTGCCTCGCTCCAGCCGCTGTTGCAGATCCTTCGACTCTGACTCTTCTTTCGACGCGTAGTTGATGCATTGCGCGAGGAGGTAATGCGAGTGGCAGGCCATTTCCGCCGGAGTCAACATTGAGTAATGCTTTTCTGGCTTCCAGAAAGTGAAGACCCGACGGCGTTCTCGCATGGCCACCCAGGCATCCTGTCGCAACCAGGCCCACCAGACAGCTTGTCGGATGCCGCCGCACTCGCCGTTGTTGTTCTGGTATCGCTGGATCCAGAAGACGCCTTTTAGATGTCGCTCCCAGTCTCGGTTGGAGCCGTCTACCATTTCATACGTGCTGATAAGCAGGGCGGTAGAGATGAGCTCGGGGCTCGACGCGTAGCTAGAGTACTTCATGGCCTTGTTTAGATAGGTAAGGGTTTCGTAATAATACTGGACAGCCAGATTGCGGTCAATTTCAGAGAGGTTCCAGGCCTCCTTGACGTCACTGGTCAAGAGGATCGCGTCTCGGGGCATACTGGAGGGGTAGTTGGCATTCCACAGCGAGAGATGTCGGGCGGACAGAGCCAAGAGCGCCTTCATTAGGCCAACATTTCGCAGTGCGAGGTGCGGAACGACGGTGGAAAACTGTAGAGATGGGTCAAAGAAGTCGAGCCACGAGCTGAGGGTTTTGACGAAGTGGTTGAATATGCGGTACTCCTTTGGTGATAGTTGTATCGGGGATGCCGTCGTCCAGCACGAAGGATCATCTACCACCATGTTAGGCACATCACCGGCCTGTGCTGGCATCAAGCCTCGCTGAATCTCCGGATCAGTTCCGAAAGAAGCCGCCTTGAAGCTCTGGTGCTCCCGGGGCGTGCGAGGATGAAAGCCGGGATTATGGTCCGGGAATAACGGGGACGAAGAGAGCGCTGGGGTCGACGGGGTACGTAACTGGGGCGAAAGGTAAAAGTTCTCATCTGCATTGACAGCATCGGTTGCCAATAACTCGAACCAGCTTCTCGGGGCAGCTGTGCGGTTGGAGACCGTTGACTCGGTGGCCGGCGAGGGCACATTCTCGTGTATAGGAGCTGAATCGGGCGCAAGCGACGAGCGACCAAGGGGTCGTTCTTGCGACACAGGCCGTTCCTGCTGGCAGGCATCCACCAGGATCTGTAGGGGCTCGTGAACCCGAAGCTGCGGCGTGGTTCTTGGGGGATTCTCTCGAGGCGTTGACGGCGTCGCAGCAGCATCCAGCGAACGACTGCTTCCACCCCCCGAGTCCGTGTCACCATAGACACAGGCGCGTTGGCCTTTGGCGCAGGGACCACACTGAGGATGAACCTGGAGAGATCAGATTATATTAATATTGATTGCCACTCCTGGCGGGTTATGTCTCAGCCCAAGGAGTCGACTTGCCTCGTCGCATTTCACATGCCGCCGTTTGCAGATCAAACTGCGACCGCGTTAGCCAGAGCAATCAGGGGCAACATGGGGCATGCAAGCAATTAATCTCCTCGGAGACTCAAAGACTGACCAGCCAGTTGTGGCGCGCAATCCTCGCCCACGCGATTTCCTCGGCTTACGGATGCCACGTGATGGTGCTGCTGTAACATCGGGCATGGCGCATCCCTTCGCGAAATACCGAGTCGAGGTGACATCCACCAAGAAAAGAATGAAAATTAGAAGCGTTCGGACGGTCGGAGGATCGCGTCGAGGTTGCTAGTGGAGCCACTACGTCGGTGGGGGTTTTCTCTCGCTTCTTACCTCGTCTCGAGTCACCCTCGTGTCTCTCATTGAGGAGATCTGCCTGTGGTGGGGTTCGCCATCGGCTGGAATGCCTTCGAAGGATTGAATATACACCGGAGGGCTGGTTATTGAATGTCATACATGATTAACAATCTGTCTTGATTAGATTGTCTGTACGATTCTAGAAAAACAGATCTGCTCATTCTCATGGTCAAAAATTAGGGCTGGTGCTGTATGACTTGCCTATTTCGGACACAGCCGAACAAATACATATAATTGTCTCTCCCCCCACCTCGGTTTTACTGCATATTCTCGGAACTACAGACCTTCTATGTCCCCATTGTTCTTTTGACAGAAAGTTTAAGGACCGTTCGGATTCCGCTAACTCGACCAAAAACCTACAACAGGCAAAGGCGACCCCAGCAGTATGCCTACACGTCAACAAAGCTCAGGGCTGTGATGCAGTATATTGGTTCGATGCCCGTTTCTTTATTCAATCTCTTTTGCCATCTCCACCTCCTGAGAATAAATTGATCTAAGCCCCATGGTACTTGGACGTGTTAACCTTGGTCTATCTGCATGGCGACAATCGTCAGTAAGACCTGGGCTTATAACCAAATTAAAAGTCAAAATGGGCCCCGCTACTCATGAGGGTTCCTCCATAGGAGACCTAAAGGCAATACAAGCTGAAAATTCAAATATGTAAAACCCAAACTACTCGCAAGTTCACGCATTCTCCTAGGAATGGCACTGGGAGTGTAATGCGTGACAATATTCTAAGTCATTGCATCCTATCTCGCGATGGGAACATCCGGACATGGACCTTCGAAGGTTTGACCTTGACATCTACCGCACCTGACTACATCCATAGTATCAGCTTTAAATGTTCACATGTTCACTTCTATTGCCTCATATGCTAATGCTCATCATCTATGCAAGAACTACCATTCCGCGTAGCCATGCCTTTTCTGGTATAGGCCACTTTGGCTGCTTGTATTTTCATCGTTATGTAGGGGTCTCCTTCGCTTCGTCGGGACACTCCATAAACGGGAACTCTATTCTCCTGAAGGGCCCTCCAGAACGGCTGACAGTTCTGGGGCCTCTCCCAAGCTCGGAGTTCCATCCTCGTTCCACTGCACCTGCAAGGCCATAGTGTAGCGGTTGCTATCGCAAGCACCCTCGCTAGCCGAAGTGGCATGGAAGACGTTCCAAACCTCAGTGCCATCCGGGCTGGTGAAGAACCTGTGCGACACATTAGTATTGGATACACGCGTCCAAAGAACAACAGAAGATGAGAAAATGGAAGAGCATACGCATTGTGTCCGGTTCCGTAGTTTCCGTTGGCAGACGTGAACAAAGGACCAGCCGACTTGGTCCACGAGCCGCTGTCCAAAGGATCGCCGGAACCGTCATAAGTCAGGAGGGCCAGCGAGTAGTTGGCAGTCCAGCAGTAGGAGGCCGAGTAAGCGACCCAGACCTTCCCGTCATGGTATAGGGGAGCGGCACCCTCGTTGACCGGGGCTTCGACTCTTTCCCAGTCCTCGAGCGGCTGCGAGAGAATGTGCTTCTCGCCGATGGTCGAGGGAGTCTCGAGAGTGGCGATGCAGTTCGACTGGATGCCGTCCTCCATGCAAGACCAGATAAAGTAGTTCTGCGAGTCGACGACTAGAACGGTTCCGTCAATGCCCCATTCGGGAGTGAGCTGGCCGAGGTAATCGTATGCGTCCCAGGGGTTAGAGCCACCTTGTCAATGTCAGCAGTCAATCAACCTGAGTAAGTGGAGGGCAGATCATACCCTTCAGGACGTGTGCGCGCTGGTTGTCGAGGGTGTCGGAGCTTCCGGCCGTGTAGTACAGATACCATCTGCATAGGTTAGGGCCACCGCGGGAATTGACATGGGCAGGACTACTCACGTTCCGTCAATCTCATGAATCTCCGGTGCCCACACACTGCAGCAGCGGTTCGGGTTATCGTCCTTCCAGACAACCTTGTTCTCACCGGCCTTCAAGCCCTCCAGAGTGGGAGACCGGGTAAGCTGAAGATCGGTCCACGTGGTCGTGATTAGGTAGTAGTAGCCGTCGACGTAAACAATGAACGGATCGCTGCCATTGGGATCCTTCAAGGGGTTGGTGAAGGTGTCGGCCAGGGCGGACTGTACCAACAAGACCGACAGGAAGAACTGCAACAAGGTTCGCAAAGACAACATGAGATCGGTTATTGCGCACACACACGTTCATGTGATACCATCCTATTCGCCAGGGAGACACGGAGATGTAAATATACTTGCGTTCTGTTCCTGACGATGACGTCGATCGTCAACCGCAATTGGTGGAAAAGCCCATCGTGAGCTAAACCGCCGCGATGCTTGTCCCTGTGGGGGAAAATGAGGGATATCGTACGAGCCAAGCCCGTGGAGGAGGCACTTCGAGACCTACTCGGTTAAAATTGCAGCGACAGGGTATTAACCGACCGTGAAGAGTTCAAGTGGACCACACGTCGATGCCCAAAAGGCAAAAGGCAAAGACAAAAACAAGGAACCCCCGCATTTTCTCCGCATTTTCGGCGAGTCCTGCAAGTTCGAGTGAGTTGGATGTGGGGGACGAACGTCGGCAGTCTCGCTGCAGCCGGGATATTGCCGTATTCGGTGCCGAGGATGAGGCCATGGAAGATGCAACTCGAAATTGAGAAGTGAGCGATGCCACTTACCTCTCCAAGCCCTCTACCAAGTAGACAGTTGTTGGAAGCCAAGGGCACACACTTCGAAGACAGCCACCTATTTTAAGAAATGGGTGAAACACACGCACTAGCCAACTCTGTCACCACGCTATTAGCAGCGGTTTCACGCTTTGGATTCCGCCAACGATCCACCAGCCAAACTGACCTTCTAGCGCGCCCAGCGCACCGCCTGAAGTTTGAAATTATCTCACCCCATCGCCTTTTTATCTCCGTGTCGGATTTGGCTGCTGCTGACAGGGCCTTGTCTCAGCCACACCAAGCCAGTATCACCCTTATCCAGCCTCATTAAATAACCACAAACTTCGAGGATCTATAGGCGAATATTTTCGAGAGCAACACACTGCATTTAACAATGTCGTCATGAAATAAAATGCGATCAACGGTATTCTCGCGAATCATCGCAGATCCCAAGTGGAGTTCCGGCGACTTAGGCCGCTTCATGGAGTTGATCAGAAGAGCACCTGCATTTTTATTCTCGGGTCTCGGACGGTGCTCCGTCTCTGCAATTTTCCCCCATATGACTATGACATTGTATAGGAATTCTCCTTTTCCTTGTCCAAATCATTTTTTTCGCTTCCGAAGACAGTAGAACCGAGTCACGGCCAGGTGGCTCGTCGGAACACTTGAAACAGCGGCAGGCCTTGTCAAAGAGAGAGACATACCCACAATAACTGTCACAGGAGCTGCTTTGCGACACACCGAAGGGAGGAAAGACCCATAATAGATAAGGAGCCCACTTATGTGCAGTGTAGGTAGATGTGATAGCAGGCACCATGCAGCTCGACAGCACCTCAGACGTGCTCTGAATTGCACCAGAGTGGCCCTCCCTACAACGGACGAGAAATAATACTCTCGTAAATACCTCGTTTAGACTCCAGTCCTATTTTCAGGGCGCTATAATCTCCTCCACTATTCAGGCCGCCGAACCCATGGTTAGTGCCAACCCGTCCAGACTATGTAACCTCGCATGGATCGTATGCAGATGAGAAAAAGTATCTCCACCGGAAACGCCAGGTACAAATTCCAGGAATGCCAATTTCCCTTTCGTCAGCCACCATAAACTGCCGGACAGGGGTAGCGTATTCCACAAATGGCATTTTGAAGGCTGAAGCACGTCCCTCCGAGGTAGACCGAATGACATGTATAAGTAGCCCGAGGGGAAGATCGAAAGAAACAAGAGTTTCCTGTTGAAACCAGATCTGTCTCATCTTCTTTTCTCACCATGTACTCTTTGTCGCTTCTCTCCATCCCTTTGCTCTCTGCTCTGGTCCATGGCTACGCCAACCCCGGCGCCTGTTCCGGAGCCTGCAATATCCATGACCCGGGCTTGATCCAACGAGAGTCAGACGGGAAATACTTCCGTTTTTCCACCGGAAACAAGATCTCGTATGCCTCTGCGTCGTCGATCGAGGGACCATGGGAGGCAATCGGCTCTGTCCTCCCTGGTGGTTCTTCCATCGACCTGGAAGGAAAAGATGACCTCTGGGTGTGTTTCCTCCTATACTGGCTCCCGTCAAGTCACAGGATCCAACCCAACCCTAACATCTTCCTCTCCAACAGGCCCCCGACATTCAAAAGGTCGGCAACGCCTACCACCTCTACTACTCCGTCTCCACCTTTGGCTCCCAGAACTCCGCCATCGGTCTCGCAACCTCCCCGACCATGAACGAAGGAGACTGGACCGACCTCGGCGCCACGGGAGTCCGCTCCGACTCATCCAAGAACTACAACGCCATCGACGCCAACCTCTTCAACGACGGCGGCACCTACTACATGAACTTCGGTTCCTTCTGGGGCAATCTATACCAGGCACCGTTCAATTCCGCCGCGACGAAGGTGTCCTCCTCGTCGTACAACATCGCCTACGACCCGGCCGGCAGCCACGAGGTCGAGGCCGCCTATCTGTACAAGAACGGGAACTACTACTACCTGTTCTTCTCGACTGGGAAGTGCTGTGGATACGATACCGACCGACCGGCTGCGGGCGCCGAGTACAAGATCAAGGTGTGTCGGTCGAGCAGTGCGACGGGCAACTTTGTGAGTTTTCCCTCTGTTATTTGATCAGCGCATGCCTTGTCTGGTGTGCTGCATTGGATGAATCATAGCTAATCGGTACCAGGTCGATGCCAACGGTGTAGCATGCACCAACGGCGGCGGAACCGTGGTCCTAGAAAGTCATGGAAACGTGTACGGACCTGGCGGACAGTATGTTCTCCCTCCTTACTTTATTCATCCAAACATGTTTTCTAACCTGTCCATCTAGGGGTGTCTTTACTGACTCCACGCACGGCCCTGTCCTCTACTACCACTACGTCGACACCACCATTGGCTACGGAGACGGTCAGAAGCTGTTCGGCTGGAACAAGATCGACTTCTCCAGCGGATGGCCTGTTGTGTAATTTCTGTATCGTACTTTCGTTTTGGTTCCAGTATATAAATTTTGAAGGGCATTATTTAGGTCTCGATTCATGCAGATATTTCCTCAGTTACTATGAACGAACAGGTATAATGTTATATTCAAGCGTCTCTCAAGATATGGTTGTTTATTAAAGTAATCCAGCCATGACCCTCGTCAACGCCTCATCCTCCGCATGAAACGCGTCGAGTCCTTCGCCGCCTGTCTCAGCGACTATATCCTCGTGTCCTCCAGTCCTAGGATCAAAGTACAAACCGCCGGCCATTTCGAAGAAGCTAGTCAGGTCCTCGCAGGTAGTACTATCCTGTCGGGTCGAGCCATCTGGGGCTGTCGGTGGAGGCGAGAAAGACCACATAGATAAGGAAAATTGCGGCGTAGATGTCCCAGAAACTGGAGGCTGGCGGTGATTAGGCAGCGACGTAGGCGTGTCAAACGGAGACGCCACCGTCGAAGATGTAGACTCAACTTTCCTCTGACTCATGTGAGACTCTCGTCGATTTACATGATTCTGGGTGCCTCTCGCGGACTGTCCCGGCAAATTCAACCGGATCAATTTCAAGCTGCGAATAATCTTCTGTAGACGTCGTGAGGTTCGCGCTCTCGTCGACGACTTCCTCACCATATCGACCGCGGCATAGAACTCCGGCCGACAGATTTGACTGAATCTCGAGGGAGAATGCAAAACGGCCAGAAAGAGCGCAGCTAATGCAGAGATCAGGAAATAGTTGAACGGCTCCGGACGCTGGAAATAGATGTCCGAGACGCGGGAAAAGAAATCGAGCATGTGAATAGAGCTTTTGGCTGTCTCAACAGCAGTGGTGGCGCCGGAGACGTTCGTTTCGATGCTCTCGTTCGTGAGAAGATTCTGTCGATAGACAAGGATACGCAGCTGATTGGCCTGCAGCGCCAGCAAGACTTGAAGCATCATCATATTATCCGCCTGCGGATCGGTATCTGACTTGCGCTGGGATGGATCGAATCGCAACTCCCGCGGAATGGATTGAATCCATTGTTGGACTTGGAAGTCAAGGTAGGAGCAGTAATCCGAGGTCGCGGAACGAGGCCGACTGCGCCAGCCAACTACCAAGCCCCAAATCTTCGTGCTCAATCGAGCGTAGGTGATCATGCATGTGAGATAGGGGGTCGAGGTGCCCGGTTCCGGCAGGTTAGTATCCATGTCCGAGTCCTGAATGGCAAACGGCAAACCCGTACCGAACGACCATTTGCGGTCGAGTACGTAAATACACCAGAACAGCCGACTCGCCCAGGTCCATTGCAGCTCCCCGGGGAACACGCCTCCGGTTTGCAACCAGGTTTCTTGGCAGTGTAGACCGAGCTGCATAGAGCCGCGGACAGCCATGCCGATGAGACGCCAGGAGATAACCTCGTCATCGCGATAGGAGTGGAAGATAGACTAAATCAAGGTCAGCACAGCCATACACGTGAACTATGTAACTCATCCAACCTACCAGTAACGTCAAGATCAACAACTCCTTCATATCGACCTCTGCAATCTTCACTCGGGTCGCAAACCGATCCTCCACGCTATCAGCCAGGAACGCCGCCCTCTCGCTGCGTCCATGCGACTCCGCCAGCAACGCCGTCGCCAGAATAATCTTCAGCACCTCGACATCGCGCGCGAAGAACCAATCCTGATCCATCGTTACCGGAGAGGTCGGCCCTGGACGTCCCTCGGTTCGATAGTACTCGGCGACATAGGCCCGTACGCTGTCGAGATCGACGCACGGATACATCAAACCAACTGTATTCTCGTACACCGTTACCAGACGCAAGGCCTCCGCTAGCCCCAAACACCCCAAAGGATCAGCAGACATGGCTTCCGTATCAGACGGCGGAGCAGGGCTCGCCGCAGCCGTAGACGCCAGGTCATCCCCATCGCTATCATCTACTGATTTCTGACGGGCCGTGAGCCCGAACTCCGCGCTGGTCGGCCCCACGTAAGAAGGTGACTGAGGGCGATTCATAATGCGCTGTAAACCCGCATTATTCGACGAGGAGGAGACAGTTGACCCGGAGGCCGGAATGATGCTGGGGGCAGTACTCCCAGTGACAGAAGACGATTCGATCTGCCTCACCCGGGCCGCCATGACGCGCATTTCCCGTCGCAACAACTGGACTTGAGAATCGACCGCGCGGACAAGAGTACTCAAACTAATAGACAAACATTACCGACCAAGTAGAGAAATCAGGCCCGAGCAGTGAACATACCCCTCATTTTTCTCCTCCACCGGATAGGCAACATGGTTTGCCGCGTGCGCATTCCCCGTATAAATGCACTCGACGTCATCACGAGCACAGCGAGTACAAACTGCGTCGCCACTACACTTAAGTTTTCGTCGCTTGCATTCATTACTATACTCGGATTAGCATGTCACAGCGCTATGATCAAACAGGCAACAGAACCCACCATGCTACTTGGGTATATTTAGCCCGTTTCTTACTCCGAGGCGGTTCCGGGGTATCATCGCCACTGCGTTTAGGAGACAGGATGTCCATGCCGAACAGGCCGTTGCGCAATCAGTTCGGAAATGGGAGGAACAGTAGAGTTGATTAGGTTCTGTCTGGTGTGCGTTCCGAGCAAGCTAGGCAGGCAGACCGGAAAGTGAGAAAGCTGAGGAAGCAAATCCTGCTTTCCGAGGCTCCGAGCGCAATGCGGAATTTCACCGTTGCTTATCTTATCATCCTTTATCTTATCATTTTCTATCTTATCTCGACAGATAATCATCGATTCTTTCATTTACATCATGTCCAAAATCAAAAACAATGTACATAGGATCGTAAATCATAGCCGGCACACCATATACTTAGCCAGGTCAGTACTTAGATATGCGCATTCCGGCAGCAATCTCCACCCACGACAACCGAGGCCCCGTTCTTGTCCGAGGGAACGTCTAGCGCTGGGTTGGCCGTGAAGAAGTCGGATGGTCGAATCATCAGCTGGAATGTCTCGACGGGCCTAAGAATTATTAGTACATGGGGAATCAAAGAGACCAAAGAGCCATAGGAAGGGGTCTTACATCACCGGCCAGTCCTCTACTCGAGGATTATGCGTAATCCCGAAGCAACTCCATACCACCACGTCGGTATCGGCGACAGAGTCGCCACGTCGCACCGCGTCAGCAACCCCGTCCACCTCCTCTTGACTCTGCAAGGTATACCGTCCGCCGGCATAAAGCTCGCCATCGCGGTACTTCGTCACCCAGACATGGTGCTGTGCGAATTGGGCGCGCTTCGCCTGGATCGAGTTAGGATCGGCCAGCAACTTCTGGGTCGCCAAGGGGATGAATTTGTATGCGACAGGCTTCCCGCTGATAGGGTTCGTGCGGTGAGGGTTGATGATTTTGACAGTTCGGTTCAGATCCGGAGCAGCGTCGAACCAGCCAGCGCGCTCGATGGTCTGGTTCGTCACCTGGTAGAAGTTGCCGTTAGGATTTGTAACCTCGTTCATGGGCACCGGGTGCGACTCCTCCACGACAACCGAGTTGTCCGCTCCGTCGACGGCAGGGTCCATTCGAACGCAAAAGATATGCTGATGGTTCTGAGCCAGGACACCTCCGCTGACGACGTTGCCATATTCGCTGGTCTTGCCGGCGTCGATGTTGACCACGTTCAGAATGCCCGTTGCACGCGACTCTACCGTAATGCCACCCGCCTGGTCAAACTTGTAGGCAAAGATATATTCATAGTTCGCCAAGGTGATGATAAATTGCACCACCAGCTCCCGGTTGCGAGTCACCACGGCTCGTCCAGTGCGCCAATTGGAGTGTTTCCAGCCAATGCCACCGTCCTGTTCGTGCAGGCAGATAGCATTGGGCAGTTTCTTGGCGGATCCATCCGGCTCGGTAAGTACAGCGTCGAAGTATTTAATCACACCCAGGCAATCACAGCCAATGGACAGATTGTTGGCCATGTTTCCGCCACCACCATCACCGAAATCGAACGCTTGCTTGCGGTGGAACGGAGGACGAGGATCGGCATAGGGAACGGTCTGGGGCTGTTAGTGAGCGGTACAACGATGCGCGTGGGACACTCACCATTTCACTAATCGCCAGTCGATACATAACGCTGCGCCCATCGTACCAGACATCATGGATAGTGGCTCCCTCGCGAGGGTTGAATGCAACGCGGAAACGCCACTTCTGCCATTCGACCAGGGACTCATTGGTGATGCGGAAGGATGGCCCTTCGGGCTGCACCAGGTTCAATGGCTTCAGATCCTTGCGCGTGCCCTCAGGCAGCAGTTCCGGTACGTAATCCGAGCCCTTGCAATGACCGATAATATCGCGCTTGAAGGTTTGATCACGGAGACCGTCTCCTTTACCTCCGGTAGCAGGACGATCCACTCGAATGATTTGCTGGGTGTGAGCATCCATGACGGGAATGAGAGGCAATGGGTAGGAGTAAAAGTTGGCATCGGCATTGTTCTTGGTTTTGTCGCGCGCAAAGCAGAGACCCTGGAAGAATCGGCGGTTCTCATCGACGTAGTCAAGTCCACCGTATGGCCATGGCTCGATCACCACTTCGAAGCCTTCGGGGAGGTCGAATTCAGCAAGAGCTTGCTTGAACAGGGGGGAGGCAAAGCAACGGTCGACAAGGACATCGAATTCGCTCCTATGACGATATTAGCAGGCCATACTGGGCTCAAAAGGGTCACATTAACATACACTGTCAGCGCTGCATGATGTTGCTTTCCAACGACGTGATGCTTGACACGCTTGCGCGATCCTACATCCACGGCAGACTCCTGGTAGGAAGGAATTCGATCGGAGCCGATGACATCGTACTGGCATAGGGCCATACGAGGTGGGCGAGGCGTGGTCGGACTCAGCCGTCCAGCATGTTCCAATGCGAGGAAGTCGCGCAGCTGATCCTTTGGGGGTTCTAACAGGTAGATCTCGCGGAAATCGATGACAGTGTCGGGGTGAGAGGCAACAACCACATCGCGGGCGATGTTAGTCTCCTCCTCTGAGAGGATAGCAAGTGGATGAGGAGCCATGGTGAGTTTAGGTGGGAAGAAGCTTCTTCTCCGCCAGCAAGGGGGACTCAGGTACGTCTTTTGTATGCGGGCGCGGGCGATAACCCTTCCGCATTAGGAGAGTCCAAGCGACGGGAAGCGCTCGGAAGGTCGGAATCATCCGGCAGCGGAATGTCTTCCGTTGCTGCAAGTCTTACACCTTCATCACGGTGCTTGGAAGGATCGTTGATCCCAGGCAGCACATATCCCCGCTGATTGCTGACGACCCTTGTCTTGTTGTGTTGGAACTCGGTGGCATAATGCGTGTGTCCAAACACCCACGTATCAACCCCAGCCGATAGTGGCGAGAGAACGTCCGTCCCAAAGGCAGAACTCCAGGCACTGCCTTCATGTTGGGAATTCGCTGTGCATGATGTGTTGCGACAAGGACCTTCCTTCTCTCGCTCTGAGATGCCTCTTCATTCTGCCGTTGTACAACTTCCACTTCTTTCACCAGCCACGCATGATCGGATCTATGGTGAGCATTATGGTCATCCACCGTCCAGCCTCCCATCCTCTTAAAGTCCTTGACCTTTGCCTGCACGATATCCTTCGATTGATCTGGGACTGCGGACCACAAGGTACATCCTAGTATCGAGACACGAGCTCCCGGAATATCGTATCGTTTCCGATGAAGGATCACAAGCCGACCATCCATCGAGGGGTTGCGTTCGAGTTGCTTGGCTTTTTCAAGCCCCGCTGCAAAGGTACCATTGTAGAACTCATGGTTTCCCAGGACCAGAAAGACCAACTCAAACCGCGTGGTCAGCTGTCGGATAAAGTCTCGATACGCGTGGTAGTCCGTTAAGCGCCCGACGTCAACGGCGAGGATAAGGTACGTATTTGGCGCGCGCAGGGATCTTGAATGAAGAATACTATTTATTAATCTCCAGATGTAAGTCTGAGATTATCTGGAAAGCCATCGATGCAGTGGACCTGCTGGAAAGGGACCTCAGCCTTCGAAACATCTTAGCAACGCGAGGTGGTGGGGATTGAGAGAGTGCAACGCGTCGGGAGAACATCCCCACGTGTTTCTCTCTGTTTACCTGGTTTGCATCGGCTTTGGCCTTCAGTTGTTGACGCGAAAATAAACGTAGTTTCATAAACGGTCTATCGCTAGTCCATATTCTTTTCTCTATAGCGGACGACCTCTTGAGTACGGTGCGATAACTTAAAGCTCGCCGTTGGAATCATTCAGACGATTGTATATCATGGTTGCCGCAACGACTACTTGAGTCTACTTCAAACGAACTTGGGCAAATAGTGTCGGACAGTCCGCTTAAACGAAGACAGGCGTAGATAATTATAGATCAAATGTGGCTATGAAAGCTATGGTCTTAGGTTTCTGGTTATGCACCAGGTTCCTCCATACTTCCCTTTGAATCCTCGCAGTTAATGAATTTAGAAAATTTGGAAGTGATATCCTCTCATGTTGGCCTCATCCCCTAACGTAAACAGGTGAGATCTTGTAAGCTATCTAAGAACAGATAGAGGGAGAGTAATCACTGACGGGGTCATTGATAGTCGGTATTGGCAGCTATACATCATGTAGGTGCGCCGATGAGAAAACCCGCGGGATTAATGAATCTCCTAGATCGTTGTCCGAGCAAGAGCACATTTCTAAAATCCAAAAAGAAAATTGTGTTGTGCATTAATTCTTGACTTCGCTCGTATTACCCAGACTTCTGTGTCAAAGTCGTACAGATAACTTATCCATGGCTGACCAGAGTACAAATCACGAATGAAGAGGAATTTCCAGGACCATTGGCCTAACTCCTAAAAGCAGCTAAAGTTAAGAGTACATACCCCGATCACCCTGAACCACTCCCTCTCAGGAAATATACATGCTGTCATAATCTTCAAGACTAGGATCCCCTCCGCTAAAGTCTCCGGGATATGAGACCTGGACGGCGATCCCGATCATCTGCTGGGAGCCACACCATCTGACCTCGTAACGCGGATGACAGGCGCAGATGACTGGACAGCCCTACCCAACACTGAGCCTATATAACCAGGGAGCTGTCTCAACACAATTCCGGGTCTGAGCTAGCTATTCATAAAGCATACGAGATATCACATCCATCATGAAACCAATTTACTTGATAGCCCTGTCCTTACCGTTCATCTCGGGCCTCATGCAAGACCATCGAAAAACTACCCGTATGGTTCTCTCTCATATCCTAGATTCGATAGCTACAGGCGAGCAGAAAGAGATGGCTGACGAGCGCAGCGAGAGCGACAACGCCTCGAAAGGACCCCGCCGTGCATACACTGAACATGGACCAGAATATTCTCGGAGCTGATGACAACCGTGCGTCATTCTCCTTTTCCTCCGACGGTCTCACAGAACACGTCCACCTAACCCCGCTACTTCAGGTTGCTATACATGCTCGTCGCCCTGTTCGCGAGCGGTCTGCTGCCATGGAGACTATCCGCAGTGTTGCTCTGACGGGGTGTATTGTTATTGTTGCGCGGATTGAACTTAATGTTTTGTTTGATTCTGGTGGGTGAAGTGTACATAGAAAATGTACAGATTGCTATGCGTTACACATGGATATGATATCCTCCGGCACAAACGGTCGCAGAATATCCAGCAGCTTGGAAAGCGGAATCCAATCCAATGCTCCGTGGATCGTTTTCACGGCGTGCCCGCTATACAGGACCCGGACGTAGAGGTCGGATGACGATGTTTCCCTATCAACGGTTAGAGAAATGATCAAAAAGAACTCTAGACAAGAGCAGAGAACATACCAAACCTCGATAGCGATATTAGCCGCCATCCCAGGCCACCTGAGCGCCTTGATTCCCAGAGCGCCCAACACCGGGCCAATATCGCCGTCGTGAAGGAAAGTATGACTGTACACCACGTCCGACCGGCCGTTTTGCACGGCTTCGAGCTTTCTCACGACATCGCCGATGAAAAGGCCCTGAACGAGCTGGATATATAGCGTCGCGTCATCATTGTACCGCCACCAGTAATTCCATTCCCAGTCACCCGCGCGGAACACCTCGTGCGCTTCGGCAGTGGTCACGCAATTCGACCCGTCTTTCTGACAAGGGAGATCGTAACCATTGCATAACCGCGCTTGGAAGTTATCCGCGAAATGATCAAACGTGGACATCCAACTGGACTCGTTGGCATCGAAGACCGTAGCCAGACGGTCGCGGAGCGAGGCAGTCACACTTAGATGCTCGTTCCAGACAGACGTCGACTGGATAGATGAGAGAAGATAATCGCGCGCCGAGCAGGGGAAGCCACGGTCGAGCGTGTCGATGCCCGAGGCCTGCTGATGGAGAGCGATAGGTCCCTCGTGGTCGGGCCAGATGCCGCGGAGGACTCCACCAGCCGAGCTCTGCGTGAGCACGGAGGAAGTAGAGCGCAGCCAGACCTTCTTGCGATCCGGAGAGGACGGGATCAAGTCAAGCTTGTCGCTGTAGACAGCATGGAGGTCCCGACCGTGCTGGTAGCCGTCGAGGAGACCGCCAATAGTGAGCTGGGGGTATTGGCATGATCCGTTGACATACGAGGCCAGGAAGGGGTTGGCCGGGTCCGAGTAGGCCTGGCCGTAGACATGGGCGGGCGATGCGCCTTGCTCTGGTGCGGCGTATAGATGAGGGCGAATATTGTCGCAATTGAAGGGTTCATTCTGCAAAAGTTAGAGCCGCTCAATATGCGACCAGCGATAAGACAGGACATACTTCGCCACCCGGAAGAATGTTGTACGGCGTGCGGCGTTGATGACGCTGCATGTACTCCAAGTAGACTAACCGCGCCGAGACAGAATTGTTCGCGATCGGAGGCGGCAGCGCGTAGGTCTCTGCGCGAGGGTGAGGCATCGAACAGTAATTGTAGACATCGTTGTGCGAGGGAGGACTGGGTTGATCGGCAGGTGCGGCGTAGATGCCCCCGTACGGACCCAGCACGGCATCGGTGATGTACGTCGTGTGGTTCAGGGAGGGATAAAAGGAATCGCGAGCGAGAGACGGAGTCCCGGAGGACAGAACGGCGAGAAAAAGAGAAAACATGTCTGTTAGGCCTTGGTAGATTGAGGCCATGGTGAGCCTGCCTGGTTTAAATGAGGAAGAAAGAGGGTCTTGAAGATAGAGGAAGAGAAACTAGCGATAACCAGATCGCTGCCACTAGACATCGTAACCCGGCCCACGTGGGTTGCAGCCGCTCGGTCATTTGGAATGCGAATTAACAATTTCCTTTAAGCGAGGTGAAATCTTCGTATTAAAGCCATTGATATTAATAGTTTCGCAACATCCGACCGGAGGAATTGGCGACATGAAGCTATCTAGACGCCCGTCAGAGATCGGCTACGAATCCGAGGAACTCGCGCCGATCATCACAGACACGTGCATACTCCAACAGCAGACGATACACGTAGATCTGCATGTCTTCTTTTCGCAGGACTTTCTCGGCCCAGCGTTTACCATCCAACGCAATCCTCTCTGCCGTCAAATCATGACCTTCGTCGTCGCCAAACCCAAGGAGATACTCCATGATACCGTAAACATCCATGAAAGTAGAGTCCATGGGAATGAAATGCGCCCAGGGAACAAGGCGCGAATCGTGCCATTAGGTGTACACGGTCGACTTAAGGGGAAGGGACGTTGAGAGGAGGAGTCGGCGGAATCGGCCACTGCTTGAGCCACCGTCCAGATCGGGCGCATATTTGTAGTTGTACTGTTCGGTTGACAGAGTCTCTTCCTTCAGGCGAAAATAGTCTTCCGTATATGGACAATGCGGGTTAGAGGGTTCGAAACCGTCGCAGTCGAGATGTGTAAAGCCGACATCAGTGTAGTTTGCGAGGAACTTGGGAAGCTCGCCTTCGATGCCAGCGGCGAGTCGGTAATGTTGGTAGCTTGGAAGCCGGAAATTCAGATAGGATCGACCAATATCTGCCCGTTCGACTGTCGTTGCGTTCATCATAGCGACGAAACGATGACGGTGAAACCCAGTCCAATTCTCTTCGCGATTGTGGCCTCCCGTCGCCGGACCGCGCCAGAATACCATATCCTTCTACAGAATCCAATCTTCATTGTTTCTATCTTCAGAACGGGAATCATCTTCGCTCGTCCAGTCATTGGCCGAAGGAAGTAAAATGTCATTGTTCACGGATAGTTTTGAGTCACCAAATACGGGAAACAGTTCGTGGGCGACAGAGACGGCGGTAGGCTCGATAAATGTACCATGCAGAACCTGTAGCTCCGGTCGGGCGCATGGGTCTTTGGACTGAGGCCAGTTACTGACATAGCCATCTTGTAGCATGTGACGGTAATTGTCGAGTTCTGGGGGAGGACTGGAGAAGTCAATCTGGGGAAGAGAGGTGCTCCGCGGTGAAGTGTCGGATGGGCACCCATCCCGCACCACGTCCCAGAAGCTCGAAGGCGCTATGTCAATGACCGGAGGCTGATACGGTCGGGGCTGCACTATGCCTGGATTGGGCAACGGCATGTACTCCGAAACCACATCCCCGGGGCTCCAGACTCGCTGGCAGGAATAGTCTTTGAGCACGTAATGTGACTTGGCTTCCCATGGCATGACAATCCGAGGCTGATCCATAGTATTCACTGGGATATCCATGTCCGGGAGATACTCCTGAATGGTGGAAATCAGGTTATGCCATGCAGCTAGTCGGTCGCTATTTTCAAGGTCTACGATAGCTCTGGAAACATGGTCCCGCACCGTGATACGCTGTGCAAAGCCACTCGCCTGGCGACGCAAGTCGGCCGGTTCGACTCCCCAGTATGGACTCAAATCGCTGTAGATTTGGTCGAAGAACTCCTCCACAACGACAGCATTCCTAGCTTGCGCAAACTCGAACCACTGGTCAAAACCAGGCGGTGGATGACGGCCGCGGCGGAGGCGATAGCGATCGGCCGTACTGGTGACATTGTGGCTCTGTCGGTTGAGCAGGTAATGCAGTCGGTTCTGGGCGGCGAATACTAAACGATCAATCGGGTGGTAGTGATGATATCCCGAGGTTCCCAGGTACTCATCCCCCGAAGGCCGTCCATGGAGCGTATCGGGCGTGAGCAATCGGAAGACGGATAGACAGACGAATATGGAGAGTCATGAAATCAAGAAGGAATGCCATCTGGTGCTTGAGGCTGACTCGGAAGATGTCATCGTCAGCGTCCGGGAGAACCTCTAAACTATGTCGAGCCTCGTTCAAGGTGATCAATTCGCAATCATGATCCGTGTTTTTGTCGTACAAATTGAGCGCCGGTGGCCACGGTCTGCGCAAGTTCGCTAGGACGGCAGAGTATATGTTTTGAGCAATAAGGGGGGTCGGATTCGCCCAGCTTCATTATCTGTGGACCTGACTAGGCCATAGCCCATAATGCACGCATAAATTCGTCAGCCCTGGGCCGCAGGATGTTTAGAGCATGGCCAAAGCAATCGTTCTGTGACATGTTGGACCCTCTCAATGTGAACGAAGCTGCCGGCGGCCAATGATGGTTGCTTTATCGCTTGATCGGCATGCTATTTCTGGCTCGATGGAGTCCGCTTTCGGGCGAATTGACTGGTTTCATGATGATATCCAACAGGAGTCTCGCGGCCATCGACAGATTTTTCGTTCGTTCATTCTTTGTTTCAAACCCACGGCAGAGTTCATGGATGAATCGACGCAAGTTTAAAGGCTCGAGACAAGAAAAGCCATGCCAAGACAGTGCTTAGTCAATATTATTGCCTGAGGCAGCTACTAACTACCGTGTCCACTTCGGATTCTCCGCCCGAACGTTCTCGAGTAGACAGTAGTTGATACAGATTGGGGATACTTTGAGTCACAACCGCCCTCATTCTCAGTCTCCAACAATGACTGCCCAAATGCTTTCTCGTTCTCTATTTTGTCCTGTCTTCCTCTGCAGGAAACCCGTATCTCAATCGTTGCTACCAACCCTGACTACAAGTCGCCGCAGTATGGCCTCCAAGGCAAAGAAAGAATGGCTCTGCATTATCCCTGACAAGCCAAACGCTTTGGAACGTCGATTGGAGGTTCGACCGTAAGTTTATCGACGGTTATTTGTGTCCGGCCCACCGAATGACACTCCATAGAAAGCATTACGAGGGTGTCAAGGGCTTTGTCTCATCGGGCAAACTACTAGCTGGCGGTATGCTTTCTCTGAAACACAACGGAACTCGGCGATATGCATCTAACCATACCTAGGAGCAATGTTTGAGTCCCATCCCGTGGAGGGCGAAACGCCGCCCTTCAAGGGCAGTATGCTTGTGTACGCCGCTTCCGATCTCGAGGAGGTCAAGGAGATTATCAAGAGTGATGTCTACGCCTCAAGTGGCGTCTGGGATGTCGAAAAGGCACACATCATTCCGGTATAATTCAGAACATATCTACTTCTTTTCGATTATGCTGATTAGTGGCAGTACGTCTCCGCTGTGCGTGAACCAATGCCTTGAAATTCTTTGGATATGAGAAGAACCGAGCCTGCGACGAGTCACTCCTCGTCACTGTTGTTGTAGAATAAAGATCAGACTCAATGCAAAAGGGCCAGCGATTGTTTCCGAAGCATACTTTTACAGCTCTACGTTTACCGTGTCGACGGTTGCCGTTTATCTTCATGACAGCAAGCGAATACAACGATGACACATGTCTATCCGTACCATTCTTCCGTATCTAGTTGATTATACTATCCATCCAATATCATTGCTCGATTATCCGCAAGCATCACACCACCACCCTTGATTCTCGCGACAAATTGTCAAAGCAACACTGCTCAGAGGCTAGGCGATGTGGTCACCGCGATGAAATCAACCTGAATATCAACGCCCGCCGGTAAATGCGATACCTCGACCATCGACCGCGCCGGCTTATGCGGCAATGCAGGATCATAGACTGCGGCAAATTCAGGCATGGCTTTTGCGTCTTTCATATACACCTTAATGGGAACATCAACTATTGTATGCAAGTCAGACGAAACGCCGTCGAACTTACCACGACCTTGACCACGTTCTCCAGCGACGACCCGGCTTCAAGTAAAATGGCTTCCGTATTCCTAATGATTGCTTGGACATGTTCGGTCATCGATCCTTGTATGAGGTTTCCATTTGCATCGGCTGGGATTTGACCGGAGAGCCAGACATGGCCGGGCGATTTTATCGCTTGCGACTTGGGACGCAATGTTAGCTAGGCAGAGAGGAATGGGAAATAAGGACTTGCGTAATGGGCAAAAGCTGGTTTGAAATGGGTATTGGTCAGCGTAGTGACTGTGAGTGATTCAAAAGCCCAGAGGATTCACGAACGTTTGTAGGCTTTGTCTGTATGCACCGAAGTCACACTCGTCTTGGATCTCGCGGTTGGCGAAGACATAGTAACGGCAGCTAGGAGGGACTGTGGACGCCGACGAAAGGATTGAAGATGTGGCCTACTAACAGCGAGAGCACAAATACCACGTTGAAACATTTTGCTTTTGAAAGTGGAAGGTTTGTTTACATGCGACCGACCCCAACAGTGAAATGTACACTTGGATCCAAGGCTTGCAACGCTCGGCTGGTGGCACCGAGCCTCGGGTGGCGATCCCGAAAGCACGAAAAGATCCTGCCGCATAGAAGGCGTTGTTGACTGTCCAACTATCTATCGATAAAACCACAAGTCATTTGCAATGTTGCGCTCACTAAGCCTCTCCCCTCAAATAGTCCATCGCCTATCCAGGCAGTAGGTCTCCAAACCTCCTCTACGAGCAGTTGCTAACGTGAACGCCCAGACCAATCGCATCATCATCCCTTCTTACACTGCGCAAAGCACCAACAAATCCAAGGATGGGTTCCACTGCAGCGGCAGCAGCAACAAAAACACCACACCACTCACAATTGAATTACAAGATTGTCGAAAAAGTGGAAAACTTCGAAAAAACGCAAGCCAACCGACCGGACTTCGACCACTCCAACGCGCCGATCGAGGTGACCAAATCGCCCGATCCCAACTGGCAGTACGGTGACGGCGTGAACGACAATGGCGCGAGTCTCAGCAAACCATACCGCGAGATCGATCCCTACGCCACGGACCGGGCGACGGTGAACAACTACCGTCTCCTCATCTCGGGGGTAGCGCCGCGACCGATCGGATTCTTGAGCACAGTGTCGGGGGACGGCAAGACCAAGAATCTTTCCCCCTTCAGCTACTTCCAGGTCATTGAACATGATCCGCCGATGTTCATCGTTGGATTCTCATCACGACCGGGCCGCGTCAAGGACACGTACCGCAATCTGAAAGAGACCGGAGAGTGCGTGATCAACACAGTATCAGAAAACATGATCGAGGCCGTGAACGCGTCATCCATCGACGCGCCCTACGGGGTGTCTGAATGGGACGTATCAGGTCTTCACGAAGCTCCCACGACGACGGTCAAGGCGTCGCGGGTCCAGGAATCGGTCTTCTCAGTCGAGGGCAAGGTGGTCGATATCAAGGAGTTTGAGGACCACGTCCAGCCAGGCATGAGCATCGCTTCGTTGGTTTTGGTCAAGGCGACTATGTTCTGGGTTCAGGAAGACGCCGTCAATGCGGAGGGTAGTCATATCGATTTGGAGAAACTTCGTCCGCTGGGCCAGTTAGGAGGCATGTCGTATGGGCGCGTCTCGTCGACGTTTGAGCTACCACGGAAGCGGTGGCAGGATGAGCAGCCGAATAGCGAGGTATTAACTAAATTGGAGCAATCCAAACCGGAATAGATAGAGATCTGCTTTGTAGAACGCTCTGTAATTAACAGAGCATTTAGATTTAGCATTGATGGGCGGCGTCTGTTTGTTAGCATATAATCACGTCAGTCTTGCTCTGATTTCTTCGTGTCTCTTTTTAAGAAGTGCGAATGCAAAGTCCTAGTATATCAAATTGAATGACCAAGAGAAAGGAGAAAGCATAGGGCAAGAGTTTGTTTTGATTTAGGTTGAGACATAAGCACCCTATCCGATTGCTAGGCCAGTGGGGGCTGATGCCCCGCAGGCTGAATGACAGTCGGTACTACTTAGAAAATGGTCGGTAACGTAAAATCGCATGAATAGGCGTCAGGATGAAAGAAATCAAAGGAGATATTCCGACCGAAGGCTTTGACTCAGAATCCACCGGTACAGCGCCGTTCAAACGAACCAACGATGCTGTCTACACCGAAAACTTACTGTTCCCATTGTTATAAGAGTTGCAGCAGAAATGAAGATCATCTGCGACATTAATGCATAACTCGTACACCGTACACAGTAGTACACCATACTGGAGAAGAATCGCTAGGAAACCGGTTCCGTGTTCGAGATATGACGCCATGAGCATCCCCACTTCGACAGCTCCTTTGCTATGACCCCGGACTAGATCAAGACAGCGTCCGATCTTCCCTTAACATTAATATTCGGTGAGGGTTACAGACCGCTTGTCTCCTAAATACCGCACTGGATGGAGTCATGACTTACTTGAGCTGTCCAGTATAGACCAAGAGGAGGTAGGAATGAGAAACCTCAAAATGAACCCGAACGGGTAATTTTCTCGATCGGTCGAAAACATTTGGAATAGAAAGAAAGGGTCTGGACCGGCCAACGTCATGCCGAGCAACGGCAGCGGCCCAACCGCGGATGCCGTCAATTGGGATCGGCGCCAGGGTAGCCTCAGGCGACCAGCACGAAACAGCCAGGGTACACGGTTTGATCGCTGTACAACATGGCTGGACGGGCCAAGACAATAACAAACACCAAGAATAACTCCCAGAACCCCGTCTGATTTGCATTTGTTGGTTGCGCGGTGCTAATGACGAAATGGCCTTGGGCAGCCCAGCCGTGGGCGCCTCAGGAAGAGACGGCAATTGGCTTGGCTTGCCGTGGCGAGTGGGGCCGGCAGGAGGAAGGGAAGTATGCATGGCGATCCCTCCTGCTGCCTGGCGTCGATCGACGAGAAGGCCATCTGGCTGCAGTCAGAGGGAACAGATCTGAAGCCATTCTCAAGACATGTGTTCAATATCGGAGCATACCGTCAAATCCTTCTCATCAACAATGTGGATGTGGAGCAACCCGGAGAAGATCAAAAGAAACGGGACATATTCTTCAATTCTATCATGGACGGTGCCATGGTTCAGGTGGCCCTGGACCCAGACCCAAGGCGCTAGTGACCCTGTTTGGTTGTCGATGGCGTGGATGGCAGCATCCTTATTTTCCCCTCTGCCAATCCTCACACGACTCGTCAGCTCTTGAACAAACTCTGGTCTCTTTCTCCCCGGTGCCTGTCCTCTTCAACTCAACTTCGTTCTTTCCCATTTTGCTCCTCATGAGATCATGACTTCTTTCAGCTTGTGACTTTGGTTGTAACTGAACTGCATTACAAGTGGCGATGTCGTGATTCTGTCTTCACCATCACAGCAACTATTCGGACTGTTGCTTGAAACTTCACGCCTTCTCACATTTTTCTTCTCAAAGACTGGGGACCATGCTGTCGCGCAAACCAACAAGTATTCTCTTTGTCGTCCTACTCCTCGTCATCGCCGCCTCCGTTCTAGACCTCCAACTAGGAACCGATTCTCTCGACTCAGCCGCTCTATACCACCGGCGCCCCAAGCATGAATATGAACCCGACTACTGGACATGGGAAACAACCACGCGCTTCAAACAGCCCGATACACGCTCCAAATTCACCATCAGCGACGACGCCATCTGCGACTCCTTCCCTACCCACCTCCTCTCGCGCGTCCAGGTTGTCTTGAAAATCGGCTCCTCCGAAGCCAAAGACCGCCTCGAGACACAGCTAGCCACCGTGACCCGCTGCATCTCTAACCTTCTCATCGTTTCGGACCGCGAGTCCGAGCTGAATGGTCACCACGTATACGACATTCTCGGAACCCTACCAGCGTCGTTCCGCAACAACACCCCAGATTTCGACGCCTACGATGCCATCCAGCAAGGAAAGACGGTCGACTCGGCGGAAGGGTGGCGACTCGATCGCTTCAAATTCCTACCCATGGTGGAGAGCGCATACGGAATGAACCCGACGGCCCAGTGGTTTGTTTTCCTCGAATCAGACACCTACTATGTCTGGGATAACCTGTTCCGTCTCTTGGATCAATTCAACCCATCGGTACCGCTATATTTCGGATCTCCAACGCCAGGACGATGGGCAGGGGACCAGAGAACCTTTTTCGCATACGGAGGAGCGGGATTCGTGCTCTCCGCTGGGGCGGTGGAGCGATTAGTCTCGCGGGGGACTGGCTCGCGAGGAGAATATATCGAGCCGTCGTTGAGTGTGCGATACGAGGAGGTGGTCAAGGGCGACTGTTGCGGGGACTCGGTACTCGGATGGGCGCTGTACGACCACGGCGTGAAACTATCCGGGATGTGGCCGATGTTTAACCCTCATCCGCTACATGGGATCCCGTTCGAAAATGCCTACTGGTGCCAGCCAGTAATCAGCATGCATAAAACGTTTCTGCACGACATGGAAGATTTGGTCAAATGGGAGAACCGACGGGATCGATTGGTAAGCTCTCAGCCCCACAGAGTTACCACGCAATACTGAACCCCAGAGAACAGACACCCCTCCTCTACACCGACCTCTTCGCGCATCTCAAACTCGGCGTCCTCGAACAAAAATCCGAATGGGACAACGGCGACTGGGGCGGCTTCCAAGAACCTCCCGAATCTTCCGCGCATCGGTCATTCGACGACTGTCGAGAAGCATGCCACGAACACGCCGAATGTCTCTCCTACACCTATGATTTCGCGGGACATTGCGTATTCGTCCGAACGATGCGCCTTGGCTCCAGGAAGCCTCATACCCCGGAAGTAAAACTATCAGCTGGCTGGGACGTGCAGAAGATCAAGAATTGGCGGGCCAACCATCAATGCGAGAAACCGCTGTGGATGAAACCGAGCACCACGCGGATATTCTAGATCATTTTACTCTTACATTTCACTATCAATTGGGATCTTGCAGGCGTTTGAGATTTTGGATAGTATTCACCCTTATCTACAGGTTAATGACGGTTGCTGTACATAGACATGATATGATTGGAACGATAGATCACCATAAACTTGGCCAACATGAGTAATACTACAAATCTGCCTTGGATAGAGAAAGACCAAGCTTTGCATGGTCTTCACAAAATCAACTGTCAAGACTCAAAACCTTGCACTGACAGCTACCGGAGTTTAGTGACGCCGGACGGGCCCGGGCTTGCATCGGGTTGATGAGTAGGGGGCGCTGATCTTCATTACCAGCGATTTGGTCTAGAAAAACTCAAATCCCTGAAGAATTTCTAGAAGATGCCTTATTCGATCTTCCACAAGGGCGAGGACTGTTGGCATTTACTCTTTCTACGATGTTCGAGGCCCTGATTATGTGTTCCTAGTTGGCTCTCCTGGTCTATATATATCCTGGTACGAAGCATTCAGGCATCGAAATGTAATACAACACAACCAATATCTGTCTTATAGTGTGACAAAGGGGAGATTTGGTCTGCAAATAATGGATGAAATAATGATTCACTGGCCAATGACGGCGCATCTGAATGCGAACATCAACAGTGATTATAGGAAGTCCGCGGCTTCTCAACGACCACTGGCATCGTCTGTCTTTGAAAACTATTGATGACAGGGAATAGAAGCAACCACGCTGAACGTTCTCATAATAGCTATCGAAGTCGCTACAGACTGCCTGAAGCTCCGTACCTCTTTTTACCGCCAGTTTCTCCGATCATCGCCCTACGGAGTAGCGTGTCTGACTATTGACATCGGCGTCAATCGGTCTTGCCTTGAAATAAATTCCCCATATTTGTTAGCCCTGCAATGCTCCCAGAGGTTCGGCAGCAGTGGAGATTCTATGGCAGAAGTCGAATGTTTGGGGCGTGCGTTCTCGGTTAAAGTACTGGAAAAAATAGATCCATTCCAAGGACTCCTCTATCTGCATGCCTTTTTCAGTAATGTGAGGAATGGACCCATCACTTCTGAGGAGTCGGGATAAGGCAGCCACAGGCAACGATGAGGCAGCTGACCAGGACAACCCTACTTCCACCCGTCGCGACTCAAGGACTTCTGTAGAGTCCTGAATTATGACCAATTAATCCTAAACGGTCAACCAGCGACTGTCCTGCAATCATGAGGACCGTGAGACGCTGCATTCTGACCCACCGAATGCGACTACGGCCACGACCGATGAACCCTGAACCAACCAAGGCCTCTCGTGGCAGCAGTTTAACTCTAAATTGTTAATCTGATCCCTCAACGACGTGACGAAAGAGAGCCGAAAAAAAAAGGGGCAGGCGACCCACCGTCAGGGACCCGACAGGGGAGGCGGTGACGTACTCGAAGGTGTCGAATGGTGCGAGTTTCGGAGATGAAACAAGCCTCCCAATAAACCAAACCTCGCGGGTTGACGTGTACCGCTGCCGATCGCCCTGCCCGTGGTTCTCTTCTCCATCGTCATTTTTTTTTTTCTTTATAATAATAAACGCCCGCGCGCTTTTCCTCTCGACTTGGTTTTTTTTTCCACCCCCAATCGCTGTTCATCCCCCGCCTTGTGCAAACCCTGAATCGCGCCATCATGTCCTCGTCCAAGGATGATCGGAAACTCGAGAGCGGAACGGCCGCTGCGCCGCCCACTGGCACCGGCCTGCACCCCGCGGTCTACATTGTGTGCGTATCGTCTATCTGGGTTGGGAAGTCGGTATACTGAACTGGAACTGTTAGGCTGTGGATCGGATTGAGCTCCAGTGTTATTCTGTTTAACAAATGGGTTCTGTTCTCTGCCAAATTCGGTGAGCTCCAATTGACCCTCGCGTTTTGTCATCGCGTATGTTTTGACCTCGATCGCTGACTCTCGCTTTTTTTTCTTTAGATTTCCGTAAGTCCCTGATCATTGTGGCTGCGCGATCGATGAATTAATACCTTCCAGCGCTGTTCCTTACATCATGGCACATGACTTTCGCGACCGTCATGACCCAGATCCTGGCCCATTTCACCGACAAGCTGGACTCGCGACACAAGGTTCCCATGACGCCGGTGACATATACGTGAGTGATAAGGATAGTGGATTGGATTGGGTCAGGAGCTGACTTGCGTGGTGAATAGCAAGGCGATCGTGCCCATTGGTATCATGTTCAGTTTGAGTCTGATCTGTGGTAACCTGGCCTACCTCTACCTGAGTGTGTCTTTTATCCAGATGCTCAAGGTGAGTTTGTCACAACCAGAGCAAGAAAAGGATACGAACTAACTCTCCAGGCTACCAACGCGGTCGCTACTCTCCTCGCGACCTGGGCTTTCGGAATCGCGCCAGCCAACATGCGCACTCTCGGCAATGTCATGTTTATCGTCGTGGGTGTTGTGATCGCTTCCTTCGGCGAGATCAAATTCGACACGGTGGGATTCCTGAGTACGTCTGCACCATTATAACCCTCCAATCAGACAGGACTAACACAATATAGTTCAAATTGGTGGTATCATCTTCGAGGCGCTCCGTCTGGTCATGGTCCAGCGCCTTCTCAGCTCCTCCGAATTCAAAATGGACCCTCTGGTTTCTCTCTACTACTTCGCGCCAGCCTGCGCCGTGACCAACGGTATCGTCACCTACTTCTATGAACTGCCCCGTCTGACGATGGGCGATATCAACAACCTCGGAATCTCGACCCTCGTCGCGAACGCCCTGGTCGCATTCCTGCTCAACGTCTCTGTCGTCCTTCTGGTGAGTCCCTCCTATTCCCTCGCCCGTATGACAGCATATGAGCTAACTCCTTCTAGATCGGCAAAACATCCGCCGTCGTCCTCACCATGGCCGGTATCCTCAAGGACATCCTCCTGGTCGTCGCATCGATGGTCATCTTCCTGGACCCCGTCACCCTGCAGCAGTTCTTCGGATACTCGATCGCCCTGGGCGGGCTGGTCTACTACAAGCTCGGCGCGGAGAAGATGCGCTCGCTCACCACGGACGTGCGTCTCCAGGTGGGCGAGTACCGTCGCGACAACCCGGCCAAGGTCAAGGGACTTGTCCTCGGTGCCGTCGTTGCCGTCGTCCTGTTCGTGCTGTATGCGGGCAGGCCGTCGCAAGCTGCCGCCGGAGTCGCGTCGGGGGTTCCCGCGACGTAGAGGTTCTGACGGATGTGATGTTGAGATTTTAATGCAGTGTATGATGGGCTATGATGGTTTCTGGAAGTTTGGATTGAGGGTTTGCCGACGATAGGATGGAAGGATGACATAAGATGGGATGCTTTGGGCAGGATGGGTTTGGATACCTTCGCTGTGTGTATATGTTTGGTTACTGTGTACCATATATCTGGATGTGGGATTAGGCTAGAACTGGAGTTTGGGCTGGTTTGATTATAGACAGGACGAAGTTTCTTCTATTAGTGCGGATTGTGTAAGTATTACGTCCTATCTTCATTCACTTTACTAAACCCTTACATGGACAGGTTAGAAATACAAGGTTTCAGAATGATCAGGATAGTGGAAGTTCACGGCTTCATTCATACTTCATCTATCGGCAATATCCGTTTGTTATGCAAATCTTCTGATCTTATAAAAGAGATGGACGGGTACATAGAGACATTTGCTTCACCTACCTGACAAACCTTCACAAGAAGAGGCCTCGAAAGCCGATCTTCTACATCCTCTCCGCTATGGCATCAATGTCTCCATTCGCCAGTTTGCTGCCTCGCCCTGTGTCCACACCATACCCAGATACCATCGAAGACCAAGCCCGTCGCGATCTATTGGAACATCAAGGACTTGAATTCCAAGACCGCGAATCGCCCTACCGCATCACCCTCGAATTCGACGTACCGACCTACGTCGCCTACAGCAACCGCTCCGACATTTTAACGTTCCTGCTCAACCGACTCGTTCGCGCTGTTCGTCGCGGCAAGCCACACAAGCCCTCGACCGAGCGAGACAAGCGCACAGTGTTTTTTCTCGTCACGTACTCTCTCTGGGACCTTGACCGCGTCTCTTTCAGAGAAAACCAGACAGCCGTGCTGGTGCTGGAAAGAATCGCGCACATTCTGCGATCAAAAATCACATATGAAACGCACATGAAAAATGCCTTGGTGGCCGCAGCCTCCGAGGATCCGGGCTGTGAGGGTTTACAGGCTCGATCCGTCGACCAGGAAGGGGGTGTTTCTGTGGTGATGTACCTTTTTGTGATCTATATTGGGGAAAGGAGTGTCTCTTCGCAAGATTCGACGATTCTGCGCCAGGAGGAGTCATGGAGTTGATTATGGAACAACCTGGAGGGTGCACGAACAGTAATCATAGATTGGTGTCATTCCATGTTTGGTGTGATCCTACCCTGCCCGTGCTCTGTTGAAATGCGCCGTGCTTTTACTGAAGCATGGGTAGGTATTACCCAGTTGCAAAGCCCGTGACTTCTATGTTTGAAAAGCATCAAGTGAAGACTAGTAACTGGACACTGCCTAGCAACCTACGCCTAGAATCGCTTAGAAGGGAGCCTGACGTACAATCCCCAACAACCGGTACTTCCCTTCTCAAACGACGCTATCCCAATCAATCAACGTCATCTCTCGTCCCGGACACTCAGCCGGAAGGTTCCTGTCCAGCTCAGGAGGCGTCTATATAATCCTGTATGACTGTCATCCTTCACGACACCAGCAACTCCATCCTCCCTCCCTCTGAGCCATCTACAATCTACAGAGCCTCAAACCTCCTCCAACCACCATGTCGTCTTCTATCCACTCCATGTTCATGCCCTTCAAGGTGACCCTCAATGACCTCGACCGTCAGATGAAGCTCGAGGCCCAGGGGTTCGAGTTCGAAGGCGGCTGCCCCTTCACCATCAACCTATACGGCTACATCAACGAGGCGACTATCTGTTCCGGCATCGAGCACATCCGCAAGGAACTATCCCGCCAGCTCTTCGTCGCGTGCATGGAGCCCCGTCCCTCGAAGACCTCTCTCGCCCGTCGCAACAAAGACACGTATTACCGCGTCAAAGTGACCTTCAACATCGCGACCGCCCCGCTCAGCCCGAAGCCCGAGCCCGACGATGCCCAGGTCATCACCACGGCGATTATCTGGCATCTGGGCTCGAGTCGGGATCTGGAGCTCGTGAATAATGCGTACGAGAAGCGGGGCAAGTGTCGCGGCCAGGATATCGTGGTGCTCCGCGTGAAGGTGGTCCCTGAGGGAGTGAAGGATTGTGTGTATTTCTATCCTCGAGACCCTGCTATCGATGCTGACCTAGAGTCAGTGGGGGAGACTGAGTTCGTGGACGCTTTGAGTGATGAGGGTGAGATTGATGGGTGGGTCTTCCTTTGAAGGGTTCTCACCTGCCAGAGTCGTTTGGTTTCTGGTGTTTCGTTCCTGCTCTGATGTTCAGATTGTCATTGTACTTAATTTATCGTTTGTCTGTTTGGATTATGATTTTTTGGTTAAGGGAGATTGCGGGGTCAAACTCTGGGTAGCAAAAGTTTTGTATGAAAAGTGAATGTGATTTCTGTTTTTATTTCGATTCTTCATTCATCTTAAAAGCTAAATGTGAAAATAACATGTCGGTTGCAGGTTGAGGAGAAATGGGTAATTGCGAGTAGGTGAACTCCGTGTAGGGAATTGCCGCCGGGAAGAGACGATTCCGTGTGGGTTGTTCCATGTAGGGAATCCCCGTGCTCACCACTGCGTTTCGTAGCCGTTGTGCAGGTAGGGATTCGCCATGTAGGGATTCCCCATGTGGGTATTTCCCATGCATAAAAGGCAGCTACTCTCCGCCTCTATCGGGATCCAAGAGAAACAAAGACCCAGGAAATTTTCACTTTCATTGTTCTATAATTTGTGATTCCATTGCCCGGAATCATGGATGTCTTTCTGGACGTTCTGGATACTTTCGTCTTCGACAAGTTCTATGCGTCGATCCTCCCTGCGACCAATATAGACAATGGAACGCTACCCACGGGTGCGCTCTACAATCAGCATATCAACCTCTACTACCCCTTGGAACCGTCGCAATGGGTGGAGGCAAGCTCCTGGAAGCGGGATGATATGGCCAGACAGGCCGTTTCGCTATTTCTCATCACATGGTGAGTTTGTCACTCCTTTACTGCTCATGCCATGGCAGACCTAACAATTCCACAGGTTCTTCGGCATAGCCATGTACCTCATCGGCAGCACCATCATCTACCACACCCTCTTCGACAAGAACATGCTGAACCATCCGCGCTGTCTCCCCAACCAAATCCAACAAGAGATCCGTCATGCTCTAACGACCATGCCGACCATGGCCATTCTCACCGTCCCGTTCTTCCTGGCCGAGATCCGCGGATACTCGAAACTATACGACTTTAGCGACGGCGCTCCATTCCCGTTATACCAGTGGCTGCAGTATCCGCTTTTCATCTGCTTCACCGACTGCGGCATCTACTGGATTCATCGCGGAGAACACCACCCCTCGGTATACAGCTGGCTGCACAAACCGCACCATAAATGGATCATGCCGACGCCGTTTGCCAGCTACGCGTTCCACCCGCTCGATGGATGGGGTCAGAGTCTCCCGTATCATATCTTCCCGTTCATCTTCCCGCTGCAGAAGTGTGCTTATATCGGGCTGTTTGTCTTCGTGACGATGTGGACGTTATTGATTCGTAAGTTTTCTTGGGTTTCATCGGCGGTAACATATGGTTGCAGAATCCGTGCTAATGATTTCCAGATGATGCCGAGTATCTGTCCAACTCGAAAGTCGTGAACGGCGCCGCTTGCCATACCATGCACCACCTGTACTTCAACTATAACTATGGTCAGTACACGACATTCTGGGATCGGTTTACCGGCACGTACCGCGAGCCCAAACGCGATGGCTTCGGCGAGAAGCAATATTGTGCCAAGAACGCCCTTGGCAAGAGCAGCTGAGGCGTTGGGAATGTATGATGAAGTGTGTAAATAGTATGTATTACTTAATGTATAATCGTGTCATCATTGAGGCAGCGGTTCGTGGACTTCCAACCACGAAAACCCGTGAAAAACGTATGGTTCGGTTGTAGTCTCGTGTAGGCCGTTCGATGCGAACACACAGAACTATAACACTGCTGTTTTGACAAATGAGCCGGGTGCATATAGATTTGACCAAGTGGATGAGGGCTGATTCGATGGTCACTGTTCAATCGATCCAGATAGTGGTGTTGGTCTGCGAATCGAACCTCCTATATGAATCTAGGCGGCAGATGGACGCCTAGTCGTGGCGAATAGAATTATTGCGACCGTCGACTAGTTGTGTTTGTTCCAGTGCCGGAGTATCGCTGACTAGTCAGCCTTTGGGGATAGTCATCAACTAAGCAGATCTCAGCAGCCTTGAAATACGGCGCTTGGTAGCGATCCTGTCGTGTCATACTATGTCTCGTCCTCATTTTGATTGAAGACACGCGTAGGATCGGTTCAACTCTTCAACGCTGGTCAATCTTGTGTTCATCCAGGTCAAGTACCCCAAGGAACAGTAGATAGTCCTAAAATCACCCATCAGCAGGACCACACCGCTCGATAAATTCATGCAAGTCTTCCAAATCATCCGTTGCCGCACTATCGAGGTATCGAATTGACGCTTGCTGTTTATTAGAGGCATTCAACGTAGCGGTCAATAGACACCAAAGCTCTTCCGCATGCTGCGGATACCCTAGCAGCAGGTACCGTTCTTTGCCCAGTCGAGCGATGGTAGAATCCCAGATACCTTTCCAGTCGCGAGCTGCGTTTTCGATGCTTTTGGCTGGGAGGTAGCCGAGAAACCCGGCTCTGGCTTGGAATGCCAGGGTGTTCATCGCTATGTTCACGGTCAGTCGGTTTTGATCCAAGATCAGACGGTCAAGTGCCGAACTCCACGGGAACATACCGTATATCAAGATCAAGAGGTGCTCGACTGACGGCGACCGATGCCAAGCTATCGGATCACCTGGGTTAGAATGACTGAGCAGTTGTCCTAGTGCCTCGCGTAGCGGTGGTATTGGCGGCGCGTCAGCATGCGAGGCAGCACTGGTACTGAAAGCAGCTGCTCCGTCTGCCTCCCATAGTTCAGTAGGCCAGGGAAAGTCGCAGTTCAGCTCGAAGCTCGACAGGGAGGGATGGTTCTTGAAACAGACTGTAAGGAATCCATCTGCTAGAAAGACCCAAGATGCGACCCTAAGAAATTGTTAGAGGGTGACAAAACGTGCGCAACGCAGGTTGGTGCGAAATTACCGTATACAAGCTTCCTCTGCAACCATCTCTCTCCACGTAGTATCATCACAGACACTCGGAGTCATGCTTCGCCTCAGCTGGAAAAATCCCAGCGATCGCAGAACGGAGACGAGGCATGGATGTCGGATGATGCGGATGCGTCGTCTCGTGTCTATCTGGTCTTGTCCGAATTGGAGCATCTCCATGATCAAAGCGCTTTGAATCAATTGGACTGTGGGCAGCAGCTTCGTTGGATTCGTCAACGACACCGGTGGCAATGTTGAAAGATTCGTGATCTGTCGGAAAATGAGTTCTTCGGCCGCATCCAAGAGCCGAGGTGGTAGAGCTGTTCCGCCCATTGGGGAGGTGTATGCTGCGCCGGCCAGACAGATCGAGAGTAGCAAGAAACTAGAAACATTCCCTGGATCAAAGGTTGGGAAATGAACAACGGGTAGATGCCAATGAAGTGAATGAAAGAAAGCTGAGATGAAAGCAAAAAGATTCGTGGCCGTGAAAAGTGATGTTAGTTCCAACATGTCTAAAGGCCGCTGCTGTTCTCCGTTGACAGGACCCATTGACTTGGAGATTTCGACCAGCTCTCTCAGGACATTGTTAAGTTGTTTCAGCAGTTTCGGCGAGAAGGAGTCGTCAGATAGTAAACCAATAGGTAGAAAGTCACTAGGAAAGGGAATGTCCCCAATAATGGTTGGAGGATGGACAGGCACCAGCTCGTGTTCGAGGTGGGAATAAAGCCCTTCCAGGTTCCTCCGGACCGAATACTCGGCGGTTTTCCCAATGGCAAGCCTGTCCATACCTGCAGATGGATCCGTGAAGTACCGAAGGAACGAGAACGGATCATCTCTCCTCGAGGAGTAGGAAATGGAGGTAGATAAGGATAATGATGATGGCGCGGGCGACGCAGTTGCCGTTCTGAGAGTAGATGATGGCGAAGAAATATCTGTCGAGCAGTCCACTCCTGCCAAAGAAGCTGTCTCCTGGCCTGCGTAGGTACATCCCCGTTTCAGAGATTGACAGCGAGAACATGGGTTTTTCCTATCACAAGCTGTCTTGGCAGCCGAACAGGCATCACAAGACAGCCGTTTCCTACCGGGCTTACTCGCCGCCGGTAAAGGCTGGTTGTATTTCTTTGCACATGCTTTGCTGTGCCTTCGCGCAACCTCCCTATACACCAGAATGTTACAATAGTCCCAGTATCTAGCATCTGCCGTACTTACGACTTTGAAAAGGCTTTGCTGCAGATTGGACAAGTGAAAGAGAGCTCACGCGTATCTGGAAGTGCCCTGTCAGCATTCATCAACATAGGGGATCCTCTCGGGCTTTACGTGTTTCTTGGTGGCGCAAGAGATGCGACCTTCTCTGATAGGATTTCCTACACTCTGGACATTCAAACATGATGCTGCGGGCTCCAAAGAGACATTATCGCATGATGGCGAGCGTTGAAGAAGTGTAGAATTCCGCCGAGTAGCGCCGCATTTCTCCCCTTAATGTGACTAAGCCGGTCGCATCGGAGAGTTGTTGCATAACCAGCTATGCTTGATTACTTATTAGTGCATGCATAAATGCCAGCTCCCTGTCGGCGATTTTCGGCTCCCACTGCAACAATGAGATCGTTTGGTCTCTGTGGTAATTTTGTTATTTCTTCCTCATTATGAATCGGTAATTGGCCAATGTTCCCTAATTTTCTTACAAGTACTTGGGTATTGTTGTCTAATTTTACGATGTCCTGACCCAATATATATTCCGAATCCCGTCGCTTGTATGACCATAGAACACCGGACCATCTGATTACTTGCCCTGATCCTGTGCTAAGTATTGAATTCGACATTAAGCAACATTGGAACAAGTAGGAGATTTCCCGGCCGTTTAACGAGGATATCCTTGCCCTCGACAGCACGACCCGAAGCACTGGTCCCCTACATCTTTATCAGCTATGCATTTCTCAAAGACTAGCATCGATCTGCTTACCATTATATGGCTGCTCAAGACGGCTGCAAGAAACACATTTCGTCTGTTGAGGAGGTTTTGACTGTGCCCTATGTCATGTCAGTATGAGATAGATTCATCGATCCAGTGGTGATAAACTTACTCGGATAGCGGAAACAATGTTACCTCCGAATCATTGTCTGATAGCTTGTTGTGTTTCTGGTCGCCTTTACGAAACAGCGTGTGAAGCTTTGAGCGAACGTTGTTCTTCAGATCTTTGCCTGTCATGATGACCAGGAAACGTAGGAAGGTGATGAATGTCGAGTGTCGTTCTCAGGGGTTTACAAGTACATATACCGCCATGAGTGTACAAGGCCAACGGATGATATCATGAAAGGTATGTCACCAGTCGAGCCTTAGCGCAGGTCTACATACCATCCTAGAACATCCCGGCGAAGTACCGATATAATTGGCCAACGCCGTTGGAATGAAGACTCCGGTTGGAATGCTCGCCGAACGGCCCTTGCTGATCTGAGGTCAGTAAGCGAAGGATTACGTGCCAGTTAGCCAGCCCTGCAGGTCGGTGTGTGATCAGGCTACTGGCTGATCGCCGAAATTTTCCTTTAGAGTCATACGGCATTCGCTTGATTCAAGGCTCTGCCCGCTTGGCCAGGGCCCATATTCGGAGTTTCCGTATTGTTAACCTAAGCATGTTTGTCGATACATGTTGGTAGGTATATTTCGTTTTATGAGTAATCGCCAACGAGTGACTATTGGATTAGATTAGATTGTAAAGTAGCATCTGCTGGAAATAGGACCCAAGTTCACAAAATGGATGTCAAGCACTGATGGCGAACAGACTCTAGCATCTATTTTGTCGGAAACTCTACTCTATATTCTCAATATATCTGGACTCTTAGAACTTGGTCCTCAGACCCCATCCCGCGCAGATAATCCTAGCGACCACAAAGGCAACAGTGGCTGTAAAGTACAAAACACCCCCGAAAATGATTAGACCCTGATAACCACCATTATCCGCCTCCTGGACAGCCCCGGCAATCGGTATCCCGGTGAGAGTCCCAACACTGACAATCGTAAATGTCGTCCCGGTCCTTTTCCCATAGTCCTCTGTCGCGCAGACCTGAGAAATACAGACAGGAGTCAGACTGATGGCTGCTCCGCTCCAGAAACCGAAGAATACCGCGTAGCAAATAATTGCTGCCAAGTTCCTTCCCGCAGCCAGCCATAATGCCAAAGTGAGGGTGGAACAGATCAGCGACGTGAGGATCATAATGTTGAACCGGCCAAATTTATCGGCAATCAAACCCGGCAGAAATCGACCGGGAATGGCGCCGATATTGAGGAATATGATTTGAGAATAGGCAAGAGTATCCGCGACACCAACATGGACGGCGTAGGAGGCAATGTATGTAATGGGGATGAATACTGCAAATTCAACCAGGAAGATGGCGACCACGGTCGAGGCAAATTTGATCTCTTTGAGCGCTTTGAAGTCGATAAAAGCTCCAGCCTTCTTATTAGGTGGAAGTCTTGTTTGCAAGAGCAGACAGGCTAAACCGAGAAGAATAGCAGAGAGAATGGCAATGATGCGGACTGCCCATGGGAATCCTATTTTAGGCGCGGCGAATACTATGATCAGCGGAAATATAATGCCTCCCAGGCCGCCAGCTGTGCAAGCTATTCCCGTTGCAAGACCTCGACGAACGTTGAACCAGTGCCCTACGCATGAAACGGCGGGCGTAAAAAGCGTGCAGGCTGAGAGGCCGCCTAGAACACTGAAGGAAAGGAAGATCTGGTAATATTCTGCATTCTGTCAGGACTAGAAACGTCTTCGTGTATCTGGAGAAATTAGAAACATGCCTTGACTGAAGCTCAAACAGATCAAGGAAGCAACCATTCCAATAGATCCGGGGACGACCACGTAAACTGGCCCATATGCGTCAAATATCGGGCCTGTAAACGACCTATAAGCCTCGAGACATGATAAGTCCGGAAGGCGGAATGACCTACCAGTTTGAGCACCGGCAAAATAAAGAAAGAACCCGTAGGCACCGTAGATCCATCCAATGCTAGACTCGGAATAATCATTGAGTTGGTGGGAGCTTGTCCAGGCATGAAGAATACCCAGGGAATTGAGAAGCCCCATGGACGGAATCATGGCGCACCATGAGCCTAATACAACTAGCCATGCTCGTAGTCCTCCTTCAGGATAGTCGCTCTCTCCTGATCGTACATCCTGAGGGCTGTGATGGACTTCTTTTGCTTCCATCTCGCTCTTGGTCGATATTGTTAAAACAGTCTTTCGGAACACGGATGAAAGGGTATCAAAACAATCGGAGTTCTTGGGTGGATGAGGGGACAATTATCGCAAGAGGATGAATTGTAAGTTTATCAACGATATCTTCATCCTTTAAAGACATTGAAAAACAGTGTAGAAACAGTCGGAAAGAAGCCGTGGGCCGGCCAGGGCAGTGAATGGAGCAGAAATGGGCTCTCTGACGGTGGCGAACATGGTCCAGGCCAGGAACAACTCGGCGATCCAATTGAATAATTTGCCAACTCACTCTGTTGCTGAAGGTATAGCTAAGGTTGACTGAATGTTGTTGTGGGCCTGAAGAGATCATTCGGCCATCTCCAGCGGTCATTGGGTGAACAATGTTGACCCACTTGAAACGGTAGTTGAAGTTCGGCGGACAGACAACAGGCCATGTCGGATGTGAGATGCTCAATAAGCGTACCTGCCTATTTGCCCAAGAGTTCTGCGTCTTGAGTAGTGACAGATGGGCGACCAGGGAATGGCGTCAAGTTGTTCGTTACATCTTGGCTCAATACTTCAAATCGCAGATAGGAATCGCAACATGTCTGGACAGCGGGCAGGCTTTCATGCTTAGGAATGAAAGGTCTCAGTCCAAATTCTATACGTCCGAGGCAGACTCCTATTAAACTATTGAAGTCCTGTCAATAGTGAAGTTGCCTATATCGACGAAATTGTATAATGGAGAAGCCAGAACCTCAAACGACGCCAGCCGCCCAGGATTTGCCCTGGTCCGACAACGAATGAACAATGAACGTATTTTAGATCTGTCTTTCTGCTCGTCGATCGTTCTGATCTTGGAAGAAATTGTGCTCGATTAGAAATCGAACCCACCTCCTAGACCACGGCTGATTGAAATGTGGGTCTTTCCGAGAGCGCCTTCTGCTAACATCGGCGAACCGTCATCGATGGCGAATCAGGCTGTTACTTCGCCGACGGAGCCGTCCCAGATATAAGAAGTCCGTGCAGTTTGAATCCATCTTCTGAGAATCCGCCGCCACGCACCGGCGAACGAAGAGTCTCACCAAGTTGCTTAGCAATAATGGCCACGACAGGACAAAGGCCACGGGCAAGCAATGTCAGCCGCCCCTACCGATCCAAACGACACCCTCCATGTGATCAATGCCGACGTAGGAAGTTGCGCTGTCAGGGACCCGGAGATGAAGGGTGCGAGCGGTGTCGAACTACTTCTAGTCATTGCTCCTTCCTGGCAATTGGTAGATCTAGGGGAACAGACCAGTTACCCAATCGATCCTCGGATGGGATCAGTCCGATGCCTACCCAAGAGCAAGGCGACATCACAGTGAATACCGAAACAGATTTCGCTCACCACATAGAGCCAAATATTGCAGCTGAATTATGGCCAAATCCCCCATCTGGGGAGGCGTCGGTGGAAGACCATCTAGCCCCTCTTATATATCGGCTCCCTGAAAGATCACCGGCCCAGGCAATTCAGTCACTGGACCTCTTGAATGGGTTCTCTTCTCAACTGATCGGTTCTTCTGGGGAATCCGACCCATGGTTGCTTCGGCATGGAAAGTTCGACGACCGCGGATATATGCTATTTCATCAAGTGCATTTTCGCAATGCAGGCGGAGTTCCAGTCGAGAAAAAGATCCCAGCGCATTTCTTGATCAGTGCCAATGCAGTATACGAGTCTGCGAAAGACACGACCAGGTACGGGAAAGAAGATAGACGGGAGGAATTAAATAGTTTGGTACCACTCGAATGTGGTCAGAGACTGGTCTCTTTGTATGCTGTCCTTTTACCAGTGCATTTTCAACAAACCACTGATAGCAGAACTCTCTAGGTTCATCAAGTTTGTCTTCCCAACTTTGCCTATAATATCTCGATCTCTACTCGGTCTCTCCGCCTCTAGAACGGTTCCAGACGAACAAGTTCTCGAGTCCATTCCCGTCCAGCTTCTTGCAGCTATATATGCAACCGCCTACCAATTCATCAAATTCGACGACTATCTAAGTGTCTTAAATGCGTACACTAACCCACCAACCTCAGAGCTTTGGCGTATGGTGATCGAACTCATTATGTCTGACATTCACACGTCGCATCTCTCCACTCTACAAGCAGGCCTCCTATATCTCCACCGGGGCTTACAAGGCCCTGAAAATGCCATTGCAGACAGTCCTTTTATTTGGTCATTTCTAGGCCTGTTGGTGGGTATCGCCACATGCCTCGGCCTGCAACTGGAATGTCGACTGATGGGTCTCCCTGCCTGGGAAAAGCGTCTTCGACGTCGGCTCTGGTGGGCACTCTATGCAGAGGACAAATGGCGCAGCCTGTTAATGGGGAGACCACCGTACATTAGGAACGATGAGTGGGATGTAGAAGATCTTGATGATGACGATTTTAGACTCGATGGCATGCCTGTAGAGTTATTACTTTCCGCGACAACGGAAAACGAATATCAACGGAACACCTTACATGCACAAGTGTTCAGGAACTTTGTTGATCTAGCGAAAATTGCCGAAGAACTGCAACACTCCTTATTGTACGTTCACTGTTTACGCGGGCCGATATCGCCTGCTCCTCGCTAACCCTAAGTTCGCAGCTCCCTCCGCGCTGCTCAGCGCCTTTCCACCAACTTCAAAGAAACACTACAGAAGGCTCAGGTGCTTCTGCGACATCTTAAAGAATGGTACTCAAACCTTCCGCCGACCCTCAAACTCCGAAACCGGACGTTTCCAGCCCCCGATTCCACAGATCATCGTCCGCACCAACACACTAACCCCCTGCACTTTGCCTACATCCTTCTTGAGGTCTTCGTTTTCAGATCGCTCCTCCGCCCCATGGTTCGATCTGCCGCCCCACCGCGTTTATTCGAAGAGACAGACCTCCAGAATGCCTTTACCGATCAGGTAGATGATTACATTGCGCAGATTGTAGATTGTGATGAAGTTGAGCCAACACCGGCAATTGACATGTGCAACGGCGGCAGCAGTGTACATGCAACACTCACAGCTGCAGAGAACTGTGCGGCACGTATGATTCGGTTTGTTATGCGTATGCCGTGTAGTGAAGGGGGTGTTGAGTTTTGGTACTCCTGTATGCTTCTCCCTCTTGCCACAATCGGTCGAGAATCGACTCGAACGGTGGAAGCTAACCAGGAATCAAACAGGGACTCGTATTGGTTTCGCCACAACGTCGAACTTCATGTTGCTATTGCTTGTCCAAGCGCCTTCTGCAGACCACGCGACCCGTGCCCATAAACTACTACATATGTGGCGACAGACTATCCGAAGGCAGTGTCAGGGAAATGAATGGATGAAGCTGGCTCTTGTAAGACTGGATGGTCCGCACTGGAAAGGGCTAGACAGAAGCTACTACCTGCCTAAACATGTTAAAGAGTCAGTCAATATGGCTGGGCAATGATTGCTGTTAGTGATTCCCCAAAGCGGGGTACGCGCATCTCCTACTGACTGACACTTGCCTGTTCGTTCTTCGCTACTCAAGTGATCAGTGTCTCATAATCAGGAATATGTATGTAAGTATTTCAGAGAAAATACGAATTATAGTGATCGACTCTCAAGCAAGATATAGCATAGTTTGAGGAGCTGACCAGTTCGGAAAATCCTCCGCTTGGTTGTCTGGGGGACGGAGAAATGCTTGAAGATCCCCTTCAAACTGACCTGCTCCAATCCCTTCGTGAAAGCATAACCCAATAATACCCCCAAATGGATTCGAAAAGCCCCCCTTCCTTGACGGAAGCTGATACCTCCGTAATTAAGGTGATAAAGAGAGATTAAGCGGTCTGATGCGTCCCCATTATTTGAGGTAAGCTTGGATGCTCCCCGCTGGTTATGGACTGGATTATATGCATTTTAGCGGTATACATAATCCTTCAAGTACGGTACGCTTTACTTTCTGGTGTACATCCTGGTTAGTTTAATCTCCTCTGTCGATGTTTTGATCGAGAAAAGGTCCGGCCCGCCGGGTATCATGACGTGTTCAACGCTCGGTAATTGCTCTCGCAGTAGAACGGCCGCTGCCGAGACACGAATTTACTCTAGCGGATGTACGGCTTACGGCGCCGATCACCGTGTTGCATCTTACTCGCTTCGTCGCAGCTGGCACTCTCCCTGCTCGTCATGCATCCCGAATGGGAGCGTAGGACTTGGATGGAATGAATGAGAGGAGAGGAACAGTTCAGACACTCTTTATGGATAGGTGAATGGGCGACTCGAGGCCGCTCAGATCTATGCCGCTCGAATCCGCAATGGTCGGATCCTGTTTCTCGCATTGTGCGGGGATACCTCCATTGCGCCTGAATCAGGTTTCGACTGCTTATCGCAACTGTTCTTGAGGAGGAGTGGGCCACTGCCGCGGCGTGCTCAAAGACTTGCCGTTCTAGGGCAAGATAATGAGTACACCAATCCAACCAGAATAGAGCCAAAGACCGCCAAGGGAATATCCCATCTTGGGTCTCCGGTCAATTAGAAAGTCGTCCCTAATAACTCTGAGTCACTCCGGGGGGGTTGCTGGGAGCTGGTGGCCAAGTGAAACCGGTCGATTAACTTCGCGCATTTCTCCATCAGATTGCTTTCTATGCGTATCTATTATATTATCTGTAAGCGCCCTGGTCGCTCCCCTCGGATTCCCGACCGGTTGAGCTTCGGCTCTGGACCCGATGGGCTTGACAAGCGAGGCGCTGCGTGACCGGGTGTTCTCATCCTTGAAAACCCCACCGCCCTCCCTAGTTGTTAGCTATGCCTCTAGTCTCTACTGTCTCCAAAGTTGCAAGAGACGACACCACGATGCATAAGGGTCTCGCCGATCCAGTGGCTAACTCGGTGCCTTATCCTCGGTCAACAGGATCAGGTGCCCACCTGGTCACAGCCTCTGGTATAGAGCTACATGGTATTCCGGCCGGAGACGGCCGGTGCGATGAAGCCTCTGATGATGGGATTCCTGGGCCTCGAGAGTTTTCCCTGCCGCCCGTAGATAAAGGGAAAGATGCATGGCTCTGTCTGATGGGGGCCTTTGTCCTAGAAATGGTTGTTTGGGGTATGTTCTAGACCAACGCTGGTGGGCTAAACTGATTCTCCGCAGGGTTTGCCTTCTCGTATGGAGTTCTACAGGACTATTACACCTCGACCGAGCCTTTCTCCCGGAATACTGCTAGTGTGTCTGTCATCGGGTCGTGTTGTATGGTCCGTGGAAACGATTTGCTTTTCTTTTATATACCAAATACTTACGCCTCGTAAGGGTATTCTGTATCTCGCCTCGCCTATCAGTTTCTTCCTTCTTCAACGCTGGCCCCAGTATTGCCGGATGAGCAGTCTAGTCGGTCTAGCTGTGGCTGTTGTCGGGCTTGTCTCATCCTCGTTTGCGACCAAGATCTGGCAGCTCATTATCACGCAAGGTGTTATATACCCACTCGGCGCATGCATGCTATACTATCCGGTCTTGCTGTTCATTGATGAATGGTTTGTCCGGAGGAAAGGGCTTGCATTTGGAGTGTGCTGGGTAAGTTCGTCCTCTTTCCCATGCATGCACTTGAGAATATGATTTTCCTAACGCATCGAAATACCTAAGGCTGGGAGTGGTGTCGCGGGCACAGTATTCCCATTCCTCATCCGATGGGCGCTCTCAAAATTTTCGTTCAAGATCACGATGTGGGCTTGGTCTGTGGGCCTCACTATTCTTGTATGTCCGTTTCTGCCGTTTGTGAAGCCGCGGATAAGAGTTGGCGTCGCTCAAGTGCCGAGGCCACATGAAATAAGCTTCAAGTTTATTCGATCACGTCCCTTCATTATTTTCCAACTTGGGAGTGTTCTCCAAAGTATCGGCTATTTTGCACCCTCCCTTTATCTACCGACATATGCGCGTACAGTGGCCCACGAAAGCGGCTTCGGTGTTACCGCTCCAGTGACATCCTTGAACGCGGGCACCGTGATTGGATTCATACTCATTGGCTATTTCATTGACCACTGGCACGCTGCCAATGTCATCCTCGTCTGTACTGTTTCTACGATCGTCGGGGTGTTTGTGATATGGGGCCTATCCGTTTCTTTACCGCCGCTATGTGTTTTTTCTCTTTTATATGGCATTGTCGCCGGAAGTGCTAGTGCTACTTGGCCTGGGATCGTCAAGGCAGTTAGGAATGCTGATAGCACTGCCCCGGTCGGACTTGTATTAGGCCTTCTAACAGCTGGCCGAGGCGTTGGTTCTATAGCATGCGGTCCTATCAGCGAAGCCCTGATCAGTGCTAAGTGGCCTTGGACCGACACCCCTGGTGGAATGGGATATGGGACAAGCTTCGGTGGGCTGATCGTCTTCACTGGAGCGACGGCTTCCTTCGGTGTCTTAGGATTTGTTGCAAGACAATCCGGATTCCTGCGTTGAATGGTGTTATATCTCGGGGTCGCAGAACACTGATTGAACAGGGGTTCTGCCGCAGAGGCATTACTACAGTTAGAGGCATGAAAATTGTTCAACATTGTGCCGGGCGAAAGGAAAATAGCTAGCAAGGTCTTGTTTATGCGTAATTCAGAATAGCTTGTATAACATTATTGATAAAACTGCTATTCTATAATCCATGGGTCAGCGTGGGGCATTCTAATTGCCCCAGATAACGGCCAAAAGACTTTTCCCCGAGCCGATCGACCGATCTCTGGACTCGGCATTTTGAATCCGTACATACAAATTACTCCAAAATCCCTGTCCATCCAACCTCTATCACACCACTCGCCATGTCGCTCACATTTACTGAAATCCCTCTTCAAGTTCAGGGAGTAAACCTGAATCTTTCCACTGTTCACAGCCTGAACTCCAATCTTACAATATTCTTTCTCCATGGATTCGGCTCCTGCAAAGAAGACCTGGCCGACATTCTGATCGCGCACCCATCGCTAAGCAACTATGGGTTTCTTGCCTTCGACGCTCCGGGTTGTGGGCAATCATCCAGCGACAACCTCTCCGCCACAGATATCCCATTCCTCGTTGCCACTGCAGAAGCGGTTCTCTCTCATTTTCAAATCACCCAATTCCACCTTATCGGCCACTCCATGGGCGGTTTGACCGCGCTTCTTCTGGCCCACCGCCACCCATCCCGAATCCTAAGCTTCATGGACATCAAAGGCAACCTCGCACCAGAGGACTGCTTCCTGAGCCGACAAATATTCAGCTTCCCATCCGACGACCCGGAAGCCTTCTTAGACGCCTTCATCGCTCGCACCCGGGAAGCTAAATCCTTCTCTAGCCCTCTGTACGCAAGCACCTTACGCGCGCGGGTCCGCGCGGGCGCTGTTCGCGCGATCTTCGAATCCATGGTGCGGCTATCAGATGATGAGGATCTCCTCGGAATGTTCCTCGGTCTCCCGTGTCCCAAAATGTTTATGTTCGGGGAAGAGAACCGCGGGCTGTCGTACCTGGGACGGTTGGAGAAAGAGGGCGTGGAGTTGGCGCAGATCCCGCATAGCGGGCATTTTCCTATGTATTCGAACCCGCCGGAGATGTATCGTCGACTAGCGGGTTTCTTGGATAGGATCTCTTAAAGCGGCTTGTTATAATAAAGTTTACAGGTTAGATGGAATAGACATGAATAGATATTTACAGTAAAATGCACATACTGTCGGTCTGCTTCTCTCTAGGCCAATCCGTCGATCCTACCGAGTAAGTAGTACGTTTTTAATTAGCTATCATGTATCATGATAACGAAAGTCTCATCGAGACTCTTGGTATGTTTGAAGATCTAGCCTCCGTCTTATAGTATGCCATTTATATTATAGCAAGAGCTGGTAATCGATGTTTCTCGCCCCATTAACATTAAAATGGCTGGGTGGAATCAAAAGAGACACAGAAAGAAGTTCAATCACATACTTTTGAGAAGATATCTTATTGCAGTGGCAAGATTGTCATACCTGATGCAGCTCGCCAGTTCTTGTAGTGGCGGCGTGGCTACTTCCGTGCTCAATCGGTCAGTGTTAAGGCCCCCTCGGTGAAAGAGACTTTCCCCGATATCTAATCTTCCATTGTTTTATGTAGCTTTTCAATGTGAATCACGGAGAGAATTACATGTCTCTTTATACATTGACACGCTTCTTCTCAATTTCGCATTCCTTACTCTCTCGAAGTCCAGCTCTGAGCTAGCTCGACGCTTTATCCGGTTGGCTTATTGGAAACTACATTCATCAGCCATGGCAGCGTCAGTCCACAACCCGCAGCTACGCCTACTCAATGCTCTCAGGGCCAATGCTAAACCCATTATGACCTTTCTGGGCCTCCCATCCTTTCGGACAGCGCAAATTGTAGCTCAAACCGGTGTCGACGTGAGTAGTTCCCACCCTGCTGTACTGTACCATCTCACTGATAGCCATCGAGGGCATTATCATCGACTGTGAACATGGCCACATCAGCGACGACTCGATGCACAGCTCAACAGCCGCAATCGCTGCGTTAGGGGTATCACCACTCGTCCGTCTCCGAATGACCCACTCGGATTTGATTAAAAGAGCTTTGGATGCGGGGGCACAGTAAGTGACACAACCCCTAACCCTGGCATTGCAGTATTGAAATTCGTGTCAGTGGCATTGTTGTTCCCCAAATCAATACAGCCGAAGAGGCCAAGGCCGTGGTCTCCTACGCTAAATTTCCCCCTCGCGGCCTTCGTGGGCAAGGCTCGGCATTTCCGGCCATTACGCATGGCATCGACCTTCCGACGTACTTGGAAACGGCAAATGAGACGCTGATTACCTGTCTCCAAATTGAATCCAAAGCAGGAGTGGACAATGTAGACGCTATCTGTGCGGTTCCTGGTGTTGGTTAGCATTTTACTCCACCTTATCTCCAAGGTCGCTTCGCTAATCTCAGTCTAGACATGCTTTTCATCGGTCCAAATGACCTGGCACTCTCGATCCTGGGCTATGTCCCAGCGAAGGGTGATGAGCCTGCTTTCGTCGACGCTATCGAGAAGATCGTGGCGGCAGCTCGAAAACATGGCAAATGGGTCGGTCGATTGTCAAATGATGGGACTGCGTCAAAGGAGCATTTGAAGGTGTTTGACACAGTGGCGATGAGCTATGATATTCGGGCGTTGCAGAACTGGTACATGGCTGAGTTGCAAGCTGCGCGGTGTTAGGATTCTAGGAAGAAATGATTCGTTCATAATGCCTACTTTCATAACACAGTAGACGCCGATTCGCGCACATCTACGGATGCGCAGTGTTACACTAATTGTTCCTTGTGGTTGTACTTTTAAGCAGATAATGTTGTGAAATTGCATCGTTAGAGGGAACACCTCTAGTTCACTCATCCTGAATGAACACAAGGTGATTATGATGCACGTAGACCATGCTCCGACTATGAAATCAAAGAAAGAAAGAAAAAAAAGGTTCAGGGACCTCAGAGCAGGGACATTTGTATAAAATGATCATCTCATCTAGAGCGACTTCTCCTTACTCCTTACGCTGCAATGTGTGATACCCAAGTTTCTCTCTCGCCTCCGCGATTGTGGCCCCGCCAGCAATCATTTCTCGTATGCCAGCCTCGGTCCTTTCGATCCTTTGCGTGACTTCGGCCACCTCCCGAGCTCGATGTCGCGGAACAATAACGACGCCGTTTGCATCCGCAACGACAATGTCGCGAGGTTCGACACGAACTTTGCCCACACTGACCGTCTCGTTGACACCGGCCACCTGAACCCGATCCTTGCCAGTCCGCATCCACCGTCCAGCTGTGAAAAGCGGGTAGTCATCACTAAGAGCTCTATTCACATCGCGACACACGCCGTCTATAACAGATCCCGCAATGCCTCGCAGACCAGCGTACTGTGTCATGATATCACCCCAAACAGTGCAATCGGTGCGTCCGTTGTTATCAATGACTACCATATCACCGACGGCAACGTCATCGATGAAATCGCCAACGCTCCCCGGCGGATTGCTGGCGGGCTCGTAACGCACAGTGTAGGCCGGGCCGACGGTGACCTGTTTGTAGTCCGTCAAAGGCATGATGTTAAACGCTTGCCCGGGAATTCCAAGTTTATCGAGAGCGTCAGAGACGCCGGGGGTGTCGGAATCGGCGAACAATGCCACCAGCTCCTTGTCCTCAGCAGTGGCTTCCTTGGGATTGTGAGGCGAGGATGGCGCGGCTTCAGGGGACGCTTTGCTCTGTTGAATCGCTGCAAATTGCGTGTCGTGCATGACCTCCGACACAGGTCTCCCGGCTCGCACGTCCCGGACCATGAGTGCTTGACGGCGATCTATACGCTCGCCCAATTCCACGACCTCCTCGATCCGGCGCGCAGGGACAAACACTGTCCCGCATCGGTCGGCAATCACATAATCATCCTGGTTGACTGTCACACCTTGCATCTGAATCGGTATGCCAGAGTCGAGTTGGACAATGCGATTGCGCGCACTAATCATAGTAACACCACGGCCGTAGACAGGATATCCCACGTCACGACTGCCGTCAATATCACGGCTCATGCCATCGATGACGGTACCACGGATCTGCTTCACTTTGGAGGCGTTGGCAATGATATCGCCCCAGCATGAGATCCCGTCGGTACCGCCGGAAATGACGAGAATCCGATCGTCCGTCGTAACTGCATCTATGACCGGAGTGAGGAGATGGGTCGTGGGAGCAGCGTCCGTCTTAGGGAGTAGCTTCACTGTGCTGGCGCGTCCGACGATTTTGGGACAGTCCCAGAGTGGTTGTAGCCCGTATGTGGCTCCTTTGAGGCCGAGGAAGTCCAAGGCATCGGAGACTGTGTTGGTGTCGAGGGCCGCAAGTCGGTCCAAAACGCTTTGACCACTCATGGTGTTGAGCTTTGGGAGATAGTTGATCAGGAAGAAAGTAGATGGAGTGAAATTGAAGAAGATTCCGAGCACGTTACTGCTATATGTACGATTGACTATCGGACGATCCGTCCGTCCATCGAGCTGCGCGACTCACATAACAGGGTCGGAAGTCGGGGATTCTGTTCTATACCTATTCCCAGGGCTTCTCCAGCCAGCATCGGCGACCTGATTATGTCGCCGACTCTGCGTGAGAGACCTTTCCGTGGCGAGTTTCGGCAGGATGCCACCACCCCGATTATGACGCGATTGGACTCTCAGCGTGGGGTTCTGAGGGGCTCATAGCATACCAACCAGATTACCTTCATGCATAGCAAGTCAACGCAATCGTAGCTTGTGGATGCTCGCGGAAAATGGTCTCTAGCCTCGGTCAAGAACTCAGTTGGACCTCAGCACTCGGCAACTGGTGATTGTACCGTGCGAGACCGATGTATACTAAAATCCCAGCTCACCTGCTTGATATGGGCAAATTTACAAAAGGCATCCTCTTCAGAAACTAAAAGCCATCTACCTGGTTACAAAATGGCAAAACAATATCTTGACCTCCAAATCGCTCCCGCCGACATCGCTTTCGGTTTGATGGCTGACTTTGATGACAGTCCTCACCCAAAGAAAGTCTCTCTGATCGCCGGAGCATATCGCGATAAGAATGGACGCCCCTGGGTTTTACCGAGTGTAAAGGAGGTAGGTCAATTTAAACCATTGCATCACCGAGTACATCGTTAAATGAATACTATAGGCTAAGAAACGCCTCAGCCAAACCACGCATGAATACCTCGGAATAGCAGGCTCGCCAAACTTCATCAACCTGTCAAAGGACCTCATATTTGGCCCCCTGGCATCGAGCCTCCAAGATAACACGGCATCGATTCAAACCGTTTCTGGCACAGGCGCGAACCACATCGCCGCCACGTTTCTAGCCCGGCGCCTGCGCCCAAGCCGCGTCTTCATCCCCTCCCCTACGTGGATCAACCACAAGACAATCTGGGAAATGGCCGGGGTACCGGTGGCAGAATACCCATACTACTCTCCTGCCACGAAAGGAGTAGATCTGCTAGGGATGCTTAACACCCTGGACCACGCGGAGCCCAACGACATCGTCATCCTACAAGCCTGCGCACACAACCCCACCGGGGTAGACCTGGAAACGTCCCAGTGGGTGCAGGTCGCCGACCTCGTGCGACGAAAGAAGCTATTCGTTGTCTTCGACAGTGCATACCAAGGTTTCGCCACTGGCGACGTCGACGGTGACGCGTGGGCGGTCCGTCATTTCGTGGAGAATGTGCTCGCGCACTCCACACACCCTGGTCTATTTGTAGCGCAATCCTTCTCCAAGAACTTCGGACTGTACGGGGAACGTGTCGGCGCGTTGCACTTAGTTGTGCCGCGGGGCCTTTCGACGCAAGGCGCGCGTTCTGAGTTAATGGCTATTGCGCGTGCGGAGTATTCCAATCCACCGCGGTTCGGGGCGAGTATCGTCGAGACGGTGCTTGGGGATGAGCAACTACGGGCTCAGTGGAAGATAGACCTGGATACGATGAGCTCGCGTATCCACCATATGAGGTCTCTGCTACGGCGAAGACTGGAGGAGGAGACGGGACTGGATTGGTCCCATGTTGAGAAGCAGATTGGGATGTTTAGCTATACAGGATTAACGAAAGAGCAAGTGTCTCAGCTCCAGGAAGACCACCAGATCTATCTGTTGCCGTCGGGTCGAATGAGCGTGTGTGGGCTGAATGAGCAAAACATCGATTACGTCGCGCATGCTATTGGGGAGGTTGTGAAGAAGTCCGGCATGACTGACAGTGGGTATGCATTAGAGATATAGGTACGCTTACTATGTCTCCCGCACACCATGCTTTACTATGTCGTCGCAGTCACTCCATATATCTTTTCCACATTTGACCCTTTTTTTTCCGGCTAGTTATCATCTAACTGGGGAAAGTCTATCAAACACCGCATAGTAAGAACCGATTCTGTAGCCTGGTAACGGGAAAATATATACTAGCGCCAAGTACTACTAGGCAAAGAATAGGCCATATTGAACTTCACAATAATTTCCATATTCATACTTTCATTCGTATCCCCCTACCATAGATCTGACACCCGCGATAAGATGCATGACAAGTGACGCAATGAAGCTAAACCTCATCGCCCACCCGGTGAAGCCCGAATTTCTGCGGGCCGCGGAAACCTTTTTTCTCCCAATTTTTCCACCCCACAAACCCGCATTCCGTTGCAACAACCATTATTCCAGAGAATTTCAGCCACACATAGAAACTAGAAATCCACAATGCCCGACAAAGACGCCGGCACGCCCCGTGTCTTCCTCTACCGACACGGTATGTCCCAGTAAATTGGCTCCTACCGTGAGAGTCTGACCCTGACCCTGTCCAGGCCAGACCGAGTGGTCCAAGAGCGGACGCTACACTGGCGTCAGCGAGCTGGACCTCACCACCGATGGCGAGCAGCAGGTTCTGGCATCCGGCAAGATGATCGTGGGCTCGGGGAAACTCATCGACCCGGCCAACCTTGCCCACGTGTACATCAGCCCTCGCCGGCGAGCGATGCAAACCTTTGAGATTGCGTTCGACGAAGCCGACAGGCAGGCGCTGAACGATGCGCACAAGGTTTCCGAGACCGATCGGTTATCTGAATGGAACTACGGCCAGTACGAGGGGCTCCTGACCCGGGAAATCCGGGCTTTGAGAAAGGACCATGGTCTGGACGCGGAGAGGCCGTGGGATATTTGGCGCGACGGCTGCGAAGACGGAGAGTAAGCTGTCTTCACCATCTATTTCATCGACATTTCCGAGCACAGTTGACCAAATCAATACAGGTCCCCGGAGGAGGTCACGGCTCGCATCGACAGTCTAATCGAAGAGATCCGTGCCATGCAAAAGGACAACATGCACGGAGAGAATCCTTCGGACGTTTTGCTCGTTGCACATGGCCATTTGCTTCGTGCCTTTACCAAGCGCTGGCTTGGATATCCCATGGAATTCAATCTTTCCCTGATGCTCGAGCCTGGCGCCGTGGGTGTCTTGAGGTAGGAGATTCTTGTTCTGTAGTTTGCCACCAAAACTAACGTTCCCCTTTAGTTACCAGCATCACAGCATCGACGAGCCTGCTCTGCTGGTCGGATATGGATTCCCACTGCAGGAATGATTGGTAACTAGTATTTCGTTGTCGATCTCAACATAGGTTGTGGCTCATGCACCAAACCAAAGGGGAGATAGTCTGGGATTTATCCTACGGGGTTGGCACTTCGAATACTTCGTACGCCACCCTTACTATCTTCGATGATGCTTATGGATAGTTGGAGTTAGATCATACCGGTATATAAAAGTGGCTCACGCCTTCTAGAGAAGATTATATATTTGTAGTGCCATTTTGTGTCGGTAGAATGGTCAGTGGAAAACCAGCTAAATCAATGGGATGTCTGAGATCTCTAGCTTTCATAAGAAGGAGAGCATGCCCACAACGAATACCAATTAGCGCACATGCGTGACTTCATGAACGCGCCGAAAAGATAACACATAACTAGAACCTGTCAGACTGTTCTCCAATCTGACCATGAATGACACGTCTTCCGCGGATCTTCTCCGGCGCTAATCGGAACTGTTGATAAGAAGGAAGCACTAAACATCGCTAGACTCGAAGCAGTAACGTCAGGTGTTCCATCGGCATATCTCCAGGGCTCCTATCGTCTACTCCAAGCGCAGATAAGCAGTCATTAGCCGAATCTTGGCTGTGCGGGGAAGCGCCGAGTAGGAGATCCCATCTGAGAAGCCCCGGATTCTTTTGCACAACAGCATGTTGCCCTCCATATATCTCGAGAATGTCCACGTACCAGCCCTATCAGTGCCTCGTCTGTCAGAGTCGCTTCACCCGCCATGAGAACCTCAAACGCCATGCTAAACTCCACTCTGCGTCACATCAAGCCTCTCTTCGTTGTGGCTTTTGTCAGACGACCTTCTCACGACCCGATCTTCGCAACCGACATATGAAAAGAAAGCACCCGGAGCATGAATCGGGACGAGCTGTTCAGAGACAACGGCGCCGAGCACGCGAAGAGTATTCGGGGTCGTCACCCGATAGCCATGATGGATTTCAACCTCATCATTCCGGGGATGAAATGAACCTGGATCTACTCCACGATCACGACGAACCACGCGGAATTTCCATGCTTCAGTCAGAAACCATTGATCGCATGGTGCAAGATGCACTAGGAACAGCCCTTCTCAAGCCAACCTACGAACTAGCGAGCCCTGTCCCCTGCACCTTTGACCAACTCATTCCTGGGAGCGATTGCTCACCGTTACAGATCGCACGGGGATGTGACCTGTTCTTCTCACATGTTTCTCACTATGTCCCGTTTCTACACCGACCAACATTCGATGCAACAATGCTCCCTGTTCACTTGGTTCTTGCTATCATTTGCCTGGGCTACCAACACGGCGAAGACCCCGAGTGCGACGATCAGCCAGGATCAGGGGCGAGTTTATCGACGCGGTGTTTTCGCCGAGCGCATACCCTTACGACTGCCGACGAAGGGGGATTGACAGGGCCCAATACCCCCCTTATTCAGTCCTATTTACTTCTACAAATCTGCGCCATGATGTACCTCTGCGGAGACGACTCAGCCATCGGACTGAAAATGCATTCAGACATGATCTCGCTAGCTCGAGCAGGAGGGTTGATGCAGCCCACGCCTCCCGAGTCTTCTGCTGCCGAGGATCTGGAAGGCCTTTGGCGGGACTTCATCAAAACCGAGTCACACAAGCGCACATCCTTCGCCGTGCACCAGATCGACGCGCTCTGGTACCAGTTCCTCTCGATCCCGCGCTGCATCTCCCATTTGGAAGTCAAACACGACCTACCCTGTCCCGAAGACCAGTGGACCGCATCGTCAGCCGCAGACTGGGCCCATCGCCAGCTCGTCGCAAGACATCCAGGACCCTCAGTCCCGTACCCCGAAGCTGTTCGACGATTCCTATCATCCGAGACGAGCTCCATCCCGACATTCGACCCCTACGGCGCCGTCAACGTGGCACAGTTTCTCATTTCAAGCGCTCGAGAGGCATCCGGCTGGTCCACAATGACCGGAATGCTCAGTATGGACCGCCTCGACGCCCTGCGATCGTCTCTGATTGCCCTGGGCCCGTTCATCCGACCGCAGCCCGAGACCGGAAAGGTCATGCACACAGCCGCAACGTGGGAGACGGCCATGATCGAGCTGCATCTCTGGTCCCCAGCACATACCGGTGGCGTTGTTGCCTCCAGCCTAGACGCAGTACTAAGCCAGTCGACCGCCCTGGCACCATCGTACGAGTTTCTGTGGGACGTCGAGACGGCCAAAGCCATTCAACCACACGTTGACTGGTTTCTCCGCTATCTCGATACAACACTAGACCCGAGCCACGAGGCGCCATGGGCCGCGGTATACGCGTACAAGGCGTTCCTGATCGCCTGGCAGCTTGTGCGAGGTGGCATTCCGGGCGCGATGGAGGTGGCTGGGATCCAGGATGGCGATGAACAGGGTGCTTTGGAATGGGCGCGGAATGTATTTCGGAGACGAGAGCAATGGCAAATTGGGAAGTTGATTCTTTCTAGTCTGCAGCAGCTGGAATCTTGATTCAACCATACTATGTATGCACTATGTATATTTCAACCCTCTACTACATATACGTCGATGGCATCGACGAATCCACATGATGATTCCCCCAGTATCAATCAATACATCTCATACCGCCAATTCAACTGCACCATCTCCTCCGTCACGCCCCCTTTCATTACCTTTGCAATCTCTGCTGGATCTCCAGAGTCAAGACGCTTATTCTCCCGTCTCACCAAACCCCGATACACAGTCATCGTGAGGGCCAACAACACAGCACTCCCCATCAAAGTTCCAAACGCGGCAAAGAACTGCGGCGGGGCGTAGTAGAGATACGACGCCCAAATATTAGACGTTCCCCCGATGGCATTAACCAAGGCCGATGCAGCAGCACGCTTGGCCACCGGTCGAGCCAGATGCAGATTGATCGTCTTGTAAAGAAGAAGCTGAGGCCCGACAGAGGCAAAGGGTAGAATGACCATTGAGAAATAACGCGCACCCACGTTCAGAGTGGTCATGGGGATGATATACATGACGATGGAAATGGCCACGCAGAGCATGATGATCGGGTAGACGGTGTTCTTGCGGTCGGAGTAGAACATGAGGACATAGTAGACCGCGCCGGCGAGAATGTATGGTGGTGCGGTGAGCAACAAACTGATGGTCTCGCTGAAGTTGAGCGACGCCACGAGGGTGGGGAAGTAATTTGCGATAGAGCCCTGGGTTTGGGACAACATGTTGGCGAAGATAAGGAGCAAGAGTTTCGGGTCTGAAAGAGCTTTGGCAAATCCTTTCAATACACTCTCCTTCTCTGTACCTTCGGCTGCACCGGACTCAGACTCGATCCGCCACACGGCTAGGTCTCGTTCGATCTGCGATAGGATGCGGCTGTTGTGCGGGAATTCGGGCATGATGCAGGCACAGACAACGCCGATGCCAACAGTTGCGCTGCCTTCGATGATGAAGAGCCATTCCCAACCAGCGATGCCGTGGGCTCCATCTAGCTGGAGGATGGCGGCAGCGAACAAGCCTCCGAAGGCGTTGCCCACTTGTTGAGCGATGTATAGCCCGGCAATGCGCTTCCCTAACTCCGTCTTTGTGTACCAGGCAGACAGATAGTAGATGGCACCTGGGAAAAAGACCGCCTCAGCAACTCCCAAGACAGCTCGGACGGCGAGCAACTGGCCGTATGTCTTGACGGCGGCGGTAGAGGCAGAGATAGCACCCCAGATGACGACGGCAACACAGATGTACATGCCAGGGCGGGAGATCTTGGTCATGATGAGGTTGCTCGGGATTTGGAACGGGAGGTATCCGACGAAGAGAATGGAAACGGCGGTGGCAAATTGCTGGGTGTCCATGTTGAGGTCTTCCATGATGCCCTGGAGCTTGGCTGCAGCGAGGTTCTGGCGGTCGATGTAGTTCAGGATGTAGAGAATGCCGATGGTAGGGAGGACGAGCAAGTCCACCTTCCGAACCACTTTCTTGTTGAGCTTCTTGATCTCTTCATCGCTAAGATCGCGAAGACTGTCAGGCATACGACGAGATGCGATGTCGACTTGCCCTTCAGCAGCAGAGACCTTGTCGCTGTGTCCTGAAAGCGGACGCTTCTTGGTGTCCTTGTCAGGGTCCATATTGGGAGACATCGAGGTGACAAAATTCAGGCAGAAGAAAATGACTGAGCTCTGGACTGGCAGAGGAGCAGGTTGAGGGCTCCTCTCCAGCCATAATAAACAGCGCGTTATCTAGAGAAGACCAACCCGGCTATTGATAGTGGGTCTTGAGATAAAGAAACGAGGGGAACGGCTCCATAGATAGCAGGCCAATTGGCAATGCCGCCTAGACAACTAGATTCGGTTCAAACCTGGGGTACAGCGAGTGGGTCTGGTGTCTTGGGATCTGGGAGGACTCGGAGGAGTGACAGGGCGTCGGAGGAGCTCCTCCCGTGGATGAACCCCGAGGCTATACTAGACCCTCACGCGGCATACATAAGTGAGAAAACTTCTGGTTTGAAATGTATTCCCATCAATCATTCTCCTCTCTTCGATCCTACACACACAACATGCCTGCCCCAACGACCTCCTACCTCACTCCTCAGACGACGGAGATCTCCAACTCCCGTCTGAGGCTGTTGAACAAGATCAAAGCCGGAGAATACCCACTCTTGACCTTCATGGCGCTTCCCTCCGTGCGCATGGCTCAAATAGTCGCCTTAACAGGTGTCGACGGCATCATCATTGACTGTGAGCATGGCCACATCGGCGACGACTCAATGCACAATTCCGTCTCTGCGATTTCAGCACTCGGCGTCTCACCCGTCATTCGAATCCGTGGCCCAGCCCACGACATCATCAAACGAGCTCTCGACACCGGCGCCCATGGGATCATGGTCCCGCAGATCAACAACGCCGAAGAGGCGCGACAAATCGTTGCGTCAGCGAAGTTTCCACCCCAGGGAGTGCGCGGTCAAGGATCGGCCTTTCCCGCCATCGCGCATGGCCTAACAACACCCGAGTACATGCTCTCTGCCAACGAGACGATCATCACAATGATCCAGATCGAGACCCGCGATGGAGTCGAGAATGTGGATGCCATATGCTCCGTGCCGGGTGTTGATCTTGTCTTCATTGGACCCAATGACCTGGCGCAATCGCTGCTTGGGTATGTGCCTGCGCGCGGCGATGAACCAGAGTTTGTGGCGGCCGTGGACAAGATCATTGCGGCGGCGCGCAAGCATGGAAAATGGGCTGGAAGAATGGTGAATAATGGAACGATGGCGAAGGAGGCGAGGGAGCGTTATGATATGGTCGCTATCACGGGTGATACGAAGGCTATTCAGAACTGGTATATGGCGGAGTTTGAGATTGCTCGGTCGTGAAATCTAAGATATTATAATGCCAAATAGACTTTTTCTTTTTTCTAGTTTCCTGTGCTTCCATTATGTCAATCACTCGTAGCTCCGTCTGACTTTGTGAGTGCACTAATGATTTCTATGGCTCACTAGGTTACTGGTATGCTTATCCAGATGGTTGTAGAGGAATTATTCCCGAGAAGTGATGAAGTGCGGATTTCTTATGCGAGCACTCTACACATCATAAGCAGGGCGAGTTCACACAAAAGTCAGTTTGCTTTCATGATCACTTCAGTTAATGGTAATACAGTTTTTGATTCTATGAGACTTTGTGTTTTGTTGCGTCTAGTTTTATCAACCATCAACCGAAGGCATCGAATAGCATGAATGATAAGCTTAGACAATAAATTACGGTCGCATTCTGTGAAAACTATATCTATAGTAAATTCGTCTAGTTTTTCTATTATTAAACCTGCGCAATACATTCAATCTCAATGACAGTTCCATTGCCCGGAGGAACTGCCTGCAGGCAAGAGCGCGATGGCATCGGCTGGGGCAGGAAATCAATGTAGACCTCATTCATAGCAGCAAAATCCTTCATATCCGCAAGATACACATTGTACTTGACAACTTGATCCAGCGACGACCCCGATAGCTCGAGGACTTCTTTGAGGTTCTGAAGAACGGTTCTCTGGATGAGACAAGAGAGTCAGCCATTGCTCCAAACAATGCTGAACGCTTGCAGAGGACTTACCGTCGCTTGCTTGATCTCTCCGGTGGCCGTTTGCCCGGCGCAGAAAACAAGACCAGGGACCTTGGTAGCAGGACCTGCGAGGCACGATGTTAGCTTTGTTAATTCACTGAGACAGGTCCCGAGGTCGCGAAACCACTTACAATTGTGAGGCTTGGTAGGGAACTTTTCGCTGGAGATGAGTTGGCGAGACATCTTGACTGAGAATGGTGCGAAGGAGGATCGAGTGTGTTCAGGATTAATTCAGCTTTGATCTTAGCCTACAGGATGGATTGCAATTCATGCGTATAAATAAGTGTAGATAGCCTCCTCCGGCCCTAGTTGGGAGGAGCTCCTCCCGCTCCACCAGACATGCCGCCTAGCAAGCTCGCTTCGGGTTAGTCAAAGATAACATGAGAGGAGCTCTGTCATATGGACAGGAAGTAGATTGAGAGTTTGGGTTCTCTCAATCATACCGGTTGAGAGGACGCCAGATGCGATCCTTCTCGCGTTATGGACCGGCCGGGAGCTCGCGGTGCACATTCATATGCTTCAGTACAACACCGGCAAGATATAAGAGGCTCACGATAGACCCCTATGTCGGAGCTATAATCACTATCAATCGCTACCAACTAGCTTTCACTGCATACATCTAGCCATGGCACCCACAGCTCCGTTCAACCCCCCTTCAGCCGACCTCCCTGGCAAGCCTTTCGTCCCAGAATGGGTTCCGCCTCCTGTCACCCAAGAAAAGCACAACTTTGCTGAGCTCAAGTCAATTGATCTGTCACTTCTTGACTCGGATGATCCAGCTGTCGTTGACAACCTTGTCCAGCAGGTCAAGGTTGCTATCCGCGACGATGGCTTCTTGTTCCTCGAGAACTATGGAGTTTCCCTTGAGCAGGTAAGATACACCGACAATAGAAAGAATAAATATAGATGGCTAATTTCCATGGTTCGAACAGTTGCACCGCCAGTTCGCTCTTGCTCAATATCTATATAACAACATAAGCGAGGAGGACAAGGAGCGTCTGCTTTTCAACCCCGACAGCGGCAAGTGGTCAGGCTACAAGCATCCGTATGGATTCAAGGTAGGGAATACAAACTCTGTCCGAGATTGAAACGTGTACTGACTGTCTTTCAGCGCCACCGTGGCCCCGCAGATGGCATCGAACAATTCAACTGGTACAAGGACGACTGGGAGTCTCTCGATCGCGTACCGAAATGCCTGCACCCTTTCATGGACGAGATTGAGGCCTTCAGCAACTACCTCACCAAATCTGTCAACTACCGGCTTCTGACCGTCCTCTCGCGCGTGTTGGAGCTACCGGATGACTACCTGTGGAACAACGTACAATCCCATGGCAGCCCAACTGGAGAGGGGTATTTCCGCCATGCCCTCTTCCGCCCGGTACAGAAACAAACACAGGAGGCATCCAAGGGTCTTCGCATGCACGGTCACACTGACTTCGGTCTGACTACACTGCTTTTTTCTGTTCCTATCTCATGCCTGCAGATCTGGGGCCGCGATGAACAATGGCACTATGTTCCCTACAAGCCCGGGGCCCTCGTCATCAACATCGGAGATACCCTCGAAATTGTCTCGGGCGGCCACTTCAAGGCCACTCGTCATCGTGTCTTCAAGCCCCCTGTCGACCAATTGAACGAAGAGCGTCTTTCGCTGGTTCTCTTTAACAGCTCCATTGGAGATTTACGCATGGCACCTGCACAAGGTAAGCTCACGGTTCAACCTAGATGAATAATACATGCTCACAGCTTTGCAGAATCAAAACTGATCCAACGCGAGGGTTGCATTGAGGAGCAAGGAGTCTACAAGGAGTTTAAGAAGCTTACATCTCAGGGCAATGTCGTGCCTACCAATCGCCAATGGCGCGAGATCCAGATCAGTACTTGCACTGACCCAACTGATACTGTCAACAACAGAGTTGGTGCTCACCAGGTGCTCATCGATGGCAAGATCATGCATCAACGGGAGTATATGGGGGTCAAGGTTGTTCTACCGGTATGAGGCGTGTGTGTCATAGAAGTAAGTACCTTGATTATTCATGAGTTGTTTCATTTATCATATGTGTGAAGTACGGAGTGTTTTCAATATGAGATTTTCAATGTCTTGTTTATCAGTTCTACCATGAAGAACAAACTATTAGAAATGACCGAAACATTTGTAGCCTGGTCTTTGAATATACCCGCAAGCTTGCCTTCTGAATACCGTGAGTAGACCCCACAGGGTATCATAATCTCTAGACTCCAATATAATTGAGCATTGTTTGCAGATGGCTTGATCATACCCTCGATGAATGGATGGTTCTCAAGTATTAAATAACCTTATGACCTTGTTTACCGAAATTTCTGGTTTTTTGCTGGTTCTTCGTGAGAGCCTAACAATTATAATGTTGACTTAGGATGGACGTCGATGTGGTTATTGAGTTGTTACTTCTATTTCCACGGAGGAGCAAAACATAGGTACATCTGAAGCTTCTGAAGCGGCCTTTGAATTCATTCATCATTTTGTTGGTGCTATTATCTCATGGTAAGTTCTATTTCAGGCCACCGGCTAGCAGTAAGCTCTGACCGGTCATATACCCGGTAGTCAGCAGCATAGTTACTACGTTCGCCGTCTCCTCCGGTGTTCCCAGCCTGCCTAGAGGGATAGTTGCCACCGTGTCTGCGATTGCGGCAGCATTTGGCACCATGCCTGTGTCGCCGATCATAGCTGGAGCGACGTCATTGACGCTGATGTTATACTGGGCCAAACGACTGGACAGGTTCTTCATCATACCGCTCAGTCCACCCTTGGAAGCCGCATAGTCTGCCGAAAGCATCGTCTGTTAAATCCTGTCCTCGGATGAATGGGTAGGGGTTTAACTCACGACATCCATTTATTCCACCTCCCGACGCAGCGATGGAGGACATGAACACAATCCGTCCCCATTGCTGAGCTTTCATGTGCTCTACCACACCCTTCACCAGAATGAATGATGCGCGCAGGTTTACATTAAGCATGTAATCAAAATCTTCGAGCTCAATGTCCCACACGTTCGTTATCCGTTTACCAAATCCAGCATTCGAGATCAGGATGTCTGGTCTTTGGCCGTGCTCCTGATCTATCTCCTGGAACATAGCCTCAATCTGATCGGCCGATCCGACATCTACCTTATGAATGGATATGCGTAGCTGATGCTCGGCATACTTTGACTGAAGTTCTGCAACGAGCTCATGGATCGATCCCAGGTTTGTCGAATAGGTCAGTGCGAGGTGCACCCCACGCTGAGCGAGTTGGCGACAGCATGCCGCTCCAATCCTACAAGTATACGGAGTACTTGTCAGCGGTTATCTCAATACTTGCGAGCTGACCCTCTACCGAGCGCCCGAGTCTGGGGCTCCCCTTACCCTCCTGATGCGCCCGTGACTAGGGCTAGACGGCCTCGGATCTCGTTGTATGTCATTTTCCCGAGGCTTGTAATTGAAAGAGTTATAAGAATGAATAGAGGAAATTGGGTACGGGCGTTGACCCTGGCACTAGTCAATGAATATACTCAATGCTGCGGTAGTGAGCTCCGCCGCGGAGTAGCGGCCTTTGCTGGAGTTCAACTGAATACGATAGGACTTCCATAGCCGACATTGAGAGCTCCCGTCGGTAATGACAACTCCAAATGAAGATGTCTATCATAGGCCAATCGTGCTCTCACGATAGGAGCGCATGGCATCTCACTCTAGTAAACTATCGGGGTCTGATCTACCGGCGGAGCTCCTCCCAGGTTACTCCTCCGTAGATAACCCCGGATTCAGAAATGTAAGACAAACTAGGCTTTTCTCCACTCCCTGCATGATAGCTCCAGAATAATAGGTCTGCCATATTAACCCCCTTATCGATCCTCAACAACTTCAATTAGCGTCGGCTATTGAAGTCACTCAGGTTCCCCGTGTTGAGGCAACAACTACCAAGTTTTGGGAACCTATCAGTCTACCGTGATAGTTAATAGCTCTATCTTGTGTTACGTACGATGAATAAGAAGCCACCCACCCCGATAGCTATCTACTATCTCTCCTAATTTGCGCGGGATTGCTGTCGGTCTGTCCATAGAGACAATTGAAGCCTGCTAGTGATAGAGTTCACTCACCGAATACCAGTACTTCAGTAGAAGATACTAAATTCAAAATCTGTTATAGAGGTAGACTTGACTTGTGATTTTCTGGTGAACAGAATTACAAGTCTGTGCTAATGAATGAATCAAGAATTTTGGATATAGCTCGTGACAATATATTTTCCTGGCACAACGGTTGATACGAAGGTTTCTGTAGAGACAATTGAAGTCCATGGCACGTTTCGACAACTGATAAGGAAATGACTCTGTTTGAACGCACTATCTGAAACATAATTGCAAAATTCAGGTAGCATAACAATCACATCTATCAACAAGGTCGACGAAAACCACCTCTTTTTGCCTGAGGCACTAAACACGTGACCGCGGCGGGATGTGCCAAGCGACCGTCGTTTTCGCGTCGCGTTTCAATTCTCCCTCATCTCCACCACCACCCCGACTTCTTTCCTCGAGCTTCCATAAAACATCACACAAAAGGAACCAACTTGTTTGGGTCTTTTGTCTAGTCGAACCCAATCTAGGCAGCTAGTTTCTCCGCAAACCACCCGACCATGTGACCAACTGTTGGGTGATTCCATATCAAGGTTGGCGGTACGTTGATATTGAACGCCTTCTGGAGCTGTCGTCGTAAAACGGTGGTCATCACCGAATCCATACCCATGTCTGCAAGTGCGACCATAGGGTCAACATCAGATGGAGGAAGATGAAGAACTTCTCCGACAGTCGCGCGAATGTTCTCATCTAAGTAGGCCTTCAATTCGGGTCCAGACGACGGTATAGTCGACGTACGGGTCGCAGCAGCGGGCTCTCCGGACTTCGGGGCCGAATTTGTCGAGCGACGATAAACGGCAATGTCGGTCAGCAGAGGGTTCACAATGCCTTGTCCCTCCTCGATCGGCAGGGCTCGGACCACTACGCCGTGATCAATGTCATATCTGGCAAGATGCAGCCAGGCCTCAAACGCTTCTTGGCGGCTGATCTCTGTGATACCCTTGTTCTCGATCTCCGAAACCAGCAAGTCGTTACCATTACCCAGACCCATGTCGGTCCAAGAACTCCACAGGAATGATACCGCGTTATCTCCAAGATTGCGACGATGAGTAGCAATAGAGTCAAGGAAAGCGTTAGCAGGCGCGTAGGCGCCCTGTCCAGGGAAGCCAACCAGATGACCACACGAACCAAATAGGACAAAAAAGTCAAGAGTACCGGGAGGGAATGCCTGGTGAAGAGCCAATGTACCGGTGACTTTGGGCGAGAGAACACGATGGAATGCTTCCTCGGTGGTGTTAAGGATAAGCTGGTCTTCCAACACCCCGGCTGCGTGGACGACGCCCTGAACTGGTGGAAGGCCTAGCTGGTCTAGCGATTGGATGAGTGTCTCGGCAGCGGTGCTAGACCCGATGTCAATGGAAAGCACGAAGACGCAAAGGCCGCGCTTTTCCAACTCGTTTATCCGCGCAGCGACTGCTTGACCGGCACCCGTGAGACTGCCCCACAGTCTGCGAGGTGGTAGTTGACGCCGAGATAGCAGGACTATCCGCCGCGCTCCGTGGTCTGCGAAGAATTCAGCTGTTGCGAGTCCAAGATCCCCAAGTCCTCCAGTGATCAAGTAGGTTCCTTCGGGACGAGGCAGCATCTGAGATACAGATTGTGTGCGGCGATCCAGTGGAAGATCCCGGAGTTTTGCCGTTCGGGCGACTCCGTCTAGGACCCGAATGACGTCGCTTCCTTGAATGTATTTCATAGTCGAGAGAGGCACCGATCTATACTCGTCATCAATGTGAGCGCCCCAGATGTCCGGGTGCTCGCTGAAAATAAGGCGACTTGTGCCGAGAAGCGGTCCGTGAGCCAGCGCCGTTGGCGTCTTACCCTGGAATGCATTCGTCGTGTGAACGAAGAGCTTGCTTGGTGAGCCTGACTGGATCAAATGTTTTGCGACCGCAAGAAGCTCCGCCAAGAAATGTTCGACTGAGTCGGGGATGTCCTGGAATGACGAGACCTGACCAGGGACGTAGACAACAACAAGCTCTTTACGGTATGCGATATCCGCTCCACGCTGGACCAGCTCATCTGGAGTCGAAATGTGAGTTAGGCCCACGTGGCGAGGGACCTCCTTGGTGTAAACAGTTTTAGCATCCTCGTCGCTTGTGACTAGAACAATCTCTTGAATGTGAAGAGGTTCCTCGGTGAGTCTTGCCGGCGGCCAGGCCACTCGGTGCACAAGCTTCGAGACGCCGTCATTCTGATCGGAGCCGCTCTCGAGCTCTGCGAAGCGCATAGTGTTGATTCGTACAAAGTGTTCGCCCTCTTCATCCAGGATATCGACGTTGCAGGTGCAGTCGTTGCCGTCATTTCTCTGCACGCGAATCCAGCCAACCCTTGGTGGGTCCTGCTCCTTCAATATCTCAATCGCGCCTAGGCCGGCCGTCATGCGTAGTTTGGCCCGATCGTGGAATATGGTGGCGGCAATAGAGGTTGCTGCATCCAGGAACGGCGCCCATGAAGAGGTTTCCCATTGAAGACGCTCATTATCTGGGTCGACTTCAACACGCACCATCATTTCTTGAGTGTCACCCCAGTGCTCTAGCACGGCCCAAGGGAATCCCATGCCGTCAACCCCTGTTCCTGTCAAGTAGTCCATGGTGAATGATTTGCTAAGCTCCTTTCCTGGGCGGTGTGATTTGATTGTTTCATCGACGGCTGCTTCCGTGGCTTCTGATCGGGGGACAATCTTCGCGGTTGTATGGGTCGTCCAGGGGTTATCAAGTAGCTGCTCTTTGTGTACGATTTGCGACAAAATTTTCACGTCGTCGCCTTGAATCACCACTTGCACAAGTCGTTGAGACTCAGTCTCCAGAGGTGCAATCAAGTTGACATTCTGCAATGCAAAGCCGCTGGTGGCTTGAAGAAAGCTGTTGAGAAGAACCGCCGCGGGTATGATCTCAGTTCCCATGACAGGATGACTTCCGGGGAAAGGTTTTGCATCCTTGCTCAAAGTTGTTGTGTAGAGAACGGTCTCGCTACCTGCCACTGAAACCTTCTGGCCTAGTAAACTGTGCCCACGTACGTTGTGCAGGGCGAGAGCTGCGGCGGAAGGTTTGCGCCAGAAAGGGCGATGCACCCATGGTGCAGTTGGCACACCATGCACCCAAGGTCCGGATATTTGGTTCTCCCAGTCGATTTCAACGCCGCTACAATGCAGACGGCCTATGGCACGAAGAATGCTTTTCTCGGCAGGCTGGTCGCGGCGAAGGGTGGGTATCACCACATGCTCCCCAGCGTCACTGTCCACAAGCGTTTCTTCGATAGAATGCGCGACAAGTGGATGACTTGAGACCTCCAAGAAGATTCTAAAGCCATCCTCTTTGGCGGCCTGCACGGCAGATGTCAATCGAACTGGACTAATCATGTTATCAATCCAGTACTTGACGCCTCGGGGATTTTGACTTCGTGCGTCCGACAACGTTGTGGAATAGAGCTTGATGGACGGCTGTTTGGGCCAAATAACATCTCGAAGAGCGACCGACAGAGGGTTTGCAAGCTGGTCTAGCATCGGTGAATGAAACGCAATATCGGTCTTGACGGTGAAGTTCTCGATTTCCTGCTTGTTGTAGGACTCCTGAATCTCCTTGACAGCATCTTTGGTTCCGGCGATGACACATGAGGAAGGCGATGAATCGATAGCAACTGTCACCTTGTCGTTACCTTCAAGCTCTCGAGAGACCTGCTCGAAAGGCCGGCGTACCAGGGCCATCGCGCCTTGGCCAATGACCTGTCGATACAGGACAGATCTGCGCGTGACGAGAAGTGTACCCTCTTCCGGAGAGAGTGCCCCTGCCACAACGGAAGCTGCAATTTCTCCAACAGAGTGACCAATAACAGCGTTTGGGACGATCCCTTGGCTCTGCAAGATTGCACTGATGCCGATTTGCATCAGGAAGGTCAAGATTTGAACACGATCGGACGACGCAAAATCGCCCAACTGGAGCCATTCAATCGGGGATGAGCCGATTTCATTGCGTACAATAGCATCCAGGGGCTTGATTGCGTTTAGAAAAACCTCGTTTTTCAGGACCTCCTTTCCCATGCTTTGCCACTGCGCTCCGTGCCCGGAGAAGACCCAGACAACGTCTCTTGTCGGAGCTGACTTAAGCACACGGCCTTGAACGGTCCAAACAGAATTTTCCTTTTTGGCCAGGTTATCCAAACCAACCACGGCGCTGGCAGTGTCGTCCACTATCGCAGCCGCTCGAATGTCATGGTGGGTACGTCTCGCAGCTAGGGTCTTGGAGATAGAATCCAAGCTAGGAGGCTGGGGGTGTTGGCTGAGCCAGTCTCTCAATGACCCCGCTGCTGCCGGCAATCGCTGTTCTTGGAGGGCAGACACCAGCAACACTCGTGGGCCAGTCTCATTGACAACAGGAATCTCAGGCTGGACCAATTGCGGGAGTGGGGGAGCCTCCTCAAGAATGGCATGAGTGACAGCTCCTCCGTAACCATAAGAACAAACTGCCGCCCGTCGCCTTCCCTCCGTTGCCGGCCACTTCGTCTTCTCTTTCACGACACGCAGGCCGGCATTCTTCCAGTCGATTTTACTGTTCAAAGTTTGTAGGTTCGTTTGAGGAGGTATAACCCCGTGCTGAAGGGCCAAAACTGCTTTGATGAATCCCATAACACCTGCACCTGCCTCCAGATGACCAATATTTGGCTTGATTGAGCCAACGTAGCATGGATCATTGGTCGGTCTTAGTTTTCCATACACCTCCGCGATCGCAGAAATCTCTGTTGGGTCTCCGAGTGAGGTCGATGTGGCATGGGCTTCAACGAATTGAACGGTCATCGGGTCAACGCCAGCGGCCCGCAGAGCTTTCAAAGCTACTCGTTGCTGAGATTTAGAATCGGGGGCCATGATGCCGTTTGATCGACCATTGTGTGCGACGGCGCTTCCCTTGATCACCGCAAGAATGTGGTCTCCATCGTTGATGGCCTCCGGGAGAGATTTCAGGACAACCGCCCCTGCACCCTCCCCACGCCCGTATCCACAAGCACTGTCGTCGAAGGAGCGACAACGTCCGTCGGGTGACAAGACTCCCGCCTTGTCCATTACTCGTGTGAGAGCAGGGCCACACATGGCATGCACACCACCGGCAATCACAACGGTTGACTCACCCTCGAGGATAGCTTGAACACCGTTGTGTACAGCCACAAGAGAAGAGGCGCATGCGGCGTCAACCGAGACACTCGGGCCATTTATGTTCAAGTGGTAAGAAATGCGATTGGGAACCCCGGTGAATCCAGTCCCAAGGCCCATCCACGCCTCGACATCAGCGAGATCCTCCAGGATGAGTCGTGAGTAATCATCGGTATTGATGCCCCAGAAGACTCCCGCGTCAGTACCATTGAGCTTTTGCGCGGAAATGCCGGCATTTTCGATCGCCTGCCATGCCACTTCGAGAGAGATCCGTTGTTGGGGATCCATTTGCTCTGCCTCCTTGGGGGAGATTCCAAAGAATTGGCAGTCAAAGTCCTCAATGTTCTCGACGAAATAGCCGCGGTTTGTGGTTCCGTCGAGTGCACTCTCGAAGCGAGGGTTCCTGTTGCGATACGACTCCCATCGAGAAGAAGGAACTTCCCCGCTGGCGTCCAGCTTGTCTAACAAGGACTTCCAAAGCTGGTCCGGGTCATTTATTCCACCCGGGGCGCGGCAGGCCATGCCCACTACGGCAACGCCTCTCGATTCATCCTGAAGCCAGTCAATACAGAAGAGGTGGCAAGATGGTGGATCATCAGGAAACTCACTCGTGTGCTGTATTCTGTGCCCGAGGTGCTCTTATCCCGCTCGGAGCTTGACGCGGAAGGATCCAAGAAAGGCATGATAATGATTGTGATTTGCTTTTTGATTGCTCGATCTCATGAAGGCAAGAATTCTGCTGGATCCAGACTTAATGGGCATCGTCAAGTATTATATAGACAACAAATGCCCTCAGCATGATAACATACTCTGTGATCTTGCCACTAAAATGTCGATCGGCCAAACTCAATGTATCGTCAAAGCTGGAAGCTGGCCCCATCCTCGGTGCAACTGGACTCAACAGAGAGCTCATGCCGTTATCACACACTATGGCGTCGTTTCGGACATTTGAATCCCTCCGGCAAGCTAGAACATGATGGCATCATCCCCCTTAGGGAATTTGGTCTCGCATCTATGTGTGGACGCCGCTGTCCGTGCTATACATAGATTAGTTCATTGGCTCAGCACTCTTATCCGTCGGCTCACAGCTGCCGAAAGTCACCAAACCCGTCTCACAGGCACTGGAATCCTTCTGACAGCTGACGTGTCTGGATTCGAAGTCTTTTACTCCCACACTGCAGAACTGAACTCTATCTACGGGGTCAGAGTCGCTCAGATGGCGCCATAAACGCTGTGGCAAGACCCCTAATACGTAGAGGGACTGCAGTGCTCCGGATACTGTATATCAGACTATCGACCATGTCAGCCGTTACCTCAACCCACATGAATAGATTCGGCTGTCGATCAATAAACGTCTGCACGGCATGCCCAGCCGGGACTAGCGAACCGATCCGCTCGGCCCCACCCCGAGACTCATACGGCGCTAGCAGGCTTCCCCTGCATTGTACATCCCGGCCTTCTATGACCGGCGAATCTCGCCTATAATCCCTTTACTACAACTTGTCGCCAGCCGCCCATCTGTTATCACCATTGCCTCAACCAATTTCTTTCGTCCCCTCAGCTCATCCTGTTAGGGAAAATGTCCGAGTTTAGTCCGGCATAACCCGTCAGAAGGCTCGATATCCTTGGCTGCTTGGCCCTCGGGTTGTCAAGACGTGATCTAGACCTCAATCACTCACATGTGCCTGGCTCTTGAAACGTTGCAACGGTCTGATCGGTCTCTCTTAAAATCTAATGATTATCTCCAACCACACTAAGGCCTGGCTCGGCCCGCAGTCGGAGGTCCGAGCTCGAAGTGAATTATCGCTACAAATTCGTGAGATTTTCATATCAAAGGATCAGATACCATGCCATGCGGGCGTTTAGCTTTGGATTACAAACCGTGATGAAGACGTTCTCTTGGCCGAATCGATGCAATAATGTCTCCGAGCTCCGATAATAGGAACCATAGCACAGCAGACTGCCGATTGACGGATGCATCTTCGGCCGTTTCAATTCCACACGATGGCGTACTTTGACAAGCACACGGACTAGTGCCTGGATTCCTCGTCAAGATGAACTTGGATAGGAAAGACCTTGTACATAAAATCGGACGGATCCAACACATGATCGTCATGAGTTGGGCGGGCAAGGACACAGGATTGTCCTTTATTGAACGGATGGTCTCTGAAGGAAGAGCTCATTTGCAAAAGGCCCGTGCTCTCGGCGTATATCACAACGACGCGCATTGCGACAACATTCTGTTGAACTGGCAGATATTCAAGCTGATGCTTATTGACTTTGATCATGCTGAGTTGGATTCCTAGGTGATCAGCCGTGCGAAATAGCTTGAACGAGATAGTAGGAAGAATGTCTCGTGGTGCTCATTCATACCTTAAGGTCTGTCCCTAGACCAACTTTCTCTGGTAGACTAAGGCTGAATGGTCTTCATTACGGTGTGATGGCACGTATCTGCAGTTAATCACTTTGGATAGTGAGCATATAAACATGTCAAGGAGATTGAACTGACAGAAAGGATAAATATTGACACTTAGAATATTGCACGGGGCCCTGTAGAAAGCCACAATAGCCACATCCTAGTCCGAATGCCTATTTCCAAGGCGTCAGGCCTTCCAAGCGAAGCATAAAGCTCACTTGCCTTCGAAGCGCCTCGACTCCGCCTCTACAAGCTCACAAGGTGCATGCTGCACAGCAGAAATGCAGGCCACGTCTGGTCTCGCACAAGCGCTCTATCAGAAAGCTTCCCAGATCAGGATGTACGGAGAACATTACCTCACCAGGTCTTTGAGGCACGGCCTCTCGACTTTGATTCCATCTTCTATGACAGCGTACTTTTTATGGCCCTGAAACCCGTTCCACTAGCGGGGGTAGTCCTCGCTTGCGACGCTGTCTCCGAGACTCTAGCTTTTAGTGATGATGGACTGATGATGGCCACTTCGGAAGTGGGAGTCGTACCATGGAAGAAGTGAGAGTTACTTCAAGGGGGTGCACATAGGATGATAAGTGTCGTCTTTCTTTCCTTCTTTTTACTTTTCTTTTTTTTTCTTTCGTCAGCAGAGACCCTGTACAACAGGTATAGTCCAACTCAATGGTGAATCTGCAGCTCCCAGAAAGCAGTACACGTAGAGGTCGCGTAGTTGAAGAATTCCCAACCTGCGTCAACCCTCTCCAAATCCTTTGATTCATTCCATTTTGCCAATCCACGAGAATGGCGCCAGCAAGCCCTCTCACTGCGAGAGAGGCCATCGCGGCTGCCGTCCCCGATCTGGAAAAAGGGCCCTTCCAGGAAGGAATTTGTCGCGACCTTTCTCCATGGGTGACCTCCAACTCTTGTCATCCGGATGTATGAAACGCTTGCGTTGATAATGGAGCTGACTGGCCTTTGGTGGGGGCCTTCGTTTCACCAGATACTATCCCACTTCGGGGAAGCAACCAAGAGACTGTATGTTCATCATTACCAAGATCGTTCTTCCATCTGTTGGAAAGCTAATCGCCGTAGCTCCTTATACAGTGAAGAAGATGATGTAACCATGGTAGAGGTGAGAGTTACCTTTAAGGGGGAGGGGGTGTTTACCTGGTGCATGTGACCCACCCACCACCCACTTTCTCCTTCTCACTTCGTACCTTTCTACATCTCTTCCCATCTCTTCTTCCCAGGATGTCTAGCCCTACCTATTTTCCAGATGAGATCTGGCTCGAGAAGACCATCGAACTCACGTATCCCTCTTCCTCTACCTGGAAATTAATCCGCAAGTTGGACGAAGTTTGCTACGCTTACGACGAAGAAACCGCAAAGAAGTACCTCGAACCACCTGCGGCTGGGGCAGTTTTCGAATGCTCTAACTTGCAGTCTGGAGAGAAAGGAGTTATGCAGGTGGAAATGCAGATTCCCTACCAAGGAACCGAGTTTTGTTCTCCATCTCGCCGGCAAGAGCAAGCATCAGAAGAGAGTTCTCTCAGCATGAGACTTACAATCGAAGCTTATAATCTCTTTCACCGTGCCGTTCGCAAACATGTTCCGCAGCTGATCGGGACGCTGCAAGCAAAACAAGACAGTACTTTTCCTGTTCCAGAAGGTTATATCCAGTACCTGGCTTACACTTCAATGACTGGCATCCGTCTGGGTACTTTTCTCTGGCACCACGATAAGGACGGAAGACCCCGGACAGACGGAGAATTTTGGCGTCTTGATAAGCAAGAAAGGCAGGACATCCGCACTTCTTTTGAAGATGCGTATACGTACGAATCCAATATGAAAGGCCTTGCACTACTTTGAGCTTCCAATAATTCTCTCATTGGTCGATTAGCTGCTTAATTTACGCGGGAGTTTTTATCCCTTTCGGCGGCCTCAAGGACCTCTACTGGAATCGAGAGGCAAAAAGAGTGCAAGTTTTCCTCTATCCTACAGAAGCTACTTTACTTTTCTTGTCTAACTTCTGCTGGAAAAAGTGATATCTACGGAGAATTTGAACCACGGGAATTTGACTCTGATAGACATTTATCTTCTAAGCCAATTCCTTTCGGCCCGAAGGTGCTGGACATGTGGGGATTGGCTTTGCCTCCCAAGGATAAAATCGATTATGATGTCGCCATTGACAATCTGGAGTCAGAGGGTTGGTTCCTTTGAGCGTCACTGGAAAGATACAAGGGCGGGTTTCTGCTTATAGATGGATTCTTATGCTTACGGTCTGGATTCATCCCTCCAGCGATAGGCACCTCGACGTGGTGTTAGGGCTCAGTAGGCTAGATCTACATCAGCCGACGAGCTTTAGAAACCTAGTCTAGCAGCTTTCTCTTCTCTATGTCAAGTTTGTTACGGAAAATGTGTCGGACCCGAATTTTCAAGCCCTGGTTAGCTGGCTGAAACTTCTTATGGATTATTGGGCCAAAGCCACCGAAACCGAAAAGCGGAGGCTGGGTGTAAGAATGACATCGGGATTTTCGAGATTGGTGAATAGATCCAAGATTTCACTTCAAGTCCTCCTCCTTCTTCCCCCCACCTTGACCATCTTTCTCTCTAGTTCGCTAACGGGTCTGCTATCCCAAAGCACACGTTGCTACTCGAGTTCATTCTGTCTCGATATTTCGTGGACTTCGTCTCTTCATTCTTCTCGTTCCAACCTTGGGATTTCTCGGTCACTCCGTTCAAAATGGCCGAGAGGGACTTCTTTCCTCCCAGCTTCGTCGACAGAACCATCTCTTTCAAAAGCCCCGACTCCCGGTGGCGTCTCACCCGCAAATTGCGGGAAAAAAATTCTCAACTCAGTCACAGCGAGGCTCGCAGATGGCCAGGAAAAGCTAGTGCGCTCTATGGCACATTTTTGTGCACCAACTGCGATGACGCGAGCCACGAGGCCGTCATGCGCATTGTCATGCAGTAAATAAACCGTCCAATCTCATCATGTACGGCTAACCAGTGTCTGTCTAGGATTCCGTTTGCAGGGTCGGAGTTCGAGAGCGTACAAGAAAAAGCCAAACAAGCCACCGAAGCCCTCCCCAGAGAAGCCCGGGACATGTTGAAGGCACTTGAGCTGCTCAGGCAGCATACCTGTCGGTCGGGCCCGCGCCTCTTGGCTGTGAATCAGCAGACTCAATCTCGGGATGACTTTGTGCCCGGTGGGTTCTTTATGTGTCTGCTTGTTGAAAAGTTGCCCGGCAAGCAATTGGACCGTTCGTTCTGGGACTTTGAGTGCGCCAAGCGTAACCAGATCAGAGCCAGCTTCAAAAGCGCCTGGATGTCAGTACCTTAGTCCCTGGAATCGCGGGTGTCGATGATAGAGCTGACTGGCCTTCAGCGAGTGTCTTCGTGTTACTCGATACTATCCCACTTCCGGGTTGCGCAAAATCTTCTGGGACGAGGCGACGAATAGCCTGTATGTCCTCCACTACCAGCATAGACCTTCCATTCGCTTGCAAGCTAATCATCGTAGCTCCTTCTACGACTTTTTGACTGGCAGTATACTCGATCACGGTGAAGAAAGAGTCTGGAAAGATCTCAACTGGATCTACTGGGGTCTGGCCCAAAAACCTATTCGCTATGGTTCTTTTCCGCCGAGGGAGGGTCGCCTAGGGGAGCAGTCTTCTGCGCCAGCGGAGGCTCGTCTGAAGACGGATGACTGGGGTTGATGAGGGTGCGCTTGTTGTGTTGTTGGTCTTTGCTAGGTAGTTATGAGGAATACACACCACCTGCGAAAGTCGGGTGTTCTTTGCCGACGCTAAACGGCCACCAGAATCCACATCTCTCCATCTCCCCAATTAAGGACGCGAAAATTTTTGGCCCCCAAGCTGCGCGAGAAATGAGGCTTTGGACAATCTCCCGGATCTCCGTTGCAAGCAACCGCCTGGCCACGGGGCTTTCGCCTTTCCTCGCTCCATGTTGCGCCAGCCAACGCCGACCGTTCGCCTCAACATCAATCTGTCGTGTGAGAAGTCTCGCCTGCTGGCATTGAGTTCCTTCGACGCGTCTCAGACTGGTAGGGCCGGGGAAAGGCTGGTAACGACACAATGCGTGGGAAATGGCTGGGCACTTTCCAATTCTATCGCAAATCCGATGCTGGTGAAAGTGGTCAATATATGCTGGACCACAAGGCAGAGGCCAAACCGTTCCTTGCGACGAGGTGCGTGAAATCCGAAAAGGCAACCAGAACATCTCGCTAACTGATGCATCTTAAACAGAATCGACGATGTCTTCCTCCCCAAACGATTTACCTGGGCCACCGGCCGGCCGAAGCCCGTGGGCCCTCCGAAAATCTGTATAACCAGCACGTCTATCGTCATCGGCATCAATATCATCCTCACGATCATCGCATTCAGCATCGGATACTCGAAATATAGCCCGAGCGGTTTCGTGACCGTGCCGTTGTACATAGGAAGCTGCACCCTGACGAAGAACTGGTCGATCGGATTACATGTGGTGATCAACATGCTGGGGACGGTCATGTTGGCCGCTAGCAACTATTGCGCGCAGTATCTCGCCGCGCCGACGAGGGAGGATGTTGATCAGGCGCATTCGCAGGGATCCTGGATGGACATTGGTATTCCTAGTCTGAGGAGTATTCGGAAAATGAAGTGGCAGAATAAAGTCCTTTGGATTGTCCTCATGGTCACCTCATTGCCAAATCATTTGATGTGAGTTATTATCCTGGGTAATTTCCTGTTAAATGGCGTGTGGCCGGCCCAATTGACCTGGAATAGATACAACTCGGTGATCCTGAACGCAAGATCCACCAACGAATATACTGTTATGGTTGCGCCTCGTGATTACGACGGGTCGAAGCCACTGAATGTGAGCGGCGAAGTGGCCTCTTGCTTTCCCAATAAACTGGGCCAGTCATACAGCCAGTTCAACGCCGAGATGGAATCAGGGAACTTCCAAATCCTGACCAGAGAGCAATGCATGAAGAAACTGGCTGTCAATTTGCCCTCCGGTCAAGGAACTGTCGTGGTCCTCTCTGGCAATCTCACATCAGACGACGAAGACCCGCTCGCATTGGCTGGTCTGGGCAACGCGATCCATGATCTGTCGACGGATTGGCCGTCCTATCAGTGGATGTGCGCGGGAACAACACCCGATGGATGCCCCTTGGCAGAAATGGAAGAGAATATCGACAATTGGTCGGTCTCTGCTGTTCCATGGTTGGAATCTAACTGGAGAGTGACTGTGCCGGCTGAGCACGGCCAGACCCTTACTTATTCGAAGAGCAACTATACTGGTTGCCCTCACTGGGCCAATATGACATACTGCGATGACCTCGACTACGTTGCCTATATGGCATGGGAATACGGGGGTTCCTCCGCTCGTAGATTCAATTCAAACTTGCACGATCCCGTCTACGCCTGGAACAATCCTAGCTGGGCAGCCGAGGTGCGTTTTGAACAAGCCGAGGCAACCTGTCGGCCTACATATACTTCCACGCGCGTGTATGACATGGGCGATAGCTACACGGTGGATGGCTGTTTGAGTATGCATGTAGCTGAACGCTGTCAGTTGCTCTTTGTTCCGTCTTTTGCAATCGTGGTAATCGGTTGCGGCGTCATTAAGCTGGTTTGTGTTGTTTTAATAGCTCATCGTGCATCGACCAAGAAGCTCCTTACCGTCGGGGATGCCATTGCCTCATTCCTTACCCACCCGGATCCCCATACGGCAGGACGGTGCCTGACGTCGAAAAGCGACTGGAAGGTGGGGTCTCCGATCTGGAAGGGACAAAAACGTCGCCTTCAGGTCTCCACCGGGTCGCAAAAGCTGTCGACCAAGTCCAAATGGTGGTGGCAGGCAGGTAGCATACAGTTATGGATTCTGACCATCTCCCTGTAAGTAACACTCTCGATCCAAAGAGGTGTAGACTAACCCTTTATCAGGTCTTCGGCAACTCTCGGTGCAGCAGGTTATCTCCTCGATCAAGGCCTGCATGACAACCGGTTGCAAATGCTCGGCGGTTCTGGCATCAAATTGCTGTGGAATCTCGGGTTAGGGACCATGAGCTTTGCCACCACAATCGCGCGCATCAAGAGCAGTATGATGGCCAGCGTTCTTCTGGCCAACGTTCCACAGCTTTTGGTTTCAATTTCTTATTACTTCTACAACGCCCTGATGACATCCATGATAGTGTCTAATGAATACGACCGCTATGCGATGGGCACACCAACATCTGACATCGTCGGCAATCCCACAACGCGGCCAAATAAAGGGCTTCGAGTCTCTGGCCGGGCGCAAGGCGTTCAGCGCGTTTCCTATTTCCTGGGCCTTCCAGCCCGTTACAGCTTACCGTTGATGGCTACCTATGCTCTGCTTCACTGGCTCATTTCGCAGAGTCTGTTTTACATCCGTGTCCTGTTCTACGACGTTCATGGCAGGTATGTCGAGTCGGCGGACATCAATGCCTGCGGGTGGTCACCCATGGCGATTATATTTGCAATCGCGGTCGGTGGATTGATGGTTTTAATCTTGTTGGCTTTGGGGATGAGACGGTTTCGATCACGGATTCCTCTGGCAGCAAGCTGTAGTGCTGCGATTAGTGCGGCTTGTCATCCTCCACCGGGGGATTCAGACGCTGCCCTCAGGAATATCGTATGGGGCGAGGTTATTGGATCTTCGATCCCAGACACTGGGTTTGGGAGGGGGGCGGAAGAGAAGACAGCTCACTGTTCATTCACATCGCAGGAGGTCAAGATCCCATCTGTACAAAAGGTTTATGTATAATAGTTCTGCCATTAATGTCGACTATGTACAAAGATGATCGCCAAACACCCATGACGTCATGATCGCCTACCCTGCACACGATTAATACTCACTCATAAAAAAACACTACTTCCTCCACCTATAATGCCATGACCATTAGACACGCTGTGACTGGCCAACTAACTGGTCTGATTATCTGATCGTTATCTAAGCCTTATCGACGCCTTCCGATAACATCTGCGGGGTACAACGACCCGGACAACAAGCCGATAAAGATGGCCGGGTAGCTGTACCCGGTGGACATTTCGTCGAGATTCATCATTTTCATCATTTCACCACAGTGCCTTGGGAGCAAATATCCACTTGCATAAAGACAAGGGTTCCCACAACTCATCGTTCCTTCCTTGAATTTTCCTACGAACAGTGTCCCTCGAACCGTACGACCAGAAAACGAAAACGAACTCAACATGTCCACCACTACAACCACCACTCAACAGCTCCCGAACCGCACCATCGTCCCTCAAGATTTCATCCCGCCCGCAGAAAACAGCGCTGTTTTCCAGGCCCTTGCTCGCGGCGACAAAAATGGCAAGCTGAAGCTCCGAGGGATTCCCTCGTTCACTGACCCCCTGGCCAAGCGGCAATGGGTACGCGAACACATGGCCGCTGCGTTTCGGTTCTTTGGAAAACAGGGCTACGGGGAGGGTGTTTCGGGGCATATTTCTGTGCGAGGTTCGACTTATCCTCCCTCATTTCATTGACTTGTTGATTTGTGGATCATCACTGGGTGGTTTGATACTTGTTAGTCATTGAATGCTGATGAACTCCATTTCTCGGTCTAGATCCCGTCCTCCCCGAACATTTCTGGATGAACCCGTTTGCCAAACATTTCTCGCTTATGAAAGCGTCTGATCTTGTCCTCGTCGATGCGAACGGATTCGTGGTTGAGGGCGGAAACCAGGCTGTTATCAACGAGGCCGGATTCATGATTCATTCTGAGGTGCATCGCGCTCGGCCGGATGTTATGGCTGTGGCGCATACGCATGGCGTGTATGGGAAGACGTGGAGTTCGTTTGGAAAGCCAGTGGAGATGATTACGCAGGGTGGGTTGTTCTCGTCTTGGTCCAGTGTCTTGGGCTTTCGGAAACGGAGTAGGTGTTGGTGAAGAAAAGACGCTGATTGGTGTAGATGCATGCAACTTCTACGGCAAGTTGAGCGTATATGAAGAGCATGGTGGCATTGCTCTTGCACAGGACGAGGGTATAGCGATTGCAAATGCGCTGGGGAAGGATAACATTGCATGTATCTTGCAGAACCATGGGTTTGTCACCTCTCTTGCGGATACGCATTCCTTGGCCAGTTATTGCGTCGCTTTTACTAACCGATATGGCAGATTGATCACCGTCGGCTCCACAGTTGACGAAGCAGCCTTCCTATTCTACAGCCTCGACAAGGCGTGTCACTCACAGTTGATGGCCGAAGCTGCGGCCGCGAACGGAGTCCCGAAGAAGATCATCACAGACAAGGTAGCTCAGTTCACGGCTGACTCTGTGCAGGATCCGGTATGATTGTCTCTTCCTAGTCTGTGGGAGGATGTTAATGTGTTGCAGCATAACTTTTATCTTGAGTTTCAGCCCGAATTTGAGCTTGTTGTGGAGGATTCTGGAGGCAAGGTTCTCCTGTAGTCACATATTGAGAGTTTCATGGGAACAATCGCCGGGGTTTGACGAACTTTGATCTTGACTTTTTTGACGCCGTGTTTCTTGCATGGTTGGAGACTTGATTGATACATTTCAAACCCTTTTGCAATTCGGCAACCCACTTTCTTACTCTCCGAGGTGACGAACTGATGATGGCTGCTTCTGAATAGGGAGTCGTACCATGGGACCAGTGGAAGTTACTCAGTTCGTTCCTAGAATCAGACTGTCTAGAACGGACCAAAGAATTTGAACATTAATATTTCTCCGAGTCTAAACTTTTGAAGAGGTCTTTGCAAAAAAAAACTAAGACTTTCGTTCTGGAATTGTCATTAGAGCCAACTTCAAACGGGCATAAATATTAATATCTGTCTGTCTGGAATCGCTGATATTGATCAGGAAACTAACTTGCTTCTAGCGAATATAAGACGCATCAAGAGATAGGGTATATATCTATCTTATTATAAATACTATAGCCGTGTTCATTTCTGGTCCTAGACTAACCGCGATAGCTCGTTTTACGACTTTATGTCTGGCTGTCAATATCGTAAGGATGAAGATAGAAGTTGGAAAGAATTGAACTGGTTTGCATGGGGTCTTGTCAAAATGCCACCTAGCCACAGCTGGATCCCGACCGAGGAAAATTCATCTGTCATGAAGAACTGGATATGATGATGCGCACCAGATTCGGCGGAGACGACTACTTGCAAGGGTACAGAAAGAAGGCCGAGGTACTACGTTTATCAGAAAGCGTTAGGCATTTAGCTACTGGCTTTGGTTAATTAAACCTTTCTGAGAAGTGATATGTCTGCTTACTAGATACGTTAAACTAACCAGGCTTCTGCAGAACGAGTTCTTGCTATATCATTCAAGGAATCTCTGCTGTACGGTCCAAAGGGATTTTGAGCCTTCTTTGGTCATCCTGGATCCAACTGCCATTGGAAGTAATTATGAATTGAATGCTATCAGGCACACTTGCTAAAGAAAAGCCTGCAAAAGATCGCAAGGGAGAAATCAACAACCATCGAGTGGCCCTTGGCCAGCGCCTTTGTGAACTCCGTCTCGATGTCCATTTCCGCTTCTGAGCTAATTAACCAGAACTACCTCCTTCAGAGCATCTATAATGTCCCTCTGCGAAGCCGCGTTGGCCTCAACAAGGGGGCAATTGCTTCAGCCTAGATTTGTAAGTATATAGTTGGTAAATTCGGAGCACAGGCATCTTGAACAGGTAGACACTTACAATGACCCGATCTCTGCGTGAAGTCTGCCTCGGGGATTCGCTTGATATCTTTCTCGCGTTTCTTTGCCTCGATGACAGCCATCTCCTCAGGAGTCTTGTCCTTCTTGGCTTTGTCTTTCTTGGCCTTGTCTTTCTTGGCCTTGTCTTTCTTGGCCTTGTCATCCTCCTCGCTGTCCTCGTCCTCAGTGTCCTTCTTCCAATCTTAAGGACTCCATCTAGCCACGACAACAAGCTTTTGGACATTGTGCTAATAGAAGTAAACAGTTAGTACCGCTGCAATTTGACATATTTGATCAATGAAGACTTGCAACAGAATATTTACACTGAAGGCCCTGCTCGCGGCTTATGTGATGCCGCATGAGCCCCCGTGGCTCATTGGCCACGACATATCGATGATCGACCCACGGGGTCGCGACGGTGTTGGCCCTGGCGAGCACTTCGAAATTCTCCTATGCCGAGAGTCCAGCCACATGGTCCATCCTGTGGATGGCATTGGATGTTGTATGATAGGAGCCTATGTTGAGCTCGTGCTCAACTTGATTACCTCTTTGGCAACCGACTGCCTCAGATAAAGATCTTTATGAACGATTTTGTGGCTCCATTTCGAAGTAGGAAGAAGATGGATGATGTGGGAGAGTGTACAGCTACGGAAGAGGGATCTTTACTACTAATAGCTGGCCATGGATTCACCATCAAGCTAGATGAAAGCCAGCTCGCCAGGAGGTGAATTGTATATACGATTACTTCACGTTCGCTGTAACTCCAAGTCACTGATATTCCCTGTTTCCCTTGACAGTATCTCAGTCACCGCTTACACAACACAGGGACAGGATTCTATGAATCCGAGTTCAAACAGTATTCACATCCCTTTCAGCTGCCGAAGCAATTAAAGGAAGTTTCATACAACCCTAAGCATTGCGCGTAGGGACATGGTACCTACAGCCTGCACTGCTCCTCGGAATTCAGTTTGATGACCAACTTTCCAAGCTGGCTACCAGATCTCAGCATATCGAACAGTTCCTCAATTTCATGAAGGTTCTCGATTCCATTTACCACTCGGGAGATGACCGGCACGATTCGCTTCTTCCTAACGAAGTCTACCATCTGAGCAAACTCTCGGCGAGATCCCAGCGCCTTGCCGCAGATGTCGAGATTTTTCAATATGACGCGCATCGGCACGGATAGTGACGGCGCTCTAGTCATGCCGTAAGTGACTACTCTCCCTCCAGCCTGGGAATATGTTAGCAGCTGCGAATCTATAAGCCATCATAGCTGTGCCTCGGTATTCACCTTGAGCAATGTGACCGCCCTATGAACAATATCTCCCCCAGCACCATCGATCACCGCATCAAATTCCCTTCTCTCCGGCAGCAAATCCAGCAATCGGTCTTCCCAATGCTCCTTCGTGTAATTAACTCCCCCTTTTGCCCCCAACCGCATCGTCATATCCAACTTCTCTCTACTCGAACTCGTAACCCAAACATCCGCTCCCATGTGCACAGCAAACAACAATGCCATCAACGCAACACCTCCCCCAATCCCCGTGATTAGAATCTGGCTTCCGGGTCCACACATTCCCTCCCCAGCCTTGGTCATCAGCGCCCTCCACGCCGTCAGTCCGGTCACAGGGAGCGCAGCAGCCTCGACATCCGATAGATGCGGCGGAACGAGCTCCACCCCATCCTGCTCAATGACCATGTACTCGGTCAACGTTCCTCGAGCATTATACCTCGTTCCGCCCATGACCCGGACGTATCCGCCTTCCTCCGGACCGTATGGAGACGAGGACCACCCCATGGAAGGGTATATGATGACGCGTCGGTTCAGCCAGTCCGGCGAGACATCGGTTCCGATGTCGACGACGATTCCGGCGCCGTCGGCAAGAAGGGGCACCCCGAACGTGGTGCCAGGATAGAGGTGCTGGCGTAAGAAGTGATCGCGGTGGTTTAGGGCTGCGGCGGAGATCTTGATCAGCAGGGAATTTCCGTGGAGAGGCGGAATCGGGGCACTGCGCAGGACAAGTGGGTAGTACACCTTGCCTGGCAGGCCGGGTGTCTGGGAAATTGTTACGTATTTGGTTGTCATTGGGATTTACTATTTCTTTTTCGAGTCTTCCACAGAATGAGTGTGTTCATTTAGTGGAAGTGGGGGGTTTGGAGTGAAGATTGAGAGCGCGGAACCAAAACAGTATTCACCATGGATCGAGCAAAGGCAGTCGGTTCAGAAAGGCGTATTCATGAGCTTAAAATTCACATAGTCATAATGAGCGAATATTAGGTTCACGGTGGACAGGGGCTTCAGGAACTGCATTCTTCCTCAGCACGCCTGAGCTTTTCTTGATTTCTTTTCCTGTATTATTTCTTTCTTGTCGCTGACTTTCATCAAAATGGCTGAGAGAGAATTCTTTCTTCCCAGTTTCATCGGCCAAATCATTTCTTTCTCGGACCCTG